>NC_083784.1:6052142-7252142 GCF_015708825.2 Lethenteron reissneri
ATGATAAGAAGCCACTTCGTTGGGCTATCATTTGTGGTGGCCAGTTTGCTTCTGTAAAAAATAAAAAAAACTATTGAGCTCAGTGGGCCTCACCTGGTAAAATGAAAATAGTTTTAGATGTATACCGTATTTTCGATTTAAAGCTTTCGTGACTGCAGAGATCATCTTCTTGGTTCTTCGGTAAGTCACGTAGAAGGGAAGTAATAAAATAATAAAAATAAAACATAATTAAATACAATTCTCACGACGTTGGCCACAACGCAAGCAGCCGTCCTCATATTTTTCACCTGAGGACACTGCTTGCGTTGTGGCCGAAACGTCGTGGAATTATGTTTTATGTTTTATTTTTATTATTATTTATTACTTCCCTTCTAACGTGACTTTTACCCGAAATAACCAATGATGTGCACCTAGCCTGGCACAAGCGCCAGGGTAACGTCACCACCACTTAGTGGCGAATGCGGTTGTTGTTTGTGTGTTGTTGTTGTTGTTGTGAGCGTGTTTACGCGCGCGTGCATGGGACGGCACGGAGATAGGAGTGGTGGCGCAGTGGTTAGCGCACTGCACTACACCCCCCCCCCCACCCCCCTCACCCATCACCATCATATCTGAGTTCGATGTATCTCGTAGTTTAGTATGTGTGTCGAACTTCCTCAGCACCGTACGTAGACAATCGTTCACATCGAGGTGCAGGAAAGTTCAATTCCCGCTCGCGGCCAACATCGATCATCTGAACCGGTCTTTGGCCTTCCCGGGGCCGAAGTCATCCCTAAAGAACGAGCACCCGGTACGGCGTGTAAACATCAACGCTGGGGAGACAAAGGCGGTCGGGCGTGGCTTTGTCCATCCGCCCCAACACCCCGCGTGCCCGTTCCGTCCTCAGTGGGTGCGGCCGCTAATAGCACTTGCCCCAACAGGCGGTGTGGGCTACACGTGGGTGGGCCATCTTTGCCTGTGTCTGTGTGTGTGTGAATTATTTTCCCCGTGTGATGTGTTATTTGTTTTGCTAAGGAGCTCTGCGTGTAACGCCTCCGCCGGTCGCGTTATTTGTCTCCATCGCGCGCCTCGATCCCATCTCGCGCGCACTCTCTCTCTGGCGCTCGCTCTCTCTCTCTCTGAACGCTCGCTCGTGCGCGATGACACCACAACCACGTAACCTTTTTCTTTTGTGTTGTGTGCGGTGCTTTCAGCACCACAGCACTGGATTTGTAACGATATGTAACGTTTGTTTTCTTTCGTTTGCTGGTGACTGTTTTTCATATTGGAATCGCCTCCGGTGCTTTTGCTGCTGGCGGCAATAAAAGTTGTTTAAAGTCTCAAAAAAAGTCTCTCTTTTTTTCTTTTTTCTATTTTTTTTATTTTTTACTTTTTTATTCTTTTTTTTTTTACGATCGGTGGACAATAAGATGCTCGGGTATTCGGAACTTTGCTTCGTTCATCATTTCGTATTTTTTTAAAACAGTTTTAAACTCTGCTTTATGTAAAGCCCCACCTCTCGCTCACTCTTTCGTTCACCTCTCCTCGCGCGCTCTCTCTCTCGTGCTCTCTCTCTCTCGCTCCCTCGAGTTTCGCTCTCCCCTCTCTCCCGCGAAGAGAGCTCAGGCATCGTTAACGCAGCACAGGATGAGGTCGGGGGGTCCCCGCTACCCTGAGACCGCGTGACGAGGGGGTGGGGCTGACATACGAACCAGGAGTTCGCGGCAAAGCAGGTGAAATGATTGGTTAAGTGGTGGATAACGCCTTCGTATATAGAGAGGACCGCAGAACTTGGGCACATTTTTGGATCTGCGTTTGTCGAGATCGGCGTCTGCGGAGAACGCTGCTGCTGCTGTTGCTGTTGGAGGCAGTCGCCCTCCAACAGCAACAGCGTGGGAGGAGGAGCGACGCTCACAACAAGCGAGCGAAGCGCCGGGTGGATAAAATACTGCGAGTTTTTCACAGCGGTGAGCACAGCTGGTGCATCTGCCAGTCATCTCAGTCAGTCAACCCATGGCACCTGGGTCTGTCCCGTGAACCCCGGCCAGCAGTGAGCGTTCGACACTTCACGTGGCCTCAAAGTGCACCTAGCCTGGCACAAAGCTCCGCGGCGACGTCGCGGCCGCTGACGTGTGTTGAACTTATTTCGCCAACGTGCTTTGGCGAACCGCAAAGCAACGGAACGGCGGTCGGAGCCGAGGAAAGGCGACCGCTTGAAACGACCGCCACCCCACCGCCGCCGAGAGCTTAGGCAGTAGGAGGAGGAGGAACACGCGGATTTCTGCAGACAGACGAAAGAGAGAAAGAGAGAGACACTCAACATCGCACTGCCGACAGTAGCGTAGCTGGCGTGGGGGTGCATCGGGGAGGCCGGGAGGGGCATGTTGCTTGGTGTGTTCTGGATGACCGCAGTTCGCACACTCCTGGAGAGTTTTTGATATTGTTACACGCTTTTATGTTAGCTCGCTCTGTCTGTCTGTTGTTGTTGATGTCGTATCCTCAAATCTTGTAACTCAATTTTAAACCCACTTCCCAATGTGGTATCGACTGCAAACTTGGTATACTTATGTCATACTGATGACAATACTATATTCTAACATTAAAATAAAAATGTTATTTTCAAACGTTATTTTTTACATGTTATGTTTCGGCTTGGGTCTAATTGTCCACGGTCAACTGACGTTGGCTGTAAATCACCACGGCCCCTCACGTTGTGGCAAGCTTCGGGGCCACTTCCTGGAGTCTTGGAGTTCTGCCATTACTCGTACGGTACATTTAATTAAAGCGTGTTTTTAAAAAAAAGTGTTTTTAAATATTAATTATTTTGTTGATCCACACGCGCGCATCGAGCACGGGGGCCGTGGCAGTGGCTGCGGGTTCGCGTGGTCTTCGAGCTTCGCGGAAGATCAACAAACCCACCCGGACGGGGTTGGATCACCCGCAAAGTATGCAAAGTATCTTCTTGGTTCTTTCGGTAAAGTCACGTAGAATGGAAATAATAAAATAATAAAAATAAAACATAATAAATACAATTCTCACGACGTTTCGGCCACAACGCAAGCAGCCGTCCTCAGGTGAAGAACAGGTCTGTCGAGAAGACAGAGTCTGAATCTGTCGTGTCGCCTCTCTCTCCGTGCGGCGTGAACCCGGAGCTCCCTGGCACCCTCCCTGGTTCGGACGAACTCCCTCGCACGAGGCACCTTGTCCAGTCCACGAGGTGTGAGCATCCCGAGGGGCTGGGAGCGTACCGAGCGTGGGGGGGGTGGGTGGCAGTGCCCCTCCCGGTGGCCAAAGCTACGAGCTGGGCCCCCCCTTGACAACCACCGTGATATTCGCGTTCAACAACAGCGTCAAAGAACGCACCATTGTTCAAAACGCCGTTTTAAATGAAATTTTTATTTGTATTCGCGAAAATGCTTTCATTTGCGTTCCGCGTTTTATTTTCATTTGATTCGCGCGGCAACGCAAAGTCGCCGAGGTACCGGCGGAGCCCGCAGTGGCTGCGTTTGTGCGAAGACGAAGCCGCCCCCACAGCGTCAAATGTTCGAGTCCGTGGGCGCAAAGGCGGCGATGTGATTGGGGGGAGGGGGGGGGGGGCAGGAGGAGGGCCTCTGGGTGCGAGCGTGCTCGACACATCACATGATTTTTTTTGGGGGGGGGGGGGGGGCTCCACATGACCGATCGTCCTCACTGATTGCCTGGGAAATGAGTTGGGCAATTTTCCGGGGAATGGATCGGCCACCCACCAAGATCAGCGACTGAATATTTGGGAGGAATCCGATGAGCTATGAAGCTCTTTTTTAACACATGTCCAGTATGAGCGGGTCAGTAAGTTACACGATAAGACGATTATGCAGGTTTTTTTTTAGTGTTTTTGGGTTTGATAAAGTGTCGTTTAAACCCGCCACCACCCGACACGGCCCAATTCGTATTCATGGATATCGCCCGACGAAGCTGGCTGTTGTAATCGGCAGCGAAACGTCACAGTTCTCGAATCGTAAATGTCGCAGTGGGTTTACTCTCCAACACACAACCGGGGTGCTGAAGCAGTAAACCCATTGCTACGTTCTGTTTACGCGACAACCCCTTACCAATTGGCTGTGTCGGGTGGTTGGCGGGTTTCACGGCACATCAAGTTTACGCCAGTGGCTCTTAAACCTTTCCCTGCAGCCTGACACCAACCCGTGTAGTCTCAATCGTTACAAACAAGTAGAATGTGAAATACACACAGAGCGGGTTTTGATGCAGCAAACAGTAATTGGTTACCTGCACTGTGCACGTGGCCCCACCTCTCGCAGCCACACAGAAACGGGGCATCCTCGCCCCACAGGGGTTTGCGTGCATCCCAGGGCTTACAAACCAGTGATTACGCAGATCTAAACCCCCCCCCCCAAAATATAAATATAACATTGCGACTACTACTGCCTCGGTGTTAAACCCGAAGTTGAAAGTAGAGTAGCCTTGGGCAGGACAAGGTAACGAGAAGGGAGGAATTGGTGAGCATGTCAAGGGATGGTCGCTGAGTGATCAAAATCATCATACCATGAAAATCATCATAAACATCAAACATCATAACCATCAAAATCATCCTAACCATCAAAATCATCATAACCAACAAAATCATCATAACCATCAAAATCATCATAACCATCAAAATCATCAAAACATCAAAATCATCATAACCATCAAAATCATCATAACCATCAAAAGCACCATAACCATCAAAATCATCATAACCATCAAAATCATCACTAACCATCCAAAATCATCATAACCATCAAAATCATCAAAAACCATTCAAAATCATCATAACCATCAAATCATCATAACAATCAAAATCATCATAACCATTCACAATCCTCATAACCCATCAAATCATCATAACCATCAAAAGCATCATAACCAGCAAAAGCATCATAAACCTCAAAATCATCCATAACCATCAAATCATCATAAACCATCAAAATCATCATAAACATCAAATCACCAGTAACCATCAAAATCATTATACCATCAAAATCATCATAAAACATCAAAATCATCATAACCATCAAAATCATAATAACCATCAAAATCGTCATAAACATCAAAATCATCCTAACCATCAAACCTCGTCATAAACATCAAAATACATCATAACCATCAAAATCATCATAACCATCAAAATCGTCATAAACATCAAAAGCATCATAACCATCAAAATCATCATAACCATCAAAATTCGTCATAAACATCAAATCATCATAACCATCAAATCATCATAACCATCAAAATCATCATAACCATCAAAATCATCATAACCATCAAAATCGTCATAAACATCCAAATCAATCATAAACCATCAAATCATCATAACCATCAAATCGTCATAAACATCAAAATCATCTAACCATCAAAATCCTGACAATCGTTCCCGATCTTCATTGAAGTTCCACTGCTTCGTCTGCGCAGTTGACGCCGCACCGGCGGAGATGGAGCGATTCGTCCGAGTCACGTGACGGAGCGAGACGGGATCGAGGGTGCAACTGGGCAACGGTAACGTAGCACGCTCGCAGCCTTCATCCAGCAGTGGAGCGGCATCGGGAGGTGGCGCTGCGGATGTGCATATCCATCGTGGGCCGATGATGGACATTCCACATTGCCGTGGCCGGTGCTGGGTCAGGTTTGCAGGGCGTATAATAGGCGCGTACGTGCATGCATGCATATGCATCATCCAAACAGGTGGCCTGGAATGAACTTCGGACAATCTGATCATAAAGGTGACAAAGCGGGGAGATAGAGAGGGGAGGGGAAGGCGGGGGGAGATGGGGGGTGGGGGGATGTGACATGGGGAGAGAGAGGGGGGGAGAGAGGGGAGATGGGGAGAGGGGTGGAGATTGGGGAGGGAGAGGGGGGAGAGAGGGGAGAGAGGGGAGGGGGGAGAGAGGGGGGAGGGGAGGCGGGGGGAGATGGAGGCTGACCCACGCCGTGCCGGCCTTCAAGGAGCAGTGGGCGATGGAGGAGGCCGTGTGCTCCGTGGCAGATGACGGGGAGCTCTGCATGCTGTTATGAGCTACCCGTCGGAGGCCATAGGACTGCGAGGGGGGCGGCGTACATAACGAGAGAGTGAGCGAGAGAACTGAGCTGAGAGAGAGAGCGAGTGAGAGAGAGCGAGAGAGCGAGCAAGCGAGAGAGAGTGAGCGAGAGAGCGAGCGAGCGAGAGGAGCGAGCGAGGAGAGCGACGTGAGCGAGAGAGCGAGCGAGCGAGGGCAACATAAAGCCCGTTTAAAAAAAAAAAAAAACAAAAACAATTACGAAATGATGACCGAAACAAAGTGCCGAATACACCGAGCATCTTCTTGTTTCCACTGATCGTAAAAAAAAAGAAAAAAAAAAAAAAAAAAAAAAAAAAAGAGAGAGAGGAGGGGAGCGAGAGATGGGAGAGAGGGGAGAGCGGGCGAGAGGGGAGAAAGAGAGGGAGATTGGGGGAGGAGAGAGTCAGAGGGAGATGGGGAGAGGGGGGGGGGGGATGAGGAGATGAGGGGGAGAGAGGGGAAAGAGGGGAGATTGGGAGAGTGGAGCGAGATGGGGAGAAGAGAAATGAGGGGAGATGGGGGGAGGGAGAGAGTCAGAGGGGAGATGGGGAGAGGGGGGGGGGGCGAGAGGGGGAGAGAGGGGGAAAGAGGGGAGATTGGGAGAGGGAGCAGAGGGGGAGAGAGAAAGAGGGGAGATTGGGGGGAGGGAGAGAGTCAGAGGGGAGATGGGGAGAGGGGGGGGGCGAGAGGGGAGAGAGAGAGGGAAAGAGGGGAGATTCTGGGAGGGAGAGCGGTCAGAGGGGAGATGGGGGTAGAGAACGCGAGGGGGACATCGGGAGCGATAGGGAGAGGTGAGCGAGAGGGAAGATGGGAGAGAGAGAGAGGAGAAGGGGGGGGAGAGCTTTCAGGCTATATGACAAGCTGACACTCATTTCATGCCTGACTGATTGGGTTAAATTGGCTGTGGACGCTGTCTAATTATCCAAACTGATAGCATGTCACCCCGCTACCAACCTATGCCTGTAATGCGTGCTAGGTGTGCTGTGCGCGCGCGGTGTGTGTGGGTGTCTGCTTTGAGTATGTCTTCTGCGTGCGGTGTGTGTTGTGTGGGGGGGGGGCGGGTCTCTGTTGCGTGGGGAGCGGTGGCGCAGCGGTTAGCGCGCTAGCACTACAAACCCGGTGTCCCTAGTTCGATTCCCGCTCACGGACACTAAACAACAGTGACGAATATTTGAACCGGTTCCTTGGCCCTCCCCCCCCCCAAGGTCGACTCAGCCTCAAATGTGTACCCGGTCTTCATAGGTGCTCGCTAAAGGCACTTGCCCCAACAGTCTGTAGTGAAAGCTGTAGAGGAATCTTGTTTGTGTGCGTGTGTCTGCACCTGTGTGTGTGAGTCTGTGCGTGTGTCTGCACATGTGTGTGTGTGTGTCTGTGCGTGTGTCTGTACGTGTGTGTGTGTGTCTGTGCGTGTGTCTGTGCGTGTGTCTGTGCGTGGTGTCTGAGCGTGTGTGTGTGCGTGTGTCTGCACATGTGTGTGTGTGTCTGTGCGTGTGTCTGCACATGTGTGTGTGTTTGTGCGTGTGTCTGCACATGTGTGTGTGTCTGTGCGTGTGTCTGCACATGTGTGTGTGTGTCTGTGCGTGTGTCTGCACGTGTGTGTGTGAGTCTGTGCGTGTGTCTGCACGTGTGTGTGTGAGTCTGTGCGTGTGTCTGCCACATGTGTGTGAGTCTGTGCGTGTGCCTGCACATGTGGTGTGTCTGTGCTGTGTCTGCAGTGTGTGTGTGAGTCTGTGCGTGTGTCTGCACATGTGTGTGAGTCTGTGCGTGGTCTGCACATGTGTGTGTGTCTGTGCGTGTGTCTGCACGTGTGTGTGTGTGTCTGTGCGTGTGTCTGCACATGTGTGGTGTCTGTGCGTGTGTCTGCACATGCTTTGTGTGTGTGTGGGTCTCTATATGTGGGGAGCGGTGGTGTAGCGGTTAGCGCGCTGCGCTACGAAACCGGCGACCCGGGTCCGATTTCCCGCTCACGGCCAACACCCAATGACGATTATCTGAACCGGTCCTAGGCCTCCCTAGGTCGACTCAGCCCAAAATGAGTATCTGGTGCGGTGTGCAAACGTCGCCACTGGGGAGACAAAGGCGGTCGGGCGTGGTGATGGCCACCCACCCACCTCGTGTGCCGTGCCGGCCTCGTAGCTGCTCGCTAACCAGCACTTGCCCCTACAGTCTGTTAAGGTCTGTACCGGGGGATCTTTGCATTTGGTGACGATACTGGCGACGATTATTATTGATTATTTTTACCCGAGAAAAGCCTCAACGAATCCTGTGCCAAGTTGTCACCGCGGAGAGCTACACTGCTGCTGCTGCTGCCATTCTTTAGCATTGTTTGGTCAATACCGAGGAAACCCATGTAGAGCAGGGAGAGAGAATATACAAACTCTCACTCATTCACTCTCACTCATGCACTCTCACTTACTCTCATTCACTCGCTCACTCACACACTCACTCACTCTCATTCACTCACTGCAGAGCAGGGAGAGAGAAATATACACACTCTCATTCACTCGCTCGCTCGCACACTCACTCTCTCACTCACTCACTCTCACACTCACTCTCATCCAATCACTCACTCACTCTCTCACCTCACTCACTCTCATTCACTCACTGCAGAGCAGGGAGAGAGAAATATACACACTCTCATTCACTCGCTCGCTCGCACACTCACTCACTCTCATTCACTCACTCACTCTCACACTCACTCACTCTCATTCACTCACTCACTCTCATCAGAGCAGGGAGAGATAATATACACCAGTCCACTCACTCTCACTCACGAACACGCTCATTCTCACTCGCTCACTGTAGAATAGGGGTAGAACATAAAAACTCACTCACTCTCACACTCTCACTCACTCGCTTCGTCATTCACACTCATTCTGCAGAACAAGGAGAGAACTTGCACATTCCACTCACTACTCTGTAGGATACGGGTAGAGAGAGAGAGAGAGAACACACAAACTCCACTCACATACAGTGGGTTTACTCTCCAACACGCAACCGGTGTGTTGAAGTAGTAAACCATTGCTACGTTCTGTTTACGTGACAACCCCTTACCAATTGGCTGTGTCGGGTGGTGGCGGGTTTCACGGCACATTCAAGTTTACGCCAGTGGCTCTTAATCTTTCCTGCAGCCTGACACTCCGTGATTCTCAATCTTTACAAACAAGTAGAATGTGAATACACTCAGAGCGGGTTTGATGCGGCAAAGTAAGTTGTTACTTCACTTGCCCGTGCTCAGTTGTGTTGTCGATGATTTACATTCGAAAATAAGTATAACCCGTAAAAACAAGTTTTTCACTATAAATCCTTTATATGCGTGGCGGCTAGAGTCCTCTCGTCCTCTGGCTTGAGATGGCTGCCACCTATGGGTCAGATGATTCTGCCAGTATTAAGCAATTGGTAATTAAATATTTAATTTGTTTTCCCTAAACAGTGTAAAATTTTGGAAATGTTTTTTCACGAACATTAATTGTCTCGCACAACGAGTCTGTGTGCAAAATGTCAGCTCGATTGGATCACGGGAAGTGGGTTAAAAAACGACCGAAATATTTGCACGGTCGTAAGCAAGCAAGCAAGCACGCAAGCAAGCGAACTTAATATAAAGGATTTAAAAAGAAATGTGGAGACGTCTCGCACCCCCCAGAAAGGGCATCTCGCATCCCACAGGCGGTGCGAGATTCCCCAAGTTAAGAATAAGAAGAACCGCTGCTTTAAGTTAAGAAGACGCATTGCTCTAAGTTAATATCTCTATTTAAATGTTTTACATCACTATTCATATTTTCGCCCTCCCCCCCCTCCCCGCCTACGTGACACTTTGTTGCTGATTGGCCGTGTCGGGTGGTGGAGGGTTACGACACATTTATAAATAACGCGATCTAACCCAAAAACGTTGATTATGAGTATTATATATCTACATGTATTTTATTATTCTTTAAGTGTTTGAGTTTGTTGTTGTTTGTGCACCACTGCCAATGCAGCGTCATCATCATCACCGCCACCAGATGAATTGTAGTTCTCTATCTGGCATCGCCGTATCGGGGCTGCCCTCCACAGGGTGGTGCACTGCTCACTGCGACGGCTCCTTCAGTTGCACGTCAAGCGGCGATGCAGTTGCGTGCAATCCGCGTTCGCACGCAACTTGCATCGCACGGGCGTGGAACCCCATCCACACGCGCACCCCAACACCTGTCAAGGGAATGTGGAATTTCCACCACCACCGGTTAAGTGCCTTCCACCCCAACCCCACCTTACACGCGGTTCTGGGCCTTACCCCTAGATCGACTCAGCATGAAATCGGTAACCTGGTGCAAGGTGTTGTAAGCCATCAGCACTGGGGGAGACAAATGCGGCCGGGAATGGTTGTGGGCCACCCCACCGCCTCGCGCGCTATCGCCAACCGGTCCTGGCCCTCCACTAGATCGACTCAGCCGTGAATGAGCACTGGAGAGATCGCGGGCGACTGGGGGGTGGGTACTGGCCACACGGCTCGCTCTGACGCTGTCGTGGGAAATAGGCCCTTCTCGACACAACTCATGAAGAGCGAGTGGTTCCTACCTCGACACAACTGAACACCAGTGCCGGATTAAGCTAGTGCGGGGCATGTAGCAGATATTATAAAGGGGCCTTAAATAAAAAAAAACACTCAAATATATCTTCTTGGTTCTTTCGGTAAAGTCACGTAGAAGGGAAATAATAAAATAATAAAAATAAAACATAGGAAAATAATTCTCACGACGTGTCGGCCACAACGCAAGCAGCCGTTCTCAGGTGAAGAACAGGTCTGTCGGAAAGACAGTGTCTTCAGGCGTCTTCAGACGCTGTCTTTCCGACAGACCTGTTCTTCCCAACCTGCAACAAACTTGAAATTTGCCATGTGGGTACTCTCCAGACTGTACACTATGCATTTCTTTTTTGCACAGCAAGTGAGCTGTGACGTCACATCTGTCATGTGACCCACGCATGTGGAAGCGTCACGCAGTGTAGTGTAGTGGTTAGCGCGCTGCACTACGTACCCGGCGACCCGAGTTCGATTCCCACTCACGGCCACCACCGGTGACGATTATTTCTAGGCCTCCCCTAGGTCGACTCAGCCTCAAACGAGTAACTGCTGTGGAGTGTGAACATCGCCACTGGGGAGACAAAGGCGGCCGCGTGTGGTGGATCCAAGTCCCGGGCGAAGTCGGGAAGTACAGCTAGTATACATATGAAAAAATAATAACTTGCATAGTAAAGTTATTGTATTTTTTTATTTGCAATACAGCCAGATAATACGACAAATCGCTAACCTTAAACACCCAGTCGTTCATAAAAGTTAAAGGCGGTATAGTACTATAGCAATAGAGCAAGTGCAGAATCACTGAACCGGAATTGATAGCTTGAAAGCATTGAGCGCACTTGAAAATGCGGGGCCCGTAGCATGTGTAGCTACTTTTGCTACGAGGATAATCCGGCACTGTTGAACACATCTGAATTTACAAAAAAATAAACGAAACTTCCTGCCGTCCCACTCGCTTCGTCTGCGCCACGGTTTGTTTAATTTCCGTTCCGTCGGCACGCCGTTCATCCGCCAGTGTGGACCCTTCGAAGTCCCGTCTTCAAAACACATCTTTTTAGGTCAGTTCATTCTATGTCGCATCTCCTGTCTCTCTTGGCCTCTCCTTGTCCTTAATCTTACCAGGTCCCCTGAGACATCTGCGGAAGGCGCCGTACAAACAAATGCTAATTTCGATTTAAAGCTTTCGTGACCGCAGGGATTCATCTTCTTGGTTCTTTCGGTAAAGTCACGTAGAAGGGAAATAATAAAATAATAAAAGTAAAACATAATAAATACAATTCTCACGACGTTTCGGCCACAACGCAAGCAGCCGTCCTCCGGTGAAGAACAGGTCTGTCGGAAAGACAGCATTCAGACTCTGTCTTTCCGACAGACCTGTTCTTCACCTGAGGACGGCTGCTTGCGTTGTGGCCGAAACGTCGTGAGAATTATTTTGTTAGGTTTAATTTTTATTATTTTATTATTTCTCTTCTACGTGACTTTACCGAAAGAACCTAGAAGGTCAAACGTTAATTATTATTGTTGTTAAAGCGGCCCTCGGAAGATGTCCTCACCCCGTGTCGGCCGTGGGGGTTGTTTGACCATACTTCACCACGCCGCTAGGTTTATAAATCCCCAATATAATTGCATCGTGGTCAAGTCTGGCCTTTGTCATGGTAATGTGGAATTTCCACCGCCGTCCCACTGCTTTGAGCGAGAAGACGCGAGGCGTAGTGGAAACGGGGACCACGTGATGGCGATGGTGAGGCGACAGGCGTAGCCACACACACACACAAGATAGAGACAAAGATCCCCCGTATAGCCTCGAACGGACTTTTTGGGACAAGTGCCGTTAGCGAGGACCTACTAATGCCGGAACGGAACACGAGGCGGTGGGTGGCCAATCACTCACCACACTGCAGGTCACAACTCACAGGCCGACCCACTCAGCTACCCACCCACTCACTCATCCACTCACTCATCCACTCACTCTTCCGCCCCCCACCCAACCCCGCCCCCCTCTCTGCGTGACCCCCCCCTTCCCACGGTGCCAAGATTCCTCGCGTCTCCCCCACCCACTCCTGCACACAGGCAGCACGCGTACACACGTACACACGTGCTCACATACACACACAAAGACAAAGATAAAGATCCCCCGTATAGCCTGTAAGCGACTGTTGGGGCAAGTGCTATTAGAGCACCTATGAAGGACGGAACGGCACACGAGGGGGGTGGGTGGCCAGCACCACGCCCGACCGCCTTTGCCTCCCCAGTGGCGATGTTTACACACTGCGTCAGGTACTCATTTAAGGCTGAGTCGACATAGGGGTGGCTGGGCATGCGGGCTCCCCACACACCCACACACGGACAGGCATACATACAACCATGCACAGAGTACGCTTATGATGATGATCATTCCCGTGATGATGATGATGAAGATGCTGAGGACTGAGTCTTTGCCTGGCTGGGATTTGACCCCGGGACCCCCTCAAAGGTGGGTGGTCTCAGCGGTAGCCGACCCCGTTGCGTTAGGGAACGGCCGCGGAAGTGGACTTCACAGAACTACCTCTGAGATCGCTTTTTAAGCGACCTCTTGTCCGCACAGCAGAGGGCAGCACCCATCCATTCTGCGCGTGAACCGAGCCGAATTTGAGTCAGCCATGAAACTCAACTCACGCAGATGCTTCGAAGAAAATAACAACAAACTAACTACGACGTTTCGATCACAACACAAGCGATCGTCATCATCAGGAGGTCTCGCTTGTGTTGCGATCGAAACGTCGTAGTTTGTTTTTTGTTATTTTCTTTGAACCTATCTACGTGACTTAAACGAAAGACACAAAGAATATGAATTCCCGTAATTCACGAAAGCTTTAAGTCAAGATTTAGAACTAAACAACTGATAGCTCAACCAAGTGGCTCGTCATCGTGTGGACATTCACAGCAAACTCCAAGGGGCCGTCCATAAATGACGTCACGCACCTGGGGGGGGGGGGGGTTGAGAAATGTGACGTCACATCAAAATGCGTAACTTTAAATAAACATAGACAACACGTTCTACTTAATGAAATAGACTTTTTAATAAATGTTTTCTCCTACAACATCAGAGTGCAGCGCCACATTAAATACGCACTACAATGACAATAGTTTAAAGCGATTTGAAGCATGTTTTATTTATTTTGGGGGGGGGAGGCAGAGCTTTGTGACGTCATCTCCTAGCCACCGTCATGATGATGAGAGAGAGAGACACGCAAACTCCAAATACACAACAGGCGTCAGGGTCGGGGGTCGAACCAACGACGACTTGCTGCATACCAGGCGAGGTAGTTAACATCTCCTAGCCACCGTGATGATGATGATGAGAGAGAGAGAGACACACACAAACTCCAAATATACAGCAGCAGGCGTCAGGGTCTGGATCGAACCCACGACCTCCTGTAGACCAGGCGAGGTAGTTAACATCTCCTAGCCACCGTGATGATGATGAGAGAGAGAGACACGCAAACTCCAAATATACAGCAGCAGGCGTCAGGGTCGGGGGTCGAACCAACGACGACTTGCTGCACACCAGGCGAGGTAGACGACATCTATCCACCGCGTCGCCCTTTTGGGGGTCTGAGTCGACACAAGCCTCAGCGACCACGCGAGACAAGTCGCCTCTTCCTCCTCCTCCTCATCCAACTCGTCGTGCTCGCTCCCAGCCGGAGTCATTACTCCCGCCGCTAATGAGACGGCTTAAGGCCGCATTACCTGGGCTTTAGCGCCTTGCCCGTGACAACCTATGAGTGTAAACACGGAGTGTCGTGCCTGCTAATTTACCACTAATGATACGCGTGGCACGGTTCCGTGCAACCGCGACTCCGCGTGTCGCCCCCAAAGGCGACGCGACTTGGGACGAAGAGAGGGGGAGAGAGTGGCCCGGTGGGTACGTTCTCAATCATCATCATCATCATCATCATCGACTCACTAACGATGAGATCATCATCGGTAACGCCATGAGATTTGTCTACAATCTTCATCACGACCACCCCTCTACAACACAGAAGACAACCATCATCATCACCACCATCATCACGACCCCACCTCTACAACACACAGAACACAACCATTATCATCATCACCACCATCATCACGACTTCCCCTCTACCACACAGAACACAACCATCATCATCACCACCATCATCATGACCCCCCTTCTACAACACAGAACACAACCATCATCATCATCACCATCATCACGACACCCCCTCAACCACACAGAACACAACCACCATCATCACCACCATCATCACGACCCCCCTCTACAACACAGAACACAACCATCATCATCATCACCATCAACACGACCACCCCTCTACCACACAGAACACAACCATCATCATCACCACCATCATCACGACCCCCCTCTACAACACAGAGCACAACCATCATCATCACCATCACCATCATCACGATCCCCCTCTACCACACAGAACACAACCATCATCATCATCACCACCATCATCACGACCCCACCTCTACCACACAGAACACAATCATCATCATCACCACCATCATCACGACTCCCCCTCTACCACACAGAACACAATCATCATCATCACCATCACTACGACCCCACTCTACCAGACAGAACACAACCATCACCATCAGCATCACGACCCGCCCTCTACAACACACAACACAACCATCACCACCACCATCACGACCCCCCCTATACAACACAGAGCACAACCATCATCATCACCACCACCATCATCATCACGACACACCCTGTACAACACAGAACACAACCATCATCATCACCACCACCATCATCATCACGACCCACCCTGTACAACACAGAACACAACCATCATCATCACCACCACCATCATCATCACGACCCACCCTGTACAACACACAACACAACCATCATCACCACCACCACCATCATCACGACCCCTCTCTACAACACAGAACACAACCATCATCACCACCACCATCACCACCACCACCATCATCGTCGCTGTGGAGGTCATCACGAGTGGCAGGATGCTCGAGGGTGACGGACACGGCGCGCGGCCTCCTGGGAGGGAGAGAGCAGCTCTGCCGAGTTGCTGCCGTCCAGGTCACGTGGTCACCGACCCCCCCCGGCCCCCTTTGTCTCCCTTAGCGATGATGGTCACGCACTGCACCAGGCGCCCTTGCCAGCATGAGTTGTGACCCGGAGCGAGTCATGACCTCGCTCGCCACTGATGTTTGACGAGATCAGCGGTCGAATTCAGATATGATGGGTAAGGAGTGAGGGGGTTGGGGGTGGAGTGCAGTGCGCTAACCGCTGCGCCACCACTCCTATCCCCGCGTCGTCCCATGCACGCGCGCGTAAACACGCTCACAACAATAACAACAACCACAACAACCGCCATTCGCCACTAAGTGGCGGTGACGTTACCCTGGCGCTTGTGCCAGGCTAGGTGCACATCATTGGTTTTTTCGGTAAAGTCACGTAGAAGGGAAAAAATAAAATACTACAAATAAAACAATACAATTCTCACGACGTTTCGGCCACAACGCAAGCAGCCGTCCTGCGTTGTGGCCGAAAAGTCGTGAGAAATGTATTATCTTTTATTTTTATAATTTTATTATTTCCCTTCTACGCGACTTTACCGAAAGAACCAAGAATATGAATCCCCGCAGTTACGAAAGCATTACATCGAAATCTAGGTGCACATCATTGAGGCCACGTGAAGTGGCTTTAGCTCGCTGCTAAAAAACGAGGTGACGTGACAGGCCCTGCAGGTTGCCACGTGTTGACTGAGATGGCCGGCAGATGCAGCAGCTGTTTTGCCTCCTACTGCGTCAACTTGCTGCGTTTTATCCGCCCGGCGCTCCGTTCGTTGTTGTGAGCGTCGCTCCACCGCCATCCGTTGTTGCTGGAGGGCGACTGCCTCCAACCACGTGCATACGAATACGAAGACAAAGATCTCCCCTTTAGCCTTAACGGACTGTTGGGGCAAGTGCTGTTTTATTGAAACAACAACAACAACCGCAGTTTAACACGTAGACTTTCGCGACCAATATCGTCCATAATAGAGTGTTTTGATATTGGTTAGATCGCGTAAATATAAAAATGTGTCGTTGCACCCGCCACCACCCGACACAGCCAACTCGTAACGGTTGTCACGTAAACAGAACGTGGCTAATTCGTCACGAGTACAGCACTAACCGGTGTAAATTGTTGTGGTTTCACGCTTCAACACACCGGTGGGCTAAAGCAGTGAACTAATTGTCTTTTGTCAACGTGACACTTTTTTTACTGATTGGCCGTGTCGGGTGGTGGAGGGTTACGACACATTTATAAATAACGCGATCTAAACCCAAAAACGTTGATTATGAATAATATTGGTCGCGAAAGCCTCCGTGTTAAACTAACTAACCGGTGTGTTGGCGAGCAAATCCACAACATTTACAATCTGAGCACGACGTTTCGGCAGGCGGACAGATCTGTCAAATCTGTCTGTCGCCTGATGAAGCTAGGTGTAATTACTGGCGAAACGTCGTACTAAGATCGTAAATGTTGTGGATTGTTCTCTCCAACACACCGGTTAGTGCTGTACTAGTGACGAATTGGCCACGTTCTGTTCACGTGACAAACCTTACTGGTTGGCTGCGTTGGGTGGTGGCGGGTTTGACGACACACATTTATCTATTTACGCGATCTAACCCAAAACAAACGTTTAATATGAACAACAATCGCCATTCGCCACTAAGTGGCGGTGACGTCATTACGGATATACACACACACAAATATAAATACGCAATCATACCCATAATGCAGCTATGTAGGCAGTATATGGGAATCTACACAAACGTAAACAAATACAAACAAATACGTAAACAGCTGAAACACACACACACAATGTAACTGGTGTTTGCCAAACATCCCTACACTGAACAATCACCTACAAATTGCGCAATTATGATATAACCTCAGCAGCAGCAGCAACATCGCTCCCCAAATAACACGTGTTTTGTTTGCCAGATCAGCCACACTGAGATGTGTAGCTCTTTTTAAATCCTTTATATTAAGTTCGCTTGCTTGCTTGCGTGCTTGCGTGCTTGCGTGCTTGCGTGCTTGCGTGCTTGCTTGCTTGCTTAGGACCGTGCAAATCTTTCGGTCGTTTTTTAACCCACTTCCCGTGATCCAATCGAGCTGACATTTTCCACACAGACTCGTTGTGCGTGACAATTTATTTTCGTGAAAACATTTTTCCAAACTTTTCAGGATTTTTTTTAAATATTTAATTTAAAATAACAATGTGATAAAAATGAAACTCTTACTCAAGAAAAACAGAAATGAATAATAAAATAAAACCGATGCCACGCATATAAAGGATTTATAGTGAAAAAGTATGTTTTTACGGGTTAATTTTTTCAGAAGCGACCTGGCCACAAATTATATCCCCAACGAAGTGGCTTATCACGTGGAAACGTACAGCAGCCAAACAGTCTAAAACGCGTGACGTTGATTCTTAATGTGAAGGGACAAACCGGAGGACCCGGAGGACCCGGAGGGATATCCACGCGACCACGGAGAGAGAGAGACACCGCAAACTCCAAATATACAGCAGCAGGCGTTAGGGTTGGGATCGAACCCACGACCTCCTGTATACCAGGCGAGGTAGTTAACATCTCCTAGTCACCGTGATGATCATTATTATAGAGACACGCAAACTCCAAATATACAGCAGCAAGCGTTACGGTTGAGATAGAACCCACGACCTCCTGTATATCAGGCGAGGTAGTTAACATTTCCTAGCCACCGTGATGATGATCAGAGATAGAGAGACACGCAAACTCCAAATATACAGCAGCAGGCGTCAGGGTCGGGATCGAACCCACGACCTCCTTGCACACCAGGCGAGGTAGTTAACTTGGCCAGGAGCATCCTCAAAAATAGTCTTGAGACTCAGTGAGGCTTTGTTGGGTAAACCAACGCAATAAATAAAGTGCACACTCACATATAAAGACAAACCAAGACATCCATTCACCGACTCGGATACATACACATACACACTCAGACATAGACTTGCACATACACACAGGAATCGAACTCAGGTCGCCGGATTCGCTAACCAGCACACTATCGCTCCTCACATACAAACACACAGACTCACACAAACTTTGTCTTTGTCGTGACGTGTGTTGTGGTGTGCATGGTGGAGTGGTGGTCGTGTGTGTTGTGAATGTTGTGGTGGTGGGTGTTGGTTTTCGTGTGGATAGTGTGGATAGTGGTGTACATTATGGTGTGAATGGATGACTAGTAGTGGTGTGGGTTGTGATGTGAATGGTATAGTAGTAGTAGTGGTGGTGGTGTGGGTGGTGGTGGTGTCAATGGTATAGTAGTGGTGGTTTGGGTTGTGAATGTGAATGGTGTGGCTGATTGTGGTGGTGGTGGCAGTGGTTATAAATAACGGCGATGGTTGCTGTGGATTGTCTGGCTGGCTGGCTGGTGGTGGTGGTGATTATTGTTGTGCGCGCGCGTGTGTGTGGGGGCGTAATGGTGCTCGTGGTGGTGGTGGTAGTGGTGGAGGCAGGCTGTCTGTGATGAGCTCAGCCCATGCATGTCAGCTCCTCCACACACACCGGGCGCTGGGATTGTGTTCGAGGCTCACCAGGATACTAAGGCAACGGCTTTGAGGCGATAAAATGCTTTGTGGTTCCATGAATTCGCCCCCAAACCGCCTCATCCACCCCCCCCACCCTCACCCCCCCCAACCCCCCACCCCCGACCCCCCCCCCCGCTCCCATTCTGTTAGCGGCCCCGGCTCGCGCCCCCCACGTTAAATAATAATAATATCACAGTGCGTTCAGCTTCTCCGCCTCTGCTGGTGGCAGATTTTTTTTTAAGTTCACCGAGTGGAGAAGGGAGCCAGGAATGGGTTCACTGCCCCACACTTTCTCCCTTTCTCCCCTCTCTCTCTCGATCTTCGTCTTTCGCTCTCCCCCCACTCTCTCTTCCTCCTCTCTCCCCCTCTCTTCTTCTCTCACCCTCCTCCCTTCTTTTCTCTTCCTCCCTCTATCTCATTCTCTCTCCCCCCCCCCCATCTCTCCTCTCTTTCAATTCCCCCTCAACTTCTCTCTCCTTCCCTCTATATCTCCTTATCTCCCCCCTCTCTCCTTCCCGCCCTCTCTCTTCATCCCCCTCTCTCTCCTCCTCACTCTTTTTCTCACTCCCTCCCTCTATCTCCTTATCTCTACCCCCCCCCCCCATCTCTCCCTTCCTCCCCCCCTCTCTCTCTCAGCCACATCACATCCCACGCCACACACACACGCGCATCCAGAAGCGCAAGCCACCACCACCACCGCCACCACCACCACCACCGCCACCACCACCACCACCGCCACCGCCACCGCCACCGCCAGCCACCACCGCCACCGCCACCGCCACCACCACCGCCACCACCACCGCCACCACCACCGCCACCACCACCGCCAGCCACCACCACCACCACCGCCACCGCCACCACCACCACCACCGCCACCACCACCACCACCGCTACCACCACCACCGCCACCACCACCGCCACCACCGCCACCGCTACCACCACCACCGCCACCACCACCACCACCGCCACCACCATCACCACCGCTACCACCACCACCGCCACCACCACCACCACCACCGCCACCACCACCACCACCGCCACCACCACCACCACCGCCACCACCACCACCACCACCGCCACCACCACCGCCAGCCACCACCACCACCACCGCCACCACCGCCACCACCACCACCACCACCGCCACCACCACCACCGCCACCACCACCACCGCCACCACCACCACCGCCAGCCACCACCACCACCGCCAGCTACCACCACCACCACCACCGCCACCACCACCACCGCCACCACCACCACCGCCACCACAGCCACCACCACCACCGCCACCACCACCACCACCGCCCCTCCCCCCAGTTCGCTCCCCTCGTCTGCCCCGCTCTGCACGTAGACTCGTGCTGCGTTCCCAATGGCGTCGATCACTGCTGGCCCTCCCGTAACCCCCGTCAATGGCTCCGGCCGCATCTCGCTTGGCCCTCCGGTCATCGTGTACCGAGCGAGCGGTGATTCTCCTCCACCAAAGAGAGACGTACCGGGGACCCACGGTGGCTAGGAGATGTTAATTACCTCGCCTGGTATGCAGGAGGTCGTGGGTTCGATCTCAACCCTGACGCCTGCTGCTGTATATTTGGAGTTTGCGTCTCTCTCTCTCTCATTATCATCACGGTGGCTAGGATATGTTAACTACCTCGCTTGGTATACAGGAGGTCGTGGGTTCGATTCCGACCCTGACGCCTGCTGCTGTATATTTGGAGTTTGCGTCTCTCATCATCATCACGGTGGCTAGGAGATGTTAACTACCTCGCCTGGTGTGCAGGAGGTCGTGGCTTCGATCTCGACCCTGACGCCTGCTGCTGTATATTTGGAGTTTGCGTCTCTCTCTCTCATCATCATCGCAGTGGCTAGGAGATGTTAACTACCTCGCCTGGTATACAGGAGGTCGTGGGTTCGATCTCGACCCTGACGCCTGCTGCTGTATATTTGGAGTTTGCGGTGTCTCTCTCTCTCTCTCCCTCCGTGGTTGCGTAGATTTTTCTCCGAGCCCTCCGGGTTTTCCCTGCACATTTAGAAACACGTGTAGTACATTTCCACGTGTCGATGACAAGCCACTTCGTTGGACTATCATTTGCGGTTGCCAGGTCGCTTCTGAAAAGAGCTACAATATAGTTCAGTGGGCCCTTTCCTGGTCAAATAAAACATCGTGAATAAGTACCAGGGAACTCTGCACGCATGCTTCAAGACAACTGTGGCCTTAAAAAGGAAACGTATATACAACAGGCGACGTTTCGGGCGATGGCCCTGATTAATGTATTTGCTGATGCGTTACGATTTTTCGTTTGTTTATTTCCCAAATAAGGCCACGCTGTTGTGATTGACACGGAGCGTGTTGTTGTTGTTGTTTGCGCGCTACTCCCAACGCAGCAGCATCACCACCGCCAACCAGATGATTTGTTTATCAAGTAGCGGGTGATTCCTCGATTGCGATAACTTTGATGCAGTTTGAAACTGGAGTGACAGCAGCAGCAGTGCGCACAGCTAACGCCTGCAGCCCAGACACACACACACGGCTGATATTAGCCTGGAGTCAAAGCGTTTTATCCGCCCGGGTGATCTGCTCGTTATTGTGAGCATCGCTCCTCCACTCTCCTGTTGTTGTTGTTGCTGTTGCTGGAGGGCCACTGCCTCCAACTGCCCAGGAGCGTCCTTCACAAACCCGCCCCCCCTCCTCCTCCCCCCTCCTCCCTCCTCCCCCCTCCTCCCCCTCCCTTCGCCCCCTCCTCCCTTCTCCCCCTCCTCCTCCCCCTCCCTTCGCCCCCTCTCCTTCGCCCCTCCCCCCTCCTCCCTCCCCCTCCTCCTCCCCTCCCTTCTCTCTTCCCCCTCCTCCTCCCCCCTCCTCCCCCCCTCCCTTCTCTCTTCCCCCTCCTCCTCCCCCCTCCTCCCATCCCTTTTCCCCCTTCCCCCTCCTCCTCCCCCCTCCCTACTTCCCCTTCCCCTCTTCCCTCCCCCTTCAACCCCCTCACTTCTCTCCTCCCCCTCCTCCTCCCCCCCTCCTCTCCATCCCTTCTCCCCCTCCTCCTCCCCCTCCCTTCTTCCCCTCCTCCTCCCCCTCCTCCTCCCCCCTCCTCTCCATCCCTTCTCCCCCTCCTCTTCCCCCTCCCTTCTTCCCCTCCCCCCTCCTCCCCCCGCCTCCCCCCTCCCTTCTCCCCCTCCTCCTGCTCCTCCACAGAGGCCGATCTTGACACCGCCGCTGCCAGTCCACTCAGCACCACGCCCCTGCCCACTTTAGTCTTGTCCCAGGCTCCTCGCGAGGCTTAGCCTCGTCAAACTCGGAACAAACACAATCGCACTTTTAGTTAAAATAATCTAGGGACTTTTAATAAAAAAAAACAGAAAAAAACCCCGAGACGTGAATCAGCCCCCCCATGACCCAATCAGGAGCCTCGCGAAAAAGGGTCTTGGGCGCCTCTTTCGTGGCATAAAAAAAGAAGATAAATAAAGAATTAATGAAATGAAAAATTCAGCAATTATAGCGGTGAATTGATTGCTCCAAAATGCTACACGTTATTATAATAGGCTATTTGTCGCTGTAATTGGCTGGTGATATTAACCGAGTTAATCACCCGCAACTAATTTGTCCATTCAAAGACACATGGACCTGGGAGTGTGAGCCGCCAAACTAAATCACTCCCATTCATCCCCGCGGTATCGCTCGCCCTTATTTCGCCAGGTGACAGTCCCCTTTGAGGTCGACCGTCGATGGGATCTTCGCAGGCGCACGCCTCTTCCCAGTCAGCCGGAGCCTGGAGGAGGAACGCGGGGGGTTTGGTGGATCAGGCCAAGAGTGGTACGAGCCGGGATCCATCTGTGCGGAGCTCTGAGTGTTGTCTCAGTGTCACAACCACTCGTATACGGCGCGGTGATGGGGGTGTTTTATTTCCCACATTTAATGTGAGCTGTGAGCTGGTGAAACAGTTCAAGCCGGCACGAAACCTCTCCCCTCTCATCTCACTCAACTCCCCTCCAGGCACTCTCCTGCCTCTCACCTCTCATCTCACTCTACTCCCCTCCAGGCACTCTCCTACTACTCCCCTCTCATCTCACTCTACTCCCCTCCACGCACTCTCCTACCTCTCCCCTCTCATCTCACTCTACTCCCATCCACGCACTCTCCTACCTCTCCCCTCTCATCTCACTCCACTCCCCTCCACGCACTCTCCTACCTCTCATATCACTCCACTTCCCTCCACGTACTCTGCTACCTCTCCCCTCTCATCTCACTCTACTCCCCTCCACGCACTCTCCTGCCTCTCCCCTCTCATCTCACTCCACTCCCCTCCGCGCACTCTTCTACCTCTCCCCTCTCATCTCACTCTACTCCCCTCCACGCACTCCCCTACCTCTCTCCTCTCATCTCACTCCACTCCCATCCACGCACTCTCCCTTCTCAGCTCACTCCACTCCCCTCCACCCACTCTCCTACCTTTCCCCTCTCATCTCACTCCACTCCCCTCCGCACACTCTCCTATCTCTACCCTGTCATCTCACTCTACTCCCCTCCACGCTCTCTCCTACCTCTCCCCTCTCATCTCACTCTACTCCCCTCCACGCTCTCTCCTACCTCTCCCCTCGCATCTCACTCTACTCCCCTCCACGCACTCTCTTACCACTCCCCTCTCATCTCACTTCACTCCCTTCTACGCACTCTCCTACCTCTCCCCTCTCATCTCACTCCACTCCCCTCCACGCACTCTCCTGCCTCTCCCCTCTCATCTCACTCCACTCCCCTCCATGCACTCTCCTGCCTCTCCCCTTTCATCTCACTCCACTCCCCTCCACGCACTCTCCTACCTCTCCCTTCTCATCTCACTCTACTCCCCTCCGCACACTCTCCTGCCTCTCCCCTCTCATCTCACTCCACTCCCCTCCAGGTACTCTGCTACCTCTCCCCTCTCATCTCACTGCACTCCCCCACACGCACTCTCCTACCTTTCCCCTCTCATCTCACTCCACTCCCCTCCACGCACTTTCCTACCTATCCCCTCTCATCACACTCCACTCCCCTCCACGCACTCTCCTACCTCTCCCCTCTCATCTCACTCCACTCCCCTCTGCGCACTCTCCTACCTCTCCCCTCTTATCTCACTCCACTCTCCTCCACACACTCTCCTACCTCTCCCCTCTCATCTCACTCCACTCCCCTCCACGCACTCTCCTACCTCTCCCCTCTCATCTCACTCTACTCCCCTCCACGCACTCTCCTACCTCTCATCTCACTCCACTTCCCTCCACGTACTCTGCTACCTCTCCCCTCTCATCTCACTGCACTCCCCCACACGCACTCGCTGCTCCACTAACCCCGTCTTTATGCCGAAACTCCCCCCCCCCCCCCGTCAAACCTCCACTCAGTGGGAGGTCGCTCATTCTCCCTCTGCTGCCCCCATTGTCTGGAACTCCCTCGCCGAGCCGTCCGTGCCGTCGGCTTCCTGCATCCCCGTTCAAGTCAAGGCTCAAGAGCAGGGGTCGGGGAAAAAAACCTTTGAATGAATCTTGTTTTGTTTCTGTCTTTGACCAACATAGTTTCGTAAGCCGCTTCGCACGCGCACAGAGAGATAGCGCCTTGTATACGGACACAGCGGCAGGTACACAGCGGATCGCAACCACACAATCGTGACTTCAATCAACAAAATAGGTGACGGAATAAATTGCGTCTATTTTTGTCGTTGATTTCTCCCTTCAGTTATTCGCCAAGGAAATCCTTAGTGACCCATTCCCCGTTCAATTTAATCAATTATCGTCTAATTAAATGACGTTTAAGATTTAAGTAAAAACTTTTTTTATTTTTAAAACCTCCCTCTGCGATGACTGTCGCTGTTAAACTCAAACCTCAGCTGTATTTGTTTTTGTATTTTACCAGGTAAGGGCCCAATGAGCTCTGTGGCTTTGTTTCAGAGGTGACCTGGCCATCACAAATGATAGCTCGAGGAAGTGGCTTACCATCATCATCATCACGTGGGCATTCATAGCAGGCAAAATACTCTAAACGCGTGATGTGGATTCTAAATGTGGAGGGAAAAACCGGAGGACCCGGAGAAGAATCCACGCGACCACGGGGAGAGAGACACCGCAAACTCCACATATACAACAGCAGGCGTCAGGGTCGGGATCGAACCCACGACCTCCTGTACACCAGACGAGGTAGTTAACATCTCCTAGCCACCCTGATGATGATGAGAGAGAGAGAGAGACACGCAAACTCCAAATATACAGCAGCAGGCGTCAGGGTCGGGATCGAACCCACGACCTCCTGTACACCAGGCGAGGTAGTTAACATCTCCTAGCCACCGTGATGATGATGAGAGAGAGAGAGACACGCAAACTCCAAATATACAGCAGCAGGCGTGAGGGTCGGGATCGAACCCACGACCTCCTGTACACCAGGCGAGGTAGTTAACATCTCCTAGCCACCGTGATGATGATGAGAGAGACACGGAAACTCTAAATATACAGCAGCATGCGTCAGGGTCGGGATCGAACCCACGACCTCCTGTACACCAGGCGAGGTAGTTAACATCTTCTAGCCACCGTGATGATGATGAGAGAGAGACGCAAACTCCAAATATATACCGACCCTGACGCCTGCTGCTTTGTATTTGGAGTTTGCGTCTCTCTCTCTCCACGTGGTAGCGTGGATTTTTCATATCCGGGTTCTCCAGTTTTTCCTTCCACATATAGAAACATCCGTTTAGAGTATTTGACTGCTATGCATTTCCACATGATGAGCCACTTCGTTGAGCTATCATGTGTTGGTAATTCCACATTCCCATGGCGGGGCCAGAAATTCCACAGTAGATCAATTGTCGACCGATTGGGTGAACATGATGTTGATGATGGTGGTGATGATGATGGTGTTGATGGTGTTGATGGTTGTGGTGTTGATGGTGTTGATGGTGGTGGTCATGGTGGTCATGATGATGATGGTGGTGGTGGTCATGATGATGATGATGGTAATGATGATGATTACAATGGTGGTGGTGATGATGATGTTGATGAAGGTGGTGATGATGATGGTGTTGATGGTGTTGATGATGGTGGTGGTCATGATGATGGTGATGGTAATGATGATGATTATAATGGTGGTGGTGATGATGATGTTGATGAAGGTTGTGATGATGATGGTGTTGATGGTGTTGGTGGTGGTCATGATGATGATGGTGGTAATGATGAGGATTATAATGGTGGTGGTGATGATGATGTTGATGAAGGTGGTGATGATGATGATGGTGGTAATGATGATGTTGTTGATGATGATTATAATGGTGGTGATAATGATGGCGATGATAGTTATGGTGACGGTGATGATTTATGATAGTGATAATGATGATGGTGATAATGATGATGGTGGTGATAATGATGATGGTGATGATGAGTTGAGTTGACCCTCGACCGGGATTTGACCTCGTGACCTCTGGACTGTGAGTCACACCGTGTTAGCGAGCACCTATTCAGGCCGGAAACCCAAATCCGATAAGCTACGGAGCCATTTTTCACAGATGTCCAGTAGTTATGCATACCCAATGATTAAAGATAAAAATAACCCCCCGATGGCATTAACAGACTGATGGGGCAAGTGCTGGTCGCGAGCACCTATGAAGGCCGGCACGGTACACGAGGGTGTGAGTGGTTAGCACCACGTCCGACCGCCTTTGTCTCCCCGGTGCTGACGTTTACACGCCGTAGGTTCTCGCTAACAGCACTTGCCCCAAACCGCCTGCTAAAATCTCTACGGAGGATGTATTTGCGTTTGTGTGTGTGTAGGGAGCGGTGGTGTAGCGGTTAGCGCGCTGCACTAAGAACCCAGCGACCCGAGTTCGATTCCCGCTCACAGCCAACACCAGCGACGCTTATCTGAACCGGTCGAATCAACTTCTTGGTTCTTTCGGTAAATATTCTTAGGTTTTTTCGGTAAAGTCACGTAGGTAAAACATTAAAATTAATAAAAGTAAAATAAAATAAAAATCACGACGTTTCGGAGGCAACACAAGCTTCCGTCTTCAGGTAAAGTCACGTAGAAGGGAAGTAATAAAATAATAAAAATAAAACATAATAAAATTATTCTCATGGTGGTGATGATGATGGTGAGAATTATTTTATTATGTCTTATTTTTATTATTTTATTACTTCCCTTCTACGTGACTTTACCGAAAGAACCAAGAAGATGATTGCACCCAGTATTCACTTGATTCGACCAATTTAAAGCTGACTGCAGGGATTCATCTTCTTGGTTCTTTCGGTAAAGTCACGTAGAAGGGAAGTAATAAAATAAAAAAATAAAAAAACTGGGTGCAGTGTTTAAACATTGCCAACGGGGAGACAAAGGCGGCCAGGCGTAGTGCTGGGCACCCAACCCCATGCTAACAGCACTTTCCCCAACATTCTGTTAAGACTATATGGGGGATCTTTGTCTTTAGTGGCTGTGCGTGTGTATAATAAAGGGTATACGTGTGTGTGAATGTCTGTATAATATATGGGTATATATAGTATCGATATGCTTGTACAACGTGGTTGTTTTGTCAAATATGTTAAAATCTCATCACAAGTCAAAGTCAAGCTGTCTTGGTGCTTGGACGGGCGCTCCGCTCATCCCGAGGCCGTGATGGCTGAGTAAGTGGCTGCCTGGCTGGCCGAGTGAGTCACTGAGTGAATACGTCGCTGGCTGAGCGGCTTAGTGGCTTACTAAGTGGTTCACTGAGTGAGTGAATGGCTGGCTGGGTGACCAAGTGGGTGACTGAGTGGCTGATTGGCGAGCTGAATGGCTAAGTGGCCGACTGAGTGAACAAAGTGGTTGACTGAAATGACAAAGCCCCCGGGTTTTTTGACTGACTGGCGAATTTTTGCCGACTGGATAATTCGACGACCACTCGTGCGGAACTTGATCTGAATCTCCCCTAGGTTGACTCAGCATTAAATTACCGTGCCGATCTTAAAGGGTGCTCGCTACCAGCACTTGCCCCAAAAGTGTGTTGAGCCTATACGGGGGATCTTTGTCTTTTGTATCCTTCTCCAGGCCCGTGATTGACGCTACTGGGTACAGTTTGGAGGCAGTCGCCCTTTCCAACAACAATCGCAGAGGTCGGACAAGCGACGCTCACAACAACGCGCGCAGTGCCGGGCGGCTAAAATGCGGCGAGGTGACACAGTGGGGAGGGCAGATGGGTGCCGGTCATCTCAGTCATCGATCAATAATCATGAAGAAATGTGGAACGCACACAGATGTCTTTCAATCTCTCTCTCTTTTTTAGATCAGTGGAAACAAAAAGATGCTCGGTGTAGTCGGCACTTTGCTTCGTTCATCATTTCGTAATTTTTTTTTAAAATAATAACTTTGCTTTATGTAAACCCCCACCTCTCGCTCACTCTCTCGCTCACCCTCTCACTCACTCTCTCGCTCACTCTCTCGGTCACTCTCTCGCTCACTCTCTCGCTCTCTCTCGTTCTGCACGCAGCCCTTCTCGCAGTCCGACGGCCTCCGACGGGTAGCTCATATCTGCAAGCAGAGCTCCCCGTCATCTGCCACCGAGCACACGGCCTCCTCCATCGCCCACTGCTCCTTGAAGGCCGGCACGGCGTGGGTCAGCCGCGCATGGCGGAACTCCAGCCCACACACCCTGGCTCCGACCAGAGCGCGGAAGATGCTCAGGCTGCTGGCCGGACGTTTCCCCTCCAGGGCCACCTTCCTCGCCCATAAGTGGTTGACAGACAGAGAGAGATGAAAGGATTCAGAGGGAAAAAGAGAGAAAAATTATTCCAGGAGAGAGAGAGAAAGATAATAATTGAGAGGCATTAGGAAACAATAAAACAAAGCGTGCAGGCAGCCAGAACCGGATCGACCAACAATTGCCCAAGGTCTGTGGTCCTATATTTGTATGTTTGGCCAACCCAATTGAAAAACGAGCGATTGCTTCACGTGTTTGAGCGTACTGAAGAGCACGGGTTAAACATATGCGCGCGAGGTAGAGGCAGCGGAATGAGGGGGGGGGGGGGGGGTTAGGGAACGTCCGGTACCCGTACAGATGGAATCCAAATGGAAATCAACCCTCTTGCTCCACTCTCATCATACCCTGGCAATCCAGGAGGTGGCGACCTCGACTTTCACGTTGCAGCGATAGAGGAGGTGTTTTGTTTTCCACGCGCGTGTTGTGAGTGAGGCTTAGAGCCTGTCACGTGACCTGCTGCTGCCACTCCAAGCGACGGTATCAACGTGCACCTAGCCTGGCACAAGCGCCGTGGTGGTGTCACCGCGGCTGCTGTTGTTGTTGGCGAATGGGCGCCGTTCGGGCATTCTCGTGTGCTCGCAAACAGCACTTGCCCCAACAGTGTGTTAAGGCTATAAAGGGGAACTTTGTCTTTGTGTCTGTGTATGTGTAAGTGTGTAAATCTGCATGCATGTAAGGGTGCGTATGAATGTACGTAAGGGTGTGTGTGTATGAATATGGCAAACACATGTTACGATTATCTGAACCGGTCCTGGGCCTCTTCTAGGTCGACTCAGCCTCAAATGGGTACCTCGTAAACATCGCCACTAGGGAGACAAAGGCGGCCGGGCGTGGTGCTGGCCACACACCCCCTCTTGTGCCGTGGCGACTTTCACAGGTGCTCGCTAACTGCACTTGCCCCAAAAGTCCGTTAAAGGCTATGAGGGGGATCTTTGTCTTTGTTTGTATATGTATCTATGGTATGAAAGTTCGTGTGTATGTATGTATGCATGCAAGTGTGTGCGTGTGTATGCATGCATGTCAGCGTGTGTGTATGTCTGTATGTGTGTATGCATGCAACTGTGTGTGTGTATGTATGCATGGCAGCATGTGTTTTTCTGTATGTATGCAACTGTGTGCGTGTGTGCATGCATGTAATCCTGCGTGTGTCTGTATGTATGTATGCAAGTATGTGCGCGTGTATCTGTATGTATGTAAGTGTGCGTGTTTGTATGTATGTTTGTACGTGTGTATGCATGCATGTAGATGCGTCTGTGTGTCTGTATGTGCGTGAATGTATGAGAGTATGTCTTTGTATGTGTGCGTGTGTATGCATGTAAGCGTGTATGTGTGTGTATGTAAATGTGTGCGTATGTACGTCTGAGCGTGTGTATACATGTAAGTGTGTGTATGTAATGCAAGTGTGTGTGTATGTGTATGTGTGGACGTATGTAAGTTTGTATGTAAATGTGTGTATGTATGTCAGCATGTATGTATGTAACCGTGTGTGTATGTGTGTATGTAAGCGCGCGCGTGTGTGTGTGTGTCGTGCCGTATTGATGGGAGGGTTGGAGGGAGTTTGGCTGAGTTTAAAAAAAAAAACCTCCTCCTTTTATTGAGAAGTCTGCAGGCCAACGCGTTTGTAAAGAGCAGTGAAATGATGCCGTCCCTGAAAGGGTTAAGCTCTGAAGCTGATCCTTTGTATTGCCACACATCTGTTTTATTGTGTGCGCAACCTCTATGCCCCCAGCTCGGGGTGTGGGAAGAGTTCCCTTAGAGAGGGGGCGGGGGGGGTAGTCGGGTCCACGGGGGTGTCTCTGCTTGGTGTTGGAGGGATAAGGGATGTGCGTGTGTGTGTGTCCTTGTGTGCGTGTGTGTGGGGAGCGGTGGTGTAGTGGTTAGCGCGCTGCGCTATGAACCAGGCGACCCGGGTTCGATTCCCGCTCACGGCTAACACCAGTGACGATTATCTGAACCGGTCCTGGGCCTCCCCTAGGTCGACTCGGCCTTAAATGAGTACCTGGTGCGGTGTGTAAACATCGCCACTAGGGAGACAAAGGCGGTCGGACGTGGTGCTGGCCACCCACCCCCTCGTGTACCGTTCCGGCCTTCATAGGTGCTCGCTAACAGCACTTGCCCCGACAGTCTGTTAAGGCTATACGGGGGATCTTTGTCTTTATCTTTGTGTGTCTTCGTGGGGAGCGGTGGCGTAGCGGTCAGCGCTACGCTGCGCTATGGAACCCGGCGACTCGAGTTCGATTCCCGCTCACGGCCAACACCCGGTGACGATTATCTGAACCGGTCCTGGGCCTCCCCTAGGTCGACTCGGCCTCAAATGAGGACCTGGTGCGGTGTGTAAGCATCGTCACTGGGGAGACAAAGGCGGGCGGGGGTGGTGCTGGCCACCCACCCCCTCGTGTGCCGTGCCGGCCTTTCATAGGTGCTCGCTAACAGCACTTGCCCTGACCGTTTGTTAAGGCTATATGGGGGATCTTTGACATTGTGCATCTGTGATCCTGTGTATTGTGTGTCTGCGTGTTCATTTGCACGTGTGTACGTATGTACACGTGATCATGTGTGTTTGTGTTTGACATGTTGTATGTGACTATGCGTGTACTGAAATTGTGTTTATGTTTAACCGTGTATGTGTGTGTACATTTATATATGCACGTGTGTGTGATTATGTGCCTGTGTTTTAAATGGGTTTCGAGTGCATTCATATATGTCTGTGTATGTTTATCTGTGTGTGTACATGTGCGTTAGTGTGCCTGTGTTTATATATAAGGCCATATCACTGCAGCATTAACACAAACACACGATAAGCTCACGTTATGTGTGCTTTGGCACAACAGCAAACGTAGTACACGTGTTTGTTTATGTTTGTGTGTTTGTGTTTATGTGTGGGGAGCGGTGGCGCAGCGGTTAGCACGCTGCTCTCGGCCACCAACAGCAGTGACGATTATCCGAAACCGGGCCTGTTGCCTCCCTTAGGTCGACTCAGCGTCAACTTAGTACCTGGTGCGATGTGTAAACATCGGAGACAAAGGCGGCCGGGCGTGGTGCTGTCCATCCAGCCCCCTCGTGTGTCGTGCCGGCCTTCATAGGTGCTCGCTAACAGCACTTGCCCCTACAGTCTGTTCAAGGCTACACGGGGGATCTTTGTCTTTTTCTCAGTTTAGTATGTGCGCGTGTTTGTCATGTATGTTAATTCTAGATTTGAAGCTTTCGTGACTGCAATGATTCATACTCTTAGGTTTTTTCGGTAAAGTCACGTAGGTAAAAGATAAAAATGAAATTAATAGAAGTAATAATAGAAATAAAATAATGATGCCATGTACGTACGCCAGGGATGAGTTTTTCATCTTCATTCTTTCAAACATCAGATTTTCGTGGACTTGTAGGCCCAAGTTCGTATTTACATTTCGTCTGTCACTTTTGTACGTTTCAGAAACTATAATTGTTTACGTGCCGCAAATGATAATATTCCCCCCCAAAAAATATTGCACCACCGCTAAAATAATAATTACAATGTATATTTAACGTATATAGTTTTACAATATTTAAATATTTTAATAATTTTGGGTGAACGTGATGGTACATTTTTTTTGGTCGAAGGTAATTGCGGACGTGACGACACGAAGATGGCGTCACTTTCGTTATTGTGACGTCATGGTTTCGGTTACATTCAGAAAGTTTGCGTCGAAGGCCAGTTTCACAACATCACAAATCGGTGTTTGTGTTCTTGTGTTAAAGGGGGAGCGGTGGTGTAGCGGTTAGCGCACTGCGCTACGGACGTAGTGACCCCTTATCTCAGGGGTCGGGAACCTTTTTGACTGGGAGAGCCGTAAAAGCCAAATATTTCTAAATATATTTCATTGAGAGCCATATAGTATTTTAACGTATAATAAATTAATGCGACTTCTGGTGCTGCATGGTTTTGCTGATGGCCTTGTAGTCTGGTTCATACGTGGTGAGGTTGAACTTCATGCAGGCGTGACCCGTGAAATGTATCTTCAAAACTAATTTCTGTTTACTTTAAAATGACACAGTATTATTAAACAATATCACAAGTATTTTAAAATCAGTTCCAAACTGATTTTTTATTTTTTTATTATTATTCTTTTCAACTCAAAATTGTCTGGGAGCCATATGCCGTCACTGGAAGAGCCATATATGGCTCGCGAGCCATAGGTTCCCGACCGCTGCCTTATCTGAATCGGTCCTGGGCCTCCCCTAGGTCAACTCAGCTTAAATGAGTCCCCTTTTCAGTGTGTAAACGCCACTAGGGAGACAAAAACGGCTGAGCGTGTTGCCCTGTGGGCTGTATACGAGATGTAATTGTTGTACGTATCTGCATGTATGTAGTCTTAGAAACGTGTGTGTCAGTGTATGTATATGTCTATATACATATCTCGTGGGTGCCTGTACATGCTTTCCTGTCTGTATACATATTCTGTGTATGCATGCGTGCAAGTACACACGCACGCGTCTGTAGGCATATGTGCACACCTGAATGTGTGAGTCTCAATATCTGCGTTGTGTGTGTGTATATTTGCGTGCATTTTTATATCTGTACGTATCTTTCTGTTTGTATATATGTGTGTGTGTGTAGCTGTATGGTGGGGAGCGGTAGTGTAGCGGTTAGCGCGCTGCGCTACGAACCTGGCGACCCGGGTTCGATTCCCGCTCACGGCCAACACCCAGTGACGATTATCTGAACCGGTCCCGGGCCTCTCCTAGGTCGACTAAGCCTGAAATGAGTACCTGGTGCTGTGTGTAAACATCGCCACTAGGGAGACAAAGGCGTTCGGGCGTGGTGCTGGCCACCCACCCCCTCGTGTACCGTTCCGGCCTTCATAGGTGCTCGCTAACAGCACTTGCCCCTACAGTCTGTTAAGGCTAAACGGGGGATCTTTTTGTGTATCTGTATACACGTGTTTTCTTGGCTTTGTGTGTCTATATAGATTGTTTTTTGCCTATATGTATGCGTTTGTGTACGAATACGTGTGATTCATAGTGTAGCAGTTAAACGTTTGATTCCCGTTCACGGCCAACACCAGTGACCCCACCACCTCGTGTGCCGTGCCGGCCTTCATAAGTGCTCGCTAACAGCACTTGTTAAGGCTATGTCTACGTGTGTGTGTATGTGTGAACGTGTGTGTATCTATATGTGCGCGTGTGTGCACGTGTGTGTTTCTATGTGTGTATTTGTGTGTGTGTGTATGATGTGTGTGTGTATATGTGTGTACGTGTGTGTGTATGTCTATATGTGCGCGTGTGTGTACGTGTGTGTTTCTATGTGTGTATTTGTGTGTGTATGATGTGTGTATGTATGCATGTACGTGTGTGTGTATGATATGTGTGTGTGTATGTGTGTACGTGTGTGTGTGTATGATGTGTGTGTATGTGTGTATGTGTGTGTGTGTATGATGTGTGTGTGTATGATGTGTGTGTGTGTATGGTGTGTGTATGTATGTACGTACGTGTGTGTGTATGTGTGTACGTGTGTGTGTTTGATGCGTGTGTATGTATGTACGTGTGTGTGTGTGTATAATGTGTGTGTGCATGATGTGTGTGTGTATGATGTGTGTGTATACGTGTGTGTGTATGATGTGTGTATGATGTGTGTATGATGTGTGTGTATGTGTGTATGATGTGTGTGTGTGTATGATGTGTGCGTGTATGTGTGTATGCATGTGTGTGTGTATTTGTGTGTGTGTGCATTTTATTCATCGGTTGATGCCAGATGACGCAAGGCTTGTGATGGAAGGGAGGGCGGTGGACGAGGGGGGTATGGGAGGGGGGCAGGGAGAAGAGAGAGAGGGGGGGAAGGGGAGGAGGGAGGGAGGGATGGGGGAGGGAGGGAGGGGGGAGGAAGGGGTGGAAGGTGTCAAGTCTTGAGCCCCTGATTAGCATCACAAAGGGGGGCCAGGGACACTGGGAGCCTGGGCCCCATGATGAACGCACGCGGACACACACACACACACAGACACGTAAACACACTTACATATACACACAACATATATACATTACATATCTAAACCCACATTCAGAAACACACATGCATATACATACCACGCGAAACATACTAAAATATATACGCATGTACATAAACTCGCATACATATACGTAACATACACACGTACAAAAATAGATATGCACACATTTACACCGACTTATATAATACTGTATATACATAAATTCTATGAATGCACGTATCTTAACACGGATACATGGACTCTCCATATATACAAACATTATATAAACAAAGACCTATACATATACATAGCATATGCACGTAAATATATATAACCGAACACATACGTATGCAAACACATACACTATATAAATGGACACGTACACACACGTACCATGCACACATACAATATGTAAACCCACGTACATACACGTCCCATATATACATTAAATATGTAAACGCATATAAATAAACACACGTTAATATTATAAACACATACATTATATAAACTCTGATATGCAAACACATATGCGTACCATATTTACATTAAATATATAACTGCACATATCTAAACATACGTATGCAATATCATGCATGACAACATATGTGCCTTAGTGTACGCGCATACGTATGTGTGTGTACGGTGCTAAAGAAGTTCAACAGACATTCATACGCAAAGACAAAGATTCCCCACATAGCCTTTAACAGACTGTTGGGGCAAGTGCTGTACGCAAGCTAACGGTACCCATGGGGGTGGGTGGCTAGAACCACAGCCGGATGCGTTTGTCTTTCCGTCGGCAATGTTTATTTACACATCGCACGAGGTACTCATTTGAGGCTGAGTGGACGTAGGGGAGGCCCACGACCGGGTTAGATAATCGTCATTGGCGTTGGCCGTGAGCGGGAATCGAACTCGACACACACAACAAGATGAGCCGCCATTCGCCACCAAGTGGCTGTCACGAAAACACAACGCCTGTGCCAGGCTAGGTGCACATCGAGACCAATATGAGTTCTGCAGATCTGTGCCAACTTGCTTTACCCACCCAGCGCTCCGCTCGTTGTTGTGAGCGTCGCTCTTCCACCCAACGCTGTTGCTGGAGGGCGACTGCCTCCCTCCAACTGCCCAGGAGCGTCCTTCACGAGCCTCGTCCAGAGGCCGATCTTGACACCGCTGGTGCCGGTCATCGGCAAGTCCACTCAGCTTCACATCTTCCTCTGTCAGATCAGCTCCATCTCTTCTCCAGCTCAGGCGGTGTCCGTTCAGCCTCCTCTCTCCGGCCAAACAGAAGCTGCCTGGGCACGCGGGCTACATGGACCCAGCAAACGCAGCCTGTGTGTGGCGTGCGCACATGCATACACGCACTTACACATATGCATGCAAACACAAACGTGTACACAAATACACACAGTACACACATACAACACATATATCATCCACCATGGTCAATCCACTGTTAGATGAAGGTCACTCCAAGTCGCACCTGCACGTCAAACCGATTTCATCGTCACATCTCCCAGGTGAACGTCATTTCTCTCGCTCCGTCCGTTGGCTGTCGCTCCGTAATTCGCCTTGACCATCGCCATCGCTCGTACGGTACTCGCCGATGCACGTGGGACCATGATGATGATTTCTTTAACCTGCCACACGCTCTCAGATCTACGCCTTCCTCTGACCGCTTCTCCGTCTACAGATCTTCTTTGGCCGTCAATGACCGCGGTAAGTCTGAACCGTGGCTTACAGCAGGCAGCGATGAAATTACCAAACAGAATCAGATCAGAGTGAGAAAATGTATTATCCTGGAGGAGTAATCCGATGAGCTAAGAAAGTTTTTTTTTACGCAGATGTCCAGTAGAGGACGACTCAGAGAGAGATAGAGGACGACTCAGAGAGAGAGAGGACGACTCGGAGAGAGGTAGGGGACGACTCAGAGAGAGAGAGGACGACTCAGAGAGAGGGGACGACTCAGAGAGAGATAGAGACGGAGAGGACGACTCAGAGAGAGAGAGAGGACGCTTCCGAAAGAGAGAGGGGATGACTCGGAGAGAGGTAGGGGACGACTCAGAGAGAGGGGATGACTCAGATATATAGAGAGAGGACGACTCGGATAGAGAGGGGACGACTCAGAAAGAGGGGACGACTCAAAGAGAGAGGACGACTCAGAGAGAGAGAGAGGACGACTCGGATAGAGAGAGGGGACGACTCAGAGGGAGAGAGAGGACGACTCAGAGAGAGAATGAGGACGACTCAGATAGAGAATGAGGACGACTCAGAGAGAGAGAGGACGACTCAGAGAGAGAGAGAGAGGAGGACTCAGAGAAAGAGAGAGAGAGGACGACTCAGAAAGAGAGGACGACTCAGAGAGAGAGAGAGGACGACTCGGAGAGAGGGGACGACTCAGAGAGAGAGAGGGGACGACTCAGAGGCGTCAGGAGGAGGAACCACGGACGAGCGGGAAGGCAGCAGCATCAGACACACAGCGATGAGGTGCCGGCGCGACCAACGGTTGCCCAAGTTCTGCAGTCCTGTCTCTATATACTACGATGTTATCGGCCAATCAACGAAGTGTTTATACATCTGGGACGAAACCGGAGCACCCGGAGGAAATTTGTAACGTGATTTGTGGGAGCATTTCCGTAAGGTCGGATTTCCGTAAGTCGGGGTTTTCCGCAACCCGGGGACCGTCTGTATGTTGAACTTCTCTCGCACCGTACGTAGCCAACCGTGTTAATCTGTGGCGCGGGGATAAGGACAACAAACTAAACTCACAAAAAAAGTATCTGCAGGTCATCCCAGTCGGTCAACCCACACCCCTCTGTCCCTTCCCTCTTAGGCATCTCTATGGCGCGTGCAGAAAGGTCATTTCCCCGAAACGTCGCTTCATATACATTTCCTTCTAAAGTCCACACAGTGTCATTGACGAATGTGCTGAGTTTCTTTTTGGTTGGTCAACCCCATAGCCCCTAGTTCTCTCCCCCGTGACCTCATCCTAACAGCAGCGATCTCTCCCGCACTTCGCGTGACGGCCTCAAAGTGCACCTAGCCTGGCACGATCACCCTGATGACGTCACCGCCCCTTAGTGGCGAATGACGGTTCAACCGGGGGGGGGGGGGGGTACCGCCGAACCCTGGGGGGCGGGGGGGGGGGTAACGTTAGGTGATTTATAAATGTGTGAAATAATATCGTACGTGAGAGTCACTGGCGAATGATCACGCACGAATCTGCCAATGTAAAATTAAATACGATTACGATTTAAAAATCCACGTGCAGCGACGGGCCAAAAGACCTTTCTAAACTCATTGATTGTAAACAATGCGGGGTTCCAAGGGTAACCAGCGAGCCCCAGCAAACTACGTCGCGCGTCCGTCGAGTTTGTTTCTCCGCTTGCAGTTAACTCGCGAGTGAGGATAACTCACAACGTGGGCAACAGACTCACACAGAGACCCATAGACTCGCATAGAGACCCATAGACTCACACAGAGACCCTAGACTCACACAGAGACCCACAGACTCGCACAGAGACCCGTAGACTCACACAGAGACCCACAGACTCGCACAGAGACCCATAGACTCACACAGAGACCCGTAGACTCACACAGAGACCCGTAGACTCACACAGAGACCCGTAGACTCACACAGAGACCAATAGACTCGCACAGAGACCCATATACTCGCATAGAGACCCATAGATTTGCACATAAACCCATCGACTCCCACAGAGACCCATCGACTCACATAGATACACATATACTCACACAGAGACCCATCGACTCACACAAAGACCCATAGATCCGCACCTAAACCCACGGACTCACACAGAGACCCATCGACTCACACATAAACCCATCGACTCACACAGAGACCCATCGACTCACACAGAGACCCACAGACTCACAAAGAGACACATAGACTCACACAGAGACCCACACATTTGCACAGAAACCCATAGACTCGCACAGAGACCCATATACTCACACAGAGACCCATCGACTCACACAGAGACCCATAGACTCACACAGAGACCCATAGACTCGCACATAAACCCATCGACTCACACAGAGACCCATAGTCTCACACATAAACCCATCGACTCGCACAGAGACCCATCGAGTCACACAGAGACCCATAGACTCACACAGAGACCCATAGACTCGCACAAAGACCCACACATTTGCACAGAAACCCATAGACTCGCACAGAGACCCATATACTCACACAGAGACCCATCGACTCACACAGAGACCCATAGACTCACACAGAGACCCATAGACTCGCACATAAACCCATCGACTCACACAGAGACCCATAGTCTCACACATAAACCCATCGACTCGCACAGAGACCCATAGACTCACACAGAGACCCATCGACTCACACAGAGACCCATCGACTAACACAGAGACCCATCGACTCACACAGAGACCCATAGACTCACACAGAGACCCATAGACTCACACAGAGACCCATATACTCACATAGAGACCCATAGATTCGCACATCTACCCATAGACTCACACAGAGACCCATAGACTCACACAGAGACCCATCGACTCACACAGAGACCCATCGACTCACACAGAGAAGACCCCTACGCTCACGGGTGAGTGAGGCTCAGTGAGCTGGGACTTGCCGAGTGTTTGAGTGCAGACGGAGGCGGAGGGAAGCTGCCGATGGCCACGGCAGTGCGGATGGGGCGAGCAACTTGGTGGGATCGTACGTGGCACCGTGAGACCCTTTGGCAAGCGGAACGGCGCTGACCATTCGCTGGGACCCCGCGCAACGAATCGTGTGTGCGGGAAGACAAAGGCGGCCGGGCGTGGTGCTGGTCACCCGCCGTGTGCCGCGCCGGTCTTCATGGGCCCTCGCTAACAGCACTTGCCCCAGCAGTCTGTTCAGGCTATACGGTGGGGTGGGTGTCTTTGCCTTTGGCTGTATGTACGGGTCAAATCATTTGCGCTGTAGTCGCTTTTATAGATTGTGGGTTACGTTTGCGACCGATTCCCTATGCATGTACGTTGCACTTCGTTCGCGCCGTACGTAGCCAACCGTGCTAATCGAAGTATGCGGGGGGAAGGATTTTATTGATCCATATTGAGCGGTGGCGCAGTGGTTAGCGTACACGTACCGCGACACTCGCTGCTCGTATCGCCACCGACTTAACCGTGCTTGGGTGACTAGGAGCTGTACGGAAGTACAGTACAACATCTGTGCGATTTCAGGGACGCATGTTTCATAGCGGGGACGGAGGGAGGGGTGGGGGCGGGTCTCAGCAGCTCATCGGGAAAATTCCTGCGGAGAAAGAAATAACAATCTAAAATCTAAACATCTAAAATATCAGTGTGCTTTCGTAGTTGTCAGACGAGGGCCACTGGAGCTGATAAGAAGACATCGTCAGCGTGAGCGAGGTTGAGGTTTCGATTTAAAGCTTTCGTGACTGCAGGGATTCATCTTCTTGGTTCTTTCGGTAAAGTCACGTAGAATGGAAAAAATAAAATAATAAAAATAAAACATAATAAAATTTCGATTTAAAGCTTTCGTGACTGCAGGGATCCATCTTCTTGGTTCTTTCGGTAAAGTCACGTAGAATGGAAATAATAAAATAATTTTATGAATAAAATAAGTCACGTAGAATGGAAATAATAAATAATTTTATTCATAAAATAATTGTATTATTTCCATTCTACGTGACTTTACCGAAAGAACCAAGAAGACGAGGTTGAGGTTTGTCCACCACACCATTCGAAACCACTGCGTGGTTTGACAGCAGCACGATCATGTTGATGATGGGGGAGCGGGGAGGGGAGGTGTCACTTGTTGTGTGATTGCCGTGGATCGCACGCCAGGGTCCGCGAGGTCTCGCAATGAAGAAACACGCCGCTGGGAGGGAGACAAAGACGGCCGGGCAAGCGTCGCTTCGGCTTCCACAATAGGCGCTCGCTGATAAAAGTTTTGAACGGATGGAACGCGCGGGCCTTGTGGATGGTGTGCGCGCGCCCGTGGGCGTTCGCTCGCTCACTGGTTTTCGGTTGAGGGTTCAATATCAATTGAGCGTCAGTAGATTTGAGATCTTCGCGTTTTTGTAAGACATGGCCTGGAGCGATGGGGGGAAGGAAACGTTTTTCCCCACCCCTAATATCCTCCACCAGCCCCCCTCTCTCTCTCTCTCCTCCCCCCAAACCACCACCCCTCTACTCCTCCTAAGAATTCTCTCACTGCCTTTGATGTCTGGAAATGCCTCGGGTGTTTAACAGCACCACTTATATATTTATTTCAAATGTATATCTTATACATTTTTTTTGGTCGAAAAAAATTACGCGTTCTTTTTTTTCGAGCACCACTTTTGCATAGTTGCCGTAGATCCAGCATCGCCGTTCTTGCGCGAGCTTGTTTAAAATTTAATGCCGGACTCGGACAGATGTGCGGCCAATTAAATATTAACTCGCCCGCTTCAAGTCACGCCACAATTGGCCGTTGTTTTTCTTCTTCTTCTTCTCTTAACCAAGGGGACTCTTTTGCGAGGAATTACAAACAACGGAAATAAAAAAACTAAAATCTTGCAAATAAATCTCTGCTGAGCGTGGAGCGATTGACAGGTGTTGCACTTTTGTAACGCGCTGTCTAGATTATAGGTAGGTACAATCAATCAACTGTTAAACTATAAACAATTTATATTTTATTTTACACGGCAACGGCTCAGCGAGCTATATAGTTCTGGCTATCGCAAATGCGAGCTCGGCGAGGTGGGGCTTATCGTGGTGAAATTAATACGAGACAAATTCTCTCAGCGCACGTTGATGTTAAATGTGGAGGGGGAAAAACCCGGAGGACTTTTAGAAAAATCCACGCGACCACGGAGAAAACACGCAAACTGCAAATATACAGCAGGTGTCAGTGTCGGGATCGAGCACACGACCTCGCGTATACCCGGCGAGGTAGGTAACATTTCTGCCACTGTGGTTAGTTTGAGCGACGAAAGGACTGTCTCGGCCATGGGAATGTGGAATTTCCATCGCTGGCCCCGGTTGTCGCCTAAAAGGATTATGAGCGCCGCTTATGAGTCGAGACGGAAATGAAAAAGTTGTCTCGGGTTTTCATCTACTGATTTGTAACGTCTTGTATATAATCTGCCTTTGATGGATATAACAATTGTATATATTATTTTGACTGTCAGAGTTATTTCACAGCTCTCTCAATCCACTGCTGGATGACACTCCTCCCCATGGCGTGTCGGTTATAGGAGTCATACTTCACCACATTTGGCCAGTGTGACTTTGTTAGCCGTGGCTGGGAGTTGAACCCAGGCCGCGGGTTCGTGTAGCAGCTTCGCTAAACCCACCACGCCACCACCCACGTGGAACGTGGGTGAAATGTTGGGATTTAAGGCTCCGCTTGACCTGTTGACCTCTGTTTGACCTCTTCACCGTCCTGTGACTTCACACGTAAACACAATGGTTAGTTTCGCCGGCTTCTCGGCTTTCCGAAGCCGAAATTGCCAACGAGGTCCATCAGCCCCCGTTTAACCGAGAAGATCCTGCACCGGCTTCGGTCTTCCTGGTCTCATCAGCAGTACAAGAGCATTTTTGTCCATTAAAAACTATTTTACGAAACAAATTTAAAATTTCGATTTAAAGCTTTCGTGACTGCAAGGATTCATCTTCTTGGTTCTTTCGGTAAAGTCACGTAGAATGTAAATAATAAAAAAATAAAAATTAAACATCATAAAATAATTCTCACGACGTTTCGGCCACAACGCAAGCAGCCGTCCTCAGGTGGAGAACAGGTCAGTCGATAAGACAGAGTCTTCTCGACAGACCTGTTCATTCAGACTCTGTCTTCTCGACAGACCTGTTCTCCACCTGAGGACGGCTGCTTGCGTTGTGGCCGAAACGTCGTGAGAATTATTTTATTATGTTTTATTTTAATTATTTTATTATTTCCCTTCTACGTGACTTTACCGAAAGAACCAAGAATTTTTATTTTATTTTACCAGCTAAGGCCCCTACTGAGCTACGTAGCTCCATTTTTCAGAAGCGATCTGGCGATCACAAATGAGAGCTCAACGAAGTGGATTATCGTCATCATCATCATCACGTGGAAATGTTGATTCTAAATTTGAAGCTTTCGTGACTGCAGGAATCCATACTCTCTGTTTTTTTGGTAAACTCACGTAGATAGAAACAAATATTAAAATAAAAGAAAACACGACTTTTCGGTCGCAACACAAGCGTCCGTCTTCAGGCGTGAAAAACGTGATCTGCTGTTGTGGCTTTATATAGGCACGGTTCTTTCTACCTACGTGACTTCACCGAAAGAACCTGAGAGTATTCATTCTAAATGTGGAGGGGAAAAAACAGAGGACCCGGAGAAAAATCCACGCGACCACGGTGAGAAAGAGAGAGAGAAAGAAGGACACGCAAACTCTAAATATACAGGCATTAGTCAGTGTTGGGATCGAACCCACGACCTCCTGTATACCTGGCGAGGTAGTTAACATCCCGCCACCACGGAGCCCCTGAACGACGCAAGTGGTGGCGAATGGCCACAGTCACTGCAATGGACGCATTGGGATCTACGTCCGTGCGTACATTCAATGTTAACGTGAGTTCAATGTTGATGTGAGTTCAATGTGATTGTAAATGTTGTGGATTTGCACTCCAACACACCGGTGTGCTGTACTAGTAATGAATTGGCCACGTTCTGTTTACGTGGCAAAATCTTTCTAATTGGCTGCATCGGGTGGTGGTGGGTTTAACGACACATTCATATTTACGCGATCAAACTGGACAAAACCCCTCTATTATCAATGTGAATGCGAATTAAATATTATTGTGCTGTTTGGTGTGGTCTGGGACTGTTTTGTTGTTGTGTTTGCTGCCGTGCTGAGTCTTGACGAATCGAACTAATATCAACCAATAAGATTGATGTATTTCTATTTAGTGTCGCTTCCGTCGTGTTCGCTGAATTGTTTGCTGCTGTGACTCGCTGACCCGCCCATGGACATCTGTGAAAAGAGCTTAGCAGCTTATCGGATTCCTCCGCTCTGAATAAAGATTCTGACACTGATGTAATGTACTTTGAACTTCTTTCGCACCCTACGTAGTGAACCGTGATGATCGTAGGTGCGCAGGGCAACACACCATGGGCACAAGTATCCACGCACACAGACGGGGCTGTGACAAGGAAGCTCAACATTCAAAGCGGTGGAAATTCTACGTTCACATGACGGGGGCCGGTCTTTCCATAGGACAACCGCTGTTGGCTTCCGCCCATTTGACGCATCCAACACCAGCACCACAATCAGCGTGGTGCTGGTGGTGGTGGAGGTCACGCGGACTGGTGGTGGTCACGTGGACTGGTGGTGGTGGTCACGTGGACTGGTGGTGGTCACGTGGACTGGTGGTGGTGGTGGTCACGTGGATTGGTGGTGGAGGTCACGCGGACTGGTGGTGGTCACGTGGACTGGTGGTGGTCACGTGGACTGGTGGTGGTGGTCACGCGGACTGGTGGTGGTGGTCACGCGGACTGGTCGTGGTCACGTGGACTGGTGGTGGTCACGTGGACTGGTGGTGGTCACGCGGACTGGTGGTGGTGGTGGTCACGTGGACTGGTGGTGGTGGTCACGCGGACTGGTGGTGGTCACGTGGACTGGTGGTGGTCACGTGGACTGGTGGTGGTGGTCACGCGGACTGGTGGTGGTGGTGGTCACGCGGACTGGTGGTGGTGGTAGTCACGCGGACTGGTGTTCGTGGTGGTCACGCGAACTGGTGGTGGTCACGCGGACTGGTGGTGGTGGTCACGTGGTAGTGGTCACGCGGAATGGTGGTGGTCACGTGGACTGGTGGTGGTGGTCACGTGGACTGGTGGTGGTGTTGGTAACGCGTAACTGGTGGGGTCCGTGTGTGGGGGGTAGCTGCTGGCACGCGGGTGTGGTGTGTGTGTGTGGGGGGGTAGAGAGCGCGACGCAGCAGCAGCAGCAACAGCGGCGGCATTATGTTTCCAGTGCTCGCTGGCGGTGTCAAATTAAAGGAGGGGAAATGAAAATGAATTAGGAACGCTCAGAGCCGAGCAAGCGCCGTGGCTGGCTGCCGCGTTTGCAGCCGTGCAGGTGACGCGGCGTCTCGCGCGTTTTGCGCTTCGGGCCAAACAAATGGTCTTTTGCAACGAGAGGAGCGAAGGTCTTCTCAGCGGCATCGGTTGATAAGCAAAAAAAAAATTAACCCGTAAAAACAAAGTTTTTCACTATGAAATCCTTTATATGCGTGGCATCGGTTTTATTTTATATTCATTTCTGTTTTTCTTGAGTAAGAGTTTCATTTTTATCACATTGTTATTTTAAATGAAAAATTTTTTTCTTTCTAAAAAGTGGAAAATTTTGGGAAAAAAATTTCCACGAAAATAAATTGTCACGCACAACGAGTCTGTGTGCAAAATGTCAGCTCGATTGGATCACGGGGGAAGTGGGTTAAACAACGACCGAAAGATTTGCACGTTCGTAAGCACGCAAGCAAGCAAGCAAGTTAACTTAATATAAAGGATTTAAAAAGCCACACAGACTCTGTGCCGGTGTAGTATTTTTTATTGGACATTCAACGTCTCATCAGCAAGCGCCCACCGCTTGCTGATTCTCTGATTCTCTGATTGCGGTTCAGTTCGCCAATAACAACCAGGTTAACAACAGAGAGTTTGCGACGTAACTGACGTTTCGGGTGACGATCCTTCTTGAGGGCGCAGGGCGGAAAGATTGCGACTCACTTCGTTGGGGTTGTGAATCCTGCAGCTGAATTATGCAGCCAGCTATGGATGCAAAGTTTGGTCGTACATGTGATGTACATCGTTTATTGTAAAATTTCAATCACAGGTCCTATGATCACTGTTACATTGCTTTTATAGCTTTGTTTTAGTGATTTCGAAAACATTTTGGTTTAGACATGTTTGTTTGTTGTACTACAGAGTTACACTGATAACTTTAATCTGAATTGTCTTATGGTTGTTATTGTTTAACTTGCATCCCACTGGGATTTTTGCACACAGCATTGAAATACGGTGCTTTTTCATGAAAGACTTTGCTGTTTTTTCATCTTAAAGTAGTCACTTTAAGATGTTTCTTGTTCAAGTTTTTTTTGTTGCGGTTGCACCCGATTCAAGAACCGAATGGCTCACAGGGCTATACCTAATACATGCAACTGAAAACTGAGAACTGAAATCTCGGTGCCTTAGAACACGTGGAGCCCGCGATTGAATCCACCACTACGCACCTGGGTCGTAGGGGAGGGGGGTGTTTGACCATACTTCACCACGCTGTACGTATGCACGCTCAACTTCTTTCGCACCGTACGTAGCCAACCGTGTTAATCGGAGATGCGGGGTAACGGACAGCAAACTAAACGCACAGAGCGGCCCTAAATAAATGAGTTTCAAATCAACGCGATTTAAATGCGCACAGCTCCCAGCGGCTTCCTCATGTCGGAAGGAAAGAACGTTCCAGACGGCCGCAGAAGCGCGTCTGACAGCGCCAACGCGATGCGCTGAACCCTTTCAGTTCGTTGGTCACCCAGAAGACGATGCGAGGATAACCGCGGTTCACGTGATGGGTAATGCCCCTTGACGCGACCGGCGAGAGGGGTTATTGCGGTGCATTAGTGGCAAGCACTTTGCGTGTAATGAGCGCGGCCTTAGAACAATGCTGCATTCCGATTTAAAGCTTTCGTGACTGCATGGATTCATCTTCTTGGTTCTTTCGGTAAAGTCACGTAGAAGGGAAGTAATAAAATAATAAAAATAAAACATATTAAATTATTCTCACGTGAGGACGGCTGCTTGCGTTGTGGCCGAAACGTCGTGAGAATTATTTTGTTATGTTTTATTTTTATTATTTTATTACTTCCCTTCTACGTGACTTTACCGAAAGAACCAAGAAAATGCTGCATTCGTTCGGCAAACCGAGCACTGGACGGACACGCTGGGATCTTGCAATGGGGAGGCTGGAGAAAGTTGGGGAGGATAGACGCGGGGAGCATAGAGATACAGTACAGTACAACGATGACTTGTTACTGCACTCCCCTCTACAGCCCAACATAGTCCAGCAGCTGCTGCCCTATAGCAACCGGTTATGCACAATTGTTCGATTTCCCGCTCACGGCCAACACCGACATGAGCGGCGATTATCTGAACCGGTCCTGGGCCTCCCCTAGGTCGACTCAGCCTCAAATGAGTACCTGGAGTGGTGTGTAGTAAACATCGCCACTCGGGAGACAAAGGCGGCCGGGCGTGGGTGCTGGCACACCCACCCTCTCGTGTGCCGCGCCTGCCTTCATAGGTGCTACTCGGTAACAGCACTTGCCCCAACAGTCTCTTGAAGGCTATACGGGCGATCTTTGTCTTTGGTCGTCGCCGCACATCCAGGCAACGTTATCCAGGCTCGAACAAAAAAAACCCTGCTGAGCTTGCGCGGGATCGGGGCTTGAGTTTGGTTCACCGTTCTCCCTGTATCTCTCTGTCTGTCTCTCAACGTAAATCAAACGCGACTCGTAAACGGATTTGGATTAAATGGTTGAGCATCGATCTGAGAGAGAGAGGGGGGGGGGCTGAGAGATGTCGAGAGATAACAGCAGCTGTGTGCGGGATTAGGAGTTGCCGTGTCGAGACATTTCCCCGCCGCCGAAAGCGTTCGCTTGCAAACGAGGAATCGCTGGTGGCTCCTGTTGACCGTACGCCTGACTCGAAATCACGTTTCTGAGTTCATGGCGCCACGCGCGCTAACCACTACCCCACCGCTCCACCCACCCGACCCTTATGACTGATCAGTAAACAACAACAACAACAATGGTAATGTTTACACTGAACGGGATGCACGGTCTGATCGCAATCTCATCTCCAGACGCTTCACAACAAAGCGACGGCATTTGGGGTTTAAGGGGCGGGGCTTGGTGGGGGAGCGGGTGTTGAGGGGCGGGAGGAGGGGGGATGAGTGGGGGCGGTGGGACAGGGAGGGGGGTCAGAGTAGAGAAACCTTTTCCAAGAGGGTCATGCCAGGAATGATGTCCGCACGTCGCGTTGTGCGTAATTGTTCATCTTTAGCTCAGCGTGGGCGAAGGTGGGGGGGTAGAGGGGGTGGAGGGTTGGGGGGTGGAAGGTTGGGGGGTCCCTCCCGCCAGCAGTCACGTGAGTGGATAGCTGCAGTGCTGCGCCTCTGTGCTGCTCCCATCATCACGCGATGCTCAACGTCGCCTCGCCCCGTACACCGTCCTCGTCACACGCCAACTCCACTCACAGACACATCTCGCGGTGCTGGTGGTGGTGCTGGTGGTGGTGCTGGTGGTGGTGCTGGTGGTGGTGGTTCTGGTGGTGGTGGTGATGCTGGTGGTGGTGGTGGTGCTGGTGGTGGTGGTGGTGGCGGTGCTGGTGGTGCTGGTGGTGGCGGTGCTGGTGGTGGTGCTGGTGGTGCTGGTGGTGGCGGTGCTGGTGGTGGCGGTGCTGGTGGTGGTGGTGCTGGTGGTGCTGGTGGTGCTGGTGGTGGTGGTGATGCTGGTGGTGCTGGTGGTGGTGCTGGTGGTGGTGGTGGTGCTGGTGGTGCTGGTGGTGCTGGTGGTGGTGGTGCTAGTGGTGGTGGTGGTGCTGGTGGTGCTGGTGGTGCTGGTGGTGCTCCTGGTGGTGGTGGTGGTGCTGGTGGTGGTGGTGGTGGCGGTGCTGGTGGTGCTGGTGCTGGTGGAGATGGTGCTGGTGGTGCTGGTGGTGGTGGTGCTGGTGGTGGTGGTGGTGCTGGTGGTACTGGTAGGGATGCTGGTGGTGGCGGCGGTGGTGGTGGTGCTGGTGGTGGCGGCGGTGTTGGGGGGAGGGTAATGAACGTAGTGCAATAAAAGAAAAAAATGTATATTAGTAATTAATTATTATTAGTTAACAGATGTGAGACTGTGAAACGGGCACAGCAGCACTTTCGAGAAGTCATCAATCATCGTCGTGCAGATGTTGGAGCGATGCTCGTCACTAGCGCCCAGAGCCAACCCGGCCGTTACACCACAACAACAACAACACAGCAACAACAACAAAGCAACAACAACACTATACCACAACAACACAGCAACCACAGCACACCAGCACTACAACACAACAGAAATAACACAAGCACCACGAACACCACAACCACACAACATCAACACAACAACAACTCCATCACCACAACTACCACAATGACCACTACAACCAATACAACCACAACACAATAACGCACCACCACAACCACCACAACAACATCAACATAACAACACTACCATTAAAACCACCACCACCACCACCAACATCACCACCACCACAACCACCACAACAACATCAACATAACAACACAACCATTAAAACCACTACCACCACCAACAACACCACCACCACAACCACCACAACAACATCAACATAACAACACAACCATTAACACCACCACCACACCAACATCACCACCACCACAACCACCACAACAACATCAACATAACAACACAACCATTAAAACCACTACCACCACCACCACCACCAACAACACCACCACCACAACCACCACAACAACATCAACATAACAACACAACCATTAACACCACCACCACACCAACATCACCACCACCACAACCACCACAACAACATCAACATAACAACACAACCATTAACACCACCACCACCACACCAACATCACCACCACCACAACCACCACAACAACATCAACATAACAACACAACCATTAACACCACCACCACCACGTCAAGTCACGAAATAAATTAGTAGATAATTTGCCTCCATCCTTGATCTGTTCCTTCACGTAAAAAAAACGAAAGTATGTTTTGTTTACACATTCCATCAGCCATAGGCCTCCACCCACCACTCAAGTGGTGCATAGATTCAGCAGCGCAGTCAGGCTCGCTTGAAACAATGTTTTATATTTTTCTTATTTTATTGTTCCCTTTCTACGTGACTTTACCCAAAGAACCAAGAATTTGAATCCCTGCAGTCACGAAAGCTTTAAATCAGGTCCTGTTCTTCACCTGAGGACGGCTGCTTGCGTTGTGGCCGAAACGTAGTGAGAATTGTATTTTATTGTTTTATTTTTATTATTTTATTATTTCCATTTCTACGTGACTTTAACGAAAGAACCAAGAATATGAATCCCTGCAGTTACGAAAGCTTTACATCAAAAATGTAACTACAAGGTCTTCTTGGTTCTTTCGGTAAAGTCACGTAGAAGGGAAAGAATAAAATAATAAAAATAAAACATAGTAAAATACAATTCTCACGACGTTTCGGCCACAACGCAAGCAGCCGTCCTCAGGTGAAGAACAGGTCCTCAGGTGAAGAACAGGTCATGTTCTTCACCTGAGGACAGCTGCTTGCGTTGTGGCCGAAACGTCGTGAGAATTGCATTTTATTACGTTTTATTATTATTTTATTATTTCCCTTTCTACGTGACTTTACCGAAAGAACCAAGAATATGAATGCCTGCAGTCACGAAAGCTTTAAATCAAACATTTAACTACAATGTGTTGAATAGGCAAGGGTCGGTTTCGACATTCAGCGTCTCATCTGCAGGCGGAGTCAGGCTCGCTTAAGCCAACTGCCAGATGTCTGTAGCCTTCGTCACGGGGATTATCCACGCAACCAGGCAGCAAGGAGAGACTTCTTGTAGTGATCGATGTGAATGTCGCGTCGAGTGCCGTGCCTACGACTGCGATCCGATCTCCCTGAACGCGCCAGATTTCGTTTCGATCTCGGACGCTAAGCGGGGTTGAGCCTGAATAGCGCTCGGATTGGTGACCCCTACACAAAGACAAAGAGAAAGGTCCACCAGATAGCCTTGGCAGACTGATGATTGTGGTAACAGCGATCATTCTTGATGATGATGATGTTATTGATGATGATCGTGGTGACAGCGATCATTGATGATGATGATATTGATGATGATCGTGGTAACAGCGATCATTGATGATGCTGATGATGTTATTGATGATGATCGTGGTAACAGCGTTCATTCCTGATGATGATGTTATTGATGATGATTGTAGAAACAGCGGTCATTGATGATGATGATGTTGTTATTGATGATGATCGTGGTAACAGCGATCATTCCTGATGATGATGTTATTGATGATGATTGTAGAAACAGCGATCATTAATGATGATGATGATGATGTTGTTATTGATGATGATCGTGGTAACATCGATCATTCTTGATGGTGATGACGATGACGACGGTCGTGGTGGACGTGTCGGCTGCGAAAATCAAGCGTGGCGCGCTGGAGATGCCATCCGTGACGGACATCGGCACTGTCTCTCATCTCTTTTTTTTACGATCAGTGGAAACAAGAAGATGCTCGGTGTATTTGGCACTTTGCTTCGTTCATCATTTCGTATTTTTTTCACATTTTTAAACTTAGCTTTATGTAAAACCCCCACCTCTCGCTCACTCTCTCGCTCACTCTTTCGCTCTCTCTCTCGCTCACTCTCTCGCTCACCCTCTCGCTCACTCTCTCGATCACTCTCTCGCTCACTCTCTCGCTCACTCTCTCGCTCACTCTCTCGGTCACTCTCTAGCTCACTCTCTAGCTCACTCTCTCGCTCACTCTCTCGGTCTCTAGCTCACTCTCTCTCTCGCTCACTCTCTCGCTCACTCTCTCGCTCACTCTATCGGTCTCTAGCTCTCTCGCTCGCTCACTCTCTCGCTCACTCTCTCTCTCGGGAAGATTCATTGATACAGAAATAAAATCGGGGCCGCGCGCCGCTTTCTCCCGTGGCTCCTCGCGTCTCCCTCGCTGTGCTCAGACTCCGCTTTCACAGGGTCCCCCACTTGAGCCAGGCTCCAATCACATGGAGTTGTATTCGATTCAGCTGCGTCGTCTGCTTTCTCCAAGCCTTTGCCACTCTCACCCCCCCCGCTCCTCCTCTTCCCCAAACTCGCACGCTCTCTCTCTCTTCTCTCCCATTCTCTCCCCCCCTCTCCTCTCTCTCTCTCCCTCTCTCGCCGCCGCTCTCTCTATTGCAGCTACTCGCTTTGATAGGATGTGGATTAAAACTTTCCTGTTCTGATCCTCCTGAAACAGACCCGAAGAGAGCAGACCGGAGCCGCTCTATAGAATGGAGAGCACTGAGCGTGCGTGAGAGTGTGTGTGGGTGTGTGAGTGTGTGTGAGAGTGTGTGTGGGTGTGTGTGTGTGCGTGAGAGTGTGTGTGGGTGTGTGAGTGTGTGTGAGAGTGTGTGTGGGTGTGTGTGTGTGTGAGTTGGTGTGAGAGTGTGTGTTGGTGAGTGTGTGTGTGAGTGTGTGTATGTAGGAGTGTGTGTGAGTGTGTGTGAGAGTGTGTGGGTGTGAGAGTGTGTGTGAGAGTGTGTGTGGGTGTGTGAGTTGGTGTGAGTGTGTGAGAGAGTGTGTGAGTGTATGAGTGTGTGTGAGAGTGTGGGAGAGTGTGTGTGAGAGTGTGTGTTGGGGAGTGTGTGTGTGAGTGTGTGTATGTGTGAGTGTGTGAGTTGGTGTGAGTGTTTGAGAGAGTGTGTGAGTGTGTGTGGTGGTGTGTGTGGGTGTGTGTGTGGGTGTGTGTGTGTGAGTTGGTGTGAGTGTGTGAGAGAGTGTGTGTGTGAGTTGGTGTGTGTGAGAGTGAGTGTGGGTGAGTGTGTGTGTGTGTGTGAGTGTGTGTATGTGTGAGTGTGTGTGAGTGTGTGTGAGAGTGTGTGGGTGTGTGAGTGTGTGTGAGAGGGTGTGTGGGTGTGTGTGTGTGAGTTGGTGTGAGTGTGTGTGAGAGTGTGTGTGAGTGTGTATGAGAATGTGTGTGTGAGTTAGTGCGTGAGTGTGTGTGAGTTAGTGTGTGAATGTGTGTGTGAGAGTGATTGTAAGTGAGTGTGTGTGAGAATTGTGCGTGTGTAGTTAGTGTGTGAATGTGTGTGAGTGTGATTGTGAGTGTGTGTGAGAGATGGTGGGGAGCGGTAGTGTAGTGGTTAATGCGCTGCGCCAAACATCCAGTGACCCGAGTTCGATTCCCGCTCACGGCCACCAACACCAGTAAGGATTGTTTGAACCGGTTCCTGGGCCTTACCTAGGTCGACTCAGCTTCAAATGAGTACCTGGTGCGATCCGTAAAAAACCTTTGCACACTAGGGAGACAAAGGCGGCCGGGCGTGGTGCTGGCCACCCATTCTCTCGTATGCCGTGCCGGCCTTCATAGGTGCTCGCGAACAGCACTTGCCCCTACAGTGTCGAGGTTATATTCGGGCGACGTTTTTCTTTGTGTGAGATCGTTTGTGAGTGTGTGTTGAGACTGAGCGGTGGTGCAGCTATTGGGGAGACAAAGGCGGTCGGGCTTGCTGTTGTCCACCCTATTATTGTGCCTTGCGGGCATTCATAGGTTTTCACTAACACCACTTGCTCAAACAGTCTCTTAAGGCTATACGGGGGATCTTTGTCTTTGTGTGAGAGTGCGTGTGATGATTATCTGAACCTTCCCTGGGCTTCTCCTAGGTCGACTTAGCCTCGAATCAGGAGCTGGTGCTATGTTTGAACATCACCACTTTGGAGACAAAGTCGGTGCGCAGATGTGCGCCGTGCCAGTCTGAACAATAGGTGCTCGCTAACAGAGAGCAACCTTCAATGCTGAATAAAACACTGCGGTGTCGTATTGAATGCAGTACAAAGGCGTCTCTCGCTCATCAAAGCGAGAGGAACACGCGTGCACGAGATCGCGGCTTTGATATCGTGGATTTGATATCGTGGGTTTGATATCGTGGATTTGATATCGTATATTTTATATCGTGGGTTTTAGATCGCGGATTTGATTTCGCGGATTTGATATCGTGGATTTGATATCGTGGATTTTAGATCGCGGATTTGATATCGTTGATTTGATATCGTTGATTTTAGATCGTGGATTTGATATTGTTGATTTGTTTTCGCGGATTTGATATCGTGGATTTTACATCGTGGATTTGATATCGCGGCTTTGATATCGTTGATTTGATATCGTGGATTTGATATCGCGGCTTTGATTTCGCGGATTTTACATCGTGGATTTGATATCACGGATTTGATATCGCGGCTTTGATATCGTGTTTTGTTTTATCGTGGTTTTGATATCGCAGATTTCTATATCGCAGTTTTGATATTGTGGATTTGATATCGCGGTTCTCAACTCATGGCCAGGAGATGAGTCCGCGCACGCCACTCTGTGTTCATGATGAAGTCTGTTGGGTTGCGGTCGCGTGAACTGTTACTGTGCCGTACACCCATCTCGTGAATCCGGAGGGCGAATCCTTCCATTGTCTGGTTCGGGTATCACCAACGATGTCAGTCCGCCGGCCAGGAATTCGAACTCAGGTGGTCGCTAACAGCACAGGCGCGGTGAGAGATGTGACTGTGAGTTGTCTTGATCTAGATTTGAAGTTTTCGTGACTGCAAGGATCCATACTCCTTGTTTTTTTTCGGTTAAGTCACGTAGGTAAAAAAGATAAAATAAATTAAAATGAAAACAAATACAATGCAATCATAAAATGTAAGTAATTTTATTTGTTTTCATTTTAATTTATTTTATATTTTTTACCTACGTGACTTAACCGAAAAAACAAAGAGTATAGTTGTCTTGTTGTTGATGTTGTTGATGTTGTGTTGTTTTAATTCGAACGTTGGTAGAAGCAGCAGTAGCGGCAGCAGCAGCGGCGTCCCTAACTCCTGAGCCGTCACTGTTAAGTTTCAAGTTTCATTCATTAGGTATAGCCCTGTGAGCCACGCGGCTCTTGAGTCGGGTGCAACCGCAACAAACAAAACATGAACATAGAACATCTTAAAGCGACGACGCGCAACAGAAACATCCTGGATGAACCAGCAAATCTTCCAGAAAGAAAAAAAACACACCGTATTACAACGCTGTGTGCAAAAATTCCACTCCGCCGACTGAACAGGATAAGAGATCTCGACCTAAAGCTTTCGTGACTGCAGGGATTCATATTCTTTGGGTCTTTCGGTAAAGTCACGTAGATAGGTTCAAATTAATAAAAATAAAATTAACAAAAAAACCCACGACGTTTCCATCACAACACAAGCGATCGTCATCGATCGTCATCGCTTGTGTCGTGATCGAAAGCGTCGCGGTTTTTGTTTATTTTTTTTTATTAATTTCAACCTACCTACGTGACTTTCACTGAAAGACCCAAATAATAGGATGAGAGACCCCATTGTAATCGGCGCGGACCGACAGGACACCGACCGGCTCTGGCGAGAGACGGGCGCTAATGCACGATGCGAGGGAGATGTTGTTTTGATATTAATTACTAAGTGTTGTTGAAAGGGCGAGGCACGGGGCGGAGGAGAGAGTGAGAGAGAGGGGGGGAGAAGAGAGAGAAAGGGAGAGAGAGAGGGAGGGAGAGAGACGCCGGGATGAGATGAGTCGTCGCGTGGACGTCCGCGCGCGTCTGATGTGGCACGGACGCAGTGAGTGCATTCGCAACAAAACATATTAGAGCGAGCGATATCAAAGCGTTTGTCCTGAGAGTAGTGGCTAAATAATAAATAAATCGTCGGTGCCACGAGTGCTCGCAAGTGCCACCTGGCCCTCCCTCCCTCTCTCCCAATGTCCCGGATCTCTCCGTCTTTTGCTGATATTTTTTTTAATTTGTATTTTTTTTGTTTCTTTCAAACGGGCTCCACTAAGGTTTGTTCCATGCGTTTAAAGCCTTTGTGTCAGTGATTGTAATGATTTTTTTTCTGACGATGGCGCTTTTATTATTTAGTTTTTTTTCTCAATTAACTTAGTCACCAAAGCCACGACTCGCTTACAGGAGGGCCTTGCTGCTGCTACATTGCGTTGTGCTTTTAAAGCTTTTTTTGTGTCATGCAACTAATTCACCAACACATCCCCACCTCCCCCCATAGGTCGCCGCGGTGGGGAGATGTTAACTCGTTCGCCTGGTATGCAGGAGTTCGTGGGTTCGATCCCGACCCTGACGCCTGCTGCTGCTGTATATTTGGAGTTTGCATGTTCTTCCGACTTTTCCCTCTACATTGATATTCAGCATCACACGCTTTGAGTATTTGTCTGCTGTGAATTTCCACGTGACAAGCCACTTCATTGGGCCATCATTTGTGACAGCCAGGCCACCGCTTACAAAGAGCTAGATAGCTTCGTGGGCCTTACCTGCTAAAACAAAATAAAAATGTGAATTTGTCAAAGATGTAAACACATGGCGATTAGTCGGCTCCTGCTGCACCGCCGCTTTCCACTGGCGAGCCAGGGGCAGTGCACTCCCTCCACCGCCCGCGGGGAGACGGGAGTTTCACAACATCCGTGTGTGATCCACCAGCCCTTCGCCGCTGCCTCCACAGTGCTGGACTGCAGGCAGCCACGTGGTGCACAGCCAACACCAACCGCCACCAACCGCCACCAACCGCCACCAACCGCCACCAAACGCCACCAAACGCCACCAAACGCCACCAAACGCCACCAACCGCCACCAAACGCCACCAACTGCCACCAAACGCCACCAAACGCCACCAACCGCCACCAACCGCCACCAAACGCCACCAAACGCCACCAAACGCCACCAAACGCCACCAAACGCCACCAAACGCCACCAAACGCCACCAAACGCCACCAAACGCCACCAAACGCCACCAAACGCCACCGACCGCCACCAAACACCACCAAACACCACCAACACCACCAACACCACCAAACACCACCAAACACCACCAAACACCACCAAACACCACCAAACACCGCCACCACCCGCTATTAGGAAGACAAAGATCCAGCGCATAGACTTATCAGGGCAGCAAATGCTATCATGAAGGTAAGAACCGCACACGAGGGCCGTGGGTGGCTAGCACCACGCCCGGCCGCCTTTGTCTCCCTCGTCTCGATGCTTTTACACACCGCGCCAGGTACTCATTTGAGGCTGAGTCGACCTACGGAAGGGCCAGGACCTTTTCAGACAACCGTCTGAAAAGGTGTTTTCCGTGAGCGGGAATCGAACTCGGGTAGCCGCGGTTCGCAGTGCAGCGCGCTAACCGCTGCACCACCGCTCCCCATGCCAACCGCTAACACCACCGCCACTACTGCTACGGCTAGTTACTGGTCACAGTGGTAAGGGGCCGTCCATAAATGACGTCACGCACCTAGGGGGGGGGGGGGTCAGACATTTGTGACGATGTGTGATGACGACGGGGGGGGGGGTTTGAGAAATGTGACGTCACATCAAAATGCGCAACTTTAAATTAATATATAATTGTTATAACAACACTAATTGTTATAACAACACTCCTACAGCATCAGAGTGCATCGCCACATTAAATACGCACTACAATGACAATAGTTTAAAGCGATTTGAAGCATGTTTCATTTTCAAATTGGAAATATGGTTTTTTGGGGGGGGGGGGTGCAGATCTTTGTGACGTCATATTTTAGGGGGGGTCTGACTTTTTGTGAGCCGTGTGACGAGGGGGGGAGGGGGGTCAAACATCGTTCAAAATCTCGTGACGTCATTTATGGACGCACTCAGACTCAGGGGTGTTGTTTCCCACGGAGGTAAAGCCCGTAGAGCCAAGAAGCTCTTTGTCAAAGGGAGTCGAGGGGGTGGGGGGGTGAGGGTCGGGGGGCAACTCGGCCTGCCGACAACATCAAAGCATTTCACGCAATTTTAAAAAACGAAAAATTCAACACTCACCCACCAAACAATAAAACTTAATCAGAGCAAATTTGTGTTGTAAAATGATTCACTGCGGTGTTCAGTTTCAGAAAACTTGCTACGCTGGTCAGCACCCGCTTTAGGAATCTCTCGCATAGCCACTGATGTTTATTTTTTAGTTTTTGTTTTTCTTCATTTCTTTAAGGTGTATTCGTTCCAATCGTCTTGCGTTATTTCCGTACAAAGTCGACGCAAGGGGAATTAAAAACAAGACTTACGCACACATGTGTAGATGTTCTTTTCAAAAAGCAGACGAACCGAATCAGCATCAGCATCATCATCAGCAGCAATCATTATCAGCAACAGCAATCATCATCGCCACTTGATAGGGGAGTGTAGAGTGATGTCAGCCGCGCCTAGGAACTCTGAACTAAAACTATAAACTACGGGGGTTTCTTTTTACCACCACGTAAGGCACCCACCGAGCTATTAGAAACGACCTGGTCCGTCTTAAATGATAGCTCAAAAAACCGACGCGAATTTTTCATCCACGTGGAAATGTTTAGCAGCAGTACGAGTGCATTTTTGTCCATTTTTTTAATTATTATTTTACGAAGCAAATGTTTTAAACATTTTATTTTACCAGGTAAGGCCCACTGAGCGACCGTAGCTATTTTTATTTAGCAGTTAGCTGGCCACAAATGATAATAGCTAAACGAAGTGGCTTATCATCCATGTGTAAATGTACAGCATGACACATACTTCAAACGCGTGATGTTCATTCTAAATGTGGAGAACCCTGAGAACAATCGACGTGACCATGGTGAGAGAGAGAGAGAGGGAGACACGCAAACTCCAAATATACAGCAGCAGGCGTCAGAGTCGGGATCGAACCCACGACCTCCTGCACACCAGGCGAGGTAGCTAACATATCCTAGCCACCGTGATGATGATGAGAGCGAGAGAGACACGCAAACTCCAAATATACAGCAGCAGGCGTCAGAGTCGGGATCGAACCCACGACCTCCTGCACACCAGGCGAGGTAGCTAACATCTCCTAGCCACCGTGATGATGATGAGAGAGAGAGAGACACGCAAACTACAAATATACAGCAGCAGGCGTCAGAGTCGGGATCGAACCCACGACCTCCTGCACACCAGGCGAGGCAGCTAACATCTCCTAGCCACCGTGATGATGATGAGAGAGAGAGACACGCAAACTTCAAATATACAGCAGCAGGCATCGTCAGGGTTATGGATCGAACCCACGACCTCCTGTATACCCGGCGAGGTAGTTAACATCTCGTCCCCACAGCGCCCTTACCCACTCTCACTCACGCACGCACGTCCCATGAGCGTGTTTGTCCACGTACGGTACGAAAGAAGTTCAACACACATACAAACATAGATTCAGCATCAGAATATTGATTTATGCTGGAGGTATATCCGATCAGCTGTGAAAGCTTTTTTTCACAAATGTCCAGTAGGGGCGGGTCAGCATGTTACAACAACAAACAGCACGAATATACGCTCCAAGCTTGGTGGTGTTTCATTCTTCACTTGAGGACGGCTGCTTGCGTTGTGGCCGAAACGTCGTGAGAATTATTTTAGTATGTTTAATTTTTATTATTTTATTACTTCCCTTCTACGTGACTTTACCGAAAGAACCAAGAAGATGAATCCCTGCAGTCACGAAAGCTTTAAATCGAAGTATAGGAAAGGTAAACAAATGACTTGAAAAAAACATACAAATACAACTAAACCTTTTTTTTATCTTAATAAATTGTGGATAATTTACACTGCCGCCTGCCTGGCTGGACAGAGGGGAGGCAGGGGGAGGGAGACAGGGGGGTGGGGGGAGGGGGACAGGGGGGGCAGGGGGAGGGGGAAAGGGGGGGGGTGCGGGGGGAGGGGGGCAGTGGGGGGGGGGGGCGTGGGGGGAGGAGGGCAGGGAGGGCGGGGGGGGGCACCCCCCCCCCGTTACGTCTATCGATCGGATGCACAATCTTGGGAGGTTCCTCGTCGTGAATGCTACGACGAGCATTTGGCCCAACGCGGCCACGCGAATTCTCTCCTCTCTCAGCCACGCGGCGTCGTCTCGAGCACGGGAATGGTCGACACCGCAGAGGGCGACTTTGCCAAACGCGGGGCTGCGTCTAGGAAGCCCGCAGAGCGACTCTGCTGATGACAGGACGGAGGTCGCAAGCGGGTCCCCTGGTTTTTCGTCGGTCTGAACAGTTGTGCCCGGTGTGGAAGGGCAGTTGGGTCAAATGTGTACACCACGGGGTTGCTTCGCTCTATGCGGCAGCAGCGGCGGTGGTGGTGGTGGTGGTTGTGGTGGTGGTGGTGGTTGATGCGTTCTAAACAAAGGGCGCACGAAGCGAAACCGCACGGGGAGACGGCTGCTGTGCCGAGAAGCGCACATTGTGCACACACAGTACACGCACAGTACACACAGTGTGCACAAACAGTACACACACAGTACACACAGTACACGCAGTATACACACAGTATACACACAGTACACACACAGTGCACACAGTGTACACACACAGTACACACACAGTACACACACAGTGCACACAGTGTACACACACAGTACACACACAGTACACACAGTGTACACACACAGTACACACACAGTACACACAGTACACACACAGTACACACAGTACACAAACAGTATACACACAGTACACACAGTACACACACAGTATACACACAGTACACACACAGTACACACACAGTGCACACAGTGTACACACACAGTACACACACAGTACACACACAGTAACACAGTACACACAGTACACACACAGTGTACACACACAGTTAACACACAGTACACACACAGTACACACACAGTACACACAGTACACACACAGTACACACAGTACACACACAGTACACACAGTACACACACAGTACACACACAGTACACACAGTACACACACAGTACACACACAGTAACACAGTACACACACAGTACACACAGTGTACACACAGTACACACACAGTACACACAGTGTACACACAGTACACATAGTATACACACACAGTACACTCAGTACACACATAGTGTACACACAGTGTACACACAGTATACACACAATACACACACATTACATACACAGTGTACACACAGTGTACACACAGTACATACACAGTGTACACACAGTACACACACAGTACACACACAGTGTACACACAGTGTACACACAGTACACACACAGTACACACAGTATACACACAGTACACACACAGAACACACACAGTAACACAGTACACACAGTACACACACAGTGTACACACACAGTTAACACACAGTACACACACAGTACACACACAGTACACACAGAGTACACATAGTGCACACACACAGTACATACACAGTGTACACACACAGTATACACACAGTACACACACAGTGTACACACAGTGTACACACAGTACACACACAGTACACACAGTATACACACAGTACACACACAGTACACACAGCGCACACACAGTACACACACAGTACACACAGAGTACACATAGTGCACACATAGTACACGCACAGTACACACAGTACACACACAGTACACACAGTACACACAGTGTACACACACAGTATACACACAGTAAACACACAGCACACACACAGTGTACACACAGTGTACAAACAGTACACACACAGTACACACAGCACACACAGTACACACACATAGTACACACACAATGCTACCCAAACGTTCGATCGCGTGCCCGCGTATCTGAGCTATTTGTTTTTTTTGGGGGGGGAGGATCGAAATAGGCCAGAGCCGCATACGCAGCGTGGGAATCGCACAAACCGAATCCGCGTAAAGCGAGGAGAGAGGGACACACACACACACACCTGTGTGTCACGTGGACTTTGACGGCAGCTTAATATTTTTTTTATCTGACCATTAAGTCAACAGCAGCGGTGCGCGACGCTGTGCGCATCGAGGCGCGGCGCTGTACCGAGTTGACGTTTGATTTCTTTGGGTGGCGAATTCTCCACGCTTCATTGCTGTAACTCTCCCGTTCTGTTACGTGTTTCGATTTATTTGTCGTCGCCATCATCACTTCCGATGACCCGGGAAACTTCGTGAGTTGTCGCCTGCTTCGTCTAAAGCGACGTCACGTGATTAAACAGACTGTTGGGGCAAGTGCGGCGAGCGAGAGCACCACGCCCGGCCGCCTTTGTCTTCCCAGTGGCGATGTTTACACGCACCGTATCAGGTACTAATTTAAGGCTGAGTTGACCTAGGGGAGGCTCACGACCGATTCGGATAATCGTCAGCGGTGTTGGTGGCGGTGATCGGGAATCGAACCCGGGTGGCCAGTGTCGTAGCGCAGCGCGCCGAACGTTACCCACGTGGTCCTGACGTCACAGGGGCCTAACAGATGACCACGTGACGGTGGAGACACATCTGGGCCGTGCGGTGAATGGGGGGGCACCCCCCAAGCGAGCGACGCCCTCTGATGTCCTCAGCAGCGGTCACGCGCGGTCTGGCACTGTCGAGGAGGAGGAGGATGGGGGGTGGACGAGGTGGAGGAGGATGGATAAGAGGTTGAGGAGGAGATGGAGGTGGAATAGGTGGATGAGGAGGAGGAGGTGGAGGAGGAGGTGGAGGAGCATAGATAAGAGGTTGAGGAGATGGAGGTGAAGGAGGAGGTGGAGGATGGATAAGAGGTTGAGCAGGAGATGGAGGTGGAGGAGGTGGTGGATGAGGAGGGAGGAGGATGGATAAGAGGTTGACGAGGAGATGGAGGTGGAGGAGGTGGATGAGGAGGAGGTGGAGGAGGTGGATGGGACGGGTGAGGAGGTGGCGGGGTGAACGCACAGGTGGAGGAGGAGGGAGACGAGGAAGATGGAAAAGAGGAGGAGGGAGTAGGAGCCGAGGGAGGAGGAGGAGTTTGAGGAGGAGGAGGTGGTGGTGGTGGTGGTAGAGACAGGAGGAGGGAGTCTCACCTTGCAGATTTAGCAACGCGGTTATTTCACGCACAGCGCGTGCCGGTGTCGGCTCGCAGTGTCGAGCGAGACCGCGGCGGCTTGCGAGGGACGCTCACTCATCCAGCAGTGGATCGACCATGGCTAATGATGAGTTGGCAGGGAGGGGGGTGGGGAGAGAATTGGAAAAAAGAGGAAGACTCTGGAGGTATTGGTTTTTCGGGATCGTCCACAGCAGCACGTGGCTTGGCAATTAAAGGCAATACAAACATCGAGACCGAGAATCATTGGCCGTGATCATTACGGGTCGATACTAATCAATTGTACATTATCCGGCGGCCCTAGAGAGGCTCTGTGACATCACGGCGCGGAATGACGAAGAATCCGTGGTGAGATGCCCACGGGCGAGTCAACAAACTGCGAAGCTATAAATTACGTTACGTTATTTTACCAGCTAAGGGCCCACTGGGTATGAAATCGTAGCTCTTTTTCAGAAGCGACTTGGCCATCACGAATGATAGCTCAGCGAAGTGGCTCATCGTCGTCACGTGTGGAAATGTACAAGCAGCCAAAAGACTCTAAACACGTGACGTCGATTCTAATTGTGGAGAGAAAAAAACCGGAGGACCCGGAGAAAAATCCACGCGACCACGGGGAGAGAGAGATAGACACGTTAGATCCAAATATACAGCAGCTGGCGTCAGGGTCGGGATCGAACCCACGACCTCCTGTACACCAGGCGAGGTAGTTAACATCTCCTAGCCACCGTGATGATGATGAGAGAGAGAGACACGCAAACTCCTATTATACAGCAGCAGGCGTCAGGGTCAGGATCGAACCCACGACCTCCTGTACACCAGGCGAGGGAGTAAACATCTCCTAGCCACAGTGATGATGATGATGAGAGAGAGAGACACGTTAACTCCTAATATACAGCAGCAGGCGTCAGGGTCAGGAACGAATCCACGACCTCCTGTACACCAGGCGAGGTAGTTAACATCTCCTAGCCACCGTGATGATGAGAGAGAGAGAGACACGTTAAATCCAAATATACAGCAGCAGGTGTCAGGGTTAGGATCGAACCCACGCCCTCCTGTATACCAGGCGAGGTAGTTCACATCTCCAAGCCACCGTGATGATGATGAGAGAGACACGTTAAATCCAAATATACAGCAGCTGGCGTCAGGGTCGGGATCGAACCTACGACCTCCTGTATACCAAGCGAGGTAGTTCACATCTCCTAGCCACCGTGATGATGATGATGAGAGAGAGAGACACGCAAACTCCTAATATACAGCTGCAGACGTCAGGGTCGGGATCGATCCCACGACCTCCTGTACACCAGGCGAGGTAGTTAACATCTCCTAGCCACCGTGATGACGATGAGAGAGAGAGAGAGACACGGTAACTCCTAATGTAGGGGAGGATGAGACCGCACGTGCGTGGCCTTGAGACGAAGCTGAACTCTCGTCTCGTGAAGACGACATCCTGGCCTCGCCTTCGTCGTGCGGGGTGGGCAGTGGTCGGCCAAAAAAAAAACCTGCGGGTCTTTTTATTTGATCTTAAAGACTGCTTCGTGGCGTTATTTATGAAGGAGCAACCCCTGTCACAAAGAGACAAAGATCCCCCGCATAGCCTTACCAGACTGCAGGGGCAAGTGCTGTTAACGAGTAGCAGCACCTGTCGCGAAGGCCGGAACGGGTGGGGTTAGGTGACCAGCACCACGACACCCCCACGCATCAACACGTGCACGCACACTTATTTATTTACATTCATCATCCTCGTCGTCGTCGTTGTTGTTGTTGTTGGTTGCCGTTGTTTAGCTCAGGGAGCGGATGCGTTGTGTCGTGCGTAAAACCACTCGCCACCACCACCACCACCACCACGTCTGTCCATCTCTCGCTCACTCGCTCGCTCGCTCTCTCGCACGCGCGGTGAGCTTTCAATGTAGCTGCAACGGGGGAACGCAAACCGCGTGATTGTGAGGCAGGGCACACTTGGAGCCCACAGAGGTGCGGAGGGGACTTGCAGGGCGGGGCCGGGGGCAGCGATGCGCGTGTGTTCGCCAACACATGCGCACGCACGCGCCACACCGGCCTTTCTCTCTACCCAATGTGTGTGCGCGTTTTTTTTAATATATATTTACGTGGAGCAAGAACGTGTGTGGAATTGTTCAACGCGTTTGCGAGCGCGTCTGTGTGTGTGTGTGTCAGTGTGTGTGTCAGTGTGTGTGTGTGTCAGTGTGTGTGTCAGTGTGTGTCAGTGGGTGTGTGAGTGTGTCAGTGTGTGTGTCAGTGTGTGTGTGTCAGTGTGGGTGTGTGTGTCAGTGTGTGTGTGAGTGAGTGTCAGTGTGTGTGTGTCAGTGTGCGTGCCCGCGTGTGTGAGTGTGTCAGTGTGTGTGTCAGTGTGTGTGGCAGTGTGTGTGAGCGTGTGTCAGTGGGTGTGTCAGTGTGTGTGAGTGTCAGTGTGTGTGTCAGTGTGTAGGTGCGAGTGTGTGTCAGTGTGTGTGTCAGTGTGTGTGAGTGTGTGTGTGTCAGTGTGTGTGAGTGTCAGTGTGTGAGTGTGTGTGTGTCAGTGTGTGTCAGTGTGTGTGTCAGTGTGTGTGAGTGTCAGTGTGTGTGTCAGTGTGTGTGTGTCAGTGTGTGTGTCAGTGTGTGTGTCAGTGTGTGTGAGTGAGTGTGTGTGTCAGTGTGTGTGTCAGTATGTGTGAGTGAGTGTGTGTGAGTATGTGTCAGTGTGTGTGTCAGTGTATGTGTCAGTGTGTGTGAGTGTCAGTGTGTGTGTCAGTGTGTGTGTCAGTGTGTGTGAGTGTCAGTGTGTGTCAGTGTGTAGCGGTTAGCGCTCTGTGCTGTGAACCCAGCGACCCGGGTTCGATTCCCGCTCACGGCCAAACACCGGTGACGATTATCTGAACCGGTCCTGGGCCTCCCCTAGGTCGACTCAGCCTCAAATGAGTACCTGGTGCGGTGTGTAAACATAGCCACTAGGGAGACAAAGGCGGCCGGGCGTGGTATTGGCCACCCACCCCCTCGTGTGCCGTGCCGGCCTTCATACGGTGCTCGCTAACAGCACTTGCCCCACAAAGTCTGTGAAGGCTACACGGGGGATCTTTGTATCTGCTTCGTGTGCTCGTCCCCCTGCTCCTGCTCTTGCCTACAAGGCCATCCATCCTGCGTTCACCTGGGTGAGGGTTGTGGTACAAGCAATCCATGAACGATCTGGATGCGTTCTCATCATCACCATCATCGGTGAGCTCCTGCGGCAGACTGCCGCTGCTTTGACTGCCGCTGCTTTGACTGCGCGATGTCGCCCGTGTGCAACAGTCGAAACAGCTTCTGTTTAGCCGGATAGAGGGTGTGTGGGTGGGGGGGGGGGGGTGGTAAACGGGAGGGAAAGGGGCTAGAGAACAGATGGGCTGATGTGCTCCAGGAGGATGTGGCGCTTCCCGAAGCACAGAGCCAGCGGTGTCAAGATCGGCCTCTGTGGAGGAGTCGCTTGGGCAGTTGGAGGCAGTCTCCCTCCAAGTGGTGGCTGAGTCTACCTAGAGGAGGCCCAGGGCACGGGAGCGGGACTCGAACTCTGGAATCTGGCGGATGGCGTAACCGCTACACTACCGCTCCCCAGACAAAGGCAAAGATCCCCCGTATAGCCTGTAACAGACTGTTGGGGCAAGTGCTGTTAGCGAGCACCTATGAAGGCCAGAACGGCACACGAGGTGGTGGGTGGCCAGCACCACGCCCGGCCGCCTTTGTCTCCCCAGTGGGCGATGTTTACAACACCGCACCAGGCACTCATTTGAGGCTGAGTCGACCTAGGGGAAGGCCCAGGACCGGTTCAGATAATCGTCACCCGGTGTTTGGCCGTAAGCGGGAATCGATCTCGGGTCGTCAGGTTCGTAGCGCAGCGTAGCGCTAACTGCTACACCACCGCTCCCCAGACGCACACACACACAGAGACACACACAGACACACAATACCCAGAGGGATAGGTAATGTATGTGTCTCCTCGGAGGGCGCAGACAGGTTGCCAATGAAGCTATTGACTGTTGCTGAGACATACACGGGGGGGGGGGGGGGGGGGGGTTAGGCCAATTTAACAAGGGGGCAAAAACAAGCTGGGCAAGCCAGACCGTTACAAACGGGACCTCGACAATTAACGCCAACACCTCTTTACAAATTATATATCTTCGATGTGAGCGGTAATCGTTGTTAAGCAGAGAGTTGCGGGCAATTGTTTTATTTTATTTCACGCAACAAAACATCGCCTCGTGTCAGTATCGTATCAAGCATTATACGTATTTACCCAACATCAAGTAATGATTATTTAGCGTTAAGTATTACGTAATTTTGCTTTGAGCTATCACCCAAATATAACGTAAGAGAGAAAAAGAGAAAGAGGTCATTGCCTATAAAAAAATCTGGCACTTCAACAGCATTGATTCAAATTTCGATTTAAAAATTTCGTGACTGCAGGGATTCATCTTGTTGGTTCTTTCGGTATAGTCACGTAGAAGGAAAATAATAAAATTATAAAAAATAAAACATAATAAAATAATTCTCACGACGTTTCGGCCACAACGCAAGCAGACGTCGTGAGAATTATTTTATTATGTTTTATTTTTTATTATTTTATTATTTTCCTTCTACGTGACTTTACCGAAAGAACCAAGAAGCATTTATTACAAGCGAGTCTGACACTGCTGATGAAACACTGCGTGCCAAGACCGGTCGTGAGTTTGAATCAATGCTGATGAAATTATGAGCTTGCGTGTGGCTCATGAGATGGGTGTGTCAATGCTATGTGTATATTTATTACTTAGAAGGGAAATAATAAAATAATAAAAATAAAACATAAGATTTTCTTCTTATTATTTTATTATTTCCCTTCTACGTGACTTTACCGAAAGAACCAAGAAGATGAATCCCTGCAGTCACGAAAGCTTTAAATCGAAAAATGTACGGTGTGGTTGTGCGTGTGTACGTGTGTCCATGTACACACGTGTGTGCTTGCCACCCAGCCCCTCGTGTGCCGTGCCGGCCTTCATAGGTTCTCGCCAACAGCACTTGCCCCAAAAGTCTGTTGAGGCTATACGGGGAATCTTTGTATTTTTTGCACGTACAGTGGGGAGCGTGTAAGAGTGTATGTGAGTGTGTGTGAGAGTGTGTGTGTGAATGTGTGTGAGTGTGATTGTGAGTGTGTGTGAGAGTGTGTGTGTGAATGTGTGTGAGTGTGATTGTGAGTGTGTGTGAGAATGTGTGTGTGTTGGTGTGTGAATGTGTTTGAGTGTGATTGTGTGTGAGAATGTGTGTGTGTGAGTTGGTGAGTGAATGTGTGTGTGAATGTGTGTGAGTGTGTGAGAATGTGTGTGTTGGTGAGTGAATGTGTGTGAGAGTGTATGTGAGAATGTGTGTGTGTGTTGGTGTGTGAGTGTGTGTGAGAATGTGTGTGTGTGTTGGTGTGTGGGGAGCGGTAGTGTAGCGGTTAGCGCGCTGCGCTATGAACCTGGCGACCCGAGTTCGATTCCCGCTCACGGCTAACACCAGTGACGATTATCTTGAACCGGTCCTGGGCCTCCCCTAGGTCGACTCAGCCTTAAATGAGTACCTGGTGCGTTGTGTAAACATCGCCACTAGGGAGACAAAGGCGGCCGGGCGTGGGGCTGTCCACCCACTCCCTCGTGTGCCGCGCCGTCCTTTATAGGTGCTCGCTAACAGCACTTGCCCCCACAGTCTGTCAAGGCTATGCGGGGGATCTTTATAGCTGACAGACAAAGCTTACCGCACACCTCATATGCCGAGGCAGCGTCCCATATCTGTTTAAAAAGAGAAAAAGTTCTTTATAGCTCATCGGATTTACCTGCAATGTAAATAAAGATTATAAACGTGTACTCTTAGGTTTTTTCGGTAAAGTCACGGAGGTAAAAAAGAAAAACTAATATAAATAATAATAGAAATAAAATTTTTATTTTTTGTTTATTTTTATTATTTCTTTTTTACCTACGTGACTTTACCGAAAGAACCTAAGAGTATGAATCCTTGCAGTCACGACAGTTTCAAATCTAGAATTATAAACGTGTACCTGCCGAGATGCCGGCGCCGTCGACAGGATTCCGAGTAAAAAAATAAAAAAAATATCGGAATGGCTCCGCATGTTCATCAGCAACGCTGCGCGGCCATGGAAACATTATTTACGTGACAATAGGCGACGTTTCGGGCCGTGACCATTCTTCACGGCACGTGGTGTGCCCCTGAGGAATGTGTGCAGTTGTTATTTGTGCGTGACCATCGCTGCCAATGCAGCATCACCATGAGCAGCAGCAGCATCAGCAGCATCAGCAGCATTATCAGCATCAGCAGCATTATCATCATCATCAGCAGCATCAGCGGCATTATCATCATCAGCAGCAGCAGCAGCATTATCATCATCATCAGCAGCATCAGCGGCATTATCATCATCATCAGCAGCAGCATTATCATCAGCAGCAGCATCAGCAGCATTATCATCATCATCATCATCAGCGGCATTATCATCATCAGCAGCAGCATTATCATCATCATCAGCAGCATCAGCGGCAGCATCAGCGGCATTATCATCATCATCAGCAGCAGCATCAGCAGCATTATCATCATCATCAGCAGCATCAGCAGCATTATCATCATCATGAGCAGCAGCATCATCAGCGGCATGATCATCATCATGAGCAGCAGCATCATCAGCGGCATGATCATCATCATGAGCAGCAGCAGCATTATCATCATCATCAGCAGCATCAACATCAGCAGCATTATCATCATTATCAGCAGCATCGTCGGTATCATCATCATCAACAGCATCATCATCAGATAATGTTCCATTGTATGTACTGTATGTTGAACTTTTTTCGCACCGTACGTAGCCAACCGTGCTAATTGGAGGTGCGGGGGAAGCACAACATTGTGGGGGGGGGGGGGTGAGGGGGGGTGAAGGAGGGATTGTGAGGGGGGTGTGGGGGGGTTAGGGGGGGGTGAGGGGGGTGAGGGGGGGGTGGGGGTGAGGAGTAGGGTGTGAGGGATTGTGAGGGGGGAGTGGGGGGTGAGGGGGGGTGAGGGGGGTGTGTGAGGGGGGTGAGGGGGGGGTGAAGAAGGGTTGAGAGGGGGTGTGAGGGGGGGTGAGGGGGGGTTAGTAGGGGTGTGAGGGGGAGTGTATGTGTGTGTGGGGGGAGGGAAACACATCGCTTTGTGACGTCACGCGTGACACAATCAACAATATTTAGGGGACATTTCGCGTACAAAATAAAACAAAACCACCCCACCCCCCTCCCCCCATAACGCAGAATAATGAAGTTAAATATGAGAGTGCGACACGCGCTGCTGTTGTGTGCGGCCGGGAGCAGTAAATGTCAGGGAGGGGAGCTGATGGATCACGGGCCACGCGTGCCCGACAGCGATTAAAGTTACACAGCGCCCCTTTAAGCACCCACCCCCTCCCCCCGCGACCCCCCCCCACGCCTCCCTGCAGCCCCCCCCCACCCACCCACCCCCCCATTAAACAAGTCAAAATGAGCACACGCTGCAAGCACAGACAAAGATCACCCTTGTAGCCTCCAACAAGAAGCCCTCCGATTGAAGGCCCCGTGTGTGGACTGCACGACGCTCGCCCCGGCCGTCTTTGTCTCTCCCCCACCCTCCACCCCTCCCCCCCGTCGACTCCTCCCCCCCCCCCACGGCACCACGTACTCATTTGAGGCTGAGTCGACTTAGGGGAGAGGCCCAGGATGGGTTCGTGTAAATGGTCGCCAGCGTTGGGACCGGTGAGCGGGAATCGAATTGCGGGTCACCAGGTTCGCAGCAGAGCGCAACGCGAGCATAACCACTGTCCCACCGCTCCTCGCATACAAGATAAAGATCCCCCGCATAGCCTTAACAGATTTTATGGGCAAGTGATGTTAGCGAGCACCTATAGAGGTCGTCACGATGCTCGCACGCTGCGAGATGTTCGCCACGAACGCGAGCAGCACGCTAACCACTTCACCACTGCTCCCCAAATACAAAGATCCCCGTGTAGCCTTAACAGACTGTGGGGGCAAGTGCTGTGAGCGAGCACCTGTGAAGGCCGGCACGGCACACGAGGGGGTGGGTGACCAGCACAACGCCCGGCCGCCTTTGTCTCCCTAGTGGCGATGCTTATACGTAAACGTATAAAGACAAAGATTCTTTGTATAGTATTAGCAGGCAGTTGAGACAAGTGCTATTGGCGACCACTCAACTGAGGCTGAGTTGACACGCAGACAACAACAACAACAACCGCCATTCGCCACTAAGTGGCGGTGATGTCACCACGGCGCTTGTGCCAGGCTCGGTGCACGTTGAGGCCACGTGAAGTGTCAAACGCCCGCTGGCAGGAGATCACGGGGCAGACCCAGGTGCCACGGGTTGACTGACTGAGATGACCGAGATGACTGGCTGATGCACCACCTGTGCTCCCTACTGTGCCAACTTGCTGTGCTTTAGCCGCCCGGTGCTCCGCTCGTTGTTGTGAGCGTCGCTCATCCGCCCTCCGTTGTTGCTGGAGGGCGACTGCCTCCAACTGCCCAGTAGCGTCCTTCACGAGCCTCCTCCACAGAGGCCGATCTTGACACCGCTGGTACCGGTCATCGGCAAGTCCACTCAGCTCCACGTCCTCCTGTACCACATCACTCCATCTCTTATCCAGCCGGTGCGGCGCCCGTTTAGCCCCCTCGATCCGACCTCTGCTGTCTAACCAGGAGCCGGGCATGAGCACACTGCCCAGGTATGGGAAACTCTCCACTCTCTCCACAACTGCCCTATCACCAATTGGGAGTTGTGGGGGTGGAGTATCCGATGGTACAAAATACCCAGGCAGGTGCTTAATTTTGGTGGGGCTGATGGTAAGGCCCCACCTCTTAGTGGCACGCTGCAGGTTCAGCAGCAGCGCCTCCAAATCCTCCTCAGATTGAGCAGAAATTACCAGATCATCGGCATACGTTACATGGTTGAGTAATAGGGACCAATCCCTTGACCGAAACCGGGCATCGATCAGCCTCTCATTGTATCTGTACCAGATGGTAATTCCTTTGGGACAGCTATTGAAGGCTTCACGAACTACGCGATCGAAATAGATGTTAAATAATGTGGGAGCCAGAGGACACCCCTGTCGCACCCCAAGGTGAACAGGGGATGGCTCGGACTCCCGGCCACGTACTTTTACCCGGGCCCACTCACCATCATGAAGGTTCTTAATGATTGTGAGCAGAGGGGCAGGGACCCTGAAAGCACGAAGAACAACCCAGAGCCCAGGCCTACTCATGGTATCATAGGCCTTGACCAGGTCAATAAAGCCCTTTCCTGAAACCGCATTGGGGCTCCGCAAGCCTCTTCTCAGCGTGCCTGGCAAGGCAATGTTGAATAATCCTTGCCAGGACCTTTCCCGGCACGCTGGGGAGTGAGATGCCCCTGTAGTTGTTACAGTCTGTGCGGTCCCCCTTCTTAAAGAGGGGGACCACCAGGGCATCCCTCCAATCCTGCGGAATCCGTCCAGTGGTCCAGACTGGTGTTATGATGTCATGTAGGGCAGTCTGTGCACAAACGCCACCCTCCCTCAGCATCTTTCTTGGGAGATCATCTCTGCCCAGTGACTTTCCTGATCTCAGAGGTCTGGACCGTATACCCAAAGCTGCCATTGCAGCTGCATGAGTCACAGTCCTAAACCTCGCCCATTTCCCCTCGACATCAGGAGGAGTGGGGGACGATGCCAACCCCAGCCGAAAGTGATGATGAAATTCTCGCTTGCAACTTTCATTAGCAAGCTGAGCCCAGGCCACTATGGGTTAGAATGGGATCCTGGGTGTACACCCACCACCGGAGTGGAAAAATGGCAGGCGCATCTTACAGACGACAAGTCGATGGTCAGTGGACAGATCAGTTCCACTGTAGGTCCTGTGACACGCACACACACGTGCACACACACACACACACGTACACGCAGACGCACCTACGTACACGCAGACGCACGCACACACGCACAAAGACAAAGATCCCCCGGATAGGCTGAACAGACTGTTGAGGCAAGTGCTGTTAGCGAGCACCAATGAAGTTCGGAACACACCCAAGGGGGTGGGTGGCCAGCACCACTCCCGACCGCCTTTGTCTCCCTAGCGGCGATGTTTACACACCGCACCAGGTACTCATTTGAGACTGGATCGACCCAGGGGAGGCCCAGGACCGGTTTAGAAAATCGTCACCGGTGTTGGCCGTGAGCGGGAATTCAACCCCGTGTGGCCGGGTTCGTAACGCAGCGTGCTGACCGCTACACGACCGCTCCCCTTCGCACACACGCACACACACACACAGACAGACGCGCACACACACACGGACGCACACGTCTCATTGTGGGAGTTCAGCACGCTGCGAGTGGCTGGGATGACATCTCGGCTCACCCGGTGTCTGGCCGAAGACGCCTCTCAGCCAAATCCGACAGGGCGATTGTGCCATTGTTGACATCGCAGATGGGTTGTCCTCTAAAGCGCCTCCTCCTCCTCCTCGTCACCCACCCTCCTCCTCCTCCTTCTCCTAGTCACCCACCCTCCTCCTCCTCCTCTCCATTGTGCGCGCGGGTGCAGAGTGCGAGAGACACACACACACACAAATACACAAGACAAAGATCCCCAGTATAGTCTCAACGGACTCATCTTCTTGGTTCTTTCGGTAAAGTCACGTAGAAGGAAAATAATAAAATAAAAAAATAAAACATTTTTTTTTACGTGACTTTACCGAAATAACCAAGAAGATGAATCCCTGCAGTCGCTAAAGCTTTAAATCGAAATCTCAACGGACTGTTGGGCACGGGTCGTGGGTGGGCTGCATCATACCCGCACGGCCGCCTTTGTCTCCCGAGAGAGGCTCTGTTTACACATCGCACCAGGTGCTCATTTGAGGCTGAGTCGATCTAGGGGGAAGCCCACGACCGACCGGTTCAGATGATCGTTACCGGTGCTGGGTGGCAGTGATCGGGAATCGAACTGGGGTCAGAGGGTTCATAGCGCAGCGCGCTAAACGCAACATTAACGCTGACACACACACACTGACACACACACACTGACACACACGCTGACACACACACTGACACACACACACACTGACACACACACACTGACACACACACCGACACACACACTGACACACACACTGACACACACACTAACGCAACACACTGACACACACTGGCACACACACACTGACACACACACTGACACACACACTGACACACACACACGCTGACACAAACACACACTGACACACACACTGACACACACACACTGACACACACGCTGACACACACACACACTGACACACACACACTGACACACACACTGACACACACACTGACACACACACACTGACACACACACTGACACACACACTGACACACACACGCTGACACACACACACACTGACACACACACTGACACACACACACTGACACACACGCTGACACACACACCCACTGACACACACACTGACACACACACTGACACACACACTGACACACACACACTGACACACACACACACTGACACACACGCTGACACATACGCTGACACACACACACTGATAGACGCACACACACTGACACACACACTGACACACACACACTGACTCACACACACACACTGACACACACACTGACACACACACACTGACACACACACACTGACACACGCACTGACACACACACTAACACACACACTGACACACACACACTGACACACACACACACTGACACACACACACTGACACACACACACACTGACACACACGCTGACACACACACTGACACACACGCTGACACACACACTGACACACACACTGACACACACACCGACACACACACTGACACACGCTGACACACACACACTGATAGACGCACACACACTGATACACACACTGACATACATTGACACACACACTGACACACACACTGACACACACTAACACACACACACTGATACACACTGACACACACACGCTGACACACACGCTGACACACACACACTGACACACACACTGATAGACGCACACACACACTAACACACACACTGACACACACATACTGACACACACACACACTGACACACACACACTGACACACACACACACTGACACACACGCTGACACACACACTGACACACACGCTGACACACACACTGACACACACGCTGACACACACACACTGACACACACACTGACACACACACTGACACACGCTGACACACACACACTGATAGACGCACACACACTGACACACACACTGACATACATTGACACACACACTGACACACACACTGACATACATTGACACACACACTGACACACACTAACACACACACACTGATACACACTGACACACACACGCTGACACACACGCTGACACACACGCTGACACACACACACTGATAGACGCACACACAGACTGATAGACTACACCGAGATTTAATATCACGTTGAAAATCGAACTTCGTAACCCTTCGTAGGTGTTCATTAAACAACGTGTACGGCTGACACATTCATTAACACACGCATCTATGTGTAGGTATTCACATACACACACGCAGACATACACAAACCCACGGATACGTAAACAGACAAAGATCCACCGTATAGCCTTAACAGACTGAAGGGGCAAGTGCTGTTAGCGAGCACCTATGAAGGCCGGCACGGCACACGAGTGGGTGGGTGGCCAGCACCACGCCCGACCGCGTTTGTCTCCCCAGTGGCGATGTTTACACACCGCACCAGGTACTCATTTCAGGCTGAGTCGACCTAGAGAAGGCCCAGTACCCGTTCAACAATCGCCACCGGTGTTTGTGGCCGTGAGCGGGATTAGAACTCGGGTCGCCGGGTTCTTATCGCAGTGTAGCGCTAACCGCTACACTGCCACTCACCACAAACATACATATGCCAGAGGTCGCAACCGGGTACCCGATACCCGTACCCTACCCGATACCCGGCTACCCGTACCCGGCCGGGTATGGGTACGGGTACCCGTTTGCGACCCTGGTGCGGCCGGGTACGGGTAGGCCGTGAGTCACTGGTGAGTAACCGTTTGTCACTCATTTCCCAACGTCTTGACTCTTCTCACAATTCAAGTTCCTAGAATCAACCCACCCGCGCCTGCAACATGGCTTCATCCCAGACGTCGCGATCAGGTACCCGAAACCCGTACCCTATCCGTACCCGTTTGCGACCCTGGTGCGGCCGGGTACGGGTACGGGTAAGGAATCAAAACCCGTTTGCGACCTCTGACATATGCACACGAATACACAGGCGCGCACACACTCACAAACACGCCGCACACACACACACACGCACTTTGTTGGGGGCAATTGATGTTAGCAAGCAGAATCTATGAAGGCTGGCACGGCACACGAGCGAGTGGGTGGTCAGCATCCCAAGCCCGTCCGCCTTTGTCTTCCTAGTGTGGCGATGTTGTCCCAGGTACTTATTTTAGGCTGAGTCGACCTGGGGGAGGCCCATGACATGCACAGGTAAGCACACACACACACCTACGTTCACGTGAAAAAATGAAACGCATAAATAAAAAATCGGACGTATAAATAAAACACGCACCCACACACACACAATAACACACACACACACAAGAACACACACACACACAAGAACACACACACATACATAAACTGCAGCTCACGTACACAAATAAATAAAACGCACAGCTACACACACACACAAATACATACACAGACAAGCACGCACATATAAACACGAAAGACAAAGATCTCCCGTGTAGCCTTAACAGACTGTTGGGGCAAGTGCTGTGAGCGAGAACCTGTGAAGGTCGGCACTGCACACGAGGTGGTGGGTGGGCAGTTCCCCACGCCTGGCCGCCTTTGTCTCCCCAGTGGCGATGTTTACACACTCCACCAGGTACTCATTTGAGGCTGAGTCGACCTAGGGCGAGGCCTAGGACCGGTTCAGATAATCGTCACCGGTGTTGTTGTTTGTGAGCGGAAATCGAACTCGGGTGGCCGGGTTCGTAACGCAGCGCTCTTAACGATGCACTCCCGCTCCCTGCAGACACACACACATAGACACACACAGACACACACACACAGACACACACACAGAGACACAGACACACACAGACATACATACAGACACACATACAGACACACACACACAGACACACACAGACACACACACAGACACACACACAGACACACACACACAGACACACACACAGACACACACAGACACACACACACACCAACACACAGACACACAGACACACACAACACAACACACAGACACACACACAGACACACACACAGACACAAACACACACACAAATGCACATACAGACACACAGACACACACAGACACACACAGACACACACACACACAGACACAGACACACATACAGACACACAAACACAGACACCCATACTGACACACAAACACAGACACGCAAACACAGACACACAAACACACACACAGACACCGATATAACCCCACACACCTGAATCGAAACACGGAAATTAAACTCACACACACACAGAGACACACACAACTATAAACACACGTAATAAAAAAAATACACACACAGCTACACACACACAGACATATAAACCACACACTTAAATATAAACTCACAAAGACAAAGATCTCCCGTATAGCCTGTAACAGACTCTTGGGGAAAGTGCGTTTAGCGAGCACCTATGATGCCGGGCTCAGAACACGAGGGAGTTGGTGGCCAGCGACACGCACGCACGCACACACACACACCCGCCTCCACACACACACGCTCGCACACACGCACATCCACGTCCACACACACTCGCACGCACACACGCACATCCACGTCCACACAGACGATCGCATGCACACACACAAACCCACGTCCACACACACACACGCTCGCACGCACATACACACACACCCACGCGAACACACGCACGCACGGACACAAACAACAAGAAACAACAAATACCCCCCGTGTAGCCTTAACAGACTGTTGGGGCAAGTGCTGTTAGCGAGCACCTATGAAGGCTGGCACGGCACACGAGGGGGTGAGTGGCCAGCACCACACTCGGCCGCCTTTGTCTCCCCAGTGACGATGATTTTACACACCGCACCAGGTACTCATTTGAGGCTGAGTCGACCTAGAGGAGGCTCAATTCCGGTTCAGGTAAGTACGGCACACGAGGGGGTGGGTGGCCAGCACCACACTCGGTCGCCTTTGTCTCCCCAGTGACGATGATTTTACACACCGCACCAGGTACTCATTTGAGGCTGAGTCGACCTAGAGGAGGCTCAGTTCCGGTTCAGGTAAGGACGGCACACGAGGGGGTGGGTGGCCAGCACCACACTCGGCCGCCTTTGTCTCCCCAGTGGCGATGAATGTACACAACGCACCAGGTACTCATTTGAGGCTGAGTCGACCTAGCGGAGGCCCAGTACTGCTTCAGGTAATCGTCACCGGTGTTGTTGGCCGCCGTGAGCGGGAATCGAACTCGGGTGGCCAGGTTCGTAGCGCAGCGCACCAGCGAACCGCTGCACCACCGCTCCTCACGCACACGCACACGCACGCCCACACGTCCACACACACACACGCGCACACGCACGCGCACACGCACACGCACACGCGCACACACACACACGCACGCCGCACACACATACACGCACGCGCGCACACACACACACGCACGCACACACATACACGCACGCGCACACACACGCGCACACGCGCACATACATGCACGCGCACACACGCGCGCCCACACACACGCGCACACGCACACACGCGCACACGCACACACGCGCACACGCACACACGCGCGCACGCACACACATACACGCACGCGCACACACACGCGCACACGCGCACATACATGCACGCACACACACGCACGCCCACACACACGCGCACACGCACACACGCGCACACGCACACACGCGCACACGCACACACGCACACACGCACACACGCACGCGCGCACCCTTCATCCATCCTTCACCCATCATGCCGCCCGCCGTCACAGGGCTCACCCCCGCGTCTCGTGGGGGAGCGGACGAAGAGCGCGGGGCGAGGAGTCGGCAGCAGCCACGGCGGGTGGTGCCGTCTCCTCCTCCTCCACCTTTAATCATCCACCCCCCCTCTCACCCCCCCCTCACCCCCCCCCCCCCTCACCCCCCCCACCCCCTCACCCCTCGTCACCCCCCGCCCCTCCCTAAATCCTTCTCGCCCCCGCGACCCGCGCTATTGACTCAAGAAAACAGCTGTCACAGGCTTAACCTCACTCCACCACCACCACCACTACTACACAACCACTAAACCCACAATCAGTACCACCACTAAACCACAATCAGTACCACCACCAAACCCACTACCAGCACCACTACTAAACACGCAATCAGCACCACTACCAAATCCAAACCACACCACCACTATTAAACCCATAACCACCACCATCACAACCACCACCATCACAATCACCACTCCTAAACGCGCAACCACCACTACTATCACGACCACCACCACCACCACCACCAACTACTAAGACCACTACGAATTACCAACACAACCCACTACGACTACCACAAGCTACCACCACCACCACAATCAACAACAAATGCCGTGCCCGCCACCGTGAGTGACAACACTAAGCACAATATCACCATCTCCATCAGCAGCGCCACCACCACCACCACCACCAATAACAACCAAGACAAAGATCCCCGCGTGTAGCCTTAAACAAACCTTTGTGTGTGCATTTGCGTGCCTGCCTGAAGGCCAACAAGGTGGATAGTCAGCACCACGCCCGGCCGCCTTTGTTTGCACAGCGCCTCAGGTACTCATTTGAGGCTGAGTCGACCTAGGGGAGGCCCAGGACCGGTTCAGATTATCGTCACCGGTGTTGGCCGTGAGCGGGAATTGAACTCGGGTCGCCAGGTTCGTAGCGCAGCGCCCCAACCGCTACCCTACCACCACCAACACCACCGACACCACAAATACCACTACAACCACTCCCAACAGCACCAACGGATACCATGATCATCGTCAACACGAGCACCACCTCTCCGTTTATGTGCTCTGAAACAGGGTTATTGCGCGGAACGTCACATCATATATACTTTTCCTTTTCATGGCCACACGCACAGTGAGGTTGTTGTTGTTGGCACGGGACACGTTGTTTGTTTGTTTGTTGTTGTGTTTGTGCATCAGCGCCAACGCAGCCAGAAAAACAAACTTTGTAAATAGGATCGCCCCAGCAAACGTGTCTCCTGTCACCCCCACGTGACAGCAGCGTCACTTCCGGCGCGTGGACCATGATGGTATCATGGTGATGATGGGGTGATGTTTGTGATGGTATCATGGTGAGGATGGGGTGATGTTTGTGATGGTATCATGGTGATCGAGTGATGTTTATAATTGTGATTAGATCATGATGACGTGGTCATGTTTATAATTGTGATGAGATCATAATGATGGGGGCATGTTTATAATTGTAATACCATAAGGACGGAGTGACGTTTATGATTGTGATGATGATACCATGGTGATGATGGAGTGATGTTTATGATTGCCATGATGATGAAGATATCATAATGATGGAGTCATGTTTATAATTGTGATGATATTACAATTATACACATGACGGAGTGATATCATCATTATATCATCATCATCATAGCGATAAGGATTATGGTGTCGTTATAATAGGGGTGATAATGGTGGTGATGATCATGATGGTGGTGATGATGATAATTACATCAGAATAACATGAGCAATCGTGCTGTCATTGTTGGAATGATGATGACCTTGATGATTATGATGATTGTCAATTTCACGATACGCATTACCACTGTGTTCAATGTACGAGTATTCACACGTACAACCGTGTGAATACGCGTGTTGTGTATGCGAGGGGGTGATAGTGTAGCGGTTCTGCGGTTGGCAGTCTGTGCTACGAACCCGGACCACCCGAGTTCGATTCCCGCTCGCGACCAAAAACAGTGGCGAATATCTGAACCGGCCCTGGCCTTCCCTAATGTCGATCCCGCCTTAACATCAGTAGCGTCGTGCGCTGTGTAAACATCATCAGCACTGAGGAGACAAAGGCGGCCGGGTGTGGTGTTTGTTACCCACCCCATAGTGTTCCGTGCCGGTCTTCATAGGTGCTCGCAAACAGCACGTTCACCAACGGTCTATTAAGACGAAACGGGGGATCTTAATGTGTCGTTATGTGTGTGTGTATATATACATACTGTAATTATATTTACGACAACAATCAACAACGAACAATTCAGTCATTTGACAACATTACCAAATTTCGTTCGCAGAAAAAAAAATGCGCTTTATACGCAGAAGCGCACAGACTTTTCGTAACGATGTCCGTATTACCGGGCGATGTTCATACTTTCCAACCCCTCTGACTGACACACAGAGCAGCCACTGCCATTGTCAAGCTCTGTGTGGTCTCATCCCAACCGATAATTATAGCCTCGGATCGATACAGCTGTTACAAACAAACGACACTCGTTCTGTGCGCGTGCGTGCGCGTGCGTGTGCGCACACGGTGGTGCAGCGGTTAGCGCTACGCTGCGCTACGAACCTGGCGACTCGGGTTCGATTCCCGCTCACGGCCAGCACCGGTGACGATTATCTGAACCGGTCCTGGGCCTCCCCTAGGTCGAATCAGCCTGAAATGAGAGTACCTGGTGCGGTGAGTATACGTAGCCACTGGGGAGACAAAGGCGGCCGGGCGTGGTGCTGGCCACCCAACCCCTTCGTGTACAGTTCCGGCCTTCATTGGTGCTCGCTAACAGCACTTGCCCCTACAGTCTGTTAAGGCTCTTCGGGGGATCTTTGTCTGTTTGTGCGCACGGGAGTGGGGGAGCGGTAGGTGTAGTGGTTAGCTGCGCTACGAACCCTCCGCCTCCCGAGTTCGATTCCCTGCCCACGGCCGACACCAGTGACGATTATATTATCTGAACTGGTAACTGGACCTCCCCTGGGTCTACTCAGCCTCTAATGAGCATCTGGCGCGGTGTGTAAAACATCGCCGCTAGGGAGACAAAGGCGGCCGGGCGTGGTGCTGGACACTCATCTCCTCGTGTACCGTTCCAGCCTTCATAGGTGCTCGCTAACAGCACTTGCCCCAACAATATGTGTAAGGCTACACGGGGCATCTTTGTCTTTGGTTATATATATATCCACGTGTGTGTAGGTATGTGTGTATTTATATACAAACAGAGACAAAGATTACCCGTATAGCCTTAACATATTATTCGGGCAAGTGCTGTTAGCGAGCACCTATGAAGGTCAGAACGGTACACGAGGGGGTGGGTGGCCAGCACCACGCCCGACCGCCTTTGTCTCCCCAGTGGCAATGTTTACACACCGCACCAGGTACTCATTTGAGGCTGAGTCGACCTAGCGGAGGCCCGGTACGGGTTCAGATAATCGTCACCGGCGTTGGCCGTGAGCGGGAATCGAACCCGTGTCGTCGGGTTCAGCGCGCTAACCGTTCCACCACCGCTCCCCACACGCACACGCACGTGCACTCCGTCCACAACTGCATGGCAGCTGAACCTAAAACAGGCAGAATCACCGTCAGAGCGCACTTAGAGGGCTGCTAACCAAGCGGGCCCCGGACATTGAGTCGTTGTTGTTGCCTCCCTCGGCATCAGCTAACCCCGAGAAGCTGACCGGCGGAACGGGCGTGCAGAGCTACAAAGGCAAAGATCCCCCGCATAGCCTCTAACAGACCGCTCGGGGGCAAGTGCTGGTTAGCGAGCAGCCCCTATACGAAGGGTGCCCGCGGCGTGGCATCACGCGCGGCCGTCTTTGTCTCCCCAGTGGCGACGTTTTACAGAGACACCTCCACGCGTACATCGCCCCCCCTCCACCCCCCCCCCCCCCATCGGCCAGGCTGACTTGTTCTGCGAGTGTATCGTCTCGTTAATCATCGTCATCATCAACTATAATATTATAATCATAATATTGGTGGGAGCCTCCTGGTTACACCAGCCCACAGGGGATTATTGTGTCCGTCCGTCCGTCGTGCAGGGAGGGGCTGGGTGGGGTGGGAGGGGCTGGGTGGGGAGGAGAGGGTGCGGAGGGGCTGGGTGGGGGGAGGGTGGGGTGGGGTAGGGCTGGGTGGGGAGGGGCTGGGTGGGGGGGTGGGAGGGGTGGGGCTGGGTGGGGAGGGGCTGGTCACCCCGTGGTGCTCTTATAAAACTCAACGTTTAACCTACTCACGCCGGCTTGTGCCCGTCCTCACAGTCGGGCATATTTGCGGAATACACCACGCCGCCGTTGACCCTGGCCATTGACCGAGCAACCCAACGTTCCTACCAGCTCCCTCCGCAGGAACGTGTTATTAATTAATAATACAATAAAAATCTACGTTTCGAGTTGCCTGGCTGGCTGCTTGCTGGGCTCCTCTTCGCTTCTATGGCTGCGGGGCCGTTTCCACAGAAAGCTAGCTGGGTAGCTGGCTACACAGGACACTTTTTTTCCGTGGAACAAATAAAAACATTGCCTTGAATTGAAACAAACGAAGAAGACCTTCTAAAGATGTTTAAGAATAACAGTAATAATCGATTACATAAGACTGAACACGACTCAATTTAACGCCGCTCTAACTTTTCAATGTGTGCTCGCATCGATGTGATTATTTCGCCCAAAATATGCTTAAAAATCCTCGATAATATTTCCACAAATATATACACAATGCAGATCATCTCGGCATTTTATTATTACTTACAAAGTGGATTACTGGCCTGCACTCCGAGGATCTGAGGCTCGTGAGATGACCATGAACAACGGCTTCTCCAGGAGTAAGAATAATAAGACAAAGACGCCCCGTATAGCCTCTATCAGACTGCTGGGGCAAGTGCTGCTGGCGAGCATCTATGGAGGCCGCCAAGGCACAGGTACTCATTTGAGGCTGAGTCGACCTCGGAGAAGAGGCCCAGGACCGGTTCAGAAATCCGTCACTGGTATTGGCCGTGAGCGGGAATCGAACTCGGGTCGCCGTGGATCGTAGCGCAGCGCGTTAACCGCTACTGCTCCGCAGACACAAACCCAGATACACACACACACCCAGACAACAACAACCACCATTCATCACTCAGTGGCAGTGACGTCATCACGGAGCTTGTGCCAGGCTATGTGCACGTTAAGGCCACGTGAAGTGTCGAACGCCCGCTGGCAGGAGGTCACGAGACAGACCCAGGTACCACGGGTCGAATGACTGAGATGACTGAGATGACTGGCCGATGCACCACCTGTGCCCCCGACTGTGCCAACTTGCTGTGTTTTAGCCACCCGGCGTTCTGCTCGTTGTTGTGAGCGTCGCTCTTCTGCCCTCCGTTGTTGCTGGAGGGCGACTGCCTCTAACTAACCAGTAGCAGCGGCGTCCTTCACGAGTCTCCTCCACAGAGGCCGATCTTGACACCGCTGATTCCACTCATCGGCAAGTCCACTCAGCTCCACGTACTCTTGTCCCAAATCGCTCGATCTCTTCTCTCGCCCGTGCCGCGCCCGTCTAGCCCCCTCGATCTGGTCGAACAAAAGCTGTTTAGGCATGCGGTGACTGGGCATGCGGGCTACATGACCCAGCCAACGCAGCCTTGCCTGCCGGAGGAGCTCACCGATGGGATATTGTCCAGATCTTTCAAGGATTTGTGAGCTCCTCACACAATCCAGCCTGATTAAACCCAGGATGGATCGTAGGCAGGCCAGCCTAAATGGTTCCAACCGGCGAAGATGTTCCATTAGGGGGGGTCCACGTTTCGCAAGCGTAGAGAAACGAGGGCATGACCGTGTCCGAGAAGACCTGAAGCTTCGTGTGGAGCGACAGACCTGGTAGCTTCCAAACAGCGTTACGCAGCCGATGAAAAGATAATGACGGTCGACGGATTCGGAGTGAGACCTCTGCTGTTTAACCGGAGCCGGTCATGGACACACTGCTCAGGTATTCAAAACTCTCCACTCAGGTACACCCAGACACACACACACACCCAGACACACACACGCAGACACACACACCCGGAGACTCACACCCAGACACACACTCAGACACACACCCAGACACACACTCAGACAGACACATACATACCCAGACACACACTCAGATACACTTACCCAGACACACACACCCAGACACACTCAGATACACTTACCCAGACACACACACCCAGACACACACCCAGACAAACACACAGACACACACACACCCAGACACACATTCAGACACACATACCCAGACACACACACCCAGACACACACACTCAGACACACACCCAGACACACACATACCCAGACACACACTCACACACACACAGACACACATACCCAGACACAGACCCAGACACACACTCAGATACACGTACCCCCACACACACACCCAGACACACACACAGACACACACTCAGATACACGTACCCACACACCCAGACACACACACAGACACACACACATACCCAGACACACACACACACCCAGACACACACACACACCCAGACACACACACACACTCAGACACACACTCAGACACACACACAGACACACATTCAGACACACACTCAGACACACACTCAGACACACACACACACACACCCAGACACACACACACACAGACACACACACAGACACACACACACAGACACACACTCAGATACACACACGCGGACGCCCTCACCCTGGAGCGAACCCGTCTGGCCGCAGTGCGCGACTGCCTGCGGGCCCTGCACCCCCTACCCCCCTCCCTGCCCCCCCCCCGCACCCCCCCTGCACCCCCCCTGCCCCCCCCCCCTGATCGATCAGCGGGGCCTCGGAGTCTCATCGACCCGTGCGGCGCGTGCCTCGAGATCCCACTCCTCCAAGCCGCAGCCATCATCGTCATCAGCAGCTATCACCAGCATCAGCCATCATCGTCATCAGCAGCTATCACCAGCAGCAGCCATCATCGTCATCAGCAGCTATCACTAGCAGCAGCTATCACCAGCATCAGCCATCATCATCAGCAGCAGCTATCATCATCAGTCATTGTCATCATCATCAGCCATCATCAGCAGCAGCTATCACCAGCATCAGCCATCATCGTCATCAGCAGCTATCACCAGCATCAGCCATCATCATCATCAGCAGCTATCATCATCAGCCATTGTCATCATCATCAGCCATCATTATCAGCAGCAGCAGCTATCACCAGCAACAGCCATCATCATCAGCAGCAGCTATCATCATCAGCCATTGTCATCATCATCAGCAGTAGACACATTCTGCAGCACTCGCCATCATATGCAGCAGTCATCATCGTCAGTAGCATCATCCATCATTGTCATCAGCAGCTATCATCAGCATCAGCCATCATCAGCAGCTACATTGAGCATCAGCCATCATCGTCATCAGCACCTATGGTCAGCCATCATTATCATCAGCAGCTGTCGTCAGAATCATCAGCAGCAGTAGTAGCCATCAGCAGCAGCTATCATCATCAGTCATCTTCATCATCATCCGAGGTAGGCATCATCTGCAGCACTAACCATCATCATCAACAGCAGCAGGCATCATCGTTAGTAGCAGCAGCCATCATCATCAGCAGCAGCAGCTATCATCAGCATCATCCATCATCAGCAGCAGCAGTAGCCATCAGCAGCAGCTATCATCATCAGCTATCTTCATCATCATCAGCAATAGGCATCATCTGCAGCACTAACCATCATCATCAGCAGCAGCTATCATCAGTAGCAGGTAACATCATCATCAGTAGTAGCCATCATCAACAGCATCAGTAGCCATCAGCAGCAGCAGCTCTCATGATCAACAACAACAGCAGCAATCATCATCATCAGCTATCACAATAATCAGCCATCATCACCAGCGCATGGCCTCGTGTCAAAGCCTTAACCGGGTGTTGAACTTGTCCCATCGCGGAGCTATGCGGCCAAGATGGTTGTACGCTCCAGCCAGTGGCTCGCAGTCACAAGGTTATGAGTTCAAATCCATCCTGGGTGTGGACGACTCAGCCCATCATCCATCCGGGGCAGGTAAAACGAGTTGGTACCGCTTCGTGGGGAGATTATCAGTGGTTGTACTACGGATGAACTGGCCCCGCCACAGGAATGATGAGTTTCCTGCCCGGGCTGCCACTCATGCATTATTGTCGAACATCAACCCCTGTTCGCCGTGAGGAGTTGACACTCAACACGATGCCTCTTCATGTCTGTGTGTGTCTGTGTGTGCGAGCGTGTCTGTGTGTGTGCGTGTATGTGCGTGTGTCTGTGTGTGTGCGTGTGTGTGGTGTGCCTCGGTGTGTGTCTGTGTGTGTGCGTGTGTGCGTGTGTGTCTGTGTTTCTCTGTATGCGTGTGTGTCTGTGTGTGTCTGTGTGTGTCTGTGGGTGCGTGTGTATGTGCGTGTGTCTATGTGCGCTACGTGTAAAGTGACCTGAGTTCGACTCCCGTTCACGGCCGCCAACACCCAGTGACGATTATCTGAACCGGTCCTGGGCCTCCCCTAGGTCAACTCACGCTCAAATGAGTTCCTGGTGCGGTGCGTAAACATCGCCACTGGGGAGACAAAGGCGGACGGGCGTGGTGCTGGCCACCCACCCCCTCGTGTGCCGTGCCGGCCTTCATAGGTGCTCGCTCACAGCACTTGCCCCTACAGTCTGTTCAGGCTACACGGGGGGGGGGATCTTTGTCTTTGTGTCCCTTGATCCGTGCGTTCCTCTCTCCGCGTCTCGGTGCAAATTCCCAGCTCGCGTCTCTCTCTCTCTCTCAGTGCCGCTCTCTCGTTGGGCCCTCCTCGGGCGTCGACAGAGAGTGGCGCGTGCGAGCTCGAGTCCGCTGGGCTGAGTGCACGTGGAGGATGGTGGGGACTTCATGGAGGTTGGGACAGGGTCAGGCAACTTGGAGGTAGAGATGGGTGGGGCTCGTGTGCAGGGTGCAGGAGGATAGGGTGGGCAACTTGGAGGTAGTGATGGGTGGGACTCGTGTGTAGGGTGCAGGAAGATAGGGTAGGCAACTTGGAGGTAGTGATGGGTGGGACTCGTGTGTAGGGTGCAGGAGGATAGGGTAGGCAACTTGGAGGTAGAGATGGGTGGGACTCGTGTGTAGGGTGGAGGAGGATAGGGTAGGCAACTTGGAGGTAGTGATGGGTGGGACCCGTGTGTAGGGTGCAGGAGGATAGGGTAGGCAACTTGGAGGTAGTGATGGGTGGGACTCGTGTGTAGGGTGCAGGAGGATAGGGTAGGCAACTTGGAGGTAGAGATGGGTGGGACTCGTGTGTAGGGTGGAGGAGGATAGGGTAGGCAACTTGGAGGTAGTGATGGGTGGGACCCGTGTGTAGGGTGCAGGAGGATAGGGTAGGCAACTTGGAGGTAGAGATGGGTGGGACTCGTGTGTAGGGTGCAGGAAGATAGGGTAGGCAACTTGGAGGTAGTGATGGGTGGGACTCGTGTGTAGGGTGCAGGAGGATAGGGTAGGCAACTTGGAGGTAGAGATGGGTGGGACTCGTGTGTAGGGTGGAGGAGGATAGGGTAGGCAACTTGGAGGTAGTGATGGGTGGGACCCGTGTGTAGGGTGCAGGAGGATAGGGTAGGCAACTTGGAGGTAGAGATGGGTGGGACTCGTGTGTAGGGTGCAGGAGGATAGGGTAGGCGACTTGGAGGTAGTGATGGGTGGGGCTCTTGTGCAGGGTGCAGGAGGATAGGGTGGGCAACTTGTAGGTAGTGATGGTGGTGATGGTGGTGTTGATGAGATTGTCAGAGTGGGCCAGGAAGGGAGCGATGCGTGCGGACGTGAGTGGCATCAGTGGCATTGGCGATCTCTCCCTGATTCAGATCTCGCCACTGAGACACAAGACGCGGATCGACGGCGAAACGAGCCAGAATTTGCTAAATTGATCGCAGGGCCATCACGCGTTTCACCTTAAGAGGCATGGATAGATGTTTCTTCATCAACCCGCGCAGACCTCTCTGGTGAAGTATGGCTAACGACGACATTAGTATTATATTAGACTCGACAAATGAGGACTATACACTATAAAGCTAGACCATGTATTTTTTATTTTATTTTACAAGGTAAGGTCCACTGAAATATGTAGCTCTTCCGCATAGGTTCGCTCAACGAAGTGGCTTATCACGTGGGAAATGTACAGCAGGCAAATACTCTAAACGCGCGTGATGTTGATTATAAATGTGGAGGAAAAACCCGGAGGGCAAAAAAATCCACGCGACCACGGGGGGAGAAAGAGACACGCAAACTCAAAATATACAGCAGCAGGCGTCAGGGTCGAGATCGAACCCACGACCTCCTGTATACCAGGCGAGGTAGTTAACATCTCCTAGCCACCGTGATGATGATGATGAGAGAGAGAGACACGCAAACTCCAAATATACAGCAGCAGGCGTCAGGGTCGGGATCGAACCTACGACCTCCTGCACACCAGGCGAGGTAGTTAACATCTCGCTACCGTGACACCGCTTCCTGTCGCACAAACCGAACAACACCTGCCCTTCGCAACATTTCCCAGAGCGGCAGGACCCTCCTGAACAAGAGGCTTGAGACTCACTACTCTCCGTCGCTCGCTTGGATGACTGTGTGTACGTATGTGGGGAGCGGTGGCGCAATGGTTAGCGCACTGCGCTACGAACCCTGCGATCACGACCCGAGTTCTATTCCCATTCGCGGCTGACATCGGTGTTGGTGTACAGGAGATCGAGGGTTCGATCCCGACCCTGGAGTTTGGGTGTCTCTCTCTCCGCGGTGCCGTAGATTTTTCTCCAGGTCCTCCGGTTTTTCCCCCTTCCACATTTAGAACCAACATCACGCGGTTAGAGTGTTTGGCTGCTGTGCATTTCCACGTGGTGATGCTGATAATGATAAGACATTTGGTTGAGCTATCATTTGTGACCAGGTCCCTTCTGAAAGAAGCGCTACGCAGCTCAGTGAGCCTGACCCGGTAAATCAAATAGATGATTTGAATCGGCTATGGGGCCTCCCCCTAGATCGACTCAGCCTCAAACATGTAGCCGGTGCGGTGTGTAAACATCGTCACTTGTGAGACAAAGGCGGCCGGGCGCGGTGCCGACATAAATAGGGGCTACTTGTGAACAGCACTTGCTCCCAATGACCTGTTGAAGTGAGATCTTCGTCTTTGTGTGTGTGTATGTGATTATGTACGTGCGTATGTGTGTACGTTGCGCGTGTGTCCTATACGTGTGCCCGTTCGTGTGACTGTGACAGCACTTGCCCTCGAAAGTCTGTTAAGGCTACACGGGGGATCTTTGTCGGTGTTCAAATTAGCGCTGAAGGCGAGACGCGGACCCACATCTTAGAGAGACTTTTTTGACTTTTAAAGAACTTTTATTGCCGCCAGCAGCAAAAGCACTGGAGGCGATTCCGATATGAAATACACAAAGTCACCAGCAAACAAATGAAAACAAACGCTACAAATCGACGCGCTGTGGCGCTAAAAGCACCGCGCACAATACAAAAGAAAAGTCACGTGGTGGTGGTGGTGGTGGTCATCGCGCACGCCACGGTGACGAGCGAGCGCTTCAGAAGGTGAACACCACGAGGGTGCCGTCCACGCTGCTACAGAGAGGGGCTTGTCCGGCTCCCCAGCGTTCGAAGAAGACGTGCACATTCGAGAGGTCCCTTGCCTATGACGTCTGGCAGTTTCCCAGCATGAATATGCTAAATTCCTCTTGATATGCACATTCTTTTGTTAAGGCGCTCTTCTTCCACCTCCAACCCAGCTTATATATAAGATTCCAAGCTTGGCAGTGTCTCATTCTTCACCTGAAGACGGCTGCTTGCGTTGTACCCGAAACGTCGTGAGAATTATTTTATTATGTTTTATTTTTATTATTGTATTACTTCCCTTCTACGTGACTTTACCGAAAGAACCAGGAAGAAGTTTCCCAGCAATGACTCACGCGAGCCCGACTCTGCTGATGAGACACTGCGTGTCAAAACCGGCTCACATTATTCTTGGCTGTGCTTAACCGATGCTGCAGATGAGGATCGACTTAATGGTTTGCGTGGAGAGACGACGGACGCATTGCCGAGTATCCAATTAAGTTTGATCCGCTATGAAGTCCTTTTTTGTGACGTCACCACCTGTGCCGTTCACCATCAGCAACTTCCGCGACCTCTGATCGCACAGGGTGGTGCACTGCTCACTGCGATATTTCCGAATGAAAACGTGTACAGGGACTCCTCTAGTTACGAACGAGTTTGGTTCCAGAGGTCTGTTCGTAAGTCTATGTGTTCGTAAGTCCAACTTTACACCTGTCGATTTTAAACAGTTGCTTCATCTCCTGTAGATGTAGATGCCATTGGTTCTTCACGTTCTGCAGATGTAGATGCCACTGGTTCTTCATATTCTGCAGATGACGATGACACTGGTTCATCATGTTTTGCAGATGGAGGTGCCACTGATTCTTCACGTTCTGCAGATGTAGATGCCACTGGTTCTTCATGTTCTGCAGATGAAGATGCCACTGGTTCTTCACGTTCTGCAGATGTAGATGCCACTGGTTCTTCATATTCTGCAGATGACGATGACACTGGTTCATCATGTTTTGCAGATGGAGGTGCCACTGATTCTTCACGTTCTGCAGATGTAGATGCCACTGGTTCTTCATGTTCTGCAGATGAAGATGCCACTGGTTCTTCATGTTCTGCAGATGTAGGTGCCACTGGTTCTTCATGTTTTGCAGATGAAGATGACACTGGTTCATCATGTTTTGCAGATGTAGGTGCCACTGATTCTTCACGTTCTGCAGATGTAGATGCCACTGGTTCTTCATGTTCTGCAGATGAAGATGCCACTGGTTCTTCATGTTCTGCAGATGTAGGTGCCACTGATTCTTCATGTTTTGCAGATGAAGATGACACTGGTTCATCATGTTTTGCAGATGTAGGTGCCACTGATTCTTCACGTTCTGCAGATGTAGATGCCACTGGTTCTTCATGTTCTGCAGATGAAGATGCCACTGGTTCTCCATGTTCTGCAGATGTAGGTGCCACTGATTATTCACTTTCTGCAGATGTAGATGCCACTGGTTCTTCACGTTCTGCAGATGTAGATGCCACTGGTTCTTCATGTTCTGCAGATGTAGATGCCAGAGGTTCTTCATGTTCTGCAGATGAAGGTGCCACTGCTTCTTCATGTTCTGCAGATGTATGTGCCACCACTCTCATCTATTGCACTGCCGTTGAACTTACGACTCTCGGTTCGAACAGGAAACTGGACATGCGAACAGGTTTGTTCATATCTATAAAGAGGAGTCCTAGTAATATGTTTATTATTATTTACGTTGGGTTTTTTTACAGAATTTAAAGAGAGAAAAATAAATTGAATGGCAAGAGAAACAACTCAGACTGGATAATTTTACCACTCAGCTCAATTCAACAAACGTGTTCGAACCGTTATCGATTACAGATTGATTAGTGCAGTTTGTCGTTTGCCATGTGACGTTTTGCGCCTTTGGGCGCCGTTTTCAGCGACTGTTCATGAAACATATTATTGTCATCATCCACATTAATATCACTGCCATCATCACCACCATCACATCACTGCCACCACCACTAGCATCATTACTACCACCACGATCATCAGCACCATGATCATCACCATCACTACCACGACCACCACATCACGATTACCACCACCTGTATCACCAGTGTCACCGCCGCCACAACATCCTTCACCACCACCACAACCATCACCACAACAGCCAACACAAAAAACAACAAAACCAGGTGCACGTTTAGGTGACGTGAGGTCTGGAATGCGCAGTGATGGCGGCAAGGGGACCGGGCATGACCACGGTTAACTCAGCCACCACCACCACCACCACACCTCTTCCACCAACACCATCGTCATCAACACCACCAACACTACACCGTCACCGCCATCCTCGACACCACCACTACACCCCCAGATCACCACCTCTACCAGCCACCAGCACCACCACCCCACCACCTCTACCACCACACCACCACCTCTACCACCACCACCACCACCACCAGCACCACCAGCAGCAGCACCACTACACCCCCAGACCACCACCAGGACCACCACCAGCACCACCACAAGCACCAACCACACCACCACCAGGACCAACACCACTACTCCCACCACCAGAACCACCACCAGAACCACCACCAGCAGCAGAACCACCACACCAGCACCGACACCACCACCACGACCATCGGGATGAGACGCCGCTTGTCCGCGAGAAGGGTTAGCGGGCTGGTGGGGGGGGGGGTGTTAGAGGGGGGGGTGGTGGTGGGGGGGGAGTTGGGGGGGTGGGGGTGGTGGGGGGGGGTGTTGGGGGGCCGCGCGGCTCCGCCAAATCCTCGGCGGCTCTGTGGGGAGACGCGCCGAGCATGCCTCATCTTTATGCAAACGAGATGTTTAGGGAAAAGACCCCACGCCCTAATTAGTTGGCGAGGAGGCGGGAATGGATGTGAGAATGTGAGCTCGGGGGAAGAAGAGGCGAGTGGGTGTGTGTGTCTGTGTGTGTGTCTGTCTGTGTGTATGTGTGTGTGTCTGTGTGTGTGTCTGTATGTGTCTGTCTGTGTGTGTGTGTGTCTGTGTGTGTGTGTCTGTCTGTGTGTATGTATGTGTGTGTGTCTGTGTGTGTGTCTGTATGTGTCTGTCTGTGTGTCTGTGTGTGTGTCTGTCTGTGTCTGTATGTGTCTGTCTGTGTGTGTGTCTGTGTCTTTGTCTTTTGTGTCTGTCTGTGTGTCTGTGTGTGTGTCTGTGTGTGTGTCTGTGTGCGTCTGTATGTGTCTGTCTGTGTGTCTGTGTGTGTCTGTGTGTCTGTGTGTCTGTGTGTGTCTGTCTGTCTGTGTGTCTGTGTGTGTCTGTCTGTGTGTGTCTGTCTGTGTGTGGTGCTGGCAACCCCACCCCCTCGTGTGCCGTGCCGGCCTTCGTAGGTGCTCGCAAACGGTACTTGTCCGCAGTCTGTTGAGGCTATACGGGGGATCTTTGTCTTGTTGTGCTGGCCACCTACCTTCTCGTATGATGTGTCCCACCTTCATAGGTGCTCGCTAACAGCACTTGCACCACTAAGTATGTTGAGGCTACACGGGGGAGCTTTGTCTTTGTGTGTGCACATGGGTGTGTGTGCGCGTGACGGGGGATTTTGGGACTTGGACTTTTCGGGGGCGGCGAGGATGAGCGAGGTGTGTGGGTGGAGGACGAGTGGGGGGGAGGGGATGGCGGTAGGGGGGGGTAGAGTGGAGGGAGAGAGAGGCGCTGCAAGTTAAACCTCAGGGACTTGGTTAAGGTGGTCAGAAATTTTGGGCCATGTTTGTGCGCGTGTGTGTGTGTCTGTGTGTGTGTGGGGAGCGGTGGTGCAGCGGTTAGCGCGCTGCGCTACGAACCCAGCAACCCGGGTTCGATTCCCGTTCACGGCCAACACCAGTGACGATTATCTGAATCAGTCCTGGGCCTCCCCTAGGTCGACTCAGCCTCAAATGAGTACCTTGTGCGGTGTGTAAACATCGCCGCTAGGGAGACAAAGGCGGCCGGGCGTGGTGCTGGCCACCCACCCCCTCGTGTACCGTTCCGGCCTTCATAGGTGCTCGCTAACAGCACTTGTCCCTACAGTCTGTTAAGGCTATATGGGGGATCTTTGTTATCTTTGTGTGGGGAGCGGTGGTGCAGCTATTATCGCGCTGCGCTACACACCCGGCGACTCGAGTTGGCCGTGACTTATTATTAATATCATCTGAAACGGGTCTGGGCTTCCCCTAGGTCGACTCAGTGGCAAATGTTTAATTTCCACCGAAGGGCTCAGGAGAATGTTCGGATACAATTTGCGTCTGAGGCTGCACACGATGCACACGGAGACACGGCGACCCGTGTCGCCTACACTGGGGCGTAGGTTCAAGTGGTGTCAGCGAGAGTATCACTGATCAAGGCACACCAGGGGGTGAGTGGCCAGCACCGAGACCGGCCGCCTTTGTCTCCCGAGTGGCGATGTCTGAGCAAACGAGCGACCAGGTTACTAATTTGAGGCCGAGTCGACCCAGGGGTCGGTCCCAATTATTGTCACTCGTGGCGGTGGCCGCGAGCGGGAGTCGAACTCGGGTCGCCGGGTTCGGAGCGCACCGCTACCAATATATCGGGTGCCACGGTGGCGAAATGTTAACTACCTCGCATGGTATACAGGAGGTCGTGGGTTTGATCCCAACCCTGACGCCTGCTGCTGTATATATGGAGTTTGCGTGTCTCTTTCTCATCATCACCACGGTGGCTAGGAGATGTTAACTACCTCGCCTGGTGTGCAGGAGGTCGTGGGTTCGACCCCGATCCTGACGCCTGCTGCTGTATATTTTGAGTTTGCGTGTCTCTCTCTCTCATCATCATCATCACGGTGGCTAGGAGATGTTAACTACCTCGCCCGGTATACAGGAGGTCGTGGGTTTGATCCCAACCCTGACGCCTGCTGCTGTATATTTGGAGTTTGCGTGTCTCTCTCTCTCTCATCATCATCATCACGGTGGCTAGGAGATGTTAACTACCTCGCCCGGTGTACAGGAGGTCGTGGGTTTGATCCCAACGCTGACACCTGCTGCTGTATATTTGGAGTTTACGTGTCTCTCTCATCATCACGGTGGCTAGGAGATGTTAACTACCTCGCCTGGTATACAGGGGGTCGTGGGTTCGATCCCGACCGCGACGCCTTCTGCTGTATATTTTGAGTTCACGTGTCTCTCTCTCCGTGGTCGCGTGAATTTTTCTCCGGCTCTCCCGGTGTTTCCCCCCTCCACATTCAGAATCAACATCACGCGTTTAGAGTTTTTGTCTGCTGTGCATTTCCACGTGTTGATGATGAGCCACTTCGTTGAGCGGTCATTTGCGATGGCCAGGGCACTTCTAACAAAAACATCTATATAACCGCATGGGCCTTTCTAGATTTGAAGCTTTCGTGACTGCAAGGATTCGTACTCTTAGTTATTTCGGTAAAGTCACGTAGGTAAAAAATAAAATAAAAATAAAATAACAAAAAATCACGACGTTTCGGAGGCAACACAAGTCTCCGTCATCAGGTGGGACCGTCACAGCCAGATTTGCTGTATCAAGTGAGGGCCTCACTTCATACAGCAAATCTGTGTTGCCTCCGAAACGTCGTGATTTTTTATTTGATTATTTTATTTTTATTAATTTTAATTTCATTTTTTACCTACGTGACTTTACCGAAAAAACTGAGCGCATGGGCCTTACCTGGTAAAATAAAATAAAGTGTAGTTTTATATAGACAAAGATCCCCCGTATAGCCTGGACAGACTGTTGTGGCAAGTGCTGTTAGCGAGCACCTATCAAGACCGGCACGGCACACGAGAGGGGTGGGTGGCCAGCACCATGCCCCAGTGGCGATGTTTTTACACACCGCACCAGGTACTCATTAGAGGCTGAGTCGACCTCGGGGCCGCCCATAAATGACGTCACGCGATTTTGGACGATTTAAGACCCCCCCACCCTCGTCACATGGCGTCACACAAAGTCAGACCCCCCCACCCTCAAATATGACGTCACAAAGCTCTGCCCCCCATCCCCCAAAAATAAAACATGCTTCAAATCGCTTTAAACTATTGTCATTGTAGTGCGTATTTAATGTATTTAATGTAGGAGAAAACATTTATTAAAAAGTCTATTTAATTAAGTAGAACGTGTTGTCTATATTTATTTTAAGTTGCGCATTTTTACGTGACGTCACATTTCTCAAACCCCCCCTCTCCCCCTCGTCACACATCGTCACAAATGTCTGACCCACCCCCCACCTCCCCCCAGGTGCGTGACGTCATTTATGGACGGTCCCCTATGGGAGGCCCAGCACCGGTCCAGATGACCGTCACCGACCGCTACACTGACGCACGCACGCACGCAGAAAGAGACGCGATCAAAAGTTGCAATTATTCTAACTTGAGACTCGCCTGAGCATTAATTGACGAGTGGCAAGTCCCGAGGGACTTGGCAGGAATGGGCTTGTGCACCACCCCTCCCCCCTCGCCCATCCCCGCTGATCGCTCGCCCGCCTGTCAGTTGTACGATTTCACGCGCCGCGCTCTCGTGAAATCGTAGATCGGATAAGCGGCGCCCGTTTGGTGTGCCACGAATCGACGTTTTGTTTTGCTCGTTCTAAGGCAGACTCGATTATCCGCGTGCGGTTGATCCGATTTGCGGATTAACCGCGCACCTGACGTCTTGACGTAAGTGGATTTTTCCACTTAAGCGCAAATTAAACATCTAAGGATAGTTAATACGTCGTTTATTTTAGACGTGTGTATTACATCTTCTTGGTTCTTTCGGTAAAGTCACGTAGAAGGGAAGTAATAAAATAATAAAAATAATAAAATAATTCTCACGACGTTTGGGCCACAACGCAAGCAGCCGTCCTCAGGTGAAGACCAGGTCTGTCGGGGAGACAGCGTCTGTATGAGTGTGTATTACAATTCACGTTCTTGAACCGAGCAAATATGTTGCTCCGGTTAATCCTAAATACACTTTATCACGACTCTACAGTACAGTAGTTGCCATATCTTTACAACGGTGGGAGGGGTGGGGCGGGGGAGTTTGATTGATGTTGATGGGCGTGGCTCTGATGATGTTGATGGGCGTGGCTCTGATGGTGTTGATGGACGTGGCTCTGATGATGTTGATGGACGTGGCTCTGATGATGTTGATGGGCATGGCTCTGATGATGTTGATGGGCGTGGCTCTGATGATGTTGATGGTTGTGGCTCTGATGATGTTGATGGTTGTGGCTCTGTTGATGTTGATGGACGTGGCTCTGCTGATGTTGATGGGCGTGGCTCTGATGATGTTGATGGACGTGGCTCTGATGATGTTGATGGACGTGGCTCTGATGATGTTGATGGGCGTGGCTCTGATGATGTTGATAGGCGTGGCTCTGATGATGTTGATGGGCGTGGCTCTGATGATGTTGATGGTTGTGGCTCTGATGATGTTGATGGGCGTGGCTCTGATGATGTTGATGGGCGTGGCTCTAATGATGTTGATGGGCGTGGCTCTGATGATGTTGATGGACGTGGCTCTGATGATGTTGATGGGCGTGGCTCTGATGATGTTGATGGACGTGGCTCTGATGATGTTGATGGGCGTGGCTCTGATGATGTTGATGGGCGTGGCTCTGATGATGTTGATGGGCATGGCTCTGATGATGTTGATGGGCGTGGCTCTGATGATGTTGATGGACGTGGCTCTGATGATGTTGATGGGCGTGGCTCTGATGATGTTGATGGACGTGGCTCTGATGATGTTGATGGGCGTGGCTCTGATGATGTTGATGGGCGTGGCTCTGATGATGTTGATGGGCGTGGCTTTGATGATGTTGATGGACGTGGCTCTGATGGTGTTGATGGACGTGGCTCTGATGATGTTGATGGGAGTGGCTCTGATGATGTTGATGGGCGTGGCACTGATGATGTTGATGGGCGTGGCTCTGATGATGTTGATGGGCGTGGCTCTGATGATGTTGATGGGGATGGCTCTGATGATGTTGATGGGGATGGCTCTGATGATGTTGATGTTTGTGGCTCTGTTGATGTTGATGGGCGTGGCTCTGATGATGTTGATGGGCGTGGCTCTGATGATGTTGATGGGCGTGGCTCTGATGATGTTGATGGACGTGGCTCTGATGATGTTGATGGGCGTGGCTCTGATGATGTTGATGGTTGTGGCTCTGATGATGTTGATGGGCGTGGCTCTGATGATGTTGATGGGCGTGGCTCTGATGATGTTGATGAGCGTGGCTCTGATGATGTTGATGAGCGTGGCTCTGATGATGTTGATGGACGTGGCTCTGATGGTGTTGATGAGCGTGGCTCTGATGATGTTGATGGGCGTGGCTCTGATGATGTTGATGGGCGTGGCTCTGATGATGTTGATGGACGTGGCTCTGATGATGTTGATGAGCGTGGCTCTGATGATGTTGATGGTTGTGGCTCTGATGATGTTGATGGACGTGGCTCTGATGATGTTGATGGGGATGGCTCTGCTGATGTTGATGGGCGTGGCTCTGATGATGTTGATGGGCGTGGCTCTGATGATGTTGATGGGCGTGGCTCTGATGATGTTGATGGTTGTGGCTCTGATGATGTTGATGGGCGTGGCTCTGATGATGTTGATGGGCGTGGCTCTGATGATGTTGATGGGCATGGCTCTGATAATGTTGATGGTTGTGGCTCTGATGATGTTGATGGACGTGGCTCTGATGATGTTGATGGGGATGGCTCTGCTGATGTTGATGGGCGTGGCTCTGATGATGTTGATGGGCGTGGCTCTGATGATGTTGATGGGCGTGGCTCTGATGATGTTGATGGGCGTGGCTCTGATGATGTTGATGAGCGTGGCTCTGATGATGTTGATGGGCGTGGCTCTGATGATGTTGATGGTTGTGGCTTTGCTGATGTTGATGGACGTGGCTCTGATGATGTTGATGGGCGTGGCTCTGATGATGTTGATGGGCGTGGCTCTGATGATGTTGATGGGTGTGGCTCTGATGATGTTGATGGACGTGGCTCTGATGATGTTGATGGGTGTGGCTCTGATGATGTTGATGGGCGTGGCTCTGATGATGTTGATGGACGTGGCTCTGATGATGTTGATGGACGTGGCTCTGCTGATGTTGATGGGCGTGGCTCTGATGATGTTGATGGACGTGGCTCTGATGATGTTGATGGACGTGGCTCTGCTGATGTTGATGGGCGTGGCTCTGATGATGTTGATGGGTGTGGCTCTGATGATGTTGATGGGTGTGGCTCTGATGATGTTGATGGACGTGGCTCTGATGATGTTGATGGGTGTGGCTCTGATGATGTTGATGGGCGTGGCTCTGATGATGTTGATGGACGTGCCTCTGATGATGTTGATGGGCGTGGCTCTGATGATGTTGATGGGCGTGGCTCTGCTGATCTTGATGGGCGTGGCTCTGATGATGTTGATGGATGTGGCTCTGATGATGTTGATGGGTGTGGCTCTGATGATGTTGATGGGTGTGGCTCTGATGATGTTGATGGGCGTGGCTCTGATGATGTTGATGGACGTGGCTCTGATGATGTTGATGGGTGTGGCTCTGATGATGTTGATGGGCGTGGCTCTGATGATGTTGATGGACGTGGCTCTGATGATGTTGATGGGTGTGACTCTGATGTTGTTGATGGGCGTGGCTCTGATGATGTTGATGGACGTGGCTCTGCTGATGTTGATGGGCGTGGCTCTGATGATGTTGATGGGCGTGGCTCTGATGATGTTGATGGACGTGGCTCTGATGATGTTGATGGGTGTGGCTCTGATGATGTTGATGGGCGTGGCTCTGATGATGTTGATGGACGTGGCTCTGATGATGTTGATGGGCGTGGCTCTGATGATGTTGATGGTTGTGGCTCTGATGATGTTGATGGGCGTGGCTCTGATGATGTTGATGGTTGTGGCTCTGATGATGTTGATGGTTGTGGCTCTGATGATGTTGATGGGCGTGGCTCTGATGATGTTGATGGGCGTGGCTCTGATGATGTTGATGGGGATGGCTCTGTTGATGTTGATGGGCGTGGCTCTGATGATGTTGATGGACGTGGCTCTGATGATGTTGATGGGCGTGGCTCTGATGATGTTGATGGGCGTGGCTCTGCTGATGTTGATGGGCGTGGCTCTGATGATGTTGATGGTTGTGGCTCTGATGATGTTGATGGGGATGGCTCTGTTGATGTTGATGGGCGTGGCTCTGATGATGTTGATGGACGTGGCTCTGATGATGTTGATGGGCGTGTCTCTGATGATGTTGATGGGGATGGCTTTGTTGATGTTGATGGACGTGGCTCTGATGATGTTGATGGGCGTGGCTCTGATGATGTTGATGGACGTGGCTCTGATGATGTTGATGGGCGTGGCTCTGATGATGTTGATGGTTGTGGCTCTGATGATGTTGATGGGGATGGCTCTATTGATGTTGATGGACGTGGCTTTGATGATGTTGATGGGCGTGGCTCTGATGATGTTGATGGACGTGGCTCTGATGATGTTGATGGACGTGGCTCTGATGATGTTGATGGGCGTGGCTCTGATGATGTTGATGGACGTGGCTCTGATGATGTTGATGGGCGTGGCTCTGATGATGTTGATGGGCGTGGCTCTGATGATGTTGATGGACGTCGCTCTGCTGATGTTGATGGTTGTGGCTCTGCTGATGTTGATGGTCGTGGCTCTGCTGATGTTGATGGGCGTGGCTCTGATGATGTTGATGGGCGTGGCTCTGATGATGTTGATGGTTGTGGCTCTGATGATGTTGATGGACGTGGCTCTGATGATGTTGATGGGCGTGTCTCTGATGATGTTGATGAGCGTGTCTCTGATGATGTTGATGGGCGTGGCTCTGATGATGTTGATGGGTGTGGCTCTGCTGATGTTGATGGGTGTGGCTCTGATGATGTTGATGGGTGTGGCTCTGATGATGTTGATGGGCGTGGCTCTGATGATGTTGATGGGTGTGGCTTTGCTGATGTTGATGGACGTGGCTCTGATGATGTTGATGGGCGTGGCTCTGATGATGTTGATGGGCGTGGCTCTGATGATGTTGATGGGTGTGGCTCTGATGATGTTGATGGACGTGGCTCTGATGATGTTGATGGGTGTGGCTCTGATGATGTTGATGGGCGTGGCTCTGATGATGTTGATGGACGTGGCTCTGATGATGTTGATGGTTGTGGCTCTGATGATGTTGATGGTTGTGGCTCTGATGATGTTGATGGACGTGGCTCTGATGATGTTGATGGGCATGGCTCTGATGATGTTGATGGGCGTGGCTCTGATGATGTTGATGGGTGTGGCTCTGATGATGTTGATGGGTGTGGCTCTGATGATGTTGATGGAGGTGGCTCTGATGATGTTGATGGGTGTGGCTCTGATGATGTTGATGGGCGTGGCTCTGCTGATGTTGATGGGCGTGGCTCTGATGATGTTGATGGGCGTGGCTCTGATGATGTTGATGAGCGTGGCTCTGATGATGTTGATGGGCGTGGCTCTGTTGATGTTGATGGTTGTGGCTCTGTTGATGTTGATGGACGTGGCTCTGCTGCTGTCCACTCAGTGGGTCCTGAGTTGTATGCGCGGGGAGCAGGAACGTGATGTCCCTAAGCACGCGCATCGATCGGTTTGTTATTGTATGGACTTTTGTAATCAGGCAAGATCAGTACGTTCTTTGCCGCAGTTTTTTTGCTTACCAAAACTCAATTTTTTTCACTGAAACACCATTTATGCCTATTTTCGTTCTTTTTAGTATTTTCAGTGATGTTTCAATCATCCACGGCCATCCTCCCCTGTCATTCGCGTGGATAATCGAGAGTTCTACTGTATATATATCTATAAAGAGGTTAAGGGTTTTTTCAAGTTGGCTTTGAAGGTTAATTAAAAACGTTCAAGTGACACCTCGCCAATAATCATCATCATCATCATCGTTCTCATAGTCGATGAGGAACCGATTCTCAAAGGCCTCCTAGTAACCTTGCCAAACGTTGGGTCAACGTTGGTTCCAACGGTTTCAACCACATTCCCAACGTTGGGTCAACGTTGGTTCCAACGGTTCCAACCGCGTGCCAACGTTGGGTCAACGTTGGTTCCAACGGTTTCAACCACGTGCCAACGTTGGGTCAACGTTGGTTTCAACGGTTCCAACCGCGTGCCAACGTTGGTTGAGCCATATTTGTTTGTTGATAACTTTAATCTAAATTGTCTTACGGTTGTTATTGTTTGACTTGCATCCCACTGGGATTTTTTGCACACAGCGTTGAAATACGGTGTTTTTTTCTGGAAGACTTTGCTGTTTTATACCTGGCTTTTTCTGTGGCGTGTACCGTAGTCACTTTAAGATGTTTCTTGTTCATGTTTTTGTTTGTTGTGGTTGCACCCGTGTCAAGAGCCGCATAGCTCACGGGGTTATACCTAATAATTGAAACTGAAAACTGAAGAAGGGGGAGTGCAACAGACTGTAACAACTACAGGGGCATCTCCCTCCTCAGTGTGCCGGACAATCTCCAGGGAAGGATTGTTGAACATCACTTTGCCAGGTACGCTGAGGAGAGCCCCTAATGTGGTATCAGGCCAGAGCGGTCCCGCACAGATGCCATACTCTCTATCCACCTGCTAGAGCAGAGATGTAGGGAATTCCAACAGGACCTACATTTTGGCTTTGTTGACTTGGTAAAGGCCCATGATACCATCAATAGGCCAGGGCTCCGAGTTCTTCATTTACGGAGTCCATGAAGCTCTGTTCACAATCATTAAGAACCTTCATGATGGTGGGCACGCCCCGGTAAAGCTACATGTCTGGAATTAAGAGCCATTCTCTCTTTAGATTGGGGTGCGACAGAGATGACCTCTGGCTCTTACATTATTTAAAATATTTTTAGACCACGTAGTTGAAGAAGCCTTCCATGGCTCTCTCGGAGGAATTTCCCTCTGGTACAGACACAATGGGGGGTTGATCGATGGCCGGGTGCGGCCAGGAATGACTCCCTATTGGTCAACCATGTCATGTGTGCTGACGATCTGGTGATTGCCGCTCGCTTAGAGAAGGAGTTGAAGGCGCTGCTGCTGAACCTGCAGCGTGCCATGAAGAGGCGGGGCCATCAAACACTCCACCCCCTCAACTCACTGGCTGGAGATGGGGCAAATGTGGAGAGAGTGGAGAGGTTTCCATAAAATGGGCAGTGTGCTTATGACCAGCTCCAGTGGAGCGGCATTATCTTTTCGTCGGCTGCGTAACGCTGTGTAAAAGCTACCCTCCACACGAAGCTTCGGATTTTGTCGCCACAGTCATGCCCTCCCTTCTCTACGTTCACAAATGTGCACACCTCCAATAGAACGTCTTCGCTGGTTAGAAACACCCCGGCTGGCCTGTCTATGATCCAGCCTGGGTTTAACCAGGCTGATTGTGCGTGGACCTCACAAATCCTTGAAAAATCGGGAGACAGTCCCATCGGTGAGCTCCTCTGGCAGGCACGGCTGCGTTGGCTGGGTCATGTAGCCCGCATGCCCAGCCACCGCATGCCCAGCAGCTTTTGTTTGGTCGGATAGAGCGGGCTAAACGGGCGTGGCACGGCCTAAAGGAGAGATGGAGTGATGTGGTACAGGAGGACGTGGAGTTGAGTGGACTTGCCGATGACTAGGACCAGCGGTGTTAAGATCGGTCTCTCTATTGAGGATGTTCGTGAAGGACGCTGCTGCTGGGCAGTTGGAGGCAGTCGCCCACCAGCAACAGCGGAGGGCGGAGGAGCGACGCTCAAAACAACGAGTGCAGCAAGTTGGCACAGTAGGGAGCACAGGTGGTGCATCTGCCAGTGATCTCAGTCAGGAAACCCATGATGGCAGCGAAAGTCTGTCCTACCGTCGAGTCTTCTAAATTTAACGTGGCATTACCGTGCACCTAACTTGGCACAAGCGCCGTTGTGACATCACGGCCACTTTGTGGCGAACGGCGGCTGTTGTTGTGTGGGCATGCGTGTCGGCTGTGTGTGTCTGCGTGTGTAATTGTATTTGTGTGAATGTGTAAAGAGCGGTGGTGCAGCAGTTAGCGGACTGCGCTACGAACCCAGCGAGCCGAGTTAGATTAGCGCCCACGGCCAATACCAATGGCGAATATTTGAACTCGTCCTGGGCCTCCCCTAGGTTGACTCAGCCTCCAATGAGTTCTTGGTGTGGTGTGTAAACATTTTGTTGTCCGTCCCCCGCACCTCCGATGGTTACGTACGGTGCGAAAGAGGTTCAACATATGTATTATATGGGTCTTTCGGTAAAGCCACGTAGATAGAAAAAAAAATAGCACGACGTTTTGATCGCAACACCTGCTGACGATTGCTTGCGTTGCGATCGAAACGTCGCGATAATTTTATTTTGTTTCCATCTACGTGGCTTTACCGACAGACCCATCGAATATACTGGTCAACAAAAAAAACATTTTTTCTGGCCTGGACTTTTGCAGCTGTTTTAGACTAATTTCAGGGTTCTGATTCCAAATCTGATCTCAGATTTGCTCTATCACATCTCATTTTTATGCTATCGGCATACCACATTTTCATTGATTTTACCCGAAATTAACTCTGCCACTTATGATTGCAAGTTGTTGCGAGTCAGTGACTGCTTTAGTGTTAAAATATGGTGCTGTATTTTTAGGATAGTGTGTTTATAATATAATTTTATGTAGATATCCACATTTATTTAATATTTTTCTTCTGCAGTTTTTATTGAAAATGCAATATTTGATGTCTCAAAAACCTGATGCGATAGACAAAAACTGATGCCAGATTTGGAATCAGCACCCCAAACTTACCTTAGCACCGTTGGAATACCTTGTGCCAGAAAAAGTGTGTTGACCAGTGATATGTATTCATGCAGTCACAAAAGCTTCAAGTCAAGGATTAAGTTTCAACATCCGTGTTTGACGACGCTTGTTTCATTATGAAGTGGGAGTCTAACCGCTCAGTTCCTCGCAAAACTCGAGTCTCGTGCGCAGCTCGTTACGATTTGAACCCCGGCAGAGGCTACGGATACAAAAAAAATCCATTGCACGTGACCGGGAAAGCCATACATTATACATAGGTAATATGATTTATGAAAATCAATTAAGCAATAAGAATCATCCACTCGTAGAATTAGGCGAATGCACCTCAAATTAAATAAGCGGAATCCTTAATAAAGTTTAAGAAAAATCATAAATAACGACGTTTAGATACAAACCGGACGGTCAGTGAGTCAGCGCGGACAGCAACAAATTCTGATGATTATATATGATGGTGATGCTGCTGCTGCTGATGATGATGCCGATGATGTTGCTGCAGATGATGATGCTGATGATGATGCTGCTGATGATGATGCCGATGATGCTGCCGCAGACGATGATGCTGCAGATGATGCCGATGATGCTGCTGCAGATGATGATGCTGCATATGATGATGCCGATGATGCTGCTGCAGATGATGATGATGATGCTGCTGATGATGCTGCTGTAGATGATGATGATGATGCCGATGATGCTGCTGCAGATGATGATCCTGCTGCAGATGATGCTGATGATGCCGATGATGCTGCTGCAGATGATGATGAGAGAGAGACACGTAAACTCCAAACTATACAGCAGCAGGCGTCAGGGTCGGGAACGAACCCACGACCTCCTGCACACCAGGCAAGGGAGTTAACATCTCCTAGCCACCGTGATGATGATGAGAGAGAGAGAGACACGCAAACTCCAAATATACAGCAGCAGGCGCCAGGGTTGGGAACGAACCCACGACCTCCTGCACACCAGGCGAGTGAGTAAACATCTCCTAGTCACCGTATTGATGATGATGAGAGAGAGAGAGACACGCAAACTCCAAATATACAGCAGGCATCGTCAGGGTTGGGAACGAACCCACGACCTCCTGCACACCAGGCGAGGTAGTTAACATCTCCTAGCCACCGTGATGATGATGATGATGATATACAGCAGTAGGTGTCAGGGTTGGGAATGAACCCACGACCTCCTGCACACCAGGCGAGGTAGTTAACATCTCCTAGCCACCGTGATGATGATATACAGCAGTAGGTGTCAGGGTTGGGAATGAACCCACGACCTCCTGCACACCAGGCGAGGTAGTTAACATCTCCTAGCCACCGTGATGATGATGATGATGATATACAGCAGTAGGTGTCAGGGTTGGGAATGAACCCACGACCTCCTGCACACCAGGCGAGGTAGTTAACATCTCCTAGCCACCGTGATGATGATGATGATATACAGCAGTAGGTGTCAGGGTTGGGAATGAACCCACGACCTCCTGCACACCAGGCGAGGTAGTTAACATCTCCTAGCCACCGTGATGATGATGATGATATACAGCAGTAGGTGTCAGGGTTGGGAATGAACCCACGACCTCCTGCACACCAGGCGAGGGAGTTAACATCTCCTAGCCACCGTGATGATGATGATATACAGCAGCAGGCGTCAGGGTCGGGAACGAACCCACGATCTCCTGTACACCAGGCGAGGTAGTTCACATCTCCTATCCTCCGTGATGACGATGAGAGAGAGAGAGACACGGTAACTCCTAATGTAGGGGAGGGTGAGACCGCACGCGCGTGGTGGCCTCGAGACGAAGCTGAACTCTCGTCTCGTGAAGACGACATCTTGGCCTCGCCTTCGTCGTCTTCGAGACACTGCGTCTATAACGGGGGGGCAGGGGGGGGGGTGATGGTCACGATGCGCTTTGATGGTCTCGAGCCATCGCGCGTTAGGGGCCGTCCATAAATGACGTCACGCACCTGGGGGGGGGGGGGGGGGGTCAGACATTTGTGACGATGTGTGACGAGGGGGGGGGGGTGTTTGAGAAATGTGACGTCACGTCAAAATGCGCAACTTTAAGTAAATTTAGACAACACGTTCTACTTAGTTAAAAAGACTTTTTGATAAATGTTTTCTCCTACAACATCAGAGTGCAGCGCCACATTTAATGCGCACTACAATGACAATAGTTTAAAGCGATTTGAAGCATGTTTTATTTTTGTTTTGGGGGGGGGGGGGGTGGCAGAGCTTTGAGACGTCATATTTGAGGGGGGGGGGGGGGGTCTGACTTTTTGTGACGCCGTGTGACGATGGGGGGGAAGGGGGGGGGTCAAAAATCGTCCAAAATCGCGTGACGTCATTTATGGACGGCCCCTTACGCTCCGGACGTCCAACTGGACAGTTGTAGCAAAGAGCTTCACGGCTCGTCGGATTCTTGCGCGACAAACATCGATGGGTATCGATGTGGGTCGCAGAGACGACGACTCATCTCTCTCTCGCGGGCGGAATTACCCGCTCGGCCGGAACGGCAAACGGCGTGATTCGGTGTAATAAATAAATAATTATTTGCATGCATCTAACCCAGCGGTCGGGAACCTATGGCTCGCGAGCCATATATGGCTCTTCCAGTGACGGCATATGGCTCCCAGACAATTTTGAGTTGAAAAAAATAATAATAATAAAAAAATAAAAAATCAGTTTGGAACTGATTTTAAAATACCTGTGATATTGTTTAATACTACGGTGTCATTTTAAAGTAAACAGAAATTAGTTTTGAAGATAAATTTCACGGGTCATGCCTGCATGAAGCTCAACCTCACCACGTACGAACCAGACTACAAGGCCATCAGCAAAACCATGCAGCACCAGAAGTCGCATTAAAAGTAAGACATTTAATTTATTATACGTTAAAAATACTATATGGCTCTCAATGAAATATATTTAGAAATATTTGGCTTTTATGGCTCTCCCATTCAAAAAGGTTCCCGACCCCAGGTCTAACCGGAACAAGAGCTGAACTCTTGCGAACCGAGCCACACTTAGGTTGGCGCGCTAATTAATTATCTTATCAGAGGACGTTCGCGCGCGTGTGCGCTGGCAATTCTAAATAAGGTTATCTCAATGCACGTGCTGCGTTTGCTTCCTATCTGCTGTACGGAATTCAGATTGGTATTTAGCGAGAGGTTTCAGTTCACGTGTCCACGTGTCCTCCTCCTCCTCCCTCCTCCCTTTTCAGAAGCGACCTGGCCACAGATTATAGCTCAATGAAGTGGCTTATCCAGTGGAAATTTAGAGCAGTCAAAAACTCTAAACGTATGATTTTAAATGTGGAGGGAAAAAAGTGCAGGACCCGGAGAAAAATCCACGCGACCACGGAGAGAGAGAGAGACACGCAAACTACAAATATACAGCAGCAGGCGTCAGGGTCGGGATCGAACCCACGACCTCCTGCATACCAGGCGAGATCGTTAACATCTCATAGCCACTGCGACTATGGGATCAACATTACTCTCACGTGCCAGGGCGGTTGGGTAAGTTGTGCCCCTCCCCTCTTCTGTCATGGGCCTAGAGGTCGTTCGAAAGGATCTCAGAGGTGGCGCTGTAGTCCGCTTTCGTGGGCAGTTTGCTGACACAGCAGAGATGGGCGTTGTCTTCGTGTCCCGGGATTCTTCTTGAGGACTCTTTTTCTGCTGCCACATTGGGGAATTTTTTGTTTTGATTTCTTCAGATATTGTTTAGCCAATTCGCGATGAGTGTTTCATTCTTGTCACACCACGTGGCAGGGACACCGGAGCGCCGAGGTGGCTAGTAGATGTTAACTACCTCGCCTGGTATGCAGGAGGTCGTGGGTTCGATCCCGACCCTGACGCCTGCTGCTGTGTATTTGGAGTTTGTGTGTCTCTCTCTCTCTCTCATCATCATCACGGTGGCTAGGAGATGTTAACCACCTCGCCTGGTATACAGGAGGTCGTGGGTTCGATCCCGACCCTGACGCCTGCTGCTGTGTATTTGGAGTTTGTGTGTGTCTCTCTCTCTCTCTCATAATCATCACGGTGGCTAGGAGATGTTAACTACCTCGCCTGGTATACAGGAGGTCGTGGGTTCGATCCCGACCCTGACGCCTGCTGCTGTGTATTTGGAGTTTGTGTGTCTCTCTCTCTCTCTCATCATCATCACGGTGGCTAGGAGATGTTAACCACCTCACCTGGTATGCAGGAGGTCGTGGGTTCGATCCCGACCCTGACGCCTGCTGCTGTATATTTGGAGTTTGCGTGTCTTTCTCTCTCTCTCATCATCATCACGGTGGCTAGGAGATGTTAACCACCTCGCCTGGTATGCAGGAGGTCGTGGGTTCGATCCCTACCCTGACGCCTGCTGCTGTATACTTGGAGTTTGCGTGTCTCTCTCTCTCATCATCATCATCATCACGGTGGCTAGGAGATGTTAACTGCCTCGCCCGGTGTACAGGAGGTCGTAGGTTCGATCCAGATCCTGACGCCTGCTGCTGTATATTTGTAGTTTGCGTGTCTCTCTCTCTCTCTCCCCTTGGTCGCGTGGATTTTTATCCGGGTCGTTCGGTTTTTCCCTCCACATTTGGAATCAACGTTCGTTTAAAGTATTTGGCTGCTATACATTTCCCCACGATGATTAGCCACTTCGTTGAGCTATCATTTGTGGCCAGATCGCTTCTGACAAAGAGCCACATGGCTCAGTGAACTTTGCCTGGTTAAAATAACAAAAATGTTTCGTTTTTTTAATTTTGTGTTATCTCCGTACAGATGGAAACAGATGGCGATTAAATCCACTCGCTAACAGGCGCAACTCCTGTAAGTCCACCGACGGGGACGCTAATCAGAATATGTATTCATACTGTAGGAATCCGATGAGCTATGAAGCATTTTTTTCGACAGCTGTCCATTGGGAAGAGAGTTTCCCAAGCACGAATGCGTTGATCCACCAATGACAGGGGGAGAGAGAGAGAGAGACAGAGGGAGAGAGCCGCGTTCAGTAAAGATGTTGGGTGGGAAATGTTTCGTGGGGAGTTTACGCTCCGATGTGGCATTCACTGGGTGGTGGAATCAATCAAGGGCGGCGAATTAACGCGGCTGAGACTGCTCCGTCTCCTCATCCTGCTGCTGCTGCTGCTACTCCAGCGAGATGGGTGGGAGGAGATGGCAGGCGCACGCGCGAGCAGAGAGGAGAGTGATTTTTAATGGTGGTGAAATCTGCAAAAAATAAATAAAAAAAATAAAAAAATATCGAGTGGAGAAACTTGCCACTCGTGAAACGCGTGCTGGGTGGGTGAGCGGCGCGCACGTGTGCTGAGGAGCGCCTCGCTGCGAACCCGGCCACCCGAGTTCGACTCCGTCCTGGGCCTCCCCTAGGTCGACTCGGCCTAAACACGAGTATCCGGTGCCGTGTGTAAGCGTCGCCAGTGGGGAGACAAAAGCGGCCGGGCGTGGTGCTGTCCACCCACCCGCTAGCGTGCCGTCGCCGGCATTCACAGGTGGTGCTCGCGAACAGCACTTGCCCCAACAGTCTGTTGAGGCTACACGGGGGATCTTTGTCGTTCTAGGAGGAGGAGGGAGGGAAGAGGAGGCGGTAAGGCTCGCGATGGGAGGAGGAGGAGATGGAGGTGGAAGTGTTATGGTGCGAGAGGAGGATTGAGATCGTTAGTGAGGATGAAGTCGGTGAAGGAGGAAGAGGAGGGGGGGGGGGGGGAGGAGGAGATTGAGGAGGTGGAGGAGGTAGCGTGATGGTGTGGGAAGAGGAGGATGAGGGGGAGGAATGGGGGGGGGGGTAGAGTGGAGGGGGAGGTGGGGTTCGGGATGGGAGCGGTGGAGCGTGCAGCATCACATTGTGAGCGGCAGGGAGATAATAAATAAATAAATAGCTCCCCCCTCCACACACCCCGCCGACCTCCATGCTTTCAGGGCCGGTTTAGCTCAATGCTGGTGGGGTCAAGCGTGCGAGTTTGTGTGTGTGTGTGGGTGTGTGTGGGTGAGTGTGTGTGTGTGGGTGTGTGTGTGTGGGTGTGTGTGGGTGAGTGTGTCTGTGTGTCTGTGTGTGTGTGTCTGTGTGCGGGTTTGTGTGTCTGTGTGTGGGTGAGTGTGTGTGTGGGTGAGTGTGTGTCTGTGTGTGGGCGAGTGTGTGTGTCTGTGTGTGGGTGAGTGTGTGTGTGGGTAAGTGTGTGTGTCTGTGTGTGGGTGAGTCTGTGGGTGAGTGTGTGTGTGTCTGTGTGTGGGTGAGTGCGTGTGTGTCTGTGTGGGTAAGTGTGTGTGTCTGTGTGTGGGTGAGTGTGTGTGTGTCTGTGTGTGGGTGAGTATGTGGGTGAGTGTGTGTGTGTCTGTGTGTGGGTGAGTGTGTGTGTGGGTGAGTGTGTGTCTGTGTGTGGGTGAGTGTGTGTGTCTGTGTGTGGGTGAGTGTGTGTGTGTCTGTGTGTGGGTGAGTGCGTGTGTGTCTGTGTGGGTAAGTGTGTGTGTCTGTGTGTGGGTGAGTATGTGGGTGAGTGTGTGTGTGTCTGTGTGTGGGTGAGTGCGTGTGTGTCTGTGTGTGGGTGAGTGTGTGTGTGTGTCTGTCCGTTTGTGTGTGTGTCTTTATGTGTGAGAGTGTGTGTGTTAGTGAGGAGCGGTGGCGCAGTGGTTAGCACACTGCAATACGAACCTGGCCACCCGAGTTCGATTCCCGCTCACGGCCAACACCAATGCCGATTATTTGAACCGGTCCTGGGCCTCCCCTAGGTGAACTCAGCCTCACATGAGTACCTGGTGTGGCGTGTAAACATCGCCACTAGGGAGACAACGGCGGCCGGGCGTGGTGCTAGTCACTCACCCTCTCGCGTGCTGTACCGGCCTTCATAGGTGCTCGCTAACAGCACTTGCCCCGACAGTCTGCTGAGGCTATACGGGTGCGCTTTGTCTTGTGCGCGATTATAAAATTTGCTGCGGGCAGGCCGTGACGGCCAAGAACGCTAAGCGGCCAGCGACAAACGGCAACATTAAAGAAGTAAAATATGAGAGTGAGTGCGTTTCTTGAATTGAGTGAAAGTGATCGCAAAAACCTCGGAGAGAGACGTTGGGAGGGAGTTGAAAAGGCGAGCAGTGCGAGGAAAGGAGCAGACATAGGAGTGTTGTGACCCGCAGTGTGATGAGTGGGTGGGTGAGTGAGTGAATGAGTAAAGGGCTGAGTGAATGGGTGAGTGAGTGGGTTGGTGAATGGGTGGATAGTTGAGTGCGTGAATTAGTGAGTAGGTGAATGGGTGGGTGAGAGAGTGGGTGAGTGAGTAGCTGAATGGGTGGATGAGTCAGTGGATGAGAGTGGGTAGGTGAATGGGTGGATGAGTGAGTGGGTGAGTGATTAAGTTGGTGAACGGGTGGGTGAGAGAGTGGGTGAGTGGATGAGTAAGTAGCCGAATGGGTGGATGAGTGAGTGGGTGAGATAGTGGGTGAGTGAATGAGTAGGTGAATGAGTGGGTTACAAAGTCGGTGAGTGGGTGAATGAGTAGCCTAATGTGTGGATGAGCAAGTGGGCGAGTAAGTGTGTGAGAGGGTGATTAAGCGAGTAGGTGAATGGGTGAGTGAGTCGGTGAGAGAGCAGCCAAATAATCTAAACGCGCGTTTTATGAATGCGGAGGCAAATACCGGGAAGACCCGGAGAAAAAAACATCCACGCGACCACGCGGGCTGAGAGAGACACGCAAACTCCAAATATGCAGCAGGCGTCAGGGTCAGGATCGAACCCACGACCTCCTGTACACCAGGCGAGATAGTTAACATCTCCTAGCCACCGTGATGATGGTGAGAGCGAGAGAGAGAGAGACGCAAACTCCAAATATACAGCAGCAGGCGTCAGGGTCAGGATCGAACCCACGCCCTCCTGCATTACCAGACGAGGCAGTGAACATCTCCTAGCCACCGTGGCTGCCGCAGTTCGTAAGTCTCCAAACGCCAAGCCTGCGGATTGGCGTGGACTCTAAATGGTGGCAGCCGAGCAATCGTTGGGGGGGGTGGGGGGAGGGGGGGGGGGAAGCGAGACGCGGCGAAAATCTCCAGCGATGCATTCGGGCTGCAAGCGCTGAAGACTCTTTTCCGAACCCTCCTCGTGGCCCCCAACGCGAACCTGCGGGGCCACGTGGGCTACGCGTCACGCGCAACGTCACGCTCGATGACCACGGACGCGTTGGTCCATCGGTTAGAAAGCTGCACATCCACGCGTGCCGATCACGGTGATGATGGTGGTGCTGCTGCTGCTGTTTTTGATGCTGATTGCTGCTGCTGATGATGATGCTAAGTCAACCATAGTCAGCATTTAACATCACCAGCTCATCCTACCGACCAACCACCACCACCCTCCCCATCCCACTGATCCACCACCACCACCTATACCACTGACTCACCAGAACTACCACCACCTCCCTCCCCATCCCATTGACCCACCAGAACCACCACCATCACCATCACCACCACCAGCAGCAGCACAATCTCACTTTCAAGTCCAACCTTTGATTAATTCGCCATTCTCCGAGACGAGCGTGCGTGCGTGCGTGTGCCGTGCGCGTGCGATGCCGTAATGCATTCTCGCCCCCCTCCCATGCAACGCGACTCAAGTGGATCATATCAAACGCTGCCGATGCTGCCGCTGATGCCGCTGCATCTGCATCGCGCCCGGCGGCTGCTTTGTGCGGGGATGCCCTCCCGCGCCTTTTGTTTCGGGTTAAAACGCGCGCGTCGCTTCATCCGCTGCACGACGATTCAGCGGCGCGTTTGATGTGGAGCGCGCTTGCTGATTGAGGCCCCCACTCATTAAGAATTACGCGGTTCACGTCCCATCCCATCGCACCGACAAATATCCTTCACCCCACCCACCCACCCAGCCCCTGTGTAGTCCCATGTGCAGTACTTTCTTTTTTTAGCGAGAGAGGAGGCGGGGTGGGGGGGCGCACAGGATAACGTGACTAGGACTGGTGGGGCAAGCGCTGTTCGCGAGTGACACCTGTTTAAGGCCGGCACGGCGCACGAGGCGGTGGGTGGCCAGCGCCACGCCCGGCCGCCTTTGTCTCCCCAGTGGCGATGCTTACACACCGCACCAGGTACTCGTTTGAGGCTGAGTCGGCACTCACACACACACACACTTACAAAGACGAAGGCAAAGATCCCCTGTATAATACTCTTAGTTCTTTCGGTAAAGTCACCATGTAGGTAAAAAATGAAATTAAAATTAATAAAAATAAAATTAAAAATCACGACGTTTCGGAGACAACACAAGCCTCCGTCGTCAGGTGGGACCGTCACAGCCAGATTTGTGATTTTTATTTAATTTTTTATTTAATTTATTAATTTTAATTTCATTTTTTACCTACGTGACTTTACCGAAACAACGAAGAGTATGACTCCTTGCAGTCACGAAAGCTTCAAATCTAGAATCCCCTGTATAACCTTAACAAAAGTGCTGTTAGCGAGCAGCGCCTATGGAGGCCGCCACTTTGGCACACGAGGAGGTGGGTGGCCAGCACCACGCCCGGCCGCCTTTGTCTCCCCCGTGGCGATGTTTACTCACCGCACCAGGTACTCATGTGTACACACGCGCGTGCATACGTATGTTTATTAAACTTCTTTCGCACCGTACGTTGCCAATGCACGTCTATCTATTCATGGATAGACGTGGATTAAACATCCCTCATGTGCAGCCTTAACAGTCTGTGTGGGCAGGCGCTGTTTGCGAGCACCTATTAAGGGATAGGTGTGTTTAACGATAACCCTTACTGCCTTAGTCCACAGCAGTGATTCTTCTACTGAACCTGGGGGGGGGGGTTTGCGCGCTGCATCTCCTGGGGGTGCGAGATGCCCTTTCTGGGGGGTGCGAGACGTGGCCAGATCTTTAGTTTGAAGGTAAATCATCGACAACACGCACATTAAGCACGGTCAGGTGAGTGACAACTTTGTTTCATCACACCGGATTTTTTAATTTATTAACATGATATACATTTTTTGTAGCGATTGTGTGCAAGGCTGCGCTCAGATTTTGTGATCACCATGATTCCCTCTTACTTGAAACAGAAAGCGTGCTGTGACGGTTCACCTGAAGACGGAAGCTTGTGTTGCCTCCGAAACGTCGTGATTTTTATTAAATTTTTATTTTATTTTTTATTAATTTTAATTTACATTTTTTACCTACGTGACTTTACCGAAAAAACAAGAATATGAAACCATGATTCCCCTTCATGATGGCATTAGAGGCGAAACTTCAAGTCGACTGTTGTTGTTGTTGTCGTGGAATTAAAGAGCGGTTTCGCTATCGTAGGCCACTCCGATTGTTTACATCTCATACTCTTAGGTTTTTTTCGGTAAAGTCACGTAGGTAAAAAAAAATTAATAAAGTAATAATAGAAATAAAATAAAATAATAAATCACGACGTTTCGGAGGCAACACAACGTGGGACCGTCACAGCTAGATTTACTGTATCAAGTGAGGCAGAGATTCCAAGATACAAGTTAAGGGGGGGGGGGGGGAGGTGGGGGGAGTGGGCATATCTGAATGTGGTAGCCAATGAATGGAACGTGTTGGGAGGGGGGAGGGCGGGGCACAAAGAGAACAATAGGTGCACATGAACCTGTTGGTGCACATGCTAGAAGAGAACGAAAATGCCCATGTTGTTTCCATCTCCCCAGTCGTCGTTTCTTTTTTGGGGGGGGGGGGGCGGGGGTGAAAACAAATGAACGCTTTAATCTTGAACGCGACTTAACGCGAAGATTAAAACGAGCTATTTATAAAATATGACAGGGAATGGGGGTCACTATAGAATGTCTTGGTGACGGAAAAATATACGACAGTCAAACTGAAAACGTTGTGATTTAATTTAGTTGTTTTCATTTATTTTATTTTTTACCTACGTGACTTTACCGAAAAAACCACAGAGTATAGTCAAATTGCGTTGTTAAATAATAACTAAGGGGGAAGGGGGAGGGGAGGGGGGGAACTAGAGAGACGCAGTTGATTGCATCACCTGTTTTGTTTATTCAAGTGAGAATTTGTGTTTTGTCATCTGCTGTTTATCTGCCGCTGTGATTGTGTACAAGTGGCTCTGCGTGTGCGTTGCGGCTCTCCAACTTTTGACTTAAAAAATTTCGTGACTGCAGCAATTCATGAAAATAAAATATTAAATTTATTTCATTTTTTATTTTCTATCTTAAGTTACTTTTCCGACAGAACCAAGCATAGGCTCTCCAACTGTTTTGGTCAAATCCTGATTTGAAGCTTTCGTGACTGCAAAAATCCATACACTTTGGTTATTTCGGTTAAAGTCACGTAGGTATAAAACAAAAACAAAATAAATCACGACGTTTCGGGCGCAACACAAGCGTCCGTCGTCATTTATTTTATTTAGTTTAATACCTACGTGACTTTACCGAAAGAACCAAAGAGTATGGAGCTGTCGTGACTGCATGAATTACTCTTTGGTTCTTTCGGTAAAGTCACGTATAAATATATAGTATTTAATCTATTATTTTATCTTTATACGTGACTTAACCAAAGAGTATGTTTTGATCAAAGACCAAAAAGAAAAACACCCCCCACATATCTCTTCTTATTCTTCTTCTTGTTTTAAAAGTGGCCGACCCCTTGCTGGAGACGGTGGCAGTCGGCCCTCTGCTTCCTCTCCATCAGTGCGGTGTCCGTAGTGGCAGTGCGCTAACCACTCACGCACGCAGGCAACCAGAACCAGAATCAGAATCTTAACTTGAGAGTGGAGGAATCCGATGAGCCGTGAAGCTCTTTTGTTTTTTCCTCCACAGATGTCCAGACTCCAACGGCAACCCGGAGCAAGTGCTGGACATTCCACATTCTCATGGCGGGGTCAGGCTGGTCAGCAAAGACAACCTCCAGTGACTTTCCACGTCAGCGGTGCGCCAGTTTGAACGACCTCAGAGGAATGATGGTGATGATGGTGGTGGTGATGGTGATGGTGGTGGTGATGGTGGTGATAGTGGTGGTGGTGATGGTGGTGGTGATGATGGTGGTGGTGATGGTGATGGTGGTGATGGTGGTGGTGATGGTGGTGATGGTGGTGGTGGTGGTGATGGTGGTGGTGGTGATGGTGGTGGTGGTGTTGGTGATGGTGGTGGTGATGGTGGTGATGGTGGTGATGGTGGTGATGGTGATGGTGGTGATGGTGGTGGTGATGGTGGTGATGGTGGTGGTGGTGGTGATGGTGGTGGTGATGGTGGTGATGGTGGTGTTGGTGGTGGTGATGGTGGTGATGATGGTGGTGGTGGTGGTGATGGTGGTGGTGGTGATGGTGATGGTGGTGGTGTTGGTGGTGATGGTGGTGATGGTGGTGATGGTGGTGATGGTGGTGGTGGTGATGGTGGTGATGGTGGTGGTGATGGTGGTGATGGTGGTGATGGTGGTGGTGGTGATGGTGATGATGGTGGTGATGGTGGTGATGGTGGTGGTGGTGATGGTGGTGATGGTGGTGGTGATGGTGGTGATGGTGGTGATATTGTTAATGGTGGTGGTGATGGTGGTGATATTGTTACTGGTGGTGGTGATGATATTGTTACTGGTGGTGATGGTGGTGATGGTGGTGGTGATGGTGGTGATGGTGGTGATGGTAGGTGATGGTGGTGGTGATATTGTTAATAGTGGTGATGGTGGTGATGGTGGTGGTGAAGGTGGTGATATTGTTAATGGTAGTGTTGGTGGTGATGGTGGTGATGGTGGTGGTGATGGTGGTGCTGATATTGTTAATGGTAGTGATGGTGGTGATGGTGGTGGTGATGGTGGTGATGGTGTTGCTAATGGTGATGATGATGGTGATGATGGCGGCAAGGCTGATTGCAGTGATGATGATGGTGATGATGATGGTGCTGGTGATGATGATATGAATGTTGACGGAATTATTTAGAGCTCATGACCGTGACCCTTTGAGTTGGTACCTCTCAGCGCTGCGGCATTGGGCTGCACGGAGAGTTTCTAGGCGACGATTTCTCCACACAGAGCTACAAACACGGCAACGCTCTCTAACATGCGTGTTGGAATTGTGTTTTTTTTTCCCTTTCTAAACGTCGGGTTAAAATAGGCTAGTGCACACAACCTTGACAATTGTAAAAAAAAAAAAAACTAAATTACATCCGGAGATGGAGCGATGGGATCTGTCTAATGTGCAGGAGACAAATGGATCACTGCATCGCAGAATCGTGAGCGGTGGCGATGACTTGGGGAGGCATTCATCCAGCAGTGGATTGACCATGGCTGATGATGACGACGGTGGCGATGACTTGGGGAGGCATTCATCCAGCAGTGGATTGACCATGGCTGGTGATGACGACGGTGGCGATGACTTGGGGAGGCATTCATCCAGCAGTGGATTGACCATGGCTGGTGATGACGATGGTGGCGATGACTTGGGGAGGCATTCATCCAGCAGTGGATTGACCATGGCTGGTGATGACGATGGTGGCGATGACTTGGGGAGGCATTCATCCAGCAGTGGATTGACCATGGCTGATGATGACGACGGTGGCGATGACTTGGGGAGGCATTCATCCAGCAGTGGATTGACCATGGCTGATGATGACGACGGTGGCGATGACTTGGGGAGGCATTCATCCAGCAGTGGATTGACCATGGCTGGTGATGACGATGGTGGCGATGACTTGGGGAGGCATTCATCCAGCAGTGGATTGACCATGGCTGGTGATGACGACGGTGGCGATGACTTGGGGAGGCATTCATCCAGCAGTGGATTGACCATGGCTGGTGATGACGACGGTGGCGATGACTTGGGGAGGCATTCATCCAGCAGTGGATTGACCATGGCTGGTGATGACGATGGTGGCGATGACTTGGGGAGGCATTCATCCAGCAGTGGATTGACCATGGCTGATGATGACGGTGCCTGCTGCTGCTGCTGCTGCTGCCGATATACAACAATCACGATAACTTACATCATGTTGTTAATCCACTGCTGGATGAAGGCCTCGCCAATACCGTTCCGTGCCATGAGTTTTTTTTTCTTTTCATGACCATACTTCACCACCACGCTGGGATCCATCACGTGCATCAACTCGCCGGTGATGTTGGCGATGACCAAGGATTGAACTCAGGTTTACCGGATTCACAGCGCAGTGTGTGTGTGTGTTAACCACCGGCCCGCAGCATCCCATAAAACAGATCTATACAAGAGATGGCTCCATCACCGGGTCCTTATTAAGTTCCACGCTCTCCACTACCGTCACTCACGAGGCGCTAATAAATAAAAGCGGTCACGGTTTAACACTGAGGGGTGTCCCGACGTCTCTCTCTCGCTATCTCTCTCTCTCTGTCTCTCGGGGGGTTCATAGCGGCCGTGTCAGAGACACTCTGAGTCAGCACAGCTGAGAGCCTGAGTTTGAGCCCTGGGTCTGGGTGTCTGTGTCTCACAGGTGATTCACAATGGCCGTGTCAGAGACACTCTGAGGCAGCTCAGCTGAGAGCCTGAGTTTGAGCCCTGGGTCTGTGTGTCTGTGTCTCACATGGGCTTCATAATGACCGTGTCAGAGACACTCTGAGCCGACACAGCTGAGAGCCTGAGTTCGAGCCCTGGGTCTGGGTGTCTGTGTCTCACATGGGGTTCATAACGGCCGTGTCAGAGACACTCTGAGCCAGCACAGCTGACGTGCTGGAAGTGAACCCGGCTTGTAGGCGCCCGTGACGAACCCAGGTGGCCGCGTGTCGTGTGTTCGACGTTTCGGCCCCGTCACCAACGACTGCACGGAACGAGATCCACCGTCGCGCAACTCGAGGCGGCTTCTCGCCGAGTTCAGCCGAGCGCGGCTCTGGGCGCTGAGATTGAGGAACGAGTCGGAGGAGGAGAGACGCGCGGGGAACCGCTCCTAGGAGATCGTGGAGGGCGTGGGGTGGCCGAGGAGGAGGAGGTGGAGGAGGAGGTGGAGGAGGTCGTGAAGAAGGAGGAGGTGGAGGAGGTGGATGAGAAGATAGAGGGTGAAGAGGTGTAGGAGGAGTAGGAGGTGGGAGCCAGAGGAGTAGGAGGTAAATTATTTGCTGGAGGAGCATGAGGAGGAATGATGAGGTGGATGACGAGTATGATGATGATGATGATAGCGCTGGTGATCATTCTCACCTCCTCGGTTTAGACACCAAAACACAATCGTTTCCGAACAAAAAAAACTCGAGGGTCCGTCCCGGCGCGTCGGTCCTTCCCTCTTGCGGGGTGCGGTGACCATCTCTCGTGACAGTACCTCGTTGTGTGCTACGATTGTTGTTGTTATTGTTGTTGTGGGTTCCCTAATCCCAGCCGTGTTCAAAATGAGGCCGATTTGAGTGTAAAACACGAAAAAAATATATATATAACCCCGGAGAGCTTTTGAGATGAGACCGTTAATTACGAGCTAATTAGCGCGAGCGGGGACGGGGAGGGAGGAGGGGGGGGGGTGTGTTGGGGATGTATCGATGCTCGCGAGACGAGGCAATCCCCGGCGGGGCACGGCGCGTTTCTTTCGCCGTCTCGGAGCCTTCTCCACGGCAGAGATGGACACGGAGGAGGCGGTGGTGAGAGAGAGAAGGGGGGCGGGGAGGGGGCAGTGCTGGACACATATCGGGGTTGGCAATTGTGAATCAGCGAGGCCATGGCCGTGGTGGCTCACAGGGTAAAGAGATAAGTAATTTTTATATATTTTTTAAACACGCTTTCATGAAATGTACCGTACTAGTAACGGAAGAACTCCACGACTCCAGGAAGTGGCCCCGAAGCTTGCCAAGGGCCGTGGTGATTTACAGCCAACGTGAGTTGAGCGTGGACAATTAGACCCAAGCCGAAGCATAACATGTAATAAATAATGTTTAAAAATATATATTTTAAATTTTTAATGATAGAATAAAGTATTGTCATCAGTATGCCATAGGTATACCAAGTTTGCAGTCGATACCACATTGGGAAGTGGGTCAAATTTGAGTTACAATATTTGAGGATACAACAACGACAACAACAGACAGAGTGAGTTAATAGAAAGCGTGTAATAATAAAAACGGTGAGATGGCATCGGTACTTCATACACACACGCGGAGACCTATAGGCTGACATAGAGACCCATAGGCTCACACTGAGATCCATAGACTCACATAATGCCATGGCCTTACACAGACACCCACATGCTCACATAGGGACCTATAGACTCACACAGAGACACATATTCTCACATAGAAACCCATAGACTCAGACACAGACCCATAGACTCACATGGACACCCATATACTCACACAGAGACCCATACACTTACATAGAGACCTATAGACTCACATAGAAATCCATATTCTTAGAGAGAGACCCATAGACTCACATGGACACCCATATACAGTACTCACACAGAGACCCATAGACTCACATAGAAACCCATATACTTAGAGAAAGACCCATATACTCACATGGACACCCATATACTCACACAGAGACCCTTAGACTCGCACACAGACCTCACGGACGCACATCGAGACCTTTAGACTCGCACACAGACCCATAGACTCGCTTAGAGACTGGGCCGTGACTCAAACCGGGTTCTCAAGTGTCGCGAGTTGATCTTCTAGGCCCCACTACGGACGATTGTCCGCACGGCTTGCTGCTTTGGGTCTCGTCACTGAACACCGCGTCTCCGTTCCAGCCCGCAGGATGAAACATTTGTATTTTTAAATCCTTTATATTAAGTTCGCTTGCTTGCTTGCTTGCGTGCTTGCTTGCTTGCTTACGACCGTGCAAATCTTTCGGTCGTTTTTAAACCCACTTCCCGTGATCCAATCGAGCTGACATTTTGCACACAGACTCGTTGTGTGTGACAATTAATTTTCGTGAAAAAAAATTCTAAAATTTTTCACTGTTTAGGGAAAACAAATTAAATATTTAATTACCAATTGCTTAATGGTGGCAGACAATCATCTGACCCATAGGTGGCAGCCATCTCAAGCCAGAGGACGAGAGGACTCTAGCCGCCACGCATATAAAGGATTTATAGTGAAAAACTTTGTTTTTACGGGTTTACTTGTTAAATCCTATAAATTAAGTTCGCTTGCTTGCTTGCTTGCGTGCTTGCTTGCTTGCTTACGACCGTGCAAATCTTTCGGTCGTTTTTAAACCCACTTCCCGTGATCCAATCGAGCTGACATTTTGCACACAGACTCGTTGTGCGTGACAATTCATTTTGCTGAAAAAAAATTCCAAAATTTTACACTGTTTATGGAATTTTTTAAAAATATTTAATTACCAATTGCTTAATGCTGGCAGACAATCATCTGACCCATAGGTGGCAGCCATCTCAAGCCAGAGGACGAGAGGACTCTAGCCGCCACGCATATAAAGGATTTAGAGTGAAAATCTTTGTTTTTACGGGTTAATTTTTTCACAACCCGTGACGGTTACCACTCTTCCCAGGGCGTGCAGAGAACGTCCCCTGCGCTGTAACAAAATAGTAATCACAATAGTCCGCGGTGAATTCAATACACTGCTCTATGAGCATGTCCTGCCTCGTGTTGCTCATGGGGGGGGGGTTGCTTGACCATACTTCACCACACTGGTCACTGCGGGTTAGTCAGGAGGCAGAGACCCAGGACAACATGTTCATCCTGAATATATTTCGCTTCCCAGGTATGAATTTTTATTTAAATGTCACTATTCTTTGGTTCTTTCGGTAAAGTCACGTATAAAGATAAAGTAAGAAATTAAATAATAGCATACGACGTTTCGATTGCAACACAAGCAATCGTCGTCAGGTATAAATGAAATAGCAACAAAAAATCTAACCAGAAAACTATAGACAGACATATAAGCAGACAGATATCACCAAGATACATAGAGAGAGTAACACAGGTACAGAGAGGGAGATCGTCTCTGTGGGGTGGCCTTTAAGTTAGATTTTTTTTGTTGCTATTTCATTTATACCTGATGATGATTGCTTGTGTTGCAATCGAAACGTCGTATGCTATTATTACATTTATTATTTTATCTTTATACGTGACTTTACCGAAAGAACCAAAGAATAATTCCTGCGGTCACGAAAGCTCCAAAATTAAGATTAAATCTCACTCCCAGGAATGAATATTCTACAGAGAGGGGCGGGGGGGGGGGGGTATTGGAACCTAACTTCTTCTCTCAGGAATGAATGAATGAATGAACGGATTAATTTTCGTTCCCCCTAGGAACGAGCATCCTGGGTTGCCCGGCGGTTCGCTCCCGAGCGTGTGCGTGCTGCCTGCCCCGCGCGTCATCTCCTCACTGGGGCCGTTGAAAGATTGGGCCGAGGAAACCGGTAACCGTTATAACATTATTTCATTTTATTTATTTTCCCGGTGGGCACACCAGGGGGGTCGGGGAGGGGGGCAACCCGTGGCTCCGGTGCCGCATGTGGTGGCTCTGTGAGGGAGTGCAAATGCGGGCTCGTGAAATCACCAGGGACAAAACCAAAAAACGGAGCTTCTTGTTATTTTGGGTTGCCGACCTCTGACCATGGAAGTCCAGTTCACCATGGAAGTCCAGTTTACCATGGGAGTTCAGTTTACTATGGGAGTCCAGTTTACCATGCGAGTTCAGTTTACCATGCGAGTTCAGTTTACCTTGGGAGTCCAGTTTACCATGGGAGTCCAGTTTACCTTGGGAGTCCAGTTCACCATGGGAGTCCAGTTTACCATGGAAGTTCAGTTTACCATGCGAGTTCAGTTTACCTTGGGAGTCCAGTTTACCATGGGAGTCCAGTTTACCATGCGAGTTCAGTTTACCTTGGGAGTTCAGTTTACCTTTGGAGTCCAGTTTACCATGGGAGTCCAGTTTACCATGCGAGTTCAGTTTACCATGCGAGTTCAGTTTACCTTGGGAGTCCAATTTACCATGGGAGTCCAGTTTACCATGCGAGTTCAGTTTACCTTGGGAGTTCAGTTTACCTTGGGAGTCCAGTTCACCATGGGAGTCCAGTTTACCATGGAAGTTCAGTTTACCATGCGAGTTCAGTTTACCTTGGGAGTCCAAGTTCACCATACGAATCCAGTTCACCATGGAAGTTCAGTTCACCATGGAAGTCCAAGTTCACCATACGAGTCCAGTTCACCATGGAAGTTCAGTTTACCATGCGAGTCCAGTTCACCATGGGAGTCCAGTTCACCATGGGAGTCCAGTTTACCATGGGAGTCCAGTTTACCATGGGAGTCCAGTTTACCATGGGAGTCAAGGTCATCATGGAATTCCAGTTTACCATGGGCAGGGGGTGGCAACCTGCAGTTCCCAAAGCTGCATGCGGCTCGTTGAGGACTGCAGTGCGTCTCTTGAAATTGTAGGAAAACAAAGTCCCTTCTTGTTACTTTTGGTTTCCAACCCCCTTGGCGCAAGACCTCTGTCCGCCCGCGCGGCTAAAACCGAACCTCGTTTCGGCAGCTAAACGGTGAAATATTCTTAGGTTTTTTCGGTAAAGTCACGTAGGTAAAACATTAAAATTAATAAAAGTAAAATAAAAAAAATAAAAATCACGACGTTTCGGAGGCAACACAAGTCTCCGTCATGTTGCCTCTGAAACGTCGTGATTTTTATTTTATTTTACTTTTATTAATTTTAATGTTTTACCTACGTGACTTTACCGAAAAAACCTAAGAATATGAATCCTTGCAGTCACGAAAGCTTCAAATCTAGAATAAACAGTGAAAGGTCACAGCTCTGCAAAGTGCTCCGCTCATGCTGCCGCTGGTGGAAAGGGGGGGCCTGCTTGAGATGGCAGAGAGGGCCCACTCGTCCACACACCGACCAAATGTCTGGGATGGTGGTGGGGCGCGAGATGTACCCACGTTTTACTCACGCGACCCTCCCGATCGACTGCTGCGTTAATGCCTCGTGCGAACTTCTGCACTTGATGTTGAAACATCGACAGGAATTTATAGCCATAGCAAAAGTATGTTTTGGGGTTAGAGCACGTAACTATGAATGTGTCTTGATTTAAAGCTTTCGTGAGTGCAGCAGGGATTCATATTCTTGGTTCTTTCGGTAAAGTCACGTAGAAGGGAAACAATAAAATAATACAAATATAAAACAATACAATTGTCACGACGTTTAGATTGCAACACAAGCAATCATCATCAGGTGTGAAAACCACAGCAAGAAAATGTGAAAACCGACACTTTTTCAAAATTTCGTGCCGTCGTTTTCACACCTGATGATGATTGCTTGTGTTGCAATCGAAACGTCGTGAGAATTGTATTGTTTTACATTTTTTTTATTTTATTGTTTCCCTTCTACGTTACTTTACCGAAAGAACCAAGAATATGAATGTGTCATTAAACCCGCCACCACCCGACACAGCCAATTAGGAATGTTTGTCACGTAAAACACAGCATGCCAATTATTTACTAGTTCATCACACTGGTGTGTCGAAGAGTAAACTCGCAACATTTACAATTGTTTTGTTTACGTGGCACCACCTTACGAATTGGCTGTGTCGTTTGGTGGCAGATTTAACGAGAATTTATATTAACGCGAACTCACCCCAGAACTTCTCGTATGTACACAATTGATCGCGAAAGCCTACGTGTTAATCGTCCCAAATTCCCAACCCATAACCCAAACCCATGAATCCTAACACCGACCTTTTAACCTTAGCCACACGCCAGATCGTAACTCATAACCCTAACCACAACCCACGATCAGCATGGCTGGCTAGCTACGGTGTGAAATTAGTTCAATATTAGTAGATATAACCCCAAACCTCTGTTTATAACCCTAATCCATACCCCTAATCCATAACCCTGACCCATACTCCTAGCCAAATCGCTCAGCTGGAGCTAAAAAAATTAGCCAAGCTCAAAATAATTTTCCGTACCAACGAGCATTGAGGCATTGGTGCTCATCGCCTGTTTACCGCCCCGAGCCAGCGGTGGAAATTCCACATTCCTATGGCTGGGTCGAGTATCTCCATAGGCGCTTATTGGCTTTTCCCCATGAAGTGATGCCGATGTTAACGACCCCTGGAGGGATGATGGGCTGAGTCAACCGCCAATCACGATTTGAATTCGAGACATTTACCGACGGTGAACCGCTGGCTCTGCGCGTGTTCGCTGGGCCGTGTTTTCTGTCTGCCTCAATCATGGTTTGTCTCTGAACTTAAAGCGCAGGGTTCAGCGGCCAATACAATCAGCCACATTTCATTTCGGGTTTAGCGCCACGTGACAATTTTTCAACTATCTTTGGTCATAAAGCTATCACGTGACGCGCCCGAAAAAAAAACAGATATGGATCTTATGGATTAATGGTGTCTCTGTGTGTGTGTGTGTGTTTGGACTATGCATCTCGGTCAGCCAACCAACCCATGGCACCTGAGTTTGTCCCGAGAGCTCCTCCTATCAGCGAGCCTTCGACACTTCACGTGGCCTCAAAGTGCACCTGGCCTGGCACAGGCGCCCTGGTGACATTACCGTCACTTAGTGGCGAATGACGCTTGTGTTGGTATTGGAACAACTGGGGGAGCGGTGGCACGGTGGTTAGCGCGCTGCTGCTCCACGAACCCGGCGACCCGAGTTCGATCCCAGCTCACGGCCACAAACACCGGTGACGATTATCTCAAACGGGTCCTGGGCCTCCCCTAGGTCGATTCAGCCTCAAATGAGTATCCTGCTGTGCTGCGTAAACATCACCACTCGGGAGACAAACGCGGCCGGGCGTGGTGCTGACCACCCACCCCCACGTCTGACAGCACTTGTCCCAACGGTCTGTCACAGGCTACACGGGGGGGGGAGGGGGGGGAGTCGTTGTCATTGAACCACTGTCAAACACCGCGTCCCTCTGTCCGTCTTCGTGTCGCGTCCGTCTGTGCGGTAACGCCCGCCTTACCTGTCCACCCAACAGATGCTAAGGACACAATGCAGATGGACTCGAGGCTGTTCCAGCAGATGACGGAGTGAGCGAGCGAGCGAGCGAGAGAGGTCCAGCCAGCCAGCCAGAGAGAAAGAGGAGAGAGAGACAAGCGGTCGGTCGGGCAGATGGACGCGCGCACGACGCACGCGCATTAATCACCGACCGCGTTCGAGACTCGGACAGCGGCACGCGCGCGGCGGCGGCGGCCCACCGCTAATGAGAAGGCGTCGAGACGCGGCGCACGGGACAGCTGGACTCAGGGGAGGGATGGGGTAGGGGTTCATCGTGGCCAACGCATCGAGGCGCACGAGTTGGAATCCTGGTTCGAATCCTAGCGACGCACGTGGTTACTACTACTTCAACAACAACAAGACTGAAGTTCCCTCTGCTACGAAGGAGAAGCCCCGTTGCTCGAAACGTCGTCTCACATATAGTTCTGCTTTTGTAGGCGACAGTGTCTTTTGACAATTGTGATGAGTGTGTGGTTTTCTTAAGTATAGCGAGACGGTGGGCCACGCCTGATGACGTCAACACAGCTGTGGTGCCAGGCTAGGTGCACGCTGAGGCTGTGTTGTATCACGTGCGCTTGGGAAGAAGTCATCGATGGCTGGAGGTGACGCACAAGACAGAGCCCCGCATCCATTCGCACGAAAAAATAAAAGACAAAGCTTCCCCGTATAGCCTTAACAGACTGTTGGGGCAAGTGCTGCTAGCGAGCACCTGTGCTCAGCACCACGCGATGTTTACAACACCACACCGGGTTGTTCATTTGTGGCTGAGTCGACCTAGGGGAGGCCCAGGACCGTTTCATATAATCGTCACCGGTGTTGGTCGTGAGCGGGAATCGAACTCGGGTCGCCGGGATTCGCAGCGCAGCGCGCTAACCGCTGCACCACCGCTCCCTATTAGCGGGTTGGGGAGAAGGGAATGGGGGGGAGGGGTGCACGAATTCATTCGTGCCGAGTCTCTGCGGAGTTGCCACTCGTCAATTAAAACTGAGGCGAGTCTAAAATTTGAAATATATGCAACTTTTGAGCGCCTCGATATGTGTGTGTGTGTAAAAAAAAGAACACGAAAAACTAACACTTTTGGAACCTCCTTTGGCAGTAGAAAAAATATGATAATTGATTTTTTTATCCTTTTATCTGGAAACAAAACTGACACCTTCTTGGTTCTTTCGGTAAAGTCACGTAGAAGGGAAGTAATAAAATAATAAAAATAAAACATCATGAAATACAATTCTCATGACGTTTCGGCCACAATGCAAGCAGCCGTCTTCAGGTGAAGAACAGGGCTGTCGGAAAGACAGCGTCCGAATGAGGACGCTGCCTTTAAATCGAAATTTACGTAGATCTTGTTCCCAAGCGACTTGGCCACAAACGATAGTGCAACGAAGGGGCTCGTCGTCGCGTGGAAATGTCGAGCAGCCGAATACTCGAGACGCGAGACGTTGATTCTAAGTGCGGAGAGGAAAAACCGGAGGGCGCGGAGAAAAATCCACGCGACAAACTGGGAGAGAGAGAGACACCGCAAACTCCAAATTATATACAGCAGGCGTCAGGGTCGGGATCGAACCTACAGCCTCCTGTATACCAGGTGAGAGATTTAGCAGGTCAACGGAATCAAATTAACAATTTAAGACGATAAAATACACCGGCCTTCTCGATTACATACGTTACAAGGGTTTTTTTTCGAGTTGTCCTTTGAGACTTTTTTTTTCCTCCGAGGTGACAATGACATTTGTCAACTTTTATCCAGCAGTGGTTAGAGCATTGCTGCTACTACTGCTGCTGCTGACGATGCTGCTGCTACTGCTGCTGCTGATGATGATCACATATAACACAATAATACCCCGACCAAAGCTTCCTCCTTTGAAGTTGTTTCGCAAACGCGTCGTTACCCGATTTTCGTCGCCTCTTCCGCCACACGCCGACGTCGCAGACGGCGTCGTCCGTCTTCTCTCGATGTCCGTCTTCTCTCTGCCTTCGCCTCGACCGCCACCAACCAAGCCCTGTACGTCGCTTTGATTCGTGTCGTCTCGATATGCGTCGCCGCACCTTTCAGGAACGCATCCCCGACGTGAACCTGGGGAGGAGAAGGGGTCGTCACTGTCGCCATGATCGTTTCTAGCATTCTGTTAATCAGCTGCTGGATGAAAGCCTCTCCATACCGTGCCAGTCCGCGAGGATTTTTTTTACTGGACCATACTTTTCGATTTAAAGCTTTCGTGACTGCAGGGATTCATCTTCTTGGTTCTTTCGGTAAAGTCACGTAGAAGGGAAGTAATAAAGTAATAAAAATAAAACATACTAAAATAATTCTCACGCAAGGCTGTTTGCGTTGTGGCCGAAACGTCGTGAGCATTATTTTATTATGTTTTATTTGTATTATTGTACTACTTCCCTTCTACGCGACTTTACCGAAAGAACCAAGAAGATGGACAATACTTCACCACGCTTTGATCGTGGTCGGAACCAGGACTTGTTGGATCATCACATATCGACTACGCCAATGACTTTGATTCCGCAAATTGTGCCCAAACATCTCGACGTCGCAGGGCCCTCTTGATAATGAGCCGTGGGGTCCCAATGTGGCTTTGCTGAATGCGGGCGCAGTACCGACAGCACAGGAGCCGAGGCACTAGACACACAGATTAGCAGATGCAAGAATTCAGCGACATTGCTAATTGGAAGGTGAACATGACATTTTCGGGAAATTGTAAAATTGAATTTCTCTTCGTTAAGCTCATGAACCGAAATGATATTGCACACGGGCGCGTGTTGTTCGAAGTAGAACACACACCGAGACACACACACCTAGACAAAGATAAAGATAAAGATTCCCCGTATAGCCTTGACAGACTGTCGGGGCAAGTGCTGTTAGCGAGCACCTATGAAGGCCGGAACGGTACACGAGGGGGTGGGTGTGCCAGCACCACGCCCGACCGCCTTTGTCTCCCTAGCGGCGATGTTTACACACCGCACCAGGTACTCATTTGAGGCTGAGTCGACCTAGGGGAGGCCCAGGACCGGTTCAGATAATCGTCACTGGTGTTAGCCGTGAGCGGGAATCGAACCCGGGTCGCCAGGTTCATAGCGCAGCGCGCTAACCGCTACACTACCACACCTAGACACACACACCTAGACACACACCTAGACACACACCTAGACACACACACCTAGACACACACCTAGACACACACCTAGACACAAACACCTAGACACACACCTAGACACACACCTAGACACACACCTAGACACAAACACCTAGACACACACCTAGACACACACCTAGACACACACACCTAGACACACACACCTAGACACACACCTAGACACAAACACCTAGACACACACCTAGACACACACCTAGACACACACCTAGACACACACACCTAGACACACACCTAGACACACACCTAGACACACACCTAGACACACACCTAGACACACACCTAGACACACAACCTAGACACACACCTAGACACACACCTAGACACACACCTAGACACACACCTAGACACACACCTAGACACACACACCTAGACACGCACCTAGACACACACCTAGACACACACACCTAGACACACACCTAGACACACACCTAGACACAAACACCTAGACACACACCTAGACACACACCTAGACACACACCTAGACACAAACACCTAGACACACACCTAGACACACACCTAGACACACACCTAGACACACACCTAGACACACTCCTAGACACACACACCTAGACACACACCTAGACACACACCTAGACACACACCTAGACACACACCCCTAGACACACACCTAGACACACACCTAGACACACACCTAGACACAAACACCTAGACACACACCTAGACACACACCTAGACACAAATACCTAGACACAAACACCTAGACACACACCTAGACACACACACCTAGACACACACACCTAGACACACACCTAGACACACACCTAGACACACACACCTAGACACACACCTAGACACACACCTAGACACACACACCTAGACACACACACCTAGACACACACCTAGACACACACCTAGACACACACACCTAGACACACACACCTAGACACACACACCTAGACACACACCTAGACACACACCTAGACACACACCTAGACACACACCTAGACAACAACAACAACAACAACCGCCATTCGCCACTAAGTGGCGGTGACGTCACCACGATGCTTGTGCCAGGCCAAGTGCACCTTGAGGCCACGTGAAGTGTCGAAAGCCCGCTGGCAGGAGGTCACGGGGCAGACCCAGCAGGTGCCACGGGTCGACTGACCGAGATGACTGGCTGATGCACCACCTGTGCCCCCTACTGTGCCAACTTGCTGTGCTTTAGCCACCCGGCGCTCCGCTCGTTGTTGTGAGCGTCGCTCCTCCGCCCTCCGTTGTTGTTGGAGGGCGACTGCCTCCAACTGCCCAGTAGCGTCCTTCACGAGCCTCCTCCACTGAGGCCGATCTTGACACCGCTGGTACCAGTCATCGGCAAGTCCACTCAGCTCCACGTCCTCCTGTACCACATCACTCCATCTCTTCTCCAGCCCGTGCCGCGCCCGTCTAGCCCCCTCGATCCGGCCGAACAAAAGCTGTTTAGGCATGCGGTGGCTGGGCATGCGGGCTACATGACCCAGCCAACGCAGCCTTGCCTGCCGGAGGAGCTCACTGATGGGACTTTGCCCAGATCTTTCAAGGATTTGTGAGCTCCTCACACAATCCAGCCTGGTTAAACCCAGGATGGATCGTAGGCAGGCCAGCCTAAATGTTTCCAACCGGCGAAGATGCTCCACCAGGGGGGTCCACGTCTCGCAAGCGTAGAGAAGGGAGGGAATGACCGTGGCCGAGAAGACCTGAAGCTTCGTGCGGAGCGACAGACCAGGTAGCTTCCACACAGCGTTACGCAACCGATGAAAAGATATTGCCGCTCGACTGATTCGGAGTGAGACCTCTGCTGATAGACTGGAGCCGGTCATAAGCACACTGCCCAGGTATGGGAAACTCTCCACTCTCTCCACAACTGCCCCATCACCAATTGGGAGTTGTGGGGGTGGAGTGTCCGATGGTACAAAATACCCAGGCAGGTGCTTAGTTTTGGTGGGGCTGATGGTAAGGCCCCACCTCTTAGTGGCACGCTCCAGTCTCAGCAGCAGCGTCTCCAACTCCTCCTCTGAGTGAGCAGCTATTACCAAATCATCGGCATACATAACGTGGTTGACCAATAGGGAGCCATCCCTTGATCGCACCCGGGCGTCGATCAGCCTCCCATTATATCTGTACCAAATGGAAATTCCCCCGGTACAGCTATTGAAGGCTTCACGAACTACGCGGTCAAAATAGATGTTAAATAATGTGGGAGCCAGAGGACATCCCTGTCGCACCCCAAGGTGTACAGGGAAAGGCTCCGACTCCCGGCCACGTAGTTTTACCCGGGCCCGCTCACCATCATGAAGGTCCTTAATGATCGTGAGCAGAGGGTCAGGGACTCCGAAAGCACGAAGAACAACCCAGAGCCCAGGCCTACTGATGGTATCATAGGCCTTGACCAGGTCAATAAAGCAGAGATGTAGGTCTTTTTGGAATTCCCTACACCTCTGCTGTAGCAGACGGACAGAAAATATGGCATCTGTGCAGGACCGCCCTTTCCTGAAACCGCATTGGGGCTCCGCAAGCCTCTCCTCAGCGTGCCTAGCAAGGCGATGTTGAATAATCCTTGCCAGGACCTAGACACACACCTAGACACACACACCTAGACACACACCTAGACACACACCTAGACACACACCTAGACACACACCTAGACACACACCTAGACACACACACCTAGACACACACCTAGACACACACCTAGACACACCTAGACACACACCTAGACACACACCTAGACACACACCTAGACACACACTAGACACACCTAGACACACACACACTAGACACACACCTAGACACACACACCTAGACACACACACCTAGACACACACCTAGACACACACCTAGACACACACCTAGACACACACACCTAGACAAAGACAAAGATCCCCCGTATAGCCTGAACAGACTGTAGGGGCAAGTGCTGTTAGCGAGCACCTATGAAGGCCGGAACGGTACACGAGGGGGTGGGTGGCCAGCACCACGCCCGACCGCCTTTGTCTCCCTAGTGGCGATGTTTACACACCGCACTAGGTACTCATTTGAGGCTGAGTCGACCTAGGGGAGGCCCGGGACCGGTTCAGATAATCGTCACTGGTGTTGGCCGTGAGCGGGAATCGAACCCAGGTCGCCAGGTTCATAGCGCAGCGCGCTAACCGCTACACCACCTAGACACACACCTAGACACACACACCTAGACACACACCTAGACACACACCTAGACACACACCTAGACACACACACCTAGACACACACCTAGACACACACCTAGACACACACCTAGACACACACCTAGACACACACCTAGACACACACACCTAGACACACACCTAGACACACACCTAGACACACACCTAGACACACACCTAGACACACACACCTAGACACACACCTAGACACACACCTAGACACACACCTAGACACACACACCTAGACACACACCTAGACACACACCTATACACACACCTAGACACACACACACCTAGACACACACAAGGTGTATCTTTTTTGAACATTGCTCAGTGTTACTTTTCAATAAGGGTGGACATGCTTGATGTAAATGCCATTCGGTAGGCCACGCAATGCCGGCTAAATATGTATTTGCGGAAATGAAAGTTAAAGACAGACAGACAGACAAAGAAGAGTCGGATCCTTTGGGGGAGTTTGTTTCCAAATTGCCACGGCCCTGCAAAAAGAAGAAAAAAAACGAACCCCAACTATCAACATTTTACACCTCGATTTCCGGCAACCAATATCGTGGTTTACGATCGATATTTTACTTTTCAGACTTGATTTCGCGGATTTTCCTTTGATCGCGCTTGGTTGTGAGAATTGTTTCTGAGCTCACCCCGCGTTGAGTTGAGCTGAACAACAACAACAACACTCAACAACAATTATACACATCTGTGCATCGTTACAACGCTCGTGTACCCCGTGACAAATGTAATTTGTGTGGCCGTGTCTGGAGGTGAAGAGATTTAACGACTCAGATTTACAACTGGAACTTGACGTGGCCGAAAAAAAAATTTCTTTCACATTTGTTCATCTAATATGATTATGTCTTTATTTATTTAGACCCTCCACTCGAGGCGCTCTATGACGGAGCTTACTAAACAGTTACACAGCATTCTTTGGTTCTTTCGGTTAAGTCACGTCTAAAGATAAAATAATAAATTAAATAATAGCATATTACGACGTTTCGATTGCAACGCAAGCAATCATCATCAGGCATAAAAGAAATAGCAACAAAAATCTAACTAGAAAACTATAGACAGACATACAAGCAGACAGACATCACAAAGCAGACAGACATCACAGAAACGACCTCTCTCTTTGTGCCGATATGTGTTCTCTCTCTGTGTGTCCTTGTGATGTCTGTCTGCTGAGTCTATGGGCAGTGCTGAGTCTATGGCCAGTGTTGAGTCTATGGGCAGTGTTGAGTCTATGAGCAGTGTTGAGTCTGTGGTGCAGTGTTGAGTCTATGGGCAGTGTTAAGTCTATGGGCAGTGTTGAGTCTATGGGCAGTGTGAGTCTATGGGCAGTGTTGAGTCTATGGGCAGTGTTGAGTCTATGGGCAGTGCTGAGTCTATGGGCAGTGTTGAGTCTATGGGTAGTGCTGAGTCTATGGGCAGTGTTGAGTCTATGGGCACTGTTGAGTCTATGGGCAGTGTTGAGTCTATGAGCAGTGTTGAGTCTATGGGCAGGGTTGAGTCTATGGGCAGTGTTGAGTCTATGGGCAGTGTTGAGTCTATGGGCAGTGTTGAGTCTATGGGCAGTGTTGAGTCTATGGTGTAATACTGAGTATATGGGCAGTGTTGAGTCTATGGGCAGTGTTGAGTCTATGGGTAGTGTTGAGTCTATGGGCAGTGTTGAGTCTATGGGCAGTGTTGAGTCTATGGGCAGTGTTGAGTCTATGGGCAGTGTTAAGTCTATGGGCAGTGTTGAGTCTATGGGCAGTGTTGAGTCTATGGGCAGTGCTGAGTCTATGGGCAGTGTTGAGTCTATGGGCAGTGTTGAGTCTATGGTGCAGTGTTGAGTCTATGGGCAGTGTTAAGTCTATGGGCAGTGTTGAGTCTATGGACAATGTTGAGTCTATGGGCAGTGCTGAGTCTATGGGCAGTGTTGAGTCTATGGGCAGTGTTGAGTCTATGAGCAGTGTTGAGTCTATGGTGCAGGGTTGAGTCTATGGGCAGTGTTGAGTCTATGGGCAGTGTTGAGCCTATGGGCAGTGTTGAGTCTATGGAGAGTGTTGAGTCTATGGTGCAATGCTGAGTCTATGAGCAGTGTTGAGTCTATGGTGCAGGGTTGAGTCTATGGGTAGTGTTGAGTATATGGAGAGTGTTGAGTCTATGGTGTAATGCTGAGTCTATGAGCAGTGTTGAGTCTATGGGCAGTGTTGAGTCTATGGGCAGTGTTGAGTATATGGAGAGTGTTGAGTCTATGGTGTAATGCCGAGTCTATGAGCAGTGCTGCTCAATGTACAGGGGAAGTCGATTCCAGTGGAGGGATGCAAGGAGGGAGAAGGTCCCGACACGGGATTGGGCACAGGGAGAAGAAGGGACAGAGAGAGAGACGGAAAGAGGAGATTGGGGGGGGGGGACACACCCCCCCAATATTTAAATATGCTCAAAATGCCCCCCCCCAATATATTGCTATAAAAAATATAAAAAAGTAATAATCATTGCTATGCTATGTAAATAAAAAAAAAACAATTTGCTAAACCTTGGCCACAATATCTGGACTTGTCTTCATGTAAATCAACGCATAGATTTCTGTTCATATGATTGTGGTTATGGTTGTACTAATCTCAAACATCACATACAATGAAACAAGAAATGGTAAAAAAAGTATAAACAGAGTAATGTAATACAATACACTATTAGACATTATTGTAAAAAATAAATAAAAAGTCCATCTGATGTGTAAGTGAATTTGCAAATATTTTAGGCAGGACATGGCAGGAAATGAGTTTTCTAATTTTGATCTTTTTAAATCCTTTATATTAAGTTCACTTGCTTGCTTGCTTGTGCGCTTACGACCGTGCAAATCTTTCGGTCGTTGTTTAACCCACTTCCCGTGATCAAATCGAGCTGACATTTTGCACACAGACTCGTTGTGCGTGACAATTAATTTCCGTGAAATTTTTTTTCCAAAAATTTACACTGTTTAGGGAAAAATAATTTAATATTTAATTACCAATTGCTTAATGCTGGCAGACAATCATCTGACCCATAGGTGGCAGCCATCTCAAGCCAGAGGACGAGAGGACTCTAGCCACCACGCATAGAAAGGATTTAGAGTGAAAAAATTTGTTTTTACGGGTTAATTTTTTTACCTTCAAAATAATACAAATTAAAGAAGATGAAGTCAAACAGCTGCTGCTCGCGCGCGGAACGCCCGTGAATTGCAAGCGACTTCCCCCTCCTACAGACGGCGCCGACTTTGTAGCGGAGGGCTTTTTTCTTAATTCCAATGATATCCGTGTGCGTCCGCGTGCGTGTCTGTGCGCGTGCGTATTGCAACTTCGCGTGGCCTCGACGTGCACCTAGCCTGGCACAAGCGCCGTGGTGACGTCACCGCCACTTAGTGGCGAATGGCGGTTGTTGTTGTTGTTGTGTTTCGACTCGGTCTCAAAATTAGTGCGTGGTACCGGTGTGTAGACATCGCCACTGGGGAGACAAAGGCGGCCGGGCGTGGTGCTGGCCACCCACCACCTCGCGTGCCAGTCCGGCCTTCATAGGTGCTCGCAAACAGCACTTGCCCCAACAGCCTGTTTAAGGGTATATGGGGGATTCATAATCAACGTTTTTGGGTTTAGATCGCGTTTATTTATAAATGTGTCGTAACCCTCCACCACCCGACACGGCCAATCAGTAAATTTGAGTACTGTACTTTACAATTTGAGTACTGTACTCAAATTGTAAATGTTGTGGCTTCAACACACCGGTGGGCTAAAGCAGTGAACTATTTGTCTTTGTCAACGTGACACATTTTTACTGATTGGCCGTGTCGGGTGGTGGAGGGTTACGACACATTTATAAATAAACGCGATCTAAACCCAAAAACGTTGATTATGAATAACATTGGTCGCGAAAGCCTACGTGTTAAACTATACGGGGGATCTTTGTCTTTGTGTGGTCGTGTGTGGCGAGTTGCTATCACGCTTGCCTTGTGTGCAGGAGGTTCGTGGGTTCGATCCCGAGTCTCGCGCCTGCTGTGTGTTTGGAGTTTGCGTGTTTCTCTCTCTCCCCCAGAGTCCTCGGTTTTCCCCTCCACATTGATATTCAAGGTGAGTATTTGGCTGATAGAAATGTCCACGTGATAAGCCACTTCGGTGAGTGGACTTTACCTAATTCTAGATTTGAAGTTTTGGTGACTGCAAGGATCCATACTCTTTGTTTTTTTCGGTAAAGTCACGTAGGTGAAAACAAAATAAAAATAAAACGACGTGATTTAATTTAGTTGTTTTATTTTATTTCGTTTTCACCTACGTGACTTTACCGAAAAAAACAAAGAGTATGGACTATACTTGGTAAATGAAATAGTCTTCTTGGTTCTTTCGGTAAAGTCACGTAGAAAAGAAGTAGTAAAACAATAAAAATAAAACATAATAAAATAAAATTATTCTCACGACGTTTCGGCTACAACGCAAGCAGCCGTCTTCGGGCTACAACGCAAGCAGCCTTCTTCACATGAAGACGGCTGCTTGCGTTGTAGCCGAAACGTCGTGAGAATTATTTTATTATGTTTTATTTTTATTGTTTTATTACTTCCCTTCTACGTGACTTTACCGAAAGAACCAAGAAGATGAATCCCTGCAGTCAGGAAAGCTTTAAATCGAAATGAAATAGTGTCAAATAGTTTACGTGTGTGCCTTTGTGTTTGTGTGCGTCTGTATACGCGTCCTATGTATGTCTTTGTACGTGTGATTCTGTAAACATGACAGCACATCTGTGTGTATGTGTACACTTAGGTGCCCAGATAACATCACTTGCCCCAACAATCTACGTTGACTATGTGGGGGATCTTTGCCTTATCGCGAAGCAATGAGACGCGTGGCCGTTGGGGCCGTCCATAAATGACGTCACGTGATTTTGGACGATTTTTGACCTCCCCCCACCCACCCCCCCATCGTCACACGGCGTCACAAAAAGTCAGACCCCCCCTCAAAAAATGACGTCACAAAGCTCTGCCCCGCCCCCCAAAATAAAACATGCTTCAAATCACTTTAAACTATTGTCATTGTAGTGCGTATTTAATATGGCGCTGCACTCTGATGTTGAAGTAGAAATTTTTTTTTTAAAAGTCCATTTCATTAAGTAGAACGTGTTGTCTATATTTATTTAAAGTTGCACATTTTGATGTGACGTCACATTTCTCAACCCCCCCCCCCCCCTCGTCACACATCGTCACAAATGTCCGACCCCCCCCCCCCCCCCTAGGTACCTGACGTCATTTATGGACGGCCCCTTTGACTCTCATTCCTACCGTTTGAATCTGGCCGGTTTCTCCTCGAGGCCAATTGGCCTTAAATACACCCCACTGATCGGGGGTACGATGGTCATGCTGTGAGTTACAAACACATTCAGTCATGAGAGTGAGACAAAGACGGACGGGTCATCATCCACCACTACCCATCACACCACGCAGTGCCAGCCCAGCCTATACAGATGCTCGCGAAGCATCACATTCCCCAACCCCCACCTCTATTTAAGACCGAAACAGGAGGAGGAATTCTTCGCGACTCTGTGGCTGTCACCTGATGATGCTGGTTGTGATTACCGGCGAAACGTCGCGGTACACGATTTGTAGATGTCGTGGGTTTACTCTCCAACACACAGGCGGTTGGTGCTGAACTAGTAACGAATTGGCACGTTCTGTTTACGTGACAAACCTTTACTAAATGTCTGTGTCGTGTAGTGGCGGGTTTAAGGACGCATTTATATTTACGGGATCTAACCCAAAAACCCCTATTATGGATTATATTGTCGCCAAAGCCTTCTACGTGTTAAGCTTCTCATTTCAATTAAGTATCATGATGATCAGATTGTAATCGATGATGATGATGACCAGATTGCAATCGATGATGATTGGATTGTAATTGATGATTAGAATATAATTAATGATCATATTGTTATTGATGATCAGATTATAATTGATGATAATGATGACCAAATTCGAATTAATGATGATCAGATTGTAATCGATGATTAGATTATAATTGATGATAATGATGATGATGACCAAATTCTAATTCATGATGATCAGATTGTAATCGATGATTAGGTTATAATTGCCAATGATAATAATGCTAATTATCAAATTGTAATTGATGACGATGCTTATTAGATTGTTGCTGATTCTGTGATCGTTCGTCATAATGATGATAATTAGACTGACCATGATGAAAATGTATTGGTGATGATGATGATGAGATAGTTGCTGCTGTTGATCATTCGCGAAGTTGTCCTTGACCTGATTATTTCGATGAATGCTGCTGCTATAGGTTTCCACGTGATCAAGCCACTTTATTGAGCTATCATTTGCGGCCAGGTCGCTTCCGACAAGAAAAAAAAACAAGTTCAAACCTCAGTGGGCTTCATACGGAAAGGTAAAATAGAATGTGGTTTTATTTGTACATTCGATTAAGTGATGGGTTTACGTTGCCTATTATTTGCACTCTCATCGTTCTAGATTTGAAGCTTTCGTGACTGCAAGGATTCATATTCTTAGGTTTTTTTTTGATACAGCTGTCGTGGCTGTGACGGTTCCACCACCTGAAGACGGAAGCTTGTGTTGCCTCCGAAACGTCGTGATTTTTATTTTATTTTACTTTTATTAATTTTAATGTTTTACCTACGTGACTTTACCGAAAAAACCTAAGAATACACTCTCATCGTGTTTATGTATTGTGTTTGTTGTTGTTGTTGTCGTAACGTTTTGATCCCGTGCACCTACCAGACATCTGTGAAAAAAGAGCTTTCATAGCTCATTGGATTGATTGCTCCTCCAGTATCAATAAATACATATTCTGATTCTGATTCTGACCCGGGATTGAACTCCGCGGAGCTTCAACAACCGTTGAAAACTTCTGACCCCCCGTGTCCCCTATCGAACATCTGTGAACAAAAATATCTTCATAGCTCATCGGATTCCTCCTCCCGTATATAAAGAAAAGTTTCTGGCATCGGTGATGCGTCATCCTCAGCCTACCGAAGCCTCTGATATGAGTCACTCCTCTAATCCAGACCTGAGTCCTCTAATCCACGTGTTCATCTGCCTCTCAGCGGAATAATCATCAGCATCATCATCACGGTCTATCCACAACTGCGAGCCTTGCAGTGCTCGGAGCTGAATGCTTTTTTCTGTCACGTGAACGTTTCCGTTTCGCCTTTAGGTGAACTCGGCATGAAACTGGAGTCCATTAGCAAGCGCGCTGACCGCGTTCTTCCAAACCTCCCGCAGCACAAACTTCCCCCGCGAAAGTGAAACTTTTTTAGGGGGTAAATTTTAATTAGCGCTTTAATTGGCTCACCCCCAGACAGTGGCTCGCATCCCAAGAGATTACCCCACACACACACACATACAAATTTATGCCAGTTTCATGTGCACACACACACACATTTAAATATATATACACGCATTTACACGTATATATATACAAGACAAAGATCCCCCATATAGCCTTAACAGACTGTAGGGGCAAGTGCTGTTAGCGAGCACCTATGAAGGCCGGAACGGTACACGAGGGGGTGGGTGGCCAGCACCACGCCCGACCGCCTTTGTCTCCCTAGTGGCAATGTTTACACACCTCACCACGTACTCATTTGAGGCCGAGTCGACCTAGGGGAGGCCCGGGACCGGTTCAGATAATCGTCACTGGTGTTGGCCGTGAGCGGGAATCGAGCTCGTGTCGCCGTATATATACACACACACACACAGACACACACACGTAAATGCACACACACACATAGATATACCAAGACAAATATGCCCCGTATAGCCTTAACGGAATGTTGGGGCAAGTACTATGAGCGAGCACCTATGAAGGGTGGCACCGCACAGGAGGGGGCGGGTGGCCAACACAACGCCCGGCCGCCTTTGTCTCCCCTGTGCTGATGTTTTATACCGCACTAGGTACTCATTTAAGGCTGAGTCGACCTAAGGGACCCGGTCCGGGACTGGTTCGTTTGCGATATTCGCTGTGAGAGGGAATTGAAGTCGGGTTGACGAGTTCGTGGTGCCTCGCGCTCACCAATGCGCCACTGCTCCCCAATGCATATACACGTACACGCACAAACAACTCGTATATATAGTAAGACAAAAAAAACAGAAGGGAGTGACGTCACAATGACGCGTCATCTGCTCCTTTTCCCGCCAAAAGTTGGTGCCACGTGGCGTCTGGTGAAGTCACAGCGGTCACGTGCTCGCGTTACGTTTTGGACGGAATGGGGACGATTCCGAAAATTCGACAACGATCCTAAATTATCCTTACCGATACGAAATGCCGTTTCTATTTAAAATCTTAAACTCATCCCTAGAACCATTGCCCTCAATCACTCACCCTCCCTGAAACTCGCCTGCCACTCAATTCGTCACCCACCCACCTATCCAGTAATTCACCCACTCACGCATCCACCCAATCACACATCCACCCATCCACTCACCACCCACCAACTCACTCACTCAATCCCACCCACACACACTCATCCACCCATCCACTCACCAACTCACCCACTCACTCACTCACCACCCAACCACCCACACTCACCCATCCACTCACCACCCACAAACTCACTCACTCACTCACACACCACCCACCCACCCACACTCACCCACCCATCCACTCACCGACTCACCCACTCACTCACTCACCACTCACCCACACGCACCCATCCACTCACCACCCACCAACTCATCCACTCACTCACTCACCACCCACCCACACGTACCCATCCACTCACCACCCACCAACTCACCAACTCATCCACTCACTCACTCACTCACCACCCACCCACACGCCCCCATCCACTCACCACCCACAAACTCACCCACTCACCACACACCCATCCACCCATCCACTCACCAACTCACCCACTCACTCACTCACCACCCACCCACACACACATCTACCCATCCACTCACCACAAACCAACTCACCCACTCACTCCCTCACCACCCACCCACACACACCCATCCACCAATCCACTCATCATCCACCAACTCACCCATTCACCCACTCACTGACCACCCACCCACACACACTCATCCATCCATCCACTCATCATCCACCAACTCACCCATTCACCGACTCACTGACCACCCACACACACTCATCCACCCATCCACTCATCATCCACCAACTCACCCACTCACTCACCACCCACACACACTCATCCACCCATCCACTCACCACCCACCAACTCACCAACTCACCCACTCACTCACTCACCACCCATTCACTCACCACCCACCCACTCACTCACCACCCACCCACTCACTCACCACCCACCCACACACACTCATCCACCCATCCACTCACTCACCACCCACCCACACACACTCATCCACCCATCCACTAACCACCCACCAACTCACCCACTCACCACACACTAACTCACTCACTCACCACCCACCCACACCCACCCACACATCCACTCACCAACTCACCCACTCACCACACACTCATCCACCCATCCACTCACCACCCACCAACTCACCACCCACCCACACACCCATCCACCCATCTACTCACCAACCACCAACTCACTCACTCACCACCCACCCACACACACTCATCCACCCATCCACTCACCACCCACCCACCCACTCACCGCCCACCCACACACACCCACCCACTCACCACCCACCAACTCACCACCCACACACCCATCCACCCACTCACCACCCACCCACTCACCCACTCACCGCCCACCCACACACACCCATCCACCCACCCACTCACCACCCACCCACTCACCCACTCACCACCCACCCACACACACCCATCCACCCATCCACTCACCACCCACCAACTCACTCACCACCGACCCACACACACACATCCACCCACCCACTCACCACCCACCCACTCACCCACTCACCACCCAACCACACACACCCATCCACCCATCCACTCACCACCAGCGTGTGCCGCCTTTACGGGACTGAACTGGCGGCCATCTGTGTAATTAAACACAGCGCGGGCAATTTCAGAGCGACCCGCAAATTAGCGCCACTAATTCCCCATCGCATAGGACCCAGCACGTCTCTATTACAGCAGCGGCCTACTCACACCCCCCCTCCCACTCCCTCCATCTCTCACCCTTTCTCACCCTCTCTCTCACATCTCTCTCTTACCTCTCTCAGTCACCTCTCCTATCTCCCTCTCATCTCTCTCTCTCAATTCTCTATCAATTGTCTCTCACCCTCTCTCTCTCTCTTTCTCGCGCTCTCTCTCTCTCACCGCGTAAATTCACTTTCTCATCTCCCATCTCTCATCTCTCCCGATCTCTCTACCCCGCCCCCCCCCCCAGCTCGCTGCGAACTCTTTCTTCTACATCTGCCACCACTTTGGTATCTCCCCTCCTTCTCAATCTCTCATCTCTCTCATCTTTCTACCTCTCTCTCTCTCTGTCACATCTTGCAGCATCATATTCTCCCTGACCCAGCAATGTATGAGCAAAAGAGCTACACACGTACATGTACACACGTGGTCATAGTAGCTAGTAATCTAAACTTAACTTTTCATGTTACCACGTGAGGTCCACTGAGCTATGCTGCAGCCAAATACTCTTCACGCATGTTGACTCAAAACGTGGAGAGAGGGAGGGAAAGACACGCAAACTCCAACAGGCGTCAGGGTCGAATCCACAAGGGTGGCACAGTCGGGTTTTTTTACAATCGGGTTTAATTGTCTTTTATATTAAACCATCATCTGAGATTGGGAGAAATCCGGGTTGATTGGTTATAATTGCAGAACCGCACTTCTCAACGATGGGCTTCATCCATTCCAGGCGAAGGAAGTCACTGGCAGCGCCCACGATTGTGGAGGAGAAGCTCGTGTTCATCAAGACCAACCTGCCCGCCGCATTCTACGACTACCCCGTGCCCGACGGCCCCCCCGAGTACGATAGCAGCACCGACGAGGAAGCAGCCTAAGCCTTGGATCAGAGTTTCGTATTCATTAAACCAGGTTTTAATTCCCCAAAATCGGGTTTAATTGTATTAAAGAAAAAACCCGATGCCTGCCGCTGAAAAAAATCGGGTTTTTTCCACCCATGCGAATCCACGACCTCCTGCATATCAGGCGAGCGAGATAACATCTTGCGACGCACGAACACACAAAGACAAAGATGCCCCATATAGCCTGAAACAGACTGCTGGGGCAAGTGCTGTTAGCGATCGAACCCACGACCACCTGTATACCAGGCGAGGTAGTTGACATCCGGTCACCGCGATGACCCTCTGCTTCCCCGTGGCCCTAGTTTCGTGTCCGGCGTAGGTCAAGGTGCTAAGAATGACATCATGGGGGGCCTCTGGGTTACGCTACCCCCCCCGCCCCCTCTCTCAGTCCCGTGGATCCCAGTGCAGTTGCACCACCTGATCACTGCTTTGGTAGCTGCTGCTGCTACTGCTGCTGCCCCTGTCTCCCTGTCCCAAGTGCGACAGCGTGTCTCGCACTTGGACAGCTGTTCATCGTTTGACTCGTCTCACCCTGTCGAAGCTACTGTTGTCATGTCTGGGTCGGTGTCACGTGCGCTAAAAAAAATGTGACCTTAGGACAACATGTCCACAATGCAGTTCTTCAGGAAGTGCTCGTATTTTTGTCTTGCATAATGCACAAATGGCTGCGTGTGCTTTTTACACGTGTACGTGTGTGTGTGTGTGGGGATTTCGCGAAACTTAAAGCGTCTATTTGGCCATCTTTGTCTACGTGACGTCCGCCCATCAGCATATAAAATAGCAATACTCGCTTTTTAGGTTACCTTTAAGATGATGGCGATGACGTGTCTGGGGTGGCAGGTGGCGATATGCATTGAGATATGGTACCACCGCTATTGCTGTGTTGACCGCCCAGCTTTTGGTAATAGACCCAGGCCGACTGAGATGCCCTCTCTGGGGTTGGTCTGCACGGTGGAGGCGGTGGCAGCCCAAATGGTCACTGCAAACCCTTCCTGCACGTCCCACATTCTACTCTTTGATGTCCTCTCTCTCTTCGATCCTCGAACATCAAATGGTGGATCCAAGAAAGGGGGGAGGGGGGCGGAGGGGGGGAGGGCGATGGGGCCAATCGAACCCCACTCCTTTGAGACCCCGACAATTGGTATTGTATTGATATTTACCAGAGACGAGAAAAAAAATACATTTAATGTTTATTATAAATATTAGTAGTCATGCAGTGCTCAATTTAAATAGTTTGACATTTTGGACACCACCACCGCCTCCAAAAACAACTAAAACCACACTATATATATATGTTTTTTTACCAGATAAAGCCCACTGAACTATAAGCTTAATTTTTTTCCAGAAACGACTTGGCTATCACAAACGACGGCTCGACAGAGTCGGCCTCATCACGCGGACACTTCTAAGCGGCCGAATAAATACACATTTTTTTTTCCCCGAGGTGAGAACTTGGGGAACGCTCGCAGGTGGGGATCGACAGCGATCTCTTCTCGCGGCGATGTCGAGAGGGAACGGGCGACTCGTTGACGATTGTGTCGCTCAAGCGGCTGGCTGCGACAGTGCAAGTGACGAACCTCACCAGATGCCCCCTACCCCCAACCAATGCGGAGGTGTTTCTTACTTTCTCGTTCGTTTATACAGCGCCTTGATAAAGGCGTTATCCAGTGAACTAACTACGGTCTACGGTACAAGATGGGTTTGGCGAGATGGAACGAGATGAGTGGATGGGATAAATGCAAAATGAGGTGGTGGTGGTGGTGGTGACGATGCGTGGAATAAACGAAGATGGAAATGAGACGAGTGGATTAACGATGGGTGACCATGGGGAGTTGGGGACACGGCAGGCGGCGTTAGTACGAGTGGAGGAGGACGACAGGGGAAGAAGGAAGGGTGGGCAAGGGAGAATAAGTGGGGTTTAAGAGAAGAGCGCAAGGTAGCGAGAGTGGGTGATTGTTTGACTGGATAAGGGCATCTTCTTGGTTCTTTCGGTAAAGTCACGTCGAATGGAAATAAAAAAATAAAAAATAAAACATCATAAATAATTCTCACGACGTTTCGGCCACAACGCAAGCAGCCGTCCTCAGGTGAAGAACAGGTCTGTCGAGAAGACAGTCTTGTGATAATTATTTTATTATGTTTTATTTTTAATATTTTATCAATTATTAGTTTTTTTATTAATTAATAAAATTATAAAAATAAAACATTATTAAAATTTTTATTATTTTTATTTTTATTATTTTATTACTTCCCTTCCACGTGACTTTACCAAAAGAACCAATGAGATGAATCCCTGCAGTCACGAAAGCTTTCAATCGAAAAATGGATAAGGGCAGTTTATTCCGGTGAAGAGGGGCTAGGATGGAGAATGAGCAAAACCGAGACTTTACGCATGGAGGAGGAAACGGAACATAGAGAGAGAGAGAGACAGCAAATATGTAGAAGGCAGAGAGGGGGCAAGAGCGTAAAGTGAGATGAGAGAAGAGAGGTTAGGAGGAGGCAGGCCGTGGAGCGATTTGGAGAACGAGGAGGCTCCCTTCGAACCAACCATCACTCGGAGATTCCGAAAGCCTTTTGCGCGTTGCAATGACGAGTGCATTTTGCCTGGTTGCCGAGCAGACAGAGACAGTTTGCGTGGTCTGCCTTCACAAATCACTTCTCTTTAATTCTATCACAGAGGTAACTCTTGCAGTGCCATCTCTCGATGGCAACCCTCGTGGGGAAAAATGTGGAACCGATACTAAAACAAATGAAAAAAGTCTTCAGATGTTTCTGAGCACTTTGCAATGCGGGCCTGACACTGCGACGATTGCAGGGCCTCAAACATTTGGTGGAAGGATCCACCCACCCCCCCCTCCCCCTGAGACCAGGTAAGATTACCTGGCGCAAAGGTGGGCCTCTCGAGCGAGCACCTCAACGAGGGTGGCGGCGGTGTGCAGGAGGGGCCGCGATTTGGCGTCAGTCACGGGGCCGGCCCCGTGACTGACGCCACCACATTCTCTGTCCAACTTGCTTTAGCAGAGGTGGAGGGAATTTCAACGAGATCGACGTCCGTCGCTTCATTGACCTCGTCGGACCCTGCCATGCCGTCAACACGACATGGCGCTATGATATTCTTCGTGCTTGCGCGGTCACTGACCCTCTGCTGACGATCTTTGAGGGCCTCCATGATGGTGGGTGGGCAGGGGTTAAGCTGCATGGTCGGAAAGTCAGAGCCATTCGCTGTTCAGGTCGGGGTGAGGCAGGGATGTCCCTCAAGCGCCGACGCAATTTAACATCTCCTTTGACCGCGTAGTTTGAGGATTTGGAGACGATGATGCTGAACCCGGAGCGTGACCGAGGTGGTGTTTCACCATCGGCACCGCGAAAACAAAAGCCTCTGCCTGGTCGTCCAGTGCATGAAACAATTCACTTCCTCGAGTTTCCATGACTAACGAGGTTACTGTGGAGAGAATGACAGACAACCATCACAGTTTTACCATGTCTAGTGGTGGTCTCCCTGTTACAGGTTGAGTCACAAACCGCACCTCTCCATAACAAAGGCTCAGCCTTTGTTATGCAGTCTATTCTTAGTCTCAAGCCTCACCTTATCATATTAATAAAAGTATGCGGCCCTTGCCCCACCACCTTCTCCAACCATTATATAAACGGAGTGGCAGCTTCTGGAATCTCTCATTTACTTGATACAGCTGTCGTGGCTGTGACGGTACCACCTGAAGACGGAAGCTTGCGTTGCCTCCGAAACGTCGTGATTTTTATTTATTTAATTTAACTTTTTAATGATTTATTTTTATTTTTTTACCTACGTGACTTTACCGAAAAAACCTAAGAATATGAATCATTGCAGTCACGAAAGCTTCAAATCTAGAATGATGGAGGATTCGATGACCAGCTGCAGTTTCGCCGCCGAGGTGTCCTCCTTTTTGATTGAGTTGATCAGCGTTATCTGTTCAACGGCTGCACGAGTAACGCTGCATGGAAATTTCCATCGGCTCGCTCCATGCAAAGCTTCGGGTCCTCTCGGCAACAATCAATGCTCTCTCTTCTCACTGTCTGGGAAATGTGGACACCCCCCCCAGCACCCCCACTTCCCCCACCTCTCCATCCCCTGTATCGGAACACCTGCGCTGGTATGAAACATTCAGGCCGGCCTGCCCAAGACCCAACCTGCGTTTAACCAGACTGGATTGCGGTGTGAGCAACTCACGTATCCTTGAAACATCTGGGACGCGGTGTCAGGCCAGGAATCTGCGTTGTCTGGGCCACGTAGCCCGCATGCCCAGCCACCGCATTTGGTGAGTTTGGTGAGTGAGTGAGCGGGTTACCGAGTCGGGATGAGTGTGTGCGTGTGAGAAACAGACCCATCATCGGTGAGCTCCTCCAGCGGGCGAGGAGGCTCCGTTGGCTGGGTCACGTATCCAACGTAACCAGCCAGGACATGCCTAAGCAGCTTCTGTTTGGCCGCACAGAAGGTGGCTAAACGGGAACGACACAGACTGAAGAAGCAGATGGACTGGGACGGTGGAGGAGGACGCGGAGCTGAGTGGAATTGCCGAAGACCGATACCAGCGCCGTCAAGATGAGCGGACCTGCAGCTGAACGGACTTACTGACGACTGTTACTCTCTTCTCTGTCGAGGAAGCTCATGAAAGTTGGAACTTTTCAGCAAGAGCCCGAGAAGGAAACGCGAGGGATGACGGCTATGACGGCTACACAGCGTGGCTGTGCTTATTCCTGGGCACATCATCATCCTCCCCTCGTGTGCTGTGCCGGCCTTCGTAGGTGTTCGCTCGCAGCACTTGCCGCAACGGTCTGTTGAAGACGACACGGGAAGACCTTTGTATTTGTGTACAAATCACACACGCACACGTGTGCGTTCACAGGCACGCGCTCACACGCACTCACTTACACGATCGCACTCACAAAGACAAAGATCCCCCGTGTAGCCTTAACAGGCCGTTGGGGCAAGTGCTGTTAGCGAGCAGCACCTATAAAGGGCGGAACAGCACACGAGGGGGTGGGTCTGACCAACACCACGCCCGGCCGCCTTTGTCTCCCCAGTGGCGATGTTAACACATCGCAACAGGTACTCAATTCGAGGCTGAGTCTAACTGCGAGAGGCCCAGGACCGGTTCAAAACATTCGTCGCTGGGCGTTGGCCGTGAGAGGTAATCGAACTCCGGGTCGCCGGGTTCGAAAACGCAGCGTAGCGATGACCGCTAACGCCACCGCGTCCGCGTGCGTCCGCGTGCGTGCGCGCGTGCGTGCGCGTGCGTCCGCGTGCGTGCGCGCGCGTGTGCGTACGCATACTGCGCCGCTCGTAATGCGTATGGGCGGACTGGCACGCCGCTCGCTGATTAAATCCCAATCAGCCTGTAATTAGGGGCAGGCGGCGGTGTCGTCAAACCCACAAACGAGACAAGATTTGTCTCATCTGCAGCGCGCGCGCCGACCCCGCCATCAGCGCCGCGTGTTTGAGGCTGCGAGCCCCACTCGCTAATTAGGGGGCGATTGAATAAAAATGGGGGGGGGGGGGAGATCGTTCACCCCCCTCCCCCCCACCACGTTCCTTTTAACCCGTTTTCCAGACGACGCTGACGGCAGCCGTCGCTTCCTTCCCTCTGCCAAGATCCCGACGGTTTGGTTGCCAGCCGCCCTTGCCACGGGCTGTTGTCAACTCGGCAACACCGCCGTCGTTTGGTCTTAGGTCTACTCTTCCTCTTGGCCAGCGACTTCTGGGTGCCACTCAATTGTTCGTTTCGGTCTCCTGCCCTCCTCCTCCTGCACCCTACACACGAGTCCCACCCATCACTACCTCCAAGTTGCCTACCCTATCCTCCTGCACCCTACACACGAGTCCCACCCATCACTACCTCCAAGTTGCCCACCCTATCCCTCCTGCACCCTACACACGAGTCCCACCCATCACTACCTCCAAGTTGCCCACCCTATCCCTCCTGCACCCTACACACGAGTCCCACCCATCACTACCTCCAAGTTGCCCACCCTATCCCTCCTGCACCCTACACACGAGTCCCACCCATCACTACCTCCAAGTTGCCCACCCTATCCCTCCTCCACCCCACACACGAGTCCCACCCATCTCTACCTCCAAGTTGCCCACCCTATCCCTCCTGCACCCTACACACGAGTCCCACCCATCACTACCTTCAAGTTGCTTACCCTATCCTCCTGCACCCTACACACGAGTCCCACCCATCTCCACCTCTTCCCCCTTCCTCATTCACAACTCCCAACACTTTTGTGTCACCTTCTTATCCTGAACTTCTAAGTTGCTTACCCTCCGTTCCTTGCCATGAAATTCCACGCATCCTCTAAACCCTAAACCTTTACAACCAAAGGCCAGACGCTGCGTTCGACTCGAGCTCCGAGACAGACCCGCGGTTCACGATGCCCATGTCAGAGACTGCGCGGCACAGCAGTGCGTGACACAGCAGTGCGTTACACTCCAATGCGTGACACATCAGTGCATGGCACAGAAGTGCCTGACAGAGCAGTGCGTGACACAGCAATGCGTGACACAGTAATGCGTGACACAGCAATGCGTGACACAGCTGTGCGTGACACAGCAATGCGTGACACAGCAGTGCGTGACACAGCAGTGCGTGACACAGCAGTGCGTGACACAGCAGTGCATGGCACACAAGTGCGTGACAGAGCAGTGCCTGGCACAGCAGTGCGTGAACGGAGCTTAGCGCACAAACGCAACGAGCTACGTTCATTTCCACACCTGTACAAATAAATGACGGAGTAATAAATGCATCTCTGACGTTTTATAATTGTCACAGACAAATCCGCGGTTGTCTCGAGATCTCCTCCTCATCCTCGATCTCCTCCTCCTACCATGGCCACGTGGAGTCTTCCACCAGCTCTCGTCGTGTGCCTTGTAAACGCGGCAGATTGTGGGTTGTTTTTACCGCGTGTGGTTTGTCGTTCTTAAGAACGGTGAATAAACATTTCTTGGAAATGAGTTGCTTCCCCCACGCACCCCCCCCCCCTTCCGATAAAAATTCGTTATAATGTCCACGCCGCACGCTTAAATAAAAAGCAGCAGGAAGTCGGGACAGTCGGATATGTCCAAAGGCGCAGTAGAATGGATGCTAAATGGAAAATTGCCGTTTGTGTGATTTCGCCTCTTAATGCACGGCTGTAATTGTTTTCTCTGCCGAGAATTAATTTTATTTTGTACGAGTTATGCTTCGGTAACACCATCCAAAACACTCCCTCGTCTCCTTCGTCAAGTCGGAGATTTTTTTTTTGTTCGCTACCCGGCCTACAAGATTAATTGGTATTAAATTCTCCGTGTGAATCGGGTAGAAATGTGCGCGGAAATGCATATCGCGAATTTGCGCCTTTGTAACTACGCTTCTGGAACATAAACACACGGACACACACACACCTAGGAAACACGCGTGCAAACTAAGACAAAGATCCCCCGTATAGCCTCAACAGACTTTGTGCGGGAAAGTGCTAAGAGCGAGCACCCTTTGAAGGCCGGCACGGCGCACGAGGGGGTGGGTGACCAGCGCCACGTCAGGCCGCCTTTGTCTCCCCAGTGGAGATGTTTACGTGCCGCACCAGGTACTCATTTGGGGCTTTGTAGACTTAGTGGAAGCCCAGGACCGGTTAAGATAATCGTCACTGGTGGTGGCAATGAGCCGGTATCGAACTTAGGTTTATGTCGGGTTCGCAGCGCAGTGCGCTAAGCGCTGCACCGCCGTTAGACACAACTCACACACAAAGACAGAGATCCCCGTATAGCCTTACTATACTTTTGGGGCAAGTGCCCCAAATGTAAAACTTGTCCCAAAACGCTGGTCGCCGAGTTCGTCGCGCAAGACGCTAACGGCTACACAACCGTTCCCAACGTTGACTCGGCGTCGCTTGTTAACTGGGGAAACGTTTTTTTTTGTTCTATCGTGAGAATAACCTAAACACATTCTTTAAATACCAGACGTGGAATATTAAAGATACAAGCCACGGCAGTGCGACTGTGCTCATGCGACCCAAACTATGGGCCATGAAAGTCAACCCACTGTGGTAGCCTGCTCCCCTTCAACGGACGAGGAACAAACACGAACTCTTTCTCTCTCTCCGTGATGAAGCTCTCTCGTGGTGACCAGGAGCAGACAAATCCGCAAGAAATCCGTAAAATGACTCTCGTTTGTAAAGTACTGAGTAAATATTGTACAGTGTGCTTCAAAACAATACATTAACACTTATATGGGACTATCGTTTTTAATGGAAAAAGAACGGATAATGCACTGTAACATGACAACAAATGTAATCTTCTTGGTTCTTTCGGTAAAGTCACGTAGAATGGAAATAATAAAATAATAAAGAAAAAAAATATTTAAATAATTCTCACGACGTTTCGGCCACAACGCAAACAGCGTTGTGGCCGAAAAACGACTCTGTCTTCTCGACAGACCTGTTCTCCACCTGAGGACGGCTGCTTGCGTTGTGGCCGAAACGTCGTGAGAATTATTTTATTGGTTTATTTTTATTATTTTATTATTTCCATTCTACGTGACTTTACCGAAAGAACCAGGAAGATGAATCCCTGCAGTCACGAAAGCTTTAAATCGAAACAAATGTAATGTTAATAGCTTCAACAAGTCGAAGAGTCTATCCACTTGTTTCGTCATCGTTGTCAACGCGTGCCTGGAATCTTCTCCAGGTGGTCTCCAGAGCTCGGAGGCAGCACATTTCCCGTGGTATTCTTACAAATTCTCAGAAGTGTTCACATTCATTTGAAGCGCCCCGTATTTGTGTGTCATTGACACAGTTTAGCGTTGTATCTATCTGATTTATATAATGAGCCAATAATGTGTGTGTCCCGTGCGTGACGTCACTCCACATGAGCCCCCCCTGCGTGACGTCACTCCACATGAGGCCCACCCCCCCCCGCGTGACGTCACTCCACATGAAGCCCACCCCCCTCATTAATATTCATGAGTGGGGTGGCATTTTACACGAACGCAGAGCTGAATTAAATAGTTTATTACGCAAAGTCGCTTCAAATGTGACGACGTTTCTTTACAGAAAGTGGCGGTGAAAAATAAATCTAAGCAGCACAGTGCAACATCCGTGCGTGACGTCGCTGCAAAAAAGCCCCCCCCCCCCTTCATTAATATTCATGCACGCGTGGTTTACACTAACGCACAAATGTCGCGCACTCCACATGACGCACCCCTCCCCTCATTAATAATCATGAGCGGGTGACGTCACTCCACATGCCGCAGCCCTCCACAATAACCATTAACGGGTGACGTCACTCCACATGGGGCAACCCCGCCCCCCCCCCCCCTCATTAATAATCATGAGATGAACAATTTTGCTGTTGAATATTTCAGATTTACTGCAAAATACACCTGTCCTTGGACGGGCAAAAAAAAGCTAATTCATAATATCTTCTTGGTTCTTTCGGTAAAGCCACGTAGAAGGGAAGTAATAAAATAATAAAAATAAAACATAATAAAATAATTCTCACGACGTTTCGGCCACAACGCAAGCAGCCGTCCTCAGGTGAAGACCAGGTCTGTCGGTGGAGACAGTGTTTTATTTTTATTATTTTATTACTTCCCTTCTACGTGACTTTACCGAAAGAACCAAGAAGATGAATCCCTGCAGTCACGAAAGCTTTAAATCGTAGTTCATAATACAGTAAAACCTTGGATTGCGAGTAACTTAGTCTCCGAGTGTTTTGCAAGACGAGCACATTTTAAAAAGTAATTTGATAAACGAGCGAGGTCTTGCAATACGAGTAGTACGTGTATATGCTTTGTCTGCCGAGCGTCACGTGATCACAACTGATATACGAGTGCTTTGATATACGAGTGCTTTGGATTACAAACACGTTTCCAGAACGAATTATGCTCGCAATCCAAGGTTTTACTGTAGTTTTTTCTTGGGGGGGGGGGGGGGGGGGGGGGTCAGGTCGCGTTCGTAACACGCGGTGTCATACACCCCTCCTCCACACGACACAGCTGGTTTGTGAAGTTATCAGGTCACGAACGTGTCCGATTTCTTACCGCTTCGGCAACACCGCCAGCAGTGACGGAGACAAGTCTCACACCGGTGGTTACAACCGGCACCATCAGGCAGTTTGCCAAATGTCAAAAAATGTCCTCCAAGTCTTTCGCCTTAAACGGGGAGTCAGACGGCACCGATGTATTTCTCTCCTCTCGTGGCCCGTAAAATATTCTGCGCTGTTATGTCGTCCAATTGCACAGTCAACGTGTTCATTATAGTTAACACCAAACGTTGCCGAACACAACGTTGTCCAGATAGACAAATTACGTTTTCAGACGTCTTCCAAACATCCACTTTCTATACCGGCCTCGCCTAGATTCCAACCCAGGGAAGGGGGCATCCTGCTCAGGTAGGAAACTAGGCCGCACGGGGGTCTGGGTGGCGAGAGTAGGCGACGCGCTGGCTAGGAGATGTTAACTACCTCGCCTGGTCTACAGGAGGTCGTGGGTTCGATGCCGACCCTGACGCCTGCTGCTGTATATTTGGGGTTTGCGTGTCTCTCATCATCATCATCACGGTGGCTAGGAGATGTTAACTACCTAGCCTGGTGCACAGGAGGTCGTGGGTTCGATCCCGACCCTGACGCCGATCTGCTGTATATTTGGAGTTTGCGTGTCTCTCTCTCTCATCACCATCACGGTGGCTAGGAGATGTTAACTACCTCGCCTGGTATACAGGAGGTCGTGGGTTCGATCCCGACCCTGACGCCTGCTGCTGTATATTTGGAGTTTGCGTGTCTCTCTCTCTCATCATCATCACGGTGGCTAGGAGATGTTAACTACCTCGCCTGGTGCACAGGAGGTCGTGGGTTCGATCCCGACCTTGACGCCTGCTGCTGTATATTTGGAGTTTGCGTGTCTCTCTCTCTCATCATCATCACGGTGGCTAGGAGATGTTAACTACCTCGCCTGGCTTGCAGGAGGTCGTGGGTTCGATCCCGACCCTGACGCCTGCTGCTGTATATTTGGAGTTTGCGTGTCTCTCTCTCTCATCATCAAAACGGTGGCTAGGAGATGTTAACTACCTAGCCTGGTGCACAGGAGGTCGTGGGTTCGATCCCGACCCTGACGCCGATCTGCTGTATATTTGGAGTTTGCGTGTCTCTCTCTCTCATCACCATCACGGTGGCTAGGAGATGTTAACTACCTCGCCTGGTATACAGGAGGTCGTGGGTTCGATCCAGACCCTGACGCCTGCTGCTGTATATTTGGAGTTTGCGTGTCTCTCTTTCATCATCATCACGGTGACCTGGAGATGTTTACTACCTCGCCTGGTGTGCAGAAGGTCGTGGGTTCGATCCCGACCCTGACGCCTGCTGCTGTATATTTGGAGTTTGCGTGTCTCTCTCTCTCATCATCATCACGGTGGCTAGGAGATGTTAACTACCTCGCCTGGTGCACAGGAGGTCGTGGGTTCGATCCCGACCCTGACGCCTGCTGCTGTATATTTGCTCTCCCTGTGGTCGCGTGGATTTTTCTCTGGATTCCTCCGGTTATTTCCTCCTCATTTGTAACCAACATCACGCGTTTAGAGTATTTGGCTGAGAGACATTTCCACGTGACGACAAGCCACTTCGTTGAGCTGTCATTTGTGGCCACGTGGCTTCTGAAAAAGAACTTCTGTATAGCCAAATGGGCCTTACCTGGTAAAATAAAAAATATACTTTAGTTTACAGATATTGTACTGCACTCAGTGTGGCGAAAGATGGGCCATTCCCAGTAAACATGCAACGTTGAGATCACGTCACCTCAACGTTCCGTGTTTTACTGGGTTGGCACGAGAGTTGCCACCTCTGAGATGCAAAAAACCTGGACATGCCGCAGAAGGAAAGAGATGATCTCGCAATAACAGGAGAGGTGGGAACGGCATTTTTTGTTGTTGCCCTATATTTCTTTTCAATGTGCGGGCCCCGTGACATTCACGCTGTGACCGCACGTACCACGTACCATCAACACAAAGCCTTAACCGGTTATGAAAAAGCAAGGGGATTGAAAAATGTGGAAAGGGCTCGCTGCCTCCAAAACCATGCCACACGGCTATACGGGGATCTCTTGTCTTTGTTGTGTGAGTTGTGTCTAACGGCGGTGCAGCGATTAGCGCACTGCGCTGCGAACCCGACATTAACCTGAGTTCGATTCCCACTCACTGCCACCACCAGTGAAAGGAGAAAAGGTGAATTTTTAACGGAAAAAGGAAGGGATGACAAGGGGAGATTTCTATCTAACCGAAACACACCTCACATGAAGCAAAGAATAACATTAAGAGGTTGTCGTCTGATGAAGCTAGTTGTAATTACTGGTGAAACGTCGTAGTCAGATTGTAAATGTTGTGGTGTGGCTCTCCAACACACCGGTTAGTGCTGTACTAGTGACGAATTGGCCACGTTCTGTTTACGTGACAACCCTTACTAGTTGGCTGTGTCGGGTGGCGGCGGGGTTTAACGACACATTTATATATTTACGCGATCTAATCCAAAAACCTCTATTATGGATTTAGAGGCGACCTGAAACGATACATTTATTTATTTATGTCTACCCCTCCGATTCCGTTTCCCGTCTAATCTGCGGTGGTGATGTCCTATTCTATTGAGTGGCGGCATGACCGTCGCTATTATGTATTAATTATTACTATTATTATTATTAAACAACTGACGATAAAAGATCGACGTTTTGTAATGTCCTGGGAATATTTCGATTTTTCTGGTTTTCCTCCCCGGGACAGCTATCGTCAAGAAAAAAAAAACAGCGAGGACCACGAGGTTGGGGGGGGAAAAAAACAACAACCCGCGGAACAAAATGATCATGAGCGTCGTTTGCGCAGAATGCCGTCGGCAGCAAAATAAATAACCGGGCAAACACACACCTCGTGCACACGCGCGCGCGAGTGTGTCCCTGCATGTACATGTATTACAGTACACTTTCAACACATCCCATCAGCCGCAACGGCCTTCACTCTGGGATTGCGTTATCTTCGGCGGCGTTCATTGAATGCAAGCAGATTTTTGAAACTCCAAACCGGCTTTGACATTCGGTGTGTGATCAGCGCAGTCAGCCTTGCCCGAAGCAATGCTGTTAAACGGCCCGATGTCCATCGCAGGCAAGGAGTGGTTTTCAGATTCAGTGTCTCATCAGCGTAGCCAGGCTGGCTGTAACCAATCCTCGTGAACTACCTAATGTTTCATCTTCTTAGTTCTTTCGGTAAAGTCACGTAGAAGGGTCTTCACCTGAGGACGGCTGCTTGCGTTGTGGCCGAAACGTCGTGAGAATTATTGTATTATGTTTTTTATTTTTATTTTATTACTTCCCTTCTACGTGACTTTACCGAAAGAACCAAGAAGATGAATCCCTGCAGTCACGAAAGCTTTAAATCGAAATTTAACTACCTAATGTTTACCAAAGGCAAGGAGTGGTTTTGAGATTCAGTGTCTCATCAGCGTAGCCAGGCTTGGCTGTAACCAATCCTCGTGAACTACCTAATGTTTACAATAAGCAGTGACTGGTTTTGAAATGCAGTGTCTCATCAGCGCAGCCGGGCTTGGCTGTAACCAATACTGGCGCCTAATGTCCATCACAGGCAAGGGGCATCCACCCGCATCCACCTTCTGTTTAGATTCGGGTCCTAACCCCCAAAAAGGGGACAAGCGACGGCGGCAGGCAACACGAGGAGTTGGTCGGGGCCTGGGCATGGCTCAGGGCACGGGCTGTGGAAGGTCGCGGAGAGAGGGGGAGGGGAGCGAGCCAGGGCCGAGGCTCACTTAAGCGACTGGGTTTGGTGGGAGGAGAGCCTCTGCGTTAACTCACGCGGGGGCTCCCCTAACGCGCGGCGCGCGGGGGCGGCGTTAAACATAATTTAGATGCCCCTGTTAAATTTTTACTGGGACGACTGCATGCCACGCCGCCGTCGAGAAAACATTGGGAATTATTGTCGGGGCCGCGTCAATAAATAACCGCGACTTCGTGTCCGAGCAGTGGTCAGATTGCTGGTTCGGCCACATTGAACAGCGGCGGTGTTTTTTTGTTGTTGTAATCTCCACCCGCCTCTCAGCCCACCCAAAGATAAAGACAAAGATGTCCCGTGTAGCCCCTCGACGAACGTTTGGGGCAAGTGCCGCCACGGCACACAAGGTGGGGTGGGGAGGGGGGGGGGACTAGCACCACGCCCGGCCACCCTTGTCTCCCATAGTGTCGATGTGTGCACGCCACATCAGGCATTCATTCGAGGCTGAGTTGACCTCACCCAACCCACAACCCCAACCGCGACGCTACACCACGTTGACTACGGAATGTGGAACCCCAAAATGCGCTGGAAAATCGTACCGGCTTTGCCGCAATGTGCCACTTGAACGTAATTATAATACATAATACGAAGAATCTCTAGGTCGTACAAACGATGTGTCGGGTAAGTCCAGGAATCGCATAAAAAAAAATTCGGTATTTGCACCGTTGTCACCAACCAGCCAAACAAAATTAGAGAGACACATCCAACAGTGGATATCTTCCACACGCCCGGCGTGTCGCGGTGTACATGGACGTCGTCAGGAACGTGGCACGGCGCCGGTTGATTTGTTGTTGTTGTTGTTATTGTTGTTGTTGTTGTCGTTGATATTGTTGTTGTTCTGTGTGCCTATGTGTGTGTCTCTCTCTGTGTGTGTCTCTCTGTGTTACGTGGGGAGCGGTAGTGTAGAGGTTAGCGCGCTGCGCTATGAACCCGGCGACCCGGGTTCGATTCCCGCTCACCGCCAACACCGGTGACGATTATCTGAACCGGTCCTGGGCCTCCCCTAGGTCGACTCAGCCTCAAATGAGTACCCGGTGCGGTGTGCAAACATCGCCACTGGGGAGACAAAGGCGGTCGGGCGTGGTGCTGGCCACCCACCCCCTCGTGTGCCGTTCTGGCCTTCATAGGTGCTCGCTAACAGCACTTGCCCCTACAGTCTGTTAAGGCTATACGGGGGATCTTTGTCTTTGTCTTTGTGTTATCTCTCTCTGCTTGTGTGTCTCCTGTTTCGTGTTTTATTTCTCTCTTAAATTTAGCAATCTTTGGAAGAACGTAATCAACCAGGTAGGGTGTTGACTGTTATGTTAGCCGACTCTCTGTGTTGTATTGCATTGTATTTCTAAGTTTGCTTGGCTTTGTTTTCTCTTTCATTTGTACCTGATGATGATTGCTTGTGTTGCAATCGAAACGTCGTGTGCTATTATTCATTTTTTTATTTTCTCTTTCTACGTTACTTTACCGAAAGAACCAAAGAGTATTGTTGTTGTTGTTGCTATTGTTGTTAGTGTTGTTGTTGTTCCTATTGTTGTTAGCGTTGTTGTGGTTATAGTTGTTAGTGTTGTTGGTATTTTTGTTGGTACTGTTATTGTTGTTGATATTGTTGCGAATATTGTTGCCATTGTTGTCGCTGATGCTATTTTTCCTATTATTGTTGCTATTGCTGTTATTGCTTTTGTTTTTTTTTCGTTTGTTCTTGCACGGTATCTATGCCACTAGCCTGAGAGCCTCCCCCCACCCCCAGCCACCCACAGGTTCATTACGGGGGGAACCGCTGGTGTACATCATCATCATCACCTTGCCGCGCTGCCACGTGCATCAGAAACGTAGCACATTGATACAGAGCGTGGAACAAAGACAGGATGAGAGGTACACGAGACAGCGTGGACACACGAGAGGAAGAGAGATGCGTGTCTGGAGGATTTAGACTGACGGACAGGGAGAGGAACACGTGGATCAGACGACGCACGGAGGTCCTAGAGCCGCTGTGTTGACCGATTAGAATAGCGGACTTGGGCTGTACGGAGTCGTGTACGTATGAACTTCTTTCGCACCTTACTTCGGCAACCGAGCTAATCGGAGGTGCGGTGGGGAAGGACGTCAAACGAAGCGCAAAAAATCACTTCTCAAGAAATGAGTTTTCAACACAGATGTCAAAGTGCACACAGCCTCCAGCGGCTTGCTAATGTCGCGAGAGCGTTCCAGACGGCCGCAGAAGCGCGTCTGAAAGCGCCGCGCGATGTGGTGACCACCGCGTGACGATGGTTTATGCTCCTTAACGAGATCAGCAAAGGTGTCGCGCGTGCTCCATTTGTGGCGAGCGCTCTGTGCGACCTCGTAACGCATTCGTTAGGCGACCAGGAAGCCGATGGCCTGTGGTGGAGACGAACCATGGAATGGCAGCCAAGGGATGGAGCAGGCTCGGGTGGGAACGGCCACTGCCCCGAGGTGGAGCGACAATCGTGAGAGATGGCGACGACTTGGGGAGCAGGTCTTCATTCAGCAGCGGAGCGATCGTGGCCGATGATGATTACATCGTCATAGGGCACCACGGTGGCGAATTGTTAACCACCTCGCCTGTTGTACAGGAGGTCGTGGGTTCGATCCAGACCCTGACGCCTGCTGCTGTATATTTGGGGTTTGCGTGTCTCTTTCTCTCATCATCACGGTGGCTATGAGATGTTAACTTCCTCGCCTGTTATCCAGGAGGTCGTGGGTTCGATCCCGATCCTGACGCCTGCTGTATATTTGAAGTTAGCGTGTCCCTCTCTTTCATCATTATCACGGTGGCTAGGAGATGTTAATTACCTCGCCTGGTGCACAGGAGGTCGTGGGTTCGATCCAGACACTGACGCCTGCTGCTGTATATTTGGGGTTTGCGTGTCTCTCTCTCCCTCTCTCAGTGGTCGCGTGGATTTTTCTCCGGTCTTTTCCCTCCACATTTAGAATCAACATCACGCGCTCAGAGTATTTGGCTGCTGTACAATTCCACGTGATGATGATAAGCCACTTCGTTGGGCTATCACGCGTGGCCAGGTCACTTCTGAGCAACAACTATACAGCTCAGTGGGCCGAACCTGGTTAAAAAAAGAAAAATTATTTAAGAGTTTAAACATTTTTTCGTGACTGCAGGGATTCATCTTCTTGGTTCTTTCGGTAAAGTCACGTAGAAGGGAAATAATAAAATAATAAAAATAAAACATCATAAAATACAATTCTCACAACATTTCGGCCACAACGCAAGCAGCCGTCCTCAGGTGAAGAAGAGGTCTGTCGGAAATGCAGCAGGTTTCAGATGCTGTCTTTCCGACAGACCTGTTCTTCACCTGAGGACGGCTGCTTGCGTTGTGGCCGAAACGTCGTGAGAATTGTATTTTATTATGTTTTATTTTATTATTTCCCTTCTACGTGACTTTACCGAAAGAACCAAGAAGAGGAGTTTAAATATTGAACACAAGCAAGTACATTACACGTGCTTTTACTAATGCATATGTACCGTGTTGAATAGGACACGGGACGTGTGTATGGTATACGCCGCAGTAGATTGTGTGCAATGTACTATGCACGTTTGCAGCATTGCTTATAGACTGCATAGAAGCCTGCGAAGGAGTTAAACGTTACATTAAGAGCGGAATGTATGTGCGGTGGTGCGTTTGTGGGGAGCGGTGGCGCAGCGGTTAGCGCGCCGCACAGCGAACCCAGCGACCCGAGTTCGACTCCCCGCTCACGGACACCAACACCCAGTGACGATTATCCCAACCAATCCTGAGCGTCCCCTAGGTCGACTCAGCCTCAGATGAGTACCTGGTGCGGTGTGGAAACATCGCCACTGGGGAGACAAAGGTGGTCGGGCGTGGTGCTGGTCACCCACCCCCTCGTGTACCGTGCCGGCCTTCATAGGTGCACTTGCCCTAATAATCTGACAAGGCTATACGGGGGATCTTTGTATTTTTTTTTCGTGCGAATGGATGCGGGGCTCTGTCTCGTGCGTGACCTCCAGCCATCGATGGCTTCTTCCCAAGCGCACGTAATACAACACAGCCTCGGCGTGCACCTAGCCTGGCACCACAGCTGTGTTGACGTCATCTCCGCCGAGCGGTGCATTGCTGCTGTTGTCGGTGTGTGGGCGAGACTTTTGGCTGATCGCTCTGTTAACCTCGGAAATGTTCTCAACTTGAGTCTACACAACCGATGCCTTTGTTGTTGTCACGTTCTGACCACGTGCCCCTGCTGAAAATCTATGAAAAAAAAGCTTCATAGCTCATCGGATTCCACCAGGATAAATACAGATTCTGATTGACAGCCTGAACCACAATGCATCCATGTGAATCCGATCGACATCGGGATGTGTAAAACAAAAATGTAGTTTTTTTAACGTAGAGAGGCACCACACGTGTGCATGAGTTGCACGGCTCTCTGCTTGTTAAAAGTGTTTACTTGTATTGTCAGCAAAGAAAAAACCACACGAATGCGTCGTCTGTATTGTGCGTTAGAAAGTTTTGAGTCGAGCTCGGACCCATATCTGCATCGGGTACTTCGCCAGCATTGGTTCAAGCAAAGCAGCCTGACTCCGCTGATGCGTCACCACAATGTCGAAACCAGTCGAGGGTTTTAGCTTTTGCTGCTAAAATTGACGAACTCGCAGAAGGCCGTGTGTGTCTCAGAGGTCGCAAACGGGGTTTGATTCCTTACCCGTACCCGGCCGCACCAGAGTCGCAAATGGGTAGCCGTACCCGGCCAGGTACGGGTAGCCGTTCCCTACCCGTACCCGTACCCTACCCGAAATGAGTGACAAACGGTTACTCACCAGTGACTCACGGCCTACCCGTACCCGTACCCGGCCGCACCAGGGTCGCAAACGGCTACCCGTACCCGGCCGGGTACGGGTAGCCGGGTATCGGGTGGGGTACGGGTATCGGGTACCCGGTTGCGACCTCTGGTGTGTCTGATGGGATGTGAAAGTAGAAAGTAAAACCTAAATACTTTCAAATACAAATAAGTATTTTATTTATTTTGGAAGAGACATCCTTTGTACTCGTCGACGCTAGGCCGAGACGAGCACGTGGCAGCGAAGGGGCGGGAGCCAATGGGAAGCGAGGGTGGGTGGAGCCGTGATTGAATTAAATGCCCCCCCCCACACACCGGCCCCCCCTCCGTCCGGCACGGCGCAGTTGCACCGCCTGTACACCCCACGATAGGTCACGCCACGGCCAGAGAGAGGGGAGTTTGGTGTTCTCCATTGTTCGTTGTGACACGTGCAACGCGACCGGCGCTCGGCTCTCAGTGGGAGAGAGGTTGCGAGGTCAAATCTCGGTCAAGGGGTCAACTCGGCTCAACGTCATCATCACCACCACCATCATCATCATCATTTATACTTACGAGATCTATAATATTAGTCGCGAAAGCCTACGTGTTCAACTAATCATCATCAACACAACCACCATTATTATCGCCATCTCCACCTCCATTAGCAATAATCACAATCACAACCATCATCATCATCACTATCATCCCAACCATCATCATCATCACCGTCATCACTATCATCTTCATTCCAACGATCTTCGACACCATCCTCACAATCATGATCGTCATCACAACAACCATCATCACCATGATCTCTCTCATCACCATCACTATCATCCCAACCATCATCATCATCACCACCACCACCACCAAGCCCGCTGAGGTTGGCACAAAGCTACTACTCTGGAGGAAGTCAACGGTGGTTGTACAATGGATATCCTGGCCTCTGCCATAAGAATGTGGACAATTACGTATTTGCGTGCGCGCATGAGTGAATATTTTGAATATATGTGGCTGGAAATGTATATGTGCCTATATATGTGCACAGTAATTACACATATGGATGTATTCCTCTCTATCTGTGTCGGGAGCGGTCGTGTAATGGTGAGTGCACTGCGCTACGAACCACAACCAAAAACCGATGACGAACATCTGAACCGGTACTGGAACTCCCTCCTTTAGGTCGACTCAGCCTGAAACGAATAACTCCTGGTGGGAGACAAAGGCGGCCGGGCGTGGTGTTCATCCACCCACCCCCTCGTGCGCCGCGCGGGCCATCATAGGTGCTCGCTAATGGCACTTGCCCCGACAGTCTGTTAACGGCTATACGGGGGATCTTTGTCTGTGCTGTGTGTGTGTGTGTCCCCGTGTCCCCGTGTCCCCGCGCAGGGAAAGGTCACGCTGAGACAGCAATGACTCCTCTGGGGCCGTGAGTCCAGGGCTGACAGCTGGGCTCGCCGCACACAGAGCGGTCACTCCCCACGCTCCCTCCTGCCTCGCCTCTCTCTCCCCGCTCGTCTCCCTGTGCCTATCCACCCACCCACCCCCCCGTCTCTTCTTCACACCCCCCCCCCTCCACCTCCTTTCTCTCATCTCCCTCTGCTCTCCTCTCTCGCCTCTCCCTCCCTCCCGTCTCTTTTTTTTGTTTAAAAATGTTATCGTTTATTTGTGTTAAAAATCACCTCCGTTCGGTCGAGTGTGTGGGAAGCAACTTGCGTTCTGTTGAAAAAGAATTGGGAAGTGGTGGACATTCCACATTCCCGCGACGGGGCATGGTACATCCACAGGGCAGCCGTTTTGTCTTCTAGCGGACGGTGGCTCAGCATCGAGACAATTGGCGTCACTTGACACCACAATCGGCACCATGAATGTGCGTCCTCTCTCTCTCCATCTCTCTTCTTTTTTTACGATCAGTGGAAACAAGAAGATGCTCGGTGTATTCGGCACTTTGTTTCGTTCATCATTTCGTATTTTTTTTTTCTCTTCACACTCTCTCTCCCCATCTCTCTTCTCTCCACACACTCTCTCTCCCCCCATCTCTCTTCTTTCTACACTCTCTCCCCCCATCTCTCTTCTCTCCACACACACTCTCTCTCTCCCCATCTCTCTTCTTTCTACACTCTCTCTCTCTCTCTCTCCCCATCTCTCTTCTCTCCACACTCCGCTCTCTCCATCACCTCTACCCCCCCTCCTCTTCCCTTCGCCCCCCCCCCCTCTCTCTTCCCTCCATCTCCTCTCTCTCCTGATCTCTCTATACCCGATCCCTCCCCCCCCTCTGTTTCTCCGTTATCTCTCCGTTCTCCACCCTTTCTCTCGCCCCGATCTCTGCCCTCTCTACCCTCAACATCATCTCTCTCCACTCGCCCCCATTTGCGATCTCTCCATTCTGCCCCCCCCCCCTTCCTCCTCTTCCTCCTCTTCCTGCATGAGTTTATTGTCTCTTTTCTTTCTCCCCTCATCTCTCTCCCTTCGCTCTCCTCTTTCTTCACTCTCTCCACCCCCCTCCCTCCCTCTCTCTTTGCCCGATCCACTCCCCTTCATTCGATTTTCTTTCTCCTGTTCCGTAGCTCTCACTTCTTCTCGTGTCATCACCTGAACTCTCTCCCCACTCCACACTCACCAACTCCACTCTCTCCCCACTCCACACTCACCAACTCCACTCTCTCCCCACTCCACACTCACCAACTCCACTCTCTCCCCACTCCACGCTCACCAACTCCACTCTCTCCCCACTCCACGCTCACCACCTCCACTCTCTCCCCACTCCACACTCACCACCTCCACTCTCTCCCCACTCCACACTCACCAACTCCACTCTCTCCCCACTCCACACTCACCACCTCCACTCTCTCCCCACTCCACGCTCACCAACTCCACTCTCTCCCCACTCCACGCTCACCACCTCCACTCTCTCCCCACTCCACACTCACCAACTCCACTCTCTCCCCACTCCACACTCACCACCTCCACTCTCTCCCCACTCCACGCTCACCAACTCCACTCTCTCCCCACTCCACGCTCACCACCTCCACTCTCTCCCCACTCCACGCTCACCAACTCCACTCTCTCCCCACTCCACGCTCACCACCTCCACTCTCTCCCCACTCCACACTCACCAACTCCACTCTCTCCCCACTCCACGCTCACCACCTCCACTCTCTCCCCACTCCACACTCACCACCTCCACTCTCTCCCCACTCCACACTCACCACACTCACTACCTCCACTATCTCCACACTCACCACACCTCACCACCTCCACTCTCTCCACACCACACTCACCACCTCCACTCTCTCCACACTCACCACACTCACCACACTCACCACCTCCACTCTCTCCCCACTCCACACTCACCACCTCCAATCTCTCCCCACACCACACTCACCAACTCCACTCACCTCTCCACACTCACCACACTCACCACACTCACCAACTCCACTCACCTCTCCACACTCACCACACTCACCACACTCACCACCTCCACTCTCTCCCCACTCCACACTCACCACCTCCAATCTCTCCCCACACCACACTCACCAACTCCACTCACCTCTCCACACTCACCACACTCACCACACTCACCATCTCCACTCTCTCCACACTCACCACACTCACCAACTCCACTCTCTCCACACTCACCATACTGACCAACTCCACTGAGCTCTCCATACTCACCACACTCACCACCTCCACTCTTTCCACACTCACCACACTCACCACCTCCACTCTCTCCACACTCACCACACTCACCAAATCCACTCTCTCTCCTCTCCACACTCACCACACTCACCACCTCCACTCTCCCCCCACTCCACACTCACCACCTCCAATCTCTCCACACTCACCACACTCACCAACTCCACTCTCTCCACACTCACCACACTCACCAACTCCACTCTCTCTCCACACCACACTCACCATACTCACCAACTCCACTGACCTCTCCACACTCACCACACTCACCACCTCCACTCTCTTCACACTCACCACACTCACCAACTCCACTCTCTCCCCACTCCACACTCACCACCTCCACTCTCACCACACTCACCACACTCAACCACTCCCACTCTCTCCCCTGTCCGCAATCACAACGCCACCATCTCCGGGTTATCCCGGTGTTTTTGCTCAACATTCATAATGCACGTGCGGTTTAGGGTAGTTGGCTGCTGTACATGTCCACGTGATGAGCTCGTGAAGCGATCATTCGTGATGGGCAGGTGGCTTCTGACAAAAAAAAAACATTTAGCTCAGTGGGGCCTTACCTGGTAAAATAAAAACAAATGTTAGTTCGTTAGATATCTCCCCCACCGCCTACAATGCGGTCACTGCATCGCGCGCGTTCAGATGCGCTTCAGCGGCCGTCTGGAACGCTCTCCCTGCCGACATTAGGAAGTCACTGGGAGGGAACTATACAGGATTTAAATCGTCTAGGATTCACAAACTCACTTCTTTAAGATTACATTGTGTTTAGTTCATTGTTCTCCCCCCCCCCGCGTCACCTTCGATTAACACAATGGGGCTACGTACGTACGGTGCGAAATAAGTTCTACAAATACAAAGATCCCCCGTATAGTCTTAACAGACTGTTGGGACAAGTGCTGTTAGCGAGCAGCACCTTTGAAAGCTGGAACGGTACACAGGGGGGTGGATGGCCAGCACCACGTCCGACCGCCTTTGTCTCTCCAATGCCGATGTTTGCACACCGCACCAGGAAACTCATTTGAGGCTGAGTCGACCTAGAGGAAGCCCAGGACCAGCCCAGACATTCGTCACTGGCGTTGGCCGTGAGCGGGAATCGAACTCTGGCCGCCGGGTTCCGTTAGCCGAGCCGCGCTAACCGCTGCACCACCGCTCGCCGCGACGTGTACATTGAAAGACTTTACCGAAAGAACCAAAGAGTAATTCCTGCAGTCACGAAATCTCCAAATTAAGTTTGAACTTTGAAAGAGGTTCAACGTCCGCCGGTGACACAAACAAACAAACATCCATCCAGTCCCAGCCCGTAGCGCCAGGCGGGATACGCGTGGCGAGACTAAGTTTCTGGGTGTTGTTTATCTCTCTCCCCCTTCTCCCTGCCATTGGAAACGCTCCGTGATGTGCCTCCGCCACTGAGCAATCTGCGTGGCTTCAAATTAATTACGGCCCCTTAATCTCCGCGACGCATGCTCTCAAACGCGTGAGTCGCTACCACGAATCAAGCTTCGCAAACACACACACACACAATGTAATAATAGTGATAAATGCGGAGCATGGTTTAGCAGAGGCGTTCCAAGTTTGCAAACTTAATTTTGATCCTGCTGCCGTTTTAGTTGTTTAACGAGCCCAGTGGGTTGTGTGTGCGCGCGCGTGTGTGTGTGTGCAGGGAAAGGTCCTGGCAAGGATTACACTGGTCAACATGAAAAAAAAAATTCTGGCCTGGACTTTTGCAGCTGTTTTAGACTAATTTCAGGGTGCTGATTCCAAATCTCAGATTTTCTCTATCACATCTCATTTTTATGCTATCGGCATACCCAATTTCCATTGATTTTAACCCGAAATTAACTCTGTCACTTATGATTGCAAGTTGTTGCGAGTCAGTGACTGCTTTAGTGTTAAAATATGGCGCTGTATTTTTAGGATAGTGTGTTTATGATATCATTTTATGGAGATATCCACATTTATTTTATATTTTTCTTCTGCAGTTTTTATTGAAAATGCAATATTTGATATCTCAAAAACCTGATGTGATAGACACAAACTGATGCCAGATTTGGAATCAGCACCCCAAAATTACATTAAAACCGTTGGAATACCTTATGCCAGAAAAAGTGTGTTGACCAGTGTAATTCGACATCACTTTGCCAGGCACGCTGAGGAGAGGCTTGCGGAGCCCCAATGTGGTTTCAGGAAAGGGCGGTCCTGCACATATGCCATATTTTCTGTCCGTTTGCCACAGCAGAGGTGTAGGGAATTCCAACAAGACCTACATCTCTGCTTTATTGACCTGGTCAAGGCCTATGATACCATCAGTAGGCCTGGGCTCTGGGTTGTTCTTCGTGCTTTCGGAGTCCCTGACCCGCTGCTCAAGATCATTCAGGACTTTCATGATGGTGAGCGGGCCCGGGGAAAACTACGTGGCCGGGAGTCGGAGCCATTCCCTGTTCACCTTGGGGTGAGACAGGGATGTCCTCTGGCTCCAACATTATTTAACATCTATTTCGACCACGTAGTTCGTGAAGCCTTCAGTAGCTGTACCGGAGGAATTTCCATCTGGTACAGATACGATGAGAGGCTGATCGATGCCCGGGTGCGGTCAAGGGATGGCTCCCTATTGGTCAACCACGTTATGTATGTTGATGAGCTGGTAATTCCGGTTCACTCAGAGGAGGAGTTGGAGGCGCTGCTGCTGAAACTGGAGTGTGCCACTAAGAGGTGGGGCCTTACCATCAGCCCCACCAAAACGAAGCACCTGCCTGGATATTTTGTACCATCGGGTACTCCACCCCCACAACTCCCAATCGGTGATGCGGCAGTTGTGGAGAGAGTGGAGAGTTTCCCATACCTGGGCAGTGTGCTCTTGACCGGCTCCGGTTTAACAGCAGAGGTTTCACTCCGAATCAGTCGTAGGCATTATCTTTTCATCGGTTGCGTAACGCTGTGTGGAAGCTACCTGGTCTGTCGCTCCGCACGAAGCTTCAGGTCTTCTCGGCCACAGTCATTTCCTCCCTTCTCTACGCTTGCGAAACGTGGACCCCCTTAATGGAGCATTTTCGCCGGTTGTCAACATTTAGACTGGCCTGCCTACGATCCATCCTGGGTTTAACCAGGCTGGATTGTGTGAGGAGCTCACAAATCCTTGAAAAATCTGGGCAAAGTCCCATCGGTGAGCTCCTCCGGCAGGCAAGTCTGCGTTGGTTGGGTCATGTAGCCCGCATGCCCAGCCACCGCACGCCTAAACAGCTTTTGTTCGGCCGGATCGAGGGGGCTAAACAGGCGCGGCACGGTCTAGAGAAGAGATGGAGTGATGTGGTACAGGAGGACGTGGAGCTGAGTGGACTTGCCGATGACTGGTACCAGCGGTGTCAAGATCGGCCTTTGTGGAGGAGGCTCGTGAAGGACGCTACTGAGCAGTTGGAGGCAGTCGTCCTCCATCAACAACGGAGGGCGGAGGAGCGACGCTCACAACAACGAGCGGAGCGCCGGGTTGCTAAAGCACAGCAAGTTGACACCGTAGGGGGCACAAATTGTGCATCAGCCAGTCATCTCGGTCATCTCAGTCAGTCGACCCGTGGCACCTGGGTGTGCCCCGTGACCTCCTGCCAGCGGGCGTTCGACACTTCACGTGGCCTCAAGGTGCACATGGCCTGGCACAAGCGTCGTGGTGACGTCACCGCCACTTAGTGGCGAATGGCGGTTGTTGTTGTTGTTGTTGTCGTGAGTCGCGGGGAACAGTGGTGTAGCGGTTAGCGCGCTGCGCTATGAACCCCGCTCACGGTCGACACCACTGACGACTTTCTGAACCGGTCCTGGGCCTCCCCTAGGTCGACTCAGCCTCTAATGAGTACCTGGTGCGGTTTGTAAAAACGTCGCCACTGGGGAGACGAAGGCTTGCCGGGCGTGGTGCTGGCCCCCCACCCCCTCGTGTGCCGTGCCGGCCTTCATAGGTGCTACTCGCTAACAGCACTTGCCCCATTGGCCTTTTAAGGCTATAACGGGGAAATCTTCGCCTCTCTGCGAGTCACGAGAGATGTGACGTGTATGAGCGAGGGGGTGTTGGTGGCGGCTACGATCCATCATGGGTTTAGCCGGGCTGGATTGTGCGAGGAGCTCACAGATCCTTGAGAGCTCTGGACACAGCCCCATCAATAATCGGCTCCTCCGGCAGGCGAGGATGCTGCGTTTGCGTGGGTCACGTATCCCGCATGCCCAGCCACCGCATGCCCAAGCAGCTTCTGTTTGACCGGACAGAAGCGGGCTAAACCGATTAGCGCGCTTGGCTACGTACGGCGTGAAAGAAGTCCAACATACATACATGACGGGCGCGGCACGGGTTAAGGAAGAGATTTGGTGCAGAGGGATGTGGAGCTGATTGGACTTGCCGATGACCAGCGGTGTCACGATTAGCGCGCTTTGGCTACGTACGGCGCGAAAGAAGTCCAACATACATACATGACGGGCGCGGCACGGGTTAAGGAAGAGATGTGGTGCAGAGGGATGTGGAGCTGATTGGACTTGCCGATGACCAGCGGTGTCACGATTAGCGCGCTTGGCTACGTACGGCGCGAAAGAAGTCCAACATACATACATGACGGGCGCGGCACGGGTTAAGGAAGAGATGTGGTGCAGAGGGATGTGGAGCTGATTGGACTTGCCGATGACCAGCGGTGTCACGATTAGCGCGCTTTGGCTACGTACGGCGCGAAAGAAGTCCAACATACATACATGACGGGCGCGGCACGGGTTAAGGAAGAGATGTGGTGCAGAGGGATGTGGAGCTGATTGGACTTGCCGATGACCAGCGGTGTCACGATTAGCGCGCTTTGGCTACGTACGGCGCGAAAGAAGTCCAACATACATACATGACGGGCGCGGCACGGGTTAAGGAAGAGATGTGGTGCACAGGGATGTGGAGCTGATTGGACTTGCCGATGACCAGCGGTGTCACTGTCGGCCTCTGTGGAGGCGGCTCGTGAAGGGCGCTGCTGCTACTGGGCAGTTGGAGGCAGTCGACCTCCAGCGATGCTCACAACAACGAGCGGAGCGCTGGGTGGATAAAATCCAGTGAGATGGCGCAGCAGAGGGGGCACAGGTGGTGCATCGGCAGTCATCTCAGTCAGTCCCGTCACCTCCGATTATCACGGCTGGCTACGTACGGTGCGAAAGAAGTTTAATGTACGAACATTCACACAATAAGAGTTTTTTTGGGTGAGATCGCTTCAATATAAATGTGCTGTCCGATACAGCCAATTGTTAAGGTTTGTCGCGAAAACAAAACATGCCAATTCGCACTCGTGTTGGAGAGTAAACCCACAACACCGACAAGCATACGCGTTAAATACATACATCCACGTAGCCTCAAAGTGCACCTAGCCTGACACAGGCGATGTGGTGACGTCATCGCCACTCAGTGGCCAATGGCGGCTGTGGCTGTATGTATGTGGAACTTCTTTTGCGCCGTACGTAGCCAATCTTGCTAATCAGCGGTCCGTTGTTGTGCCAGTCTGTACAGGTGTGTGTGTGCCAGTGCAATGCACACGTGTGTGTGTGTGTGTGTGGCAATGTACACGTGTTTGTGTGTGTGGCAATGTACACGTGTGTGTGTGTGGCAGTGACACACTACACGTGTGTGTGTGCCAGTGTACACGTGCGTGTGCGTACTAGTGTACACGTGTGTGTGTGTGCCAGTGCAATGTACACGTGTGTGTGTGTCAGTGCACACGTGTGTGTGTTTACTAGTGTACACGTGTGTGTGTATGGAGTGTACACGTGTGTGTGTGTGTGGCAGTGCACGTGTGTGTGTATGGAGTGTAAACGTGTGTGTGTGTGCCAGCGTACACGTGTGTGTGTGTGCCAGTGTACACATGTGTGTGTGTGTGCCAGTGTACACGTGTGTGTGTGCCAGTGTACACGTGTGTGTGTGCCAGTGTACACATGTGTGTGTTTGTGCCAGTGTACACGCGTGTGTGTGTGTGTCAGTGTACACGTGTGTGTGTGTGCCAGTGTACACGTGTGTGTGTGCCAGTGTAAATGTGTGTGTGTGTCAGTGCACACGTGTGTGTGTGCCAGTGTACACGTGTGTGTGTGTGGCAATGTACACGTGTGTGTGTGGCAGTGACACACTACACGTGTGTGTGGCAATGTACAAGTGTGTGTGTGGCAATGTACACGTGTGTGTGTGTGTGCCAGTGTACACGTATGTGAGTGTGTACTAGTGTACGTGTGTGTGTGTGCCAGTGTACACGTGTGTGTGTGTGTGCCAGTGCATACCTTGGTGTGTGTGGCAGTGAACACGTGTGTGTACTAGTGTACGTGTTTGTGTGTCAGTGTACACGTGTGTGTGTGTGTACTAGTCTACACGTGTGTGTGTGTGTACGTGTGTGTGTGGGGCAATGTACACGTGTGTGTGTGTGTGGCAGTGACACACTACACGTGTGTGTGTGCCAGTGTACACGTGCGTGTGCGTACTAGTGTACACGTGTGTGTGTGTGCCAGTGCAATGTACACGTGTGTGTGTGTCAGTGCACACGTGTGTGTGTTTACTAGTGTACACGTGTGTGTGTATGGAGTGTACACGTGTGTGTGTGTGTGGCAGTGCACGTGTGTGTGTATGGAGTGTAAACGTGTGTGTGTGTGCCAGCGTACACGTGTGTGTGTGTGCCAGTGTACACATGTGTGTGTGTGTGCCAGTGTACACGTGTGTGTGTGCCAGTGTACACGTGTGTGTGTGCCAGTGTACACATGTGTGTGTTTGTGCCAGTGTACACGCGTGTGTGTGTGTGTCAGTGTACACGTGTGTGTGTGTGCCAGTGTACACGTGTGTGTGTGCCAGTGTAAATGTGTGTGTGTGTCAGTGCACACGTGTGTGTGTGCCAGTGTACACGTGTGTGTGTGTGGCAATGTACACGTGTGTGTGTGGCAGTGACACACTACACGTGTGTGTGGCAATGTACAAGTGTGTGTGTGGCAATGTACACGTGTGTGTGTGTGTGCCAGTGTACACGTATGTGAGTGTGTACTAGTGTACGTGTGTGTGTGTGCCAGTGTACACGTGTGTGTGTGTGTGCCAGTGCATACCTTGGTGTGTGTGGCAGTGAACACGTGTGTGTACTAGTGTACGTGTTTGTGTGTCAGTGTACACGTGTGTGTGTGTACTAGTCTACACGTGTGTGTGTGTGTACGTGTGTGTGTGGGGCAATGTACACGTGTGTGTGTGTGTGGCAGTGTACACACGTGTTTGCGTGTATGTACGACATTGATTCAACTCGCCATTATTTATTCATTTCTATCTTTCCCCTCCCTTTCATAGGCTAAATAATAAATATTAAATAATGAATTTGATATTTATTTATTTCAAATGCATTTTTTATAGTTGACTTATTATTTTTTAACGCGTATCATTTATTAGTTTATTTAACGCCGATAGCCAAATTCCTCTATAACCCCGTAGTCCCATTATCCATTCAACACCCTCTCGGGAGCATCACCTGTGCACGCAGAGATAAGGCGCAGCCCTGCAATTGCCTCCAATTTTATTTTTTTATTTGCCACGAAGAAAGTTCGAAACTCGGCCTCATTTTATGACATTTATTGGATTACACGTTAGCTGAAAAAACAAATTGGTGGCAGAGTCCTGTAGTTAAATCATTTTACGTGCGTACGTGTTGTTAAATTTTAGTGCGTGTGTAATGTCAACTATCTGATTTATCTTTTAAACCGGGACTGAAACTGAATGCTGGGGATTTTCCATGGCAGGAAAGGGTAAGAAAACTTGGAGGTCCGGAATGCAACCGTCTTTTTGTGGAACCACATAACTCAAGGATGTTCTCGAATCTGAATAATGTATATTTATAATACTGTTTATATATACAAAATATAATTTTCAAGTTCATTGTATGAGCGGTCAGTTCTCCTTTAACGCGGTAGATGTGTTCCTGAATAACACTGCGTTATAGAAAAATAACACTGCGTTATAGAGAAATCGCGTTATAATAACCATTGATTTATTTGGAATTAAATGGTTAGGGGGTAGTAGGTTTCGAAAATACATGACTGATATTTTTTTGTAATTTTTTTCATATTATAGTTAATTTTCGATTTAAAGCTTTCGTGACTGCAGGGATTCATCTTCTTGGTTCTTTCGGTAAAGTCACGTAGAAGGAAAATAATAAAATAATAAAAATAAAACATAATAAAATAATTCTCACGACGTTTCGGCCACAACGCAAGCAATGAGAAATTCCAGCCGTCTTCAGGTGGAGAACAGGTCTGTCCAGAAGGCAGACCTGTTCTCCACCTGAAGACGGCTGCTTGCGTTGTGGCCGAAACGTCGTGAGAATGATTTTATTATGTTTTATTTTTATTATTTTATTATTTTCCTTCTACGTGACTTTACCGGAAGAACCAAGAAGATTATAGTTAATGTTTACGTGTTCTTTTATAATGACTGTGTTACCGTTAGATAATATAATTCGTTAAGTGTACGCTGTGGCATGAGCGAACAATGCATGTTACAGTGTTCTTAGCCGCTCGTTGCAATTAAAATCAAGAAAGTTGTATGCGAAGCGAGACAAATTATACAGGTAAAGCACAGTCCGCGATATCACGCGAGATGCGTACGCAGGCTGAACAAAGACTTGAGGTGCGTGGGTAGCATTTCGAAGAATCCAGCAGCATCCCACTGCCTTCTGCGATGCTACGCCTAGGCAGCCTTACGACCGCTTATTCCTACTCGCATCCTCGTTATAAAAAACAAACGTGTTCACGAATATTCATATTCTTGGGTTTTTTCGGTAAAGTCACGTAGGTAAATTTTTTTAAATAAAAATAAAAATAAATTGAAAAATCACGACGTTTCGGAGGCAACACAAGCCTCCGTCTTCAGGTGGGACCGTCACAGCACGATAGCTGTATCAAGTAAATAATAAATTCCAAGAGATCCGACCCCGTATATATACTGGTTGATGGTGGGAGGAGCCAGGGCAAGCCCCTGGATAGGAGTTTTTTTTTATGATGGTAAGGTTGGTGCGGCTGAAGCTACGGCTAGTCTACATAACAAAGGACTGAGCCTTTGTTATGTAGACTGGCTGAGAGGGGGGGGGGGGGGGTGGCAGAGTTGTTAAAGTGCGGCTGCAGCTAATGGGACCGAGCCCCTGCCATGTAGATGGTATACACGAATACATGACAGCACGTGGCGTTATAGCAGAAATGACTGAATGTTTGTTAAACCATCCCGATGCACGTGGCTGCTGGATGCATGCGTGCCTGGCAGAGTGGTGGCGCAGTGGTTAGCACTGCACTGCGCTACGAACCCGGCAACAGGAGTTCGATTCCCGCTCACAACCAATAACAGTAGGGGAATATTTACATCTCCCCGAGGTCGACTCAGCCTCAGATGGGTACCTGGTGCGACGTGAAAACATCGTCACTGGGGAGACAAAGGCGGTCGGGCGAGGTTCCTGGCCACCCAACTCCTCGTGTGCCATCAACAGCACTTGCCCCGACAGCTTGTGAAAAGCTACATGGGGTATTCTAGATTTGAAGCGTTCGTGACTGCAAGGATTCATATTCTTAGGTTTTTTCGGTAAAGTCACGTAGGTAAAAAATTAAAATTAATAAAAGTTAAATTAAAATAAAATAAAAATCACGACGTTTCGGAGGCAACACAAGCTTCCGTCTTTAGGTGGAACCCTCACAGCCAGACAGCTGTATCAAGTAAATGAGAGATTACAGGAGATACCACTCCGTATATGTAATGGTTGAGGGGGGGGGGGGGAAGGGCCATGAATGGCCCACTTTTTATTATTGTGGTAAGGTGCATAAAAAAATACTGAGCCTTTATTATGGAGAGGTTCGGTTTGTGACTACGCCTAGCCTACATAACAAAAGTGTGAAAAAAGAAAGCTAAACCTGGTAGAAAGCTAAACCTGGTAAAACAAAACTGGCTGTCCATCAGTAACCTGCAATAGTTTTCTGTCAAATAAGATGGTCCAAATAAGTGTAGTTAAATCTTTAAATCTTTAACTACATGGGGTATCTTCATCTTTGTAGTTATTAATACAGCCCCATTGTCAATGGATGATGGCCTCCCTCCCCATGCCGTGTCGATAAACTGACGGTTGGTTGACCATACTTCACCACGCTGGTCAGTGCGAACTCGTGATGCTAATCGCCACTGATGTTGATTAGCCGTGGCTGGAATCTAACTCGGGTGGCCGCGTTAGGAGCGCAGTAAGCTCACCCCCCCCCCCCAACCCCACACTTTAACTGGCACCACGTCTGATGCACGAGTGTATGAGTTGGCCGGCTCGCTCGGAGGTCAGAGCTCTGAGAACCTGGGTTCGAATCCATGCCCGGTCTATGTTTGCCAGTGGTCTGAGCGTGGTCTATGGGTGTCTATGCAAGTCTATGGGTGTCTAAGTCCACGGCGTAGCATGGTTTATTGGTCTCTTGTGTAAGTCTATGGGTCTCTGTGTAAGTCTATGTGTAAGTCTATGTGTAGGTCTATGTGTAGGTCTGTGTGTACGTCTCTGTCTATGTGTAAGAATATGGGCCTCTATGTTGTAAGTCTATGTGTGAATCTAAGTGTGAGTCGATGTGTAAGTCTATGTGTCTCTAAGTCTATTGGTCTCAATGTAAGTATCTGTGTAAGTCTGTTGTATGTATACGTCTATGTTGCGAGTCTACGGGTAAGAATATGGGTCTCTATGTAAGTCTCTGTGTGAGTCTACGTGTGAGTCGATGGGTCTCTGTGTAAATCTCTGTGTGAGTCTACGTGTGAGTCGATGGGTCTCTGTGTAAGTCTCTGTGTGAGTCTACGTGTGAGTCGATGGGTCTCTGTGTAAGTCTATGTGTGAGTCTACGTGTGAGTCGATGGGTCTCTGTGTAAGTCTCTGTGTGAGTCTACGTGTGAGTCGATGGGTCTCTATGTAAGTCTATGTGTGAGTCTACGTGTGAGTCGATGGGTCTCTGTGTAAGTCTCTGTGTGAGTCTACGTGTGAGTCGATGGGTCTCTATGTAAGTCTCTGTGTGAGTCTACGTGTGAGTCGATGGGTCTCTGTGTAAGTCTCTGTGTGAGTCTACGTGTGAGTCGATGGGTCTCTATGTAAGTCTCTGTGTGAGTCTACGTGTGAGTCGATGGGTCTCTGTGTAAGTCTCTGTGTGAGTCTACGTGTGAGTCGATGGGTCTCTGTGTAAGTCTCTGTGTGAGTCTACGTGTGAGTCGATGGGTCTCTATGTAAGTCTCTGTGTGAGTCTACGTGTGAGTCGATGGGTCTCTGTGTAAGTCTCTGTGTGAGTCTACGTGTGAGTCGATGGGTCTCTGTGTAAGTCTCTGTGTGAGTCTACGTGTGAGTCGATGGGTCTCTATGTAAGTCTCTGTGTGAGTCTACTTGTGAGTCGATGGGTCTCTGTGTAAGTCTCTGTGTGAGTCTACGTGTGAGTCGATGGGTCTCTATGTAAGTCTATGTGTGAGTCTACGTGTGAGTCGATGGGTCTCTGTGTAAATCTCTGTGTGAGTCTACGTGTGAGTCGATGGGTCTCTATGTAAGTCTCTGTGTGAGTCTACGTGTGAGTCGATGGGTCTCTATGTAAGTCTCTGTGTGAGTCTATGTGTAAGTCTCTGTGTGAGTCTACGTGTGAGTCGATGGGTCTCTGTGTAAGTCTCTGTGTGAGTCTACGTGTGAGTCGATAGGTCTCTATGTAAGTCTCTGTATGAGTCTACGTGTGAGTCGATAGGTCTCTGTGTAAGTCTCTGTGTGAGTCTACGTGTGAGTCGATGGGTCTCTGTGTAAGTCTCTGTGTGAGTCTACGTGTGAGTCGATGGGTCTCTGTGTAAGTCTCTGTGTGAGTCTACGTGTGAGTTGATGGGTCTCTATGTAAGTCAGTGGCGTAGCGTGGTGATCTTGGCAGGTCCGTGACGCGAGGAGGAGCGGGATTGGCGCCCTGTTCCATTCATCCTCCCCCACCCTCGCACACCACCCCCACACGCGCGCAGTTGCACCGCCTGCACACCCGATGGCCATGCCGCCACTGAACTGCACACACACGCACGCACACACGCGCACACACACACGCACACACACACGCGCACACACGCACACACACGCACACATGTAAACACACATGCACACACGCACACACGCACACACGGGCGCACACACTTGGGCACGCACACACACGCACGCACACGCACACACACGCACACATCCCACGCACACACACGCACACACGCACACACACGCACACCACACATGCACACACACGCACGCACACACGCACACACACACACGCACGCACACGCATACACACGCATACACACGCACACACGCACACACGCACACGCGGCTGTGATGGACACCCGTTGACCGGACGCAGTACCACGGGAGTCACAATGCTGTTTGCTTGTTTATAATTATAATAATAAAAAATACGTATTGTGTTTATAATAATAATAGACACGTATTGTGTTTATAATAATACATTGTTTTTATGTTTTGTGTTTGCCTGTTACGTGCGATTCGCAGAGACAGCAGATTTTACAGACGACCACACAATTTTATGGATTTCGGTCACCAGTCACCTCAAAAAAGGGCTGCGGGTCAAAGTTTAATTAATTCAGCGGCTACAAAAAAAATTAAATAATAATTCGCAAGAATCATATACATAATAATAATTAAATAACAAAGAGAGAGCGAGAGAGAGTGAGAGGAGATCAAAAGGGGCCGCCGATTGAGGAAGTCTTGAAGTGAAATTAGCGGACGGGATCGAACTCGGCCACGTGACGAGCTTCAACTCTCAGCTGCACGGGCAGAAGGACGACTTCGCCCAGCAGATGCAGATGAGTTCCCGGTGCGGTGTGTAAACATCGCCACTGGGGAGACAAAGGCGGTCGGGCGTGGGTGCCGGCCACCCCCCCCCCACCCCCTCGTGGCCTTCATAGACGCTCGAAAACAGCACTTGCCCCACAAAGTCTGTTGAGGCTATACGGGGGATCTTTGTCTTGTTGTGCTGGCCACCTACCTCCTCGTATGATGTGTCCAACCTTCATAGGTGCTCGCTAACAGCACTTGCCCCACAAAGTCTGTTGAGGCTACACGGGGGAGCTTTGTCTTTGTGTGTGCACGTGGGTGTGTGTGCGCGTGACGGGGGATTTTGGGACTTGGACTTTTCGGGGGCGGCGAGGATGAGCGAGGTGTGTGTTGAACTTCTTTCGCGCCGTACGTAGCTGACAGTGCTCATGGGAGGTGCAGGGGAATGACAGCTTCCCTTTGGTCCTGCGGGGAAATTATTACGAAGAACATTAAGCAACTCAAATACTGCACAGTGTGTGTATATATATATGTATAAATACACACACATTCATTTATTTGTACGCGGTGAGGTAGTTACGTTCTGTTTATTGTTCCGGCCCGGTAAATAAAATAACATTTCGATTTAAAGCTTTCGTGACTGCAGGGATTCATCTTCTTGGTTCTTTCGGTAAAGTCACGTAGAATGGAAATAATAAAAATAATATTTTTATTATGTTTTATTTTTATTATTTTATTATTTCCATTCTACGTGACTTTACCGACAGAACCAAGAAGAAAAACAAGTATAACCCGTAAAAACAAAGTTTTTCACTATAAATCCTTTACATGTGTGGCGGCTAGAGTCCTCTCGTCCTCTGGCTTGAGATGGCTGCCACCTATGGGTCAGATGATTGTCTGCCAGTATTAAGCAATTGGTAATTAAATATTAAATTTGTTTTCCCTAAACAGTGTAAAATTTTGGAAACATTTTTTCACGAACATTAATTGTCTCGCACAACGAGTCTGTGTGCAAAATGTCAGCTCGATTGGATCACGGGAAGTGGGTTAAAAAACGACGGAAAGATTTGCACGGTCGTAAGCAAGCAAGCAAGTGAACTTAATATAAAGGATTTAATAACATTTGTTCCAGTTGGAGTCGAGCGTGATGCCACGATTTACGTCCGCAACTTTTTTTTATATTTTACGTCGTTTCGGCAAAAACACGTCGTCACGTTCTTATCAACACCGCAACCAGATTTGCGACGCCTAAACCACCACCAGCAGCAACCCACTAACTACCACTACCCTGTCAAACCTGCTTTGATTTAGCGTCGTTTCGATCTTCGTCGTCGCACCTTTCAGGAACGCATCCCCGCCACATTTGGAAGCAGCACACTTTTTGAGTATTTGTCTGCTAGAAATTTCCACACAATGACGATAAGCCACTTCGTTGAGCGTTCATTTGTGGCCGGGTCGCTTCTAAAAAAGAGCTAAATATCAGCTCAGTGGGACTTGCCTGGTAACATTTATTTTTACAATTTTCCATCATAAAACATTTCCATGGGTTAGATCACGTCAATATACATGTGTCGTTGAATCCACCACCACCCGACACAGCCAATTAGTAAGGTGCGTCACGTAAACAAAACGTACCAATTAGTTACAAGGTTCACATTTCTATTTACGCGATCTAATATTGGTCGCGAAGGCCTGCTGCGTGCTAAACTAAAAATAGCTTAATAGTTTAGAGAGCTGTGCGCAACACATTTAACAATTGTGCACGAATCGACCCACAGGCTACGCACCCACGCGATCTGACCCACAGATGGATTGGTTGAGAGAGAAATATAGCGAGGAACACAACGAGATTACATCTATACTTGTAGAGAGAGGCAGAGATTGTAGCGATATGTGTTTGAGCAAACCACCAAGAAGGCACCACATCTGGTCAGATCTCGTAAGCTAAGCAAAGCCGAGCCTGCGTAGTCGTCGTATAGTAACCATCTTTGTTCTTTGCATTTTCTAAAAAAAACACTTTTATTCTATTTTCTGATCAATGATTGACCCGCGTCATGATGATGATGGTGATGATGATCCACGTTGCTCCACTCTGCTCAGCACAGCAGCAGCAGCCGCAGCAGCCGCAGCAGCAGTAGCAGCAGCAGCAACAGCCGCAGCCGCAGCAGCAGCTGCAGCATCAGCAGCAGCAACAGCCGCAGCAGCAGCATCAGCAGCAGCAGCAACAGCAGCTGCAGCAGCAGCAGCCGCAGCAGCAGCAGCCGCAGCAGCAGCAGCAGCATCAGCAGCAGCAACAGCCGCAGCAACAGCAGCAGCAACAACAGCAGCAGCAGCAGCATCAGCAGCATCAGCAGCATCAGCAGCAAGCAGCAGCAGCATCAGCAGCAGCAGCAGCAACGTCCCTCCACACCTGGGTGAGACTCTAGGATGGGTGACAGCGGCAGCAGCGGGAACCCAGATAGGGTGTGGGATCGAGGACTCGATGAGGTGTCAATGTTGAGCTCTCGGTTGATGGGTGGGTTGTCGTCGGCTGAAGGAAGCCCTCTTTGACGCGATCTGCCGCGGTGACCTCGGTGAACACAACGTGCGGCGCACGCTCGCAAAGAGCCCCGTGACAGTGCTGCCATTTCCAGGACGACGTCTCGTGACAGGCCGCTATCAGGATCGGTGACCTCGGGAAATAAACAAATAAAACACACATCCATACACACACACAGAAACAAATATAAAAACCACACACACACACACACACCCGTCTCACGTAACAATAGCAACAATAAAAATCCCCAACAATCAAAAGCCAGGGTAGCACCTCGTATGACCCGATCAATCTACCTCAATAACGGCACTTTATTTGTAAAAAAAAAAATCAGCAGGTCCACGATTTTGGGCGTACGTACCACACACATTGTAAACTAAACTCGACTATTTTTTTTTATTTAACCAGGTAAGACCCACTGAGCTATGTAGCCACCTGGCCACCAATGATAGCTCAACGAATTGTCTCATCATCATCATGTGGAAATGTAGAACAGTGAAACAAGAGCTTAGCGCGTGTTGATTTTAAATGAGGAGGGGAAAAGGCCACCACGGGGAGAGACACACGCAAACTTCAAATACACAGCAGGCATTGGGGTCGGAATTGAACCCACGACCTCCCGTATACCAGGCGAAGTAGATAACATCTCGCCACCGCGGCACCTACAAAGACAAAGATCCCCCATACAGCCTTACCAGACTGTAGGAGCAAGTGCTGTTAGCGAGCACTTATTAAGGCCGGCGCGGCACACGAGGGGGGTGGGTGGCAAGCACCACGCCCGGCCGCCTTTGTCTCTCCTGTGCTGATGTTAACATATCGCAACAGGTACCCACACAAGGCTGAGTCGACCTAGGTGAGGCCTAAAACCGGTTCAAGTATTCGCCGTGAGTGGGAATCGAACTCGGGTGGCCGCGTTCAGAGCGTATTGCGCTAACCACTGCGCCACCGTTCCCCCAAACAAAATACTAGACCCACGCAAATATAATACAAAGACAAATATCTCCTTCATAGCTTCGAATAGACCGTTGGGGCAAGTGCTGTTCGCTTTCGCGAGCGCACACATACACTTACACAGACAAATATCCACCAGTTAGCCTTCACATACGTTCCGGACAAGTGCTTGCCACGCAAAGGAACACACGTGCACGCAGACGCGCAACCCCACCCACTGTCGCATTGATGCACAAACATCAAATTACGAGGGCGAGGCGAATGCACTAATTGAGGCCGATTGACACGGGGGAGTCACGAGGGAGGCAGACGACCGAACATCTCAGAAATTCCTGCCAGAGTCAACCTAAGCGTCGCCCACAGACGTCCGCTCCGATGTCACCGCTACGCTACCGCCGTACGCACCAGAAAATGCTCGGAAGAGGGGAGCGCAGTGGCTGCGCGTTGGTGTCACCACAAAGATAAAGTTCCCCCGTATTGATTCGACAGACTGTCGGGGCAAGTGCCGTTAGCGAGCAGCACCTATGAAGGCCGGCACGGCACACGAGGGGGTGGGTGGCCAGCACCACGCCCGGCCGCTTTTGTCTCCCCCAGTGGCGATATTTACACACCGCACCAGGAACTCGTTTGAGGCTGAGTCGAGCTAGGGGAGGACCAGGACCTGTTCAAGGTATTCGTCACCGGTATTCACATTAAACTAAACTACAGGTAAGGGCCACTGAGCTCGCTCTTGCTCAGAAGCGGCCTGGCTATGACAAATGATCGAGAGAAATCCCCGCCACCACGGGGAGGGAGAGACACGCAAACTCCAAATATACACCCATCATAGAGGTGTTTTGGGTTAGATCGCGTAAATGGAAAAATGTGTCGTTAAACCCCGCCACCAACCGACACAGCCAACTAGTAAGGGTTGTCACGTAAACAGAACGTGGCCAATTCGTCACTCGTACAGCACTAGTGTATAGTGTAGTGTATAGTAGTGTAGTGTATAGTGTATAGTAGTGTAGTGTATGGTGTATTGTATAGTAGTGTATAGTGTAGTGTATAGTGTATAGTATTGTAGTGTATAGTGTATTGTATAGTAGTGTATAGTGTAGTGTATAGTGTAGTGTATAGTAGTGTATAGTGTAGTGTATATTGTAGTGTATAGTAGTGTATAATGTAGTGTATAGTAGTGTATTGTGTATAGTCGTGTATAGTGTAGTGTAGTGTATAGTGTAGTATGTAGTAGTGTAGTGTATAGTGTAGTGTATAGTGTAGTGTATAGTGTAGTGTATAGTATAGTGTATAGTAGTGTAGTGTATAGTGTAGTGTATAGTAGTGTAGTGTATAGTGTAGTGTATAGTGTAGTGTATAGTGTAGTGTAGTGGTATAGTAGTGTATAGTGTAGTGTATAGTCTAGTGTACTAGTACAGCACACCGGTGTGTTGGAGAGCCAAGCCACAACATTTACAATCTGAGTACGACGTCTCGCCAAGTAATTACAACTCGCTTCATCAGACGACGTTACTGGCGGGTTTTAAATATATATCAACGCGATCTAACCCTAAACAAAAACCTCTATTAAGGACGATATTGGTCGCGAAAGCCTGCCACGTGTCTAACTCCAAATATACAGCAACAGGCGTCAGGTCGGCATCGAACCCACGACCTCCTGCGTACCAGGCGAGGCAGTAGACACCTCTCGCCACCGCGGCACCCTCACTCACTCCCACTCACGCACCTCCAATGAGCACGGTCGGCTACGTACGGCGCGAAAGAAGTTTAACACAGGACATCTTCACGCGTGTTGTTGGCACGGAGAGATCAGTGAGAACTCGAGGCGTCTCTCGGCTCGAAGAAGCTACGATGTGGTACTTATATCTCTCCGTCTCTTGGCCAGCATTAGTTCAAAGCGAGCCCGACTGCTGATGAGACATTGAAAGTCGAAACCGGCCGTTGCCTCTTCTTGGTTCTTTCGGTAAAGTCGCGTAGAATGGAAATAATAAAATAATAAAAATAAAACATAATAAAATAATTCTCACGACGTTTCGGCCACAACGTCGTGATAATTATTTTATTATGTTTTATTTTTATTATTTTATTATTTCCATTCTACGTGACTTTACCGAAAGAACCAAGAAGATGAATCCCTGCAGTCACGAAAGCTTTAAATCGAAATTCGGCCTTTGCCTATAAACACTACGGCCGTTCGCCAGCATTGGTTCAAAGCGAGCCCAACTGCTGATGGAGACACTACAAGTGGAAACCGGTCCAGACAAGAGTTTGCTGGCCATCGCAATGACGCACCCACTCAGACAAGGCTCGTGTGACTGATACGACGTGTCCAAGGGATACCTTTATTTTTACATATACGCATTTATTTTTCGTGTACCGAGTGGTTAGATACGGGACGCAGGGGGGAGGGGGGGGGAGGAGGCAGGGGGTGTGTGTGTGTGTGCCATCCGCTTGTTTATGTCGCCACGTGGAGTGCGGATTCCTCCGGGGTGGGTCCGGCAGGGTTCATAGCCCCGGCCGCCACGTGGAGGGCGGGCGGGCGGGTATCGAAGAGCACCGTCCCACGGGAGAGGCTTTGGCGTCCTTTCCTCCCTCTCTTCTCTCCCCCTCTCGCCTGCCCCTCTCCCTTTCTCTCGCTCTCTCTCTCGCTCGCTCTCTCTCTTCCCGCGTGCCTCAATGGCCCAGTCGCTGAACAAAGGCCCTATCGGGTGGGTGGGGGGCGAGCCATTGTGGACACCATCTGTTGGGTCACATCTGGTGAGAGTGCGGCGAGGAGATCACTTGGCGTGGCCACCAACCACCATCCGCGCAACGACGCCACCACCACCATCCACCACCATCCACCACCATCCACCACCAACGACTCGACTACGACGACAACAACAACGCAACTAAACCGCCACTGCCACCAAACAGCAACCACACTGCACCACCACACTACCAAACTCCACCAAGCACACAACTCCACCACCAACATCACTCTCAACCACACAACCAGGCAACCATAACATGAACACCACACAACTACACCACCACTACCACCACCAACCACACAACAACTAACACAACAACAACCACGTAACTACAACACAGCCGCCAACCACACAACAACACAACTATACCATCACCATCACAAAACTATCACCACCACTACCACCACAAAACTACCACCACCACCACAAAACTACCACCACCACCACAAAACTACCACCACCACTACCACCACCACAAAACTACCACCACCACCACCACAAAACTACCACCACCACCACCACCAAACTACCACTACCACCACCACCACAAACCACCACCACCACCACCACCACAAAACTACCACCACCACCACAAAACTACCATCAAACACAGCCCCACCAAAGACAAAGATTCCCCGCATAACATCTAACAGACTGTCGGGGCACGTGCTGTTCGCGAGTACATTTACACGCCCGGCCGCCTTTGTCTTCCCTGTACTTGTGTTTACAAACCAAAGCCACGTAATGAATTAAGGCCGGGTTAGTCCATTTAGTTCATTTATTAGGTATCGTCCTGTGAGCCATGCGGCTTTTCAATCGGGTTCAACCGCAACAAACAAAAACATGAGCAAGGAACATCTTAAAGTGACGACGCGGGAAAAAAAGTATTGTAGAAAAAGCACCGCACATCAAGGCTGCGTGCATAAACCCCAGTGGGAGACACAGGACCAGTGCAGATATTCGCCACGAGCGTTCGGGTCACCGGGTTTATGGCGTAGCGCGCTAACCACTGCGCCACCGCTCCCCCACCCCCCCCCCCCCCATCATGAGAATGTGAAATGTCCCCACCATTTGCTGTGGCGGGGACAAGTGCGACGAGCACGTGTACCTAGGAGATGGAGCGACGGAATCATAGGTGGATCAGTAACAGCATCAGCCAGCAGTGTATTGATCGTGTCTGATCACGACGACGAAGACGGCGATGATATCGATCGATTTCACGGACGGGGGAAATCGGTAAAGGGCGGAGCGAGTCCGCTTGGCGGCTTCGTAATTCAAAGACAAAGATCCCCCGTATAGCCTTGACAGACTGTTGGGGCAAGTGCTGTTAGCGAGCAGCACCTATGCAGGCCGGCACGGCACACGAGGAAAGTGGGTGGCCAGCACCACGCCCGACCGCCTTTGTCTCCCCAGTGGAGATATTTACACACCGCACCAGGTACTCATATTGAGGCTGAGTCGAACCTATTGGAGGCCCAGTTCCGGTTCAGATAATCGTCACCGGTGTTGGTCGTGAGCGGGAGTTGAACCCGGGTCGCCGAGTTCATAGCGCTAACCGCTACACCACCATGGGTGTGTAATTCACACGCTTAACAGACACGTGTCTGGATATTGCATTTGTGAGTTAAGAAGCGGGGAGCTCAGCGGTGAAAGTCGCCGCGCAGAGCGAGGACCGCGCACGGCGGCGGTGAATTCCGCTCGTCCGTGGCGCTCGCATAGCTCGGCTCGGCTCGCATAGCTCGGCTCGGCTCGCATAGCTCGGGCTCGGCTCGCATAGCTCGGCTCGGCTCGGCTCGCATAGCTCGGCTCGCATAGCTCGGCTCGGCTCGCATAGCTCGGCTCGCATAGCTCGGCTCGGCTCGCATAGCTCGGCTCGCCATAGCTCGGCTCGGCTCGCATAGCTCGGCTCGCATTGGCTCGCATAGCTCGGCTCGCATAGCTCGGCTCGCCATAGCTCGGCTCGCATAGCTCGGCTCGCATAGCTCGGCTCGGCTCGCATAGCTCGGCTCGCATAGCTCGGCTCGCATAGCTCGGCTCGCATAGCTCGGCTCGCATAGCTCGGCTCGGCTCGCATATCTCGGTTCGCATAGCTCGGCTCGCATAGCTCGGCTCGCCATAGCTCGGCTCGCATAGCTCGGCTCGCATAGCTCGGCTCGCATAGCTCGGCTCGCATAGCTCGGCTCGCATAGCTCGGCTCGGCTCGCATATCTCGGTTCGCATAGCTCGGCTCGGCTCGCATAGCTCGGCTCGCATCGGCTCGCATAGCTTGGCTCGCATAGCTCGGCTCGCATAGCTCGGCTCGGCTCGCATAGCTCGGCTCGCATAGCTCGGCTCGCATAGCTCGGCTCGGCTCGGGCTCGGCTCGCGCTCGGATCGAGGGGGGTGGGGGGTCGGCAACCTGCGGCTCTTTAAAGGGCTGCTTCGTGACGTAATTATCAAGGACCACCGCCGTCTCGTATTCACCACAGAGTGCATTGCGGCTCTTGAAATATTGAGGGCTTTTTTGTTGTATGTTTACTGAATTCGAAATAAATGTCTCTTCTTGTTACGTTGGTTTACACGAATCAACGCGCCTTATTATCGCCTGATGCTGCGTTGGCAGTAACGCACAAACGCATATGACGTATAATGTATCGTAAAAAAAATTAACCCGTAAAAACAAAGTTTTTCACTCTAAATCCTTTATATGCGTGGCGGCTAGAGTCCTCTCGTCCTCTGGCTTGAGATGGCTGCCACCTATGGGTCAGATGATTGTCTGCCAGTATTAAGCAATTGATAATTAAATATTTAATTTGTTTTCCATAAACAGTGTAAAATTTTGGGATTTTTTTTCACGAACATTAATTGTCACACACAACGAGTCTGTGTGGAAAATGTCAGCTCGATTGGATCACGGGAAGTGGGTTAAAAAACGACCGAAAGATTTGCACGGTCGTAAGCGCGCAAGCAAGCAAGTGAACTTAATATAAAGGATTTAAAAAGGGTCGTTGCCCGGAACATTTATTTTATTTTAATGCCACGGTGTTATTGAAGAACGATTTGAGCTTGCTTGCGTTGTCATACTATACATGCAACGTGTGGATGAGCTGGGCTGGCTGGGTTTGCTGGCTGGGCTGGCTGCCTGGGCTAGCTGGGTTTGCTGGCTGGGCTGGCTGACTGGGCTGGGCTGGCTGGGTTTGCTGGCTGGGCTGGCTGCCTGGGCTAGCTGGGTTTGCTGGCTGGGCTGGCTGACTGGGCTGGGCTGGCTGGGTTTGCTGGCTGGGCTGGCTGCCTGGGCTAGCTGGGTTTGCTGGCTGGGCTGGCTGACTGGGCTGGGCTGGCTGGGTTTGCTGGCTGGGCTGGCTGCCTGGGCTAGCTGGGTTTGCTGGCTGGGCTGGCTGACTGGGATGCAGGGACGGGCTGTGAGGTCCACAGGGAATTCCACGTAAAATTTCGATTTAAAGCTTTCGTGACTGCAGGGATTGATCTTCTTGGTTCTTTCGGTAAAGTCACGTAGAATGGAAATAATAAAATAATAAAAATAAAACACAATAAAATAATTTTCACGACGTGTCGGCCACAACGCAAGCAGCCGTCCTCAGGTGGAGAACAGGTCTGTCGGAAAGAAACGTCGTGAGAATTATTTTATCATGTTTTATTTTCATTATTTTATTATTTCCCTTCTACGTGACTTTACCGCAAGAACCAAGAAGATGAATCCCTGCAGTCACCGTCACAGCACGATAGCTGTTACTTCATAATTATTTTATAATTTTTATAATTTTTATTATTTTATTATTTCCCTTCTACGTGACTTTACCGAAAGAACCAAGAAGATGAATCCCTGCAGTCACGAAAGCTTTAAATCGAAAAATAAATTAACATTTTATTTATTAATCCAGAAGATCCACGCTGAGCCGTAAGCGTCGTCTTCGTGGGTTGGTTCTGCTCCACATTGCGTTTGTCTTTAATTCGAAGATAGTCTCCGCTGTAGAGCTCATCGGATTCCTCCCACATAGATTAATAAAGCGTTGCATGTTGAGACAAGGCGTCACGCGTCGAGCTGATAATTGTCAATTTGTACCCCGTTCTTAGGTTTTTTCGGTAAAGTCACGTAGGTAAAAAATTAAAATAAAAATTAATAAAAGTAAAATAAAATTAAAATTAAATAAAAATCACGACGTTTCGGAGGCAACACAAGCTTCCGTCTTCAGGTGGAAGATTGTGTTGCCTCCGAAACGTCGTGATTTTAATTAAATTAAATTTTTATTTTATTTTACTTTTATTAATTTTAATTTTAATTTTTTACCTACGTGACTTTACCGAAAAAACCTAAGAATATGAATCCTTGCAGTCACGAAAGCTTCAAATTTAGAATTGTACCCCGTTTTTATCGTCTCAATTGTTTACCATTGTTGGGCCTCTTCCTAGCGAACAATGTTCAAGTTGTTGTGGTTGTTGTTGTTTTTATTGCAGTGTGCTATCGAGTTGTGTTGTTCGGAGTAACAAAACAATTGTTTAGGGGACTTGTGAACCATCAGTGGGAGCAGCAGCAGCTCACACATCATCGCTCGCCACTGATGTTGGCCGTGACGAGGGGGAACTTTAGCAGCTGAGTTTAAGACAAGAGTACTAAAGGGCTGTGACCCCCATCGGTCGCCAAGCCCTGGTTAGACAAAGATCCCCCGTATCGGCTTATCCGGACTGTTCGCGAACACCGATACAAGACGGCGTGGGTGGCCAGCACCACGTGCTGACACACGCACAGATTCACTCAATAATCCACACACTCACACACTCACTCAATCACTCACACTCAGACACTCACTCACTCGATCACTCACACACTCACCCACTCACACACTCACTCGATCACTCACACACTCGCTCACACACTGACTCACTCAGACACTCACACACTCACACACTCACCCACTCAGACACTCACTCGATCACTCACACACTCGCTCACACACTGACTCACTCACTCAGACACTCACACACTCGCTCACACACTGACTCACTCACTCAGACACTCACACACTCGCTCACACACTGACTCACTCACTCAGACACTCACACACTCACCCAATCACTCACATACTCGCACTCACACACTTACTCACTCAGACACTCAATCACTCACTCAATCACTCACACACTAAATCAAACACTCAGATACTCACTCGCACTCACTCACTCGCTCACACACTGACTCACGCACTCAGACATTCACTCACACACTCACTCCCTCACACATTGATTCACTCACTCAGACACACACTCAATCACTCACACACTCAGGCACTCGCTCACACACTGACTCACTCACTCAGACATGCAGACACTCATTCACTCACACACTCACTCACACAATCACTCAGACACTCACTCACACTCACACACTCACTCAGACACTCACTCACACTCACTCAAAGGCAAAGATCCCCTGTATAGCCTGTACCAGTCTGTAAGGGCAAGTGCTGTTAGCGAGCACCGATGAAGGCCGGGACAGCCCACGAGGGTGTGAGTGGCCAGCACCACACCCGACCGCTTTTGTCTCCCCAGTGGTAACGTTTGTACACACTGCAGCAGGTACTAATTTGAGGCTGAGTAGACCTAGGGGAGGCCCAGGACCCTTGTGTCAGGCCAGGTGCACGTTGGGGTCACGTTCAGTGTTGAAGGGTCGCTGGCAGGAAGTCACGGGACAAACCCAGGTGCCATGGCTTGACTGACACGAGCCGACTCCAACTGTGCCAACTTGCTGCATTTTATACGCCCGGCGCTCCACTCCGTTGTTGTGAGCGTCGCTCTTCCGCCCTCCGTTGTTGTTGGAGGGCCACTGCCTCCAACTGCCCAGTAGCGTCCTTCACGAGCCCCCTCCACAGAGGCCGATCTTTGACACCGCTGATACCAGTCCACTCAGCTCCACGTCCTCATCGATCACATCAGCCCGTCTCTTCGCCAGCCCGTGCCATGCCCGTTTAGCACAATACGTCCGGCCAAACAGAAGCTGCCTGGGCATGCGGTGGCTGAGCACGCGGGCTACATGACCGAGCCAGCTGATGGGAATGTGTCCAGTTCTATCAATAATTTGTGAGCTCCTCAGACAACCCAGTCTGGTTAAACCCAGGATGGATTGTAGGCATGCCTGCCTGCATGTGTCTAACCGGCACAGACGTTCCATTATGGAGGCGTCCACGTTTCGCAAGCATAGAGAAAGAAGGGCATGACCGTGGCCGTGAAGACCCGAAGTTTCGTGCGGTGCGACAGACCAGGTAGATTCTGCACAGCGTGACGCAGCTCGACTGATTTGGAGTGAAACCTCTGCTGTTAAACCGGAGCCGGTCACAAGAACACTGCCGAGGTATGGAAACCTCTCCACTTTCTCTACAACTGCCACATCACCAATGGGGAGTTAGGGCGGTGCAGTGTTTGATGGCACAAAATACCAAGGCTGGTGCTTAGTTTTTGTGTGGCTGATGGTAAGGCCCCACCTCTTCGTGGCACGCTCCAGGTTCAGCAGAATCGCCCCAAACTCCTCCTCCGAGTGAACAGCAATCACCAGATCGTCGTCATACATGACATGGTTGACCAATAGGGAGCAATCCCTCGACTGCACCCGGGCATCAATCAGCCTCAATCACACACTCACACACATACTCATTCAAAGATCCCCGGTATAGCCTTGACAGACTGTTGGGGCAAGTGCTGTTAGCGAGCACCTATGAAGGCCGCCACACGTCACACGAAGGGTGGGTGGCCAGAACCACGCCCGGCCGCCTTTGTCTCCCCAGTGGCGATGGTTACACACCGCACTAGGTACTCATTTGAGGCTGAATCTACCGAGGGGAGGCCCAGGACCAGTACAGACAGTCGTCACCGGTGTTGGCCGTGAGCGGGAATCAAACTCGGGTCACCGGATTCATAGCTACACTACCACTCCCCACACTCGTTTAGATACTCACACACATGAACACACACTCACGCCCAGACACTCACTCACTCAGACACTCACTCAAACACACGAACACACACTCAGACACTCACTCACTGACACTCCCATTCAGACACTCACTCATACACTTACTGAGATTCTCAATAACACACACTCACGCTCAGACACTCACTCACTCAGACACTCACACACTCACTCACTCACTCAAACACACGAACACACACTCAGATACTCACTCACTCAGACGCTCACTCACTCAGACACTCACACACACTCAGACACTCTATCACTCAGACACTCGCACACACATACTCAGACACTCAGACACACACACACACACACTCAGACACTCACTCAGACCTCTCAATAATGCACACTCAGACACTTACTCAGATACTCACTCACTCAGACACACACTCAGGCACTCACTCAGACACACACTCAGACACTCACTCACACACACTCAGACACTCACACACACACTCAGACACTCACTCACACACACTCAGACACTCACTCACTCAGACACACTCAGACACACACGCAGACACTTACTCAGATACTCACTCACTTAAACACTCTCTCACAGACACTCAGACACTCACTCAGACACTCACTCACTCAGACAAACACTCAGATACTCACTCACACACACTCACACACTCAGACACTCATTCACTCAGACACTCACTCAGACACTCACACACACTCACACACACTCACACACACTCAGACGTCTCAATAACGCACACTCAAACACTTACTCAGATACTCACTCAGACACTCACTCAGACACTCACTCAGACACTCACTCACACACGTGTTCGTTCTCTCGAACCAGCCAGCGCGTTGACCTCAGCTTGACCTTGGGCAGAACACGTCTTTGGCTATGGCTGGACGAGACCCGGTGGTGGAGGCGAGTCACGGATTGGCAGCTAAAGGAGCGGAAAAAATCCGCCGAGGAAGACCCCCAGCTGTGGAAACGGAGCGATGCGAGCAAGCAGCAGCAGTGGGCTAAGCGGAAACGATCATCCAGCAGTGGAGAGACACGGGCGATGAGTTCACACGCTGGCGTGTGTCTGCCGGTGGGAAAACAATGTTCACTCTCAGCGTAGGGGCACCCTCGTGCGGTGGTAGAGAGAGAGAGAGGAGGCGGGGGGGGGCAAGTTGGTACTGATTTTATCGACCCCCCCGAAAGGATGATGACGATGACGAGTCGAGTACCCTCCACCACCACCACCCCCTCATCCCTGGTCGGGGTTGGAACTGGCGACCCGCGGGTTGCGAGCAGAGCACGCCGGGCGCCCGCTAATTGTTGTTCAAATGGAAACGAAAATCAAACGATGCGATGAGATTAATCAGCGCTAATGAGGCTACGGGAGGGCGCGGGGTAGAAGTGAATTATTTATTATTCATGTGAGCACTGAGAAAGTGGACTCAGAGAGAGAGCGAGAGACACACACGGGGACACACAGAGACGGAGACAGAGAGAGACACACGGAGACACACAGACACGGGGACACAGAGACACGGAGACACACAGACACGGGACACAGAGCCACGGAGACAGGGAAAGACACACAGACACGGAGACAGAGAGAGAGAGGGACACACACAGACAAGGAAACACACAGACACGGGGACACAGAGACACGGAGTCAAGGAGACACACAGACACGGAGACACACAGACACGGAGACAGAGAGAGAGACACACACACAGACACGGGGACACGGAGACACGGAGACAGAGAGAGAGACACACAGACACGGAGACACAGGGACACAGAGACACGGAGACACACAGACACAGAGACACGGAGACACGGAGACAGAGAGAGACACACAGACACAGAGGGAGACACACGCAGACACGGAGACACAGAGACACGGAGACAGAGAGAGAGAGAGAGAGACAGGCAGACACGAAGACACACAGACACGGAGACACAGAGACACGGAGACAGAGAAAGACACACACATACACGGAGACAGAGAGAGACACGGAGACACGGAGACACACAGAAGGACACACACACGGAAACACACAGACATGGGGACACATAGAGACACAGGGAGACACAGGGAGACGCATGGAGACACAGGGAGACACAGAGACAGTCGAGGCGGAGGAAGACACATGGAGACACGGAGACACAGGGAGACACAGAGAGACAGGAATAAACAGAGAGACGCGGAGACACGGAGACACAGAGAGACGCGGAGACACAGAGACACAGAGAGACAGGGAGACACAGAGACAGAGAGAGACAGGGAGACACAGAGAGACGCGGAGACACAGAGAGACAGGGAGACACAGAGAAACGCGGAGACACGGAGACACAAAGAGACGCGGAGACACAGAGACACAGAGAGACGCGGAGACACGGAGACAGAGAGAGACAGGGAGACACAGAGACACAGAGAGACGCGGAAACACAGAGAGTCGTGGAGACACGGAGACACAGAGAGACAAGGAGATACAGAGACAGGGAGACACAGGGAGACACGGAGACACAGGGAGACGCAGGAAAACGCAGGGTGACACAGAGACACGGGGAGACACGGAGACACAGGGAGACACAGAGAGACACAGGGAGACACAGGGAGACACGGAGACACAGGGAGACACACGGAGACACAGGGAGACACAAGCAGACACGGAGACACGGGGAGACACGGAGACACAGGGAGACACAGGGAGACACGGAGACACAGGGAGACACGGAGACACAGGGAGACAGGGAGACGCGGAGACACAGAGAGACAGGGAGGCAAAGAAACAGGGAGACACAGGGAGACATGGAGAGACGCGGAGACACAGGGAGACAGGGAGACGCGGAGACACGGAAACACAGAGAGACATGGAGACACAGAGACAGGGAGACACAGAGACAGGGAGACACAAAGAGACGCGGAGACACGGAGACACAGGGAGACGCGGAGACACAGAGAGACAGGGAGACACAGGCAGACACAGGGAGACGCAGGGAGACACAGGGAGATACAGGGAGACATAGAGAGACACAGGGAGACACAGGCAGACACAGGGAGACACAGAGAGACACAGAGACACGGGGAGACACGGAAACACAGGGAGACACAGAGAGACACAGGGAGACACAGGCAGACACAGGGAGACACAGAGACACAGGGAGACACAGGGAGACACAGAGACACGGGGAGACACGGAGACACAGAGAGACACAGAGACACGGGGAGACACGGAGACACAGGGCGACACAGGCAGACACAGGCAGACACAGGCAGACACAGGGAGACACAAAGAGACACAGAGAGACACAGAGACACGGGGAGACACGGAGACACAGGGAGACACAGAGAGACACAGAGACACGGGGAGACACGGAGACACAGAGAGACACGGGGAGACACAGGGAGACACAGGGAGACGCAGGGAGACACAGAGAGACACAGGGAGACACAGAGAGACACAGGGAGACACCGAGAGACGCAGAGAGACACAGGGAGACGAAGGGAGACGCGAGGCGGAGGGAGCGAGTCTGTGTGCGTGACATTTCTCGTCTTCGAGCTGTGCTTTGACCGTGAATCTCCCCGTGTCTCTCCCTCCCCCTCCCTCCCTCCCCCCCTTCTCCCTCCCTCCCCCTTCTCCCGCTGCCTTCACGCCCTCTCCCCTCTCCCCCCCAGCCCGCCCCCACCCCCCACCCCCCTCTCCCCCTCCCTCCCCCTCCCCCCTCTCCCCCCTCTCCCCGCTTTTCCTTCTCGCCGCTCCGCACCTGCCGCCCTCGTGGGAACGCTGCTCATTTACCGTCCCGTGACCTCACACACAATCACGGGCACGCGCACACACACACATATATACACACATATACACACATACACACACATATACACACACATATACACACACATACACATATACACACACATACACACACATATACACATATACACACACACATATACACACATATACACACACACACACATATACACACATATACACACACACACATACACACACATATACACACACACAGATACACACACATATACACACATATACACACACACATACATATACACACACACATATACACACACATATACACACACATATATACACATGTACACACACACACATACACATATACACACACACATATACACACGTGTACACACACAAATATACACACATATACACATACACACATATCCACACACACATACACACACATACACACACATACACACACGTACATACACACACACATGTACACACGTTTACACACGTGTACATACACACACATATACACACACATATACACACGTGCACACACACACACATAAACACACATGTACACACACGTACATGTACACAAATGTACATATACACATGCACACACATGTACATATACACACATGTACACGTGCTTAAATACACACATGTAAATATACACACATATACACACATATACACGGACATATACACAAATATCCATATATACACAGACATATGCATACACATGCTACAAAGACAAAGATCTCCCGTTTAGCCTTAACAGACTGTAGGGGCAAGTGCTGTTAGCGAGTAGCACCTATGAAGGCCGGCACGGTACAAGAGGGGGTGGGTTGGCCAGCACCACACCGCACCAGGTACTCATTTGAGGCTGAGTCGACCTAGGGGAGGCCACGGACCGGTTCAAATAATCGTCACTGTTGTTTGGTGGCCGTGAGCGGGGAATCAAACCCGGGTCGCCGGGTTCGTAGCGCAGCGCGCTAACCACTGCGCCACCATTCCACAGACACACACGCGCACATACAACACAGAAACACAAAGACAGGCACACAAAGACAAATATCCCCCGTAGAGTCTTTATAGCGTGATGGGGCAAGTGCTGTTAGCAAGCGTCAATTAAGGACGGTACGATGCACGAGGGGGTGGGTGGCCAGAGACGGCGTTCAACCATCTTTGTCTCCCCAGTGCCGATGTTTACCCACCGCAGCAGGTACTAATTTAAGGCTGAGCTGACTTAGGGGATGCCCGGTAACGTTTTAGTTATACACCGCTGATGCTGGCCGTGAGCGGGAATCGAACTCGGGTCGACAGGTTCGTAGTGCTCCCCACAACCACGCGCACATACACACAGAGACACACATACACACACATACACACAGACACATAGAGACAGACACACAGACACACACATACACACAGACACATAGAGACAGACACACAGACACACAGAGACACACATACACACATACACACAGACACACAGAGACACACATACACACAGAGACACACATACACACAGACACACAGAGACACACATACACACACATACACACAGACACATAGAGACAGACACACAGACACACAGAGACACACATACACACAGAGACACACATACACACAGACACAAGAGACACACATACACACAGAGACACACATACACACAGAGACACACATACACACAGACACACAGAGACACACATACACACAGAGACACACATACACACAGACACACAGAGACGCACATACACACACATACACACAGACATATAGAGACAGACACACATACACATAGAGACACACATACACACAGACACACAGAGACACACAGACACACAGAAACAGACACATACACACAAAGACACACATACACACAGACACACAGAAACAGACACACATACACACAGAGACACACATACACACAGACACAGACATACACATACACACAGAGACAGACATACACATACACACAGAGACAGACATACACATACACACAGAGACAGACACACATACGCACAGAGACAGATACACATACACACAGACAGACACACACATACACACAGAGACAGACATACACATACACACAGAGACAAACACACATACACACAGAGACAGACACACATACACACAGAGACACAGACACACATGCACACAGAGACAGATAGACACATACACATACAGACACATATACACAGAGACAGACACACACACACAGAGACAGACAGACACACACAGAGACAGACAGACACACACAGAGACAGACACACACACACACAGACAGACACACATACACGTACACACATATACACATACACACAGAGACAGACACACACATATACAGAGACACACACACAAATACACACACGTACACACAGAGACACACACACACAGACAGACACACACAGAGACAGACACACACAGACAGACACACACATACACGTACACACATATACACATACACACAGAGACAGACACACACATACACAGAGACACACACACAAATACACACACGTACACACAGAGACAAACACACACGGGCACATATTGGGACGCGAGGGGGAGGGGGCGCAGTGGGGAAGGATGAGGGAGATGGGCAAACAGGGAGAGTGAGACACGGGGGCAGGGAGGGAGAGTGGTGGGGGGGGGGGAGTGCGAGGCAGAGACATTGAGAGAGTGGGGGTGTGAGCGAGAGCGTGGGGGGAGATACAGAGGGAGTGGTGGGGGGCGGGGGAGCGTGGGGGAGGGACAGGGAGTGAATGGGGGAGACGCAGCAAGAGAGAGAGAGAGTTGGGTACAAACAAGGAGAGCGTGGGGGAGAGTGTTGGAGGAGAGACAGGGGGAGTGGGGAAGAGGCATGGAGAGAGTGGGAGAGAGACAGGGAGAGAGCAGGGAGAGAGAGAGAGAGAGAGAATGGACGAGAGTGAGTGCGGAGATACAAGCGCAAGATGAGCAAAGGGACGAAACAGAGAGTCAGGAAGATGGAGAGAGATTAGCAGTGAACCAGAGAGAGAGAGAGAGACGCGAGCAGACAGAGAGCACAAGGGAGATCTCGTGAGGGAGCGATGGATAAGGGGAGGAGGAGGAGGTGGGAGACAAAGGAGGATCGATTCGCCATCGCCCGCGATTCCATTCCATCGCAATGATGCGTCGTGAATCACTGCGGGTGGCGTCCCCCTGCCTCGTGGCAGCGCCTCCAGTGGCTGCGCGGTCCGTGACCCGAACACTCAGAGAGGGCGCCTCGCGGTCCCAACACCAACAACACCAACACCACCACCAACAACACCAACACCAACACCACCAACAACACCAGCAACACCAACACCACCACCAGCAACACCAACACCAACACCACCAACAACACCAGCAACACCAACAACAACACCAGCAACACCAACACCACCACCAACAACACCAACACCAACACCACCACCAACAACACCAACACCAACACCACCAACAACACCAGCAACACCAACACCACCACCAGCAACACCAACACCAACACCACCAACAACACCAGCAACACCAACAACAACACCAGCAACACCAACACCAACACCACCAACAACACCAACACCACCAACAACACCACCAACACCACCAACAACACCACCAACACCACCAACACCACCAGCAACACCACCAACAACACCACCAACAACACCACCAACACCACCAACACCACCAGCAACACCACCAACACCACCAACACCACCAACAACACCACCAACACCACCAACAACACCAGCAACACCACCACCAACACCACCAACAACACCACCAACACCACCAACACCACCAGCAACACCACCAACACCACCAACACCAACATCAACACCACCAGCAACACCAACACCACCAACACCACCAACAACACCACCAACACCACCAACACCACCAGCAACAACACCACCACCACCAATACCACCAACACCACCACCACCACCAACACCACCAGCAACACCACCAACACCACCAGCAACACCACCAACACCACCACCAACACCACCACCAATAACATCACCACCACCACCAATACCACCAGCAATACCACCAACACCGCCACCAGCAACACCACCTCCAACAACACCACCAACACCACCACCACCACCAGCAACACCAGCAACACCACCACCACCAACACCACCAACACCACCACCAACAAAACCACCAACACCAGCACCACCAACACCACCAACACCACCAACACGACCACCAACACCACCCCACCACTGACACCACCAACACCATCCCCAACACCACCACCAACCACGGTTCCGTCTCTCCGCGTTTCAGAACCACAATATTGATACCGGAGGAATCAAACGAGCTATAAAGCTCTTTCATTGTTACTCCTCACACCTCCCTCCCCTATTAAAAAACAAAACAAATCTAACTCGTTTCACGCTGCACGCGCCCGATGCTTGTTAAACAGGCCGCACGCGCAAGAGCCGAACAATTAACGCTGCCTGCGTTAGTAGAGCCGATTCGTATTCAGGTCGAGGTCTCCGTGTGCGTGCGTGTACGCGTGTTTTGTGCGTGTACACGTGTTTCCTGCGTGTGCACGTGTTTCCTGCGTGTGTACACGTGATTCGTGTGTGTGTACACGTGTTTCCTGCGCGTATACACGTGATTCGTGTGTGTACCAGGGACGTGCGGTCAGGGGAGGCAGGGGAGGCAGAGCCTCACCTGTCATACCGCAATGAAAATAGCAGTTACGAAAAAAAAGAATAACACTGGTCAACACATTTTTTTTTTCTGGCCTGGATTTTTGCATCTGTTTTAAACTAATTTCAGGGTGCTGATTCGAAATCTGATCTCAGATTTGCTCTATCACATCTCATTTTTATGCTATCGGCATACCCCATTTTCATTGATTTTACCCGAATTTAACTCTGTCACTTATGATTGCAAGTTGTTGCGAGTCAGTGACTGCTTTAGTGTTAAAATATGGTGCTGTATTTTTAGGATAGTGTGTTTATAATATCATTTTATGTAGATATCCACATTTATTTAATATTTTTCTTCTGCAGTTTTTATTGAAAATGCAATATTTAATATCTCAAAAACCTGATGCGATAGACAAAAACTGATGCCAGATTTGGAATCAGCACCCCAAAATTACCTTAGTACCGTTGGAATACCTTATGCCAGAAAAAGTGTGTTGACCAGTGATATTAATTAAAATAAATATTAAGATTTTTCCACTGATCTGTGTTATAAATGTCATTTCTGTACGATTCCAATCATTTTCATAGTCGAAATCGCCAAATGTGCGGAGCTCCACTGCAAATACAGGAAGAGACGAGAGGTGAGGCAGCAATACGCTCAGCCTCCCCTCTGATTGCGGAACCCCTCAGTAGCTGGATGGAGCACGGGCAATCAGCGCGTGCCTGTTACTATCTCAGTATGTCACCAATGTAATGTTTGTAGACCCCTTCATCTCACGTCCTCGCCTTCCATACTCCAGGTAACTTATTTCACGTGTATGTATAAAGATATTTAGCCTCGCTGGTCTCGTCATGAAACTGCAATGAAAAAACACCAGGGGAGGCAGCTATCACATCTGCCTCACTGACGGGGGCGTGTCTAACACGCCCCCTCCATGAGGCCACACCCCCCTCAGTGTGTGAATCTGGCTCTGACACTAGCCAGTGCCTCCCCAGCCATTGACCTCACCGCATGTATTCTACTTGCGTGTATTCTACTTCCGAGAGTAGTGCAGTTGAGGAGATCCCTGGCATTAGCTCATTCACGCCGCAGCATCGAATTCAAAACGTCAGCTCCGACACGCGCGATTCGATGCGTCTATCGTGAGTTTTAAGAATCGATGCGAACTGATTAACCGCGTGCGGCGACATCACACATCCACACAAGTGTCACTCGCATTGCAATTGACAAAGCGGCCCCCGTTGTAGCCTTCACAGACTGTCGGGGCAAGTGCTGTCCGCGAGCAACAGTGAAGTCCGACACGGCACACGAGGGGGTGGGCGGCCAGCACCACGCCCGGCGATGTTTACACACCGCACCGGGTACTCATTTGAGGCTCAGTCGACCTAGGGGAGGCCCAGCACCGGTTCAGATAATCGTCACCGGTGGTGGCCGTGAGCGGGAATCAAACTCGGGTGGCCGACGTTCAAAGCGCCGCGCGCTAACCACTAGGCCACCGCTCTCACGCACGTGATGCCACAGACACAATTTCACACGCACACAATCTCTCTCTCACACACATTCACGCACGTAAAATATGGCACACACAGAGACAAAAACGCACACGATCTCACACACGGAGACAAATAACAACAACAACAACCGCCATTCGCCACTAAGTGGCGGTGACGTCACCACGACGCTTGTGCCAGGCCATGTGCACCTTGAGGCCACGTGACGTGTCGAACGCCCGCTGGCAGGAGGTCAAACACACACACACACATTCTCTCACACACAGACAATAACACACACACTTTCACACACACAATCTCTCTCTCACACTCACTCATACACACACAATCTGTCACACACACAGACACAAGAACACACACAGACACTCACACAAAACAAGCACAATAACACACGCACAATCTCACACACAACAAAAAAAATAACACACATCATCTCACACACAGACAACAATGACACACATCTCACACAGGCAATAATATACACACAGAATCTCTCACACACAGACACAATAACACGCACAACCTCACACACGCAGACACAATAACACACACACGGGGTAAAGATTTAGCAAAATTCCAGCGCGACCTTTGGAGACGGCGGAATCCACAAGTTCTCTCTCTCTGTGTCCATTCACACCCGGAGAATGGAGTCCCACCTCCCTCCCCTCCCTCCCTCCCCTCCCTCCCCTCCTCCCCTCCCATCCCCGCACCCCCATCCTCATTCTCCCCCCCCTCACTCCCTCCCTCTCCCGGGAGAGATGCTCACGGATGATGCGACGGAACAATGCTCCGCAGAACTGCAGACACAAAACAATGGGCATCCAGTACCGAGTTCAACGGAGCTCAGAGGCAATGCCCCCCCACACACCCACCCACCCCACCCACCCCACCCACCACAACCTCACCCCACCCACCACAACCACCACAACCACCACAACCACCACAACCATCACCACACGAGGAGGTTGTGCCGCTGGCCAGTCGGTGCATCAGTCAGCCAGCCAGTCAGTCAGCCAGTCAGCCAGTCAGCCAGTCAGTCAGCCAGTCAACCAGCCAGTCAGTTAGTCAGCCAGTCAGCCAGTCAGTCAGTCAGTTAGTCAGCCAGTCAGCCAGTCAGTCAGCAGCCAGCCAGTCAGCCAGTCAGTCAGTCAGCCAGTCAGTCAGCCAGTCAGCCAGTCAGTCAGCCAGTCAACCAGCCAGTCAGTTAGTCAGCCAGTCAGCCAGTCAGTCAGTCAGTTAGTCAGCCAGTCAGCCAGTCAGTCAGCAGCCAGCCAGTCAGCCAGTCAGTCAGCCAGTCAGTCAGCCAGTCAGCCAGTCAGTCAGCCAGTCAACCAGCCAGTCAGTTAGTCAGCCAGTCAGCCAGTCAGTCAGTCAGTTAGTCAGCCAGTCAGTCAGTTAGTCAACCAGCCAGTCAGTCAGCCAGTCAGTCAGTCAGTCAACCAGCCAGTCAGTCAGCCAGTCAGTCAGTCAGTCAACCAGTCAGTCAGTCAGTCAACCAGCCAGTCAGTCAGTCAGTCAGCCAGTCAGTCAGCCAGTCAGCCAGTCAGTCAGTCAGCCAGTCAGTCAGTCAGTCAGCCAGCCAGCCAGTCAGTCATCCAGTCAGTCAGTCAGTCAGTCAGTCAATCAGTCAGTCAGTCAGTCAACCAGCCAGTCAGTCAGTCAGTCAGCCAGTCAGTCAGTCAGTCAATCAGTCAGTCAGTCAGTCAGTCAGTCAGCCAGCCAGCCAGTCAGTCAGCCAGTCAGCCAGTCAGTTAGTCAGTCAGCCAGCCAGTCAGTCAGCTAGTCAGCCAGTCAGCCAGTCAGTCAGCTAGTCAGCCAGTCAGTCAGCTAGTCAGCCAGCCAGCCAGTCAGTCAGTCAGTCAGCCAGCCAGTCGGTCAGCCAGTCAGTCAGTCAGCCAGCCATCTCAGTAGTCAGTCGACCCACGACACCGGGGGACTGTCTTAGTGCTCCCCCCCCCCATCCAAAGGGACGGGCATTCGACAACTTAACGCGACGGGCCGCGAGATGGTGCACCTAGCCTGGCACGAGCGTCGTGGCGACGGGCGGCAGTTGCTGAGTTTTGTTGGCGGAGGGAGACGGAGCTGTGGACCAGAAGGAGGAATCTTCGACTTGTGTCCAGTTTCTCTCGCGCCCGCCACAGAGACTCTCACGCTGCGTCTGTGTTGTTTATTCTGGAGTGTTGCTTTCAGCTAGGACCCATACCTAGCACACAGAGAGCCGTCTTTGCCTATGAATATATAAAATACACAGCTGGTCGTTCGCCAGCATCGGTTCACGCGAGCCTGACCGCACTGCTGATGAGACGTTGAATGTCGAAACCGGTGCGGAGTTCTCCTTGCTTGCTGCGTGTTGCCCAAGCTAATGAGGGCTCGTTTTTAAATCCTTTATATTAAGTTCACTTGCTTGCTTGCTTGCGCGCTTACGAACGTGCAAATCTTTCGGTCGTTTTTTAACCCACTTCCCGTGTTCCAATCGAGCTGACATTTTGCACACAGACTCGTTGTGCGTGACAATTTATTTTCGTGAAAAAAAATTTCCTACATTTTTCACTTTATAGGATTTTTTTCATATTTAATTTTAAATTTTAAATACCGATAAAAATGAAACTCTTACTCAAGAAAAACAGAAATGAATAATAAAATAAAACCGATGCCACGCATATAAAGGATTTCTAGTGAAAAACTTTGTTTTTACGGGTTAATTTTTTTAAAGTCGCGTACTCCGCAGAAGGCCGCGTGGCTGACGGGATGGGTCGAGAGGGACGCCGCCTTACGTCGAGAGACAGACACGGGACGGAGGTGCATTGTCGGATTTAATTATTTATTTATTACGCTACAAAGGGGCATCCGAGGTCATGGGATGAGGCTGTTGGGGGGCGGGGAGGTGGAAGTCCGAAGATTGTGTGACTGCTTTTCTGTGTGTGGAGTTCCAAGTTGTTGTTGTTGGTGGTGGTTGTGGCGATTTCTTCTGTTGACGCTGCTGCTGCTGCTGCTTGAAGATGATTCGACTTTCGATTTAAAGCTTTCGTGACTGCAGCAGGGATTCATATTCTTGGTTCTTTCGGTAAAGTCACGCAGAAGGGAAATAATAAAATAATAAAAATAAAACAATAAAATATTATGCTTTATTTTTATTATTTTATTATTTCCCTTCTACGTGACTTTAATAAAAATAAAACATAATAAAACATTATGCTTTATTTTTATTATTTTATTATTTCCCTTCTACGTGACTTTACCCGAAAGAACCAAGAAGATGATTCGACTACGGCAGATTCCACTGCTGGTGATGATGACGATGAGTGCTCACATGTACGATCCCGCGACCGATACTCATGCTACTTATCCTCTTGGTGCTGCTGCTGATGATGAACACCACGCTCCCCTACCCCTCCCATCTCAGTTGCCATGCATCACACGAGACAAAGACCCCACACCACCGCCGCTTAGCCTTCAACAGACTTGTAGGGGCAAGTGCTGTTAGCGAGCAGCTATGAAGGCCGGAACGGCACACGTGGGGATGGGTGGCCAGCACCACGCACAACCGTCTTTGTCTCCCCAGTGGCGATGTTTACACTCCGCACCAGGTACTCATTTGAGGCCGAGTCGACCTAGGGGACGCCAAGGACCAGGTTCAGATAATCGCCACTGGTGTTGGTCGTAAGCGGGAATCGAACCCGTGGAGCACGCTCACAGCTACACTACCGCTCCCCCCTGCACACACACACACACACAGGCACACACACACACAGGCACACACACACACAGACACACACACAGGCACACACACACAGACACACACACAGGCACACACACACAGGCACACACACACAGGCACACACACACACAGGCACACACACACAGGCACACACAGGCACACACACACAGGCACACACACACAGGCACACACACACAGGCACACGCACACACACAGGCACACACATACACAGGCACACACACACAGACACACACACAGGCACACACATACACAGGCACACACACAGACACACACACAGGCACACACACACACAGGCACACACACACACAGGCACACACAGACACACACACAGGCACACACACACAGGCACACACACATGCACACACACACAGGCACACACACAGGCACACACACAGGCACACACACACAAGAACACACACACAGGCACACACACAGGCACACACACAGGCACACACACACAGGCACACACACACACAGGCACACACACATGCACACACACACAGGCACACACACAGGCACACACACAGGCACACACACAGGAACACAGGCACACACACAGGCACACACACACAGGCACACACACACAGGCACACACACAGGCACACACACAGGCACACACACAGACACACACACAGGAACACAGGCACACACACAGGCACACACACACAGGCACACACACACACAGGCACACACACATGCACACACACACAGGCACACACACAGGCACACACACAGGCACACACACACAGGCACACACACACAAGAACACACACACAGGCACACACACAGGCACACACACTTACAGGCACACACAGGCACACACAAGCGCGCACACGTTTATGCGAAAATTAAATTAAGCACAAATAAACAAACTAACCGCACACTAACTATCTGCTGTGATGCCTACAGTCATACCAATTAACCCTCATATATCCCGTAATTAAATATCAACATTCATGAATTGCATCCAGTGATTGTTTTATTGGGCTTATAGACACATTGTATTAGATGTGCCTAGATGGTAAACACACACACACACACGGAGACAAAGATCCCCCGTATAGCCTAAACAGACTGTTGGGGTAAGTGCTGTTAGCGAGCACACACGTAAAATAAATAAAAAACAGACAAACAACACACAGCCTGACAGCCTCAAACACCCGGGTTCAACTCCAGGGCTGCGTGTGGCTCACATCGTCATCGTTATCATTCTCATCATCACCCCTGTTATCATGCCAGTCATCATCATTACCATCAGTGTCTCCTTCAAGTGCCAATACTATTGTTGCCACCACGCTTCGCCATCGCTTCCTTCCTCCTGCCAGATACAGCACCTGTTGTATAGTCGATGCGTCCTTCAAGGACCATCACCACCATCACCACCCCCACCACCATCACTGCCATAGACAAAGAAACCCCGTATAGCCTTAACAGACTGCTGGAGCAAGTGCTGTTAGCGAGCACCTATGAAGGCTGGAAAGTTACACGAGGGGGTGGGTGGCCAGAACCACGTCTGACCGCCTTTGTCTCCCCAGTGGCGATGTTCACACACCACGCCAGGTACTCATTTGAGGTTGAGTCGACCTCGGGGAGGCCCTGGATTGGCTCAGATAATCCTCACTGGTGTTGGCTGTGAGCGGGAATCGAACAATCAATCTCACCAGCATCACCACCACCACCACCAGCAGCATTACCATCACCACTACTAACGCCACCACCACCAGAACCACCACCACCGCATTGCTTTAGGACTTTTTATCCCCTTGGTCAAGGGACCTCTGGGTCTCCTACATACGATTCCAACCCATCACTACCTCCAAGTTGCCTACCCTATCCCTCCTCCACCCTTCACACGAGTCCAACCCATCACTACCTCCAAGTTGCCTACCCTATCATCCTCCACCCTACACACGAGTCCCACCCATCACTACCTCCAAGTTGCCTACCCTATCCTCCTCTACCCTGCACACGAGTCCCACCCATCACTACCTCCAAGTTACCTACCCTATCCTCCTGCACCCTACACACGAGTCCCACCCATCACTACCTCCAAGTTGCTGCCATATTCCATGAAATTCCCACCATCCTCTGCACGCACGTTCACTCTCTAAGGCCCAGACGCGCGCTTATACACGCACCTCCGATTATCACGGTTGGCTACGTACGACGCCAAAGAAGTTTAACATACATAGTTGTTTCGCACACACACACAATCACATAGCCTGGTCTGGTCCTCCTCTAGGTGGACTCAGCCTAGAATGAGAATCGCCTATTGCAACTGCGCTGCTGGTAGATGGCGTGAGAGAGAGAGAGGCGTTCCTGGCGTGCGTGTATTGTGGGCCCCCACCACCGCTACCCCCTAGCGCCGTGGGGTTTCGGGGACCCCTGGGGGTAACGTGGTCATGTCCCAGGGGGTCACGTGAGGTTGTTTTATGAACGTGCCAACATTATGGGTCGTACGTGAGCGCCGGTTGGTGAATAATCGCGTGCGAAGCTGCCAATGTAGAACAACTACGATAGCATTTAAATGTCCACGTGGTAACCGAGAGCGATATGAAAAGACCTTTCTAAACTAATTGATCGTAAACAACGTGGTTTCCCAGAGTGACAAGAAAACACATTGCGTCACGCGTGCGAGAGCATCCGTTTATGTTTTATTTTTTATTTATTTTTCATTAACTCGCTCGCAGTTACTCGCTAAGTTCAGGACACCTCACAAAAATTGACTAATTGCTTAAAATATTGATCGTTCATTATTCGTTGAATTCATTTCTCAAAGCCATGTTGGGTCAGGCGATGCGGGGGGGGGGGGTTACTGCTCGGTTGAAACACAAATTCAACAAAGTGGGGGGGGGGGGGGGGTGTTGCAGTAGCCATAAAAGGTTTGATTGAGCCACGACCCTCTAACGCATGTCACGTGTCCACCGTGCCCGACCTTAATAGGTGCTCGCTAACAGCACCCAAAGTGGGCTCCGATGAGACGGTCTGTTTGCTCTGAGTTCACCGCACTGGCGCCAGCAGCGCCCCTTGCCCTCCCGTGCCTCGTGGTCGAAACGTCGGACTCTGTGGGATACGTTTAAAAATGCTACTAATTCATCTTCTTGGTTCTTTCGGTAAAGTCACGTAGAAGGGAAGTAATAAAATAATAAAAATAAAAATAATAAAATAATTCTCACGACGTTTCGGCCACAACGCAAGTAGCCGTCCTCAGGTGAAACCAGGTCTGTCGAGGCGACAGCGTCATGAGAATTATTTTATTATGTTTTATTTTTATTATTTTATTACTTCCCTTCTACGTGACTTTACCGAAAGAACCAAGAAGATGAATCCCTGCAGTCACGAAAGCTTTAAATCGAAAAATGCTACTAATTCATACTAATCCCGTCTCGAGCACCCCCATGTACGCGAAGCAGTATTTGGCCGCAGTGCATTTCCGCGTGACGAGCCACTTCGTTGGGCTATCATTTGTGTGGCCGGATCGCCTCTGCAAAAGAGCTGCTAGATATATGTAGCTTGATGGGCTTCACGTGGTCAAATCGTGAACATAAATACCCACGTTTATCTCATCTCACCGCATCTCTAACACTTGCCATCATTTCACGCTCGAGGTTTTAACTTGACCTGGAATGGTGTGTGTGTGGGGGGGGGGGGAGGGGGGGCGGTTTAGCTCGTGTAGCAGCAGACTTTCACAACCGATATTACACCTCCAATTCATTAAAGTATGTACGTTGAACTTCCTTAGCACCGTACGTAGGCAAACGTGCCAATCGGAGGTTGGCTAAGGCGGCGGTCACGTGCAGTAGCAGCAGCAGCACCGTAGGCAGTGATGCTGAAGAGCGACCTCACGCCATGACGTTTAACACTTGGGTTGTCCGACGTTTCGTATCATCAGAAACTTGTTGGCAGAAATATGAAAAAATGGGGGAGGGTTCCAAATTGAAAGTCTGCTCACGACCCCCACTCTCGCCTCCCCCCCACCCCGCAAAGAGAAAAGGGACCACTCTATTCGGAAGTTAGTGGTGGAAATTCCACGTTCCCACGACGCGGACCAGTCTATCCATCCATAGGAATTCGATTCTTCTCCCCTTCTCTCACTGTACGATGCCTTCAATATCGCAAGCAAAACAACGAGTCTCTCCCCACCCTCCCCACCTAACACACCCACCCCCCCCAACCTGATCCCCCATCCACTACCTGACCCGCTCCTCCCCACCTGACCCTCGACCCCCACCCACCTGACCCCCTCCCCCCACCTGCACCACCACCACCACCCTCATTCCCCCACGGCGCCTACCACCTTATCCACCCTCCCCACACCTCTCGCCTGGAGGCCGTTAGCTTTCCACACACACACAGAGACACACGCTCACTGCAGTCGCCACGCTCGGTGATAAATAATGGATGTCTTTACTTCCTTGAAATGTAAATGCTGGCTGGACCCGCCTCCGCATGGGCACTGTGGTTGTAAAGCAGTAAATAAATAAAATAATATATATATTCCGTGCGTGTGTGTATAAGAAGAAATTCTACAGGGGGCTGCCGTGCTTAACAAAGCTGCCGAAGCCCGAGGTCTGACAGCAGTGGAGCAGCGAGCGATGAGAGCGACGTTCATGCATGCGTGGGTGGGTGTGAGAGCATCAGCAAATGCATCATCATGATCATCAACGGAATTCAGAATATTTTTTCATACCGGAGGAATCCGACGAGCTGTAAAGCTCTTTGTCGCAGATGTCCAGTCGGGGCACAGGGTAAGATCGTTACAACGTTACAAAATAAACATGCAAAGTTCAATAAAGGTGAACAAATCAGCCAAACACAACGAAATGGAACTAAACAATCTCCGTCCTACCAGGCAAAGCCCACTGAGGCATTCATTTTTTTTTCAAAAGCGACCCTGGCCGCAAATGATAGCCCAACAAAGTGGCACGTCATTTGGACATTTACAGCAAACAAAATCATCTAAATAATCTCAACAATGTTACGGTCAAGAAGAATCTCATCAGCAGCAGCATAATGATCATGGGTTTAAATCAATTGAACACCACTTTGTAAACCAAACAAACAAGAAAAAAATCAACGAAGAAAGTCCTATGTATAGACTGACCGCTGCCATGGGAATGTGGAATTTCCACCAGTAAGCTCATTGCCTCCTGCGCCCCCCCCCTACGGAGAGAGAGAGGGGACGCTGCTCCACGCGCGACGAAGCTTCACGTGGAAATGTAATCTAATTACGGTTGTGACAGCAATAGTGTAAAATACCTTCATGTGTATGTTCCGTGCCACCGCCGATTCACAACAACATTAATATTTTAAGGGCTCTGCATAATCCAACGTGGGGGCTTTTATTGCGCGGCGATGTAATTTGTACAAAACTCCCCATTGTTTCCATCATTTCATCCGTTCTGCTGGTTCTTCAAGTCACGTCAAACACCCCCTCCCCCCCACCGCAGGCACACCCCCCACCCACCCCCCTCACCAACTCCCCGACCCCGCCACTCACCCATCCACCCAGCCACCCACCCACGCACCCAGCCAGCCACCCACCCAGCCAGCAACCCACCCAGCCAGCAACCCACCCAGCCAGCAACCCACCCACCCAGCCAGCAACCCACCCAGCCAGCCACCCACCCGCCAACCCACCCACCCACCCACAAACCCGCCAACCCAAGCACCCACCCACCCGCCAACCCACCCACCAATCCACCCACCAACCAACCCACCCACCAAATAACCCACCCACCAACCCGCCAACCCACCAACTCAACCACCCCCCCACCCACCAACCCACCCACACACACACCCACCCACCCCGCATAGCACGGTGGGCTGACGCTCGGCATCGCAGCCGGCCCCGAGTCAGTTGCAAGTGGAAATTCCACGGTCCCATGACGGTGACCGGTGAATGCGGTACAAGGCAAGCGCGCTGTCGAATTCGCACAAGGCGGAGCTTCCTCCCGTGTTGGCCACTGCAAGAGTGATGATGATGATAGTGGTGATGGTGATGATGATGGTGATGATAGTGGTGATGATGATGATTATGGTGATGATGATGGTGATGATAGTAGTGGTGGTGGTGATGATGATGGTGATGATGGTGGTGATGATAGTGGTGGTGATGGTGGTGATGATGATGGTGATGATGACGACAGCGGTAGTCGTGTTAATAATGACGGCGCTGGTGGTGGTTGTGGTGGTGGCGATAGCGGCAATGTTTGTGGTAGTGGCCATGATGATGATGGCAGTGGGAGTGGTGGTGGCGATGGTGTTTGTGGTGATGATGAAAGCGGTGTTGATGATTAATGTTCATCATCATCATGGTAATGCAACGATGATGATGTTGATGGGGATGATGCTTGCTCAACGTCTCCGCCATTACGAACCCCATTCCTTAGCAAGGAGCTTCGCCATGAACACACGTCCGCTGGACAATGCACGAGTTATTTCACAATCACGGGCAATTATCAGCGTACCGACTGCTCGTGCGCGTGTGTGTCAGCGCGTGTTTAGTTTGTGTGTCTGTGAACGTGTCTATGTGTGTGTGAGTGTCTGGTACTGGCCACCCACCCCCTCGTGTGCCGTGCCGGCCTTCATAGGTGCTCGCTAACAGCACTTGCCCCAACAGTCTGTCAAGACTATACGGGCGATATTTGCATTTGTCTTTGTGTCTGGAGCGGTGTATAAACATCAGCACTAGGGAGACAAAGGCGGCCGAGCGTGGTGCTGGCCACCCACCTCCTCGTGTGCCGCGCCGGCCTTCATAGGCGCTCGTTGACAGCACTTGCTCCAACAGTCTGTTAAGGCTACACTGGGTAGCTTTGTCTTTGTGTGGGGAGTGGTGGTGCGGTGGTTAGCGCACTGCGCTACGAATCCGGTCGTCCCGAGTTCAATTCCCGCTCACGGCCAATAGCCCTGACAAATATCTGAGCCTCCCTTGGGTCAACCCGACCTTAAACGAGTACCCAGTGCGGTGTTATATAAAGCATCAGCACGAGGGAGACAAAGGCGGCTTGTCGTGGTGGTCTCCACGCAACCCCCTCGAGTCACGTGCCGGAGAACAGAGCAGCTAACTAACAGCACTTGCCCCAACAGTGTGGTAAAAGCTTATACGGGGGACCTTTATATGTTGTATGCGTATGTGTGTGTGTATTGTTATTTATGCTACAAACACAATATTTTCCGAGGCGCCCGGGGTATTAAATTCACGGAATGTCAAATTTTGTGCATCTTCGACACAATATATCCTATAGCCCAGCGTATTTCACTCCGCGAGTACGTCAGTGTCCACGCGCGTCTCCGCGTGCGCGCGCGTGAGTCGGCTCCATTCCCTGTCTTCGTGCGCGCAAGATGTGGGGGAGCGGTGGCGGGAGTGGTTAGCGCGCTGCGCTACGGATCGACCCTCGATCCTCTCTCACGGTCAACGCTTCGAGTCGACTGTCTTGAGCCGGTCCTGGGCTTCCACTCGGTGGACGTGGCAAAAAAAATTCGAGTTCTGGGAATTCAAATATCGGTGTGTACATCACGTGTCGGTACATACACGTGTAGAGTAACTGTGTGCGTGTGTGTGTCACGAGAGCGGTGGCGCAGTGGTTAGTGCACCGCGCTACGAACCCGGACACCCGAGTTCGATTCCCGCTCACGGTTCAACACCGGTAACGATTACCTGAACCTGTTCCGAGCCTCCCCTAGGTCGACTCAGCCTCAAATGAGTACTGGGTGCGGTGTGTAAACATCGCCACTGGGGGAGACAAAGGCGGCCGGGTGTGGTGCTGGCCACCCCACCCGCTCGTGTGCCGTGCCGGCCTTCATAGGTGCTCGCTAACAGCACTGGCAAGTGGCTATACGGGGGATCTTTGTCTTTGTTTGTTCATGAGCAGCAGCATATGAGCACCCTCTGCTCGGGAGGGCCATGCACCAACCCTCTCTCCGGACGGAGTCAATGACACGATTTGATTTGCACCACTTTGTCGGAAGTAGTCAGTAGTTGTATTTTTCCGCAACTCCCGACTGCTCCCCCCCCACCCCGCCCCCCCCCCGCCATAGAAATGTGGAATTTCCATCATTTTCTCGAGCCACCCAATTTGTGTGCTTGTTAAATTTTTTGTAGTAATCCGCACGTCTTTTGGACTTGACTGTCCGTTCGTGCCTCCAGCCAGCAAACCTTTGTTGTAATCAAGCATTGGTGGGTGGGTGGGTGGCGTTACGTCGTGACGCACGAACTGGTCTCCACGCTGTGCGATGCGGGTGACGTCATCGGGAAGATATGCTCGATGACGTCACTACCGCGCACGCCAGAGAATCCAGCCAGCCAGCTAAGGAAAGCCAGCCAGCAAAACTGGTCGTTTTTTTGTTGTTCTTTTAACAAATGAAATGTAAAGTTAATTGCATTCTGGGGAATGCGTCTCATAATCGCTCATCCATAATGGGACCATTCTCTCTGGAGATTCGGATTTCAAAGACAACCCCAGGCATGAGGCTTGAACTCAGTTCCTCAGCAGCAATGTTCGTGCGTTGAACTTCTTTCGCGCCGTACGCAGCCAGCCGTGCTAATCGGAGGTGCGGGGAATGACGACAAGAAATTTGGAATTTCCATAATATTGAGCCATATTGAGCAAATATCATTGACACGGCCAGCACGAATCCCTGAACGAGTCAGACAGAGACGGAGATTCCCTCACCCAGTGCTTGACGCCGGAGTCATCGTGGTGTCAGATCGACTGAATTAAAACTAAAACAATGCTAATTCTTGGTTCTTTCGGTAAAGTCACGTAGAAGGGAGCTATATAAATATAAATTATATTTGTATTATTTTGTTATTTCCCTTCTACGTGACTTTACCGAAAGAACCAAGAATATGAATCCCTGCAGTCACGAAAGCTTTAAATTAAAACTAAACAATGCTTTATTTTTATTTTACCAGGTATAGGCCCACTCAGCTTTCCATTCAGCTCGTTAGCAGAAGCGACCTGGCCACACAAACGATCGCTGAACGAAGTGGGCTTACCACGTGGGAACATTCTTAGCAGCCAAATATTCCAAACGCGTGTTCCTTCTACATGTGGAGTGGGAAAAACACCACATGAGAGACACACACACACAGAGAGAGGCACCCAGACCCAGGGCTCGAACCCAGACTCCCCAGGGAAGCCAGCGACCCGGGTAGTGGAGCACACCACCCAAATTGTCCCGGGACTTGGCCATCGTGAACTGGAGGCGCGTAGTGCCCTAGTCGACGGCTCTATAGACCGCGGCGTAGCGTGGTTTTTTTGTTTTGTGGTTTTTTTTTTTGCATTCGCGTGGGAGCGGCGATATTCGCATTTGTCACGGGGGGCCCGCGCGTATCGGGCCAAGGGGGACCCACGATATGGGCCTCATCTCTCCCTCCCTCCCTCCTTCCCCCTTCGCTTCCCTCCCTCCCCCCCTCTCTCCCTCCTCTACCACCTCCCACGGCCGTCGCCTCCACGGCGATAACCGCGGCGATGCTGCCGGGAGACGGATGCGCCGGGCGAGGTTAAAGCCCCGGCCATCCCTCTCTGCCAAAACCGGATGAGGTTCATTTTTCTGCCTCTGTCAGCCGAGGGCCCCCACGCCGAGCAGCCGCAGGAGGTGGAGGTGGTGGTGGAGGTGGTGGTGGTGGAGGTGGTGGTGGTGGTGGTTGCAGCGAGACTCGGGGCGGTTAACCCCCACCCCAGGACCCCCACCCCCAGGACCCACACCCACACACCCGCAACCACCACCCCCCCTACCCCCCTGCCCCCCGCCCTCATTCCTTCTCTCGGCCTACAGGGGCAGCTGCTGCTGCTGCTGCCCTCTCGCCAAAATCAACCAGCAGCAGTAGCAGCGGCGGCGGTGTTACCCAAGTGTCTATGCCTATAGGGTCCTGTCCCTTCATGACACCGTGCTGCCCTCTATCAGGCTGCTGCCCTTCATGACACCGTGCTGCCCTCTATCACGCTACTGCCCTTCATGACACCGTGCTGCCCTCTATCAGGCTACTGCCCTTCATGACACCGTGATGCCCTCTATTAAGCTCCTGCGCCTTCATGACACCGTGATGCCCTCTATCACGCTACTGCCCTTCATGACAGCGTGCTGCCCTCTATCAGGCTACTGCCCTTCATGACACCGTGATGCCCTCTATCAAGCTCCTGCGCCTTCATGACACCGTGATGCCCTCTATCACGCTGATGCCCTTGATGACACCGTGCTGCCCTCTATCAGGCTACTGCCCTTCATGACACCGTGCTGCCCTCTATCAGGCTACTGCCCTTCATGACACCGTGCTGCCCTCTATCAGGCTACTGCCCTTCATGACACCGTGCTGCCCTCTATCAGGCTACTGCCCTTCATGACATCGTGCTGCCCTCTATCAGGCTGCTGCCCTTAATGACAGCGTGATGCCCTCTATCAGGCTAATGCCCTTCATGACACCGTGCTGCCCTCTATCAGGCTAATGCCCTTCATGACACCGTGCTGCCCTCTATCAGGCTAATGCCCTTCATGACACCGTACTGCCCTCTATCAGGCTAATGCCCTTCATGACACCGTGCTGCCCTCTATCAGGCTAATGCCCTTCATGACACCGTACTGCCCTCTATCAGGCTACTGCCCTTCATGACATCGTGCTGCCCTCTATCAGGCTGCTGCCCTTAATGACAGCGTGATGCCCTCTATTAGGATACTGCCCTTCATGACACCGTGCTGCCCTCTATCAGTCTACTGCCCTTCATGATACCATGATGCCCTCTATCACGCTGATGCCCTTCATGACACCGTGCTGCCCTCTATCAGGCTGCTGCCCTTGATGACACCGTGATGCCCTCTATCAGGCTCCTGCCCCTTCATGACACCATGCTGCCCTCTATCAGGCTGCTGCCCTTCATGACGTACGGATGCTCTTCATGGCAACAATGACGGCTGTGATCCATAACACTGCTGCCCCTTATGACAGCTACTGCCCTCTGCAATACACAGACACCGCTGCCCTCGAACACAGGAGCTGCCGCACATTAACCGCTGCCCCTTTAACACAGACCCTGCTGTCGTTGAACAAACAGACACAACTGCCCTTTGACACGCAGATACTGCTGCCCTCTATAAAGGATGTGTGTTCATACATCCGCGCGCTGGTTGAGACTGTAGTATTTGCCCAAAGGGAAGCCGAGTACACATTCCTGTGCCACACGCCCGAACTCGCACACACTCACAAAGATAAAGATCCCCCGTAAAGCCCCTAACAGGCTGTTGGGGCAAGTGCTGTTAGCGAGTAGCACCTATGAAGGTCAACAGCACGGTACACGGGGGGGGGGGGGGGGGGGGGTGGCTAGCACCACGCCCGACCGCCTTTGTCTCTCTAGTGTTGACGTTTGCACATCGCTCCACGTGCTCGGTTGAGGCTGAGTCGACCTACGGGAGGCCCGGGACCGTCACTCATGTTGGCCGTGAGCGCGGATCGAACTCGGGTCGCCGGGTTTGGAGCGCATCGCGCTAATTGCTGTGCCACCGCTCCCCACACAGTGACACATACAATGACACATCCAGTGACATGGAAAATCACACCGTCACCCACAAAGACGAAAATCCCCCATGTAGCCTTCACATACTTTTTGGAACAAATGCTGTTAGCGAGCACCTATTAAGGCCGGCACGGCACACGAGGGGGTGGGTGGCCAGCATCGCGCTCGGTCGCCTTTGTCTCCCCAGCGGCGATGTTTACCACATCGCATCAAGTACTAATTTGAGGCGGAGTCGACCTAGGGGAGGCCCAGGGCGAGTTCAGATAATCATCACTGCTGTGGGTGGCCGTTAGCGGGAATCGAACTAGGTGCAAGGGTTCACAGCGCAGTGCGCTAACCGCTGCACCACTGCTCCCCATTACAAAGACAAAGATCCCCCGTATAGCCTGTAAGAGACTGTTGGGACAAGTGCTGTTCGCGAGTAGCACCTGTGAAGGCCGGCACGGCACACGAGGGGGGGGGGGGGGGGTGGCCAGCACCACCCCAGACACACACATGTACAGTGACACACACACACACACCCAGAGACACACACAAAGACAAAGACACACACAGTGACTCCCACTCGCACGCACAGGGAGGCAAGGGACACCAGCATGCATATTCACGAGCCGTCCCGACAGCAGTGACTTAGTGCACGGGCGAGAAATCACTCACGAGATGCTGCTGGCGGTGGTGGTGGTGGTGGTGGCGGTGGTGGTGGTGGTGGTGGAGATGGTGGTGGTGGTGGTGGAGATGGTGGTGATTGGTGGCAGTGCAGGTGGTTGGGATGGTGGTGGCGGTGGTGGTGGCGGTGGCGGTGGTGGTGGCGGTGGTGGTGGAGATGGTGGTGGAGATGGTGGTGGTTGGTGGCAGTGCAGATGGTGTTGATGGTGGTGGCAGTGGTGGCGGAGGTGGTAAGGATGGTGGTGGCGGTGGTGTAGGTGGTAGTGGCGGTAGAGATGGTGGTAGCAGTGCAGGTGGTAGTGGCGGTGGTGCAGGTGGGGATGGGCGGTGGAGGTGGCGGTGATGGTGACTGTGGTAGACATGGTGGTGGTGTTGGTGGTGGTGTTGGTGGTGGTGGACACAGGTGGTGCATCGGCCAGTCACCACATTCAGTCGACCCATGGCACCATGGGTCTGTCCCGTGACCTGCTGCCAGCGGGCGTTCGACACTTCACGTGGCTTTAACCTGCACCTAGCCTGGCACAAGCGTCGTGGTGACGTCACCGCCACTTAGTGGCGAATGGCGGTTGTTGTTGTTGGTGGTGGAGGTTGAGATGGAAGTGGTGCAGGTAGCGGTGGAGGGTGGTGGTGGCGGTGTTGGGTGTTGGGTGGAGATGGTGGTGCTGTTGATGTCTGTGCCCGGTGGAATCGAGTCTGGAATTAAAATTTGCGTGTGTCTATGTTGTCATTTACAGGACACTTTGAAGAATATTGTGTCTGTTACGTGTGTGCATTTGTGTGTTGTATCCACGCATCCATGCATAGGTGCGGTGTGGGGTTGCTGGCCACCCACCCCCTCGTGTGCCGTGCCGGCCTTCATAGGTGCTCGCTAACAGCACTTTCTCCAACAGCCTATTGAGGCGATACGGGGAGTCTTTGTCTTTCATTTGTTGCTTTTATATGTGTGTGAGTGTGGCCTCGAGGTGCACCTAGCCTGGCACAGGCACCGTCACTTAGTGGTGAACGGCGGTTGTTGTTGTTGTGTGTCGTGATGTGCGTTCCGATCGTGCGACGTAAGAACTTGGGGCATCCGTGAACGGAATTTTGGGGCCAATAAAAAAAAATCAACCACAATTCAACAACGCGGGCCGAGGCGTTCGCGCAGCCAATGTCCCGTCAATATTGCCGGGCAGCACGGCGTCCCGACACCGCTTGGCACACATTCCACCACGCGGCATCTCGAGCGCACGACAGAGATTGCTGTTCCAAGCGGGAACATGTGCCGGACTGTGCAGTCGTCGCGGAAAACAACAACAACAACCAACAACAACAACAAAATAACCACGAGTTTGATTTTCCGTGGACGCAGACGGCGATGACGAAGCACAGTCAGCTCCGTTGTCACGGAGCCAAGCAAACAGGAAACAGTAAATTTTTATTTTGCTAGGTAGGGCCCACCGATCTGTGTAGCTCTTTTTTTCTTTTCCAGAAGCGACCTGGCCACAAGCGATAGAACCCCAACTAAGTGGCCCATCGTCGTGGGGAAATGTATCACAGCCAATTACTCTAAACGCGTGTTGATTCAAATTTGGAAACTGGAGGAAGAAATAAAAATCCACGCCACCACGGAGAGAGAGAAAGAGACACGCAAGCAGCAAATATACAGCAGCAGGCGTCAGGGTCGGGATCTAACCCACGACCTCCTGTATACCAGGCAAGGTAGTTAACATCTCCTAGCCACCGTGATGATGATGAGAGAGAGACGCAAACGGCAAATATGCAGCAGTAGGCGTCAGGGTTGGGATCGAACCCACGACTTCCTGTATACCAGGCAAGGTAGTTAACATCTCCTAGCCACCATGATGATGATGAGAGAGAGACACGAAAAACGGCAAATATACAACAGCAGGCGTCAGGGTCGGGATCTAACCCACGACCTCCTGTGTACCAGGCGAGGTAGTCAACATTTCCTAGTCACCGTGATGATGATGAGAGAAAGAGACACACGCAGACTCCAAATATACAGCAGCAGGCGTCAGGGTCGGGATCGAACCCACGACCTCCTGTATACCAGGCGAGGTAGTTAACATCTCCCAACCACCATGATGATGATGAGAGAGAGACACGAAAAGCGGCAAATATACAGCAGCACGCGTCAGGGTCGGGATCGAACCCACGACCTCCTGTATACCAGGCGAGGTAGTACATATCGCGCCAATACGAGATGTTAACACAGGCTCCTGCCCTTAACACCATGACCTCTGGCTCCTGCTGATGGAACACGTTGTGTGTGTGTATGTGCGTGCGTGCCGATGGCCTGGTAATTGCTTACATTCAGTATTGGGAGTCTCTGAACGTTGAGCGCGATACTGAGGGGTGGGAATTTACTCTTTGGTTCTTTCGGTAAAGTCACGTATAAAGATAAAATAATAGATTAAATAATAGCATACGACGTTTCGATTGCAACACAAGCAATCGTCATCAGGTATAAAAGAAATAGCAACAAAAATCTAACCAGAAAACTATAGACAGACATATAAGCAGACAGATATCACAAAGATACATAGAATAATTCCTGCAGTCACGAAAGCTCCAAAATTAAGGGTGGGAACTTCACATCTGTCCCACCGAAAAACCCAAGCACCTGCCCCCGGGTCCTCGCTGTTATCGGAGACCTCTCAGCTCTCCGTGGCTATCTGCAGTGACGGAACTGGGACAAAAAAAGAATCAGTCCAGGTACTTGAAAAAAAACACACGCCCAATTTGGGGTTATGGGTAATAATTTAATATTTTTTTAATGGGGTTGTGCGGGAGACTTTAGTAGTACTGGTAGCGAGACGGTGCGACGTGACGATGGGTGAACGTGATTTTAGGCGAGCGATCTCATTGGGCCCCTTTGGGGCTGCCCGATACGGTGGGGACCTGGTGGGGACCAGAGAGCGGAAATAAGCAATGAAGCCTGCACATTAGAGGAAATACAATATTTGAATAAAACAATATATGTAAAGTATAAACATGAGTTGGAGAAGGAGTTGCCAGCCGAAACGTCGTGAGAATTATTTTATTGGTTTATTTTTATTATTTTATTATTTCCCTTCTACGTGACTTTACCGAAAGAACCAAGAAGTTGAATCCCTGCAGTCACGAAAGCTTTAAATCGAAATTAAATTTTAATTATAATTATTTCAATTTTTGGATACAAATTAATCGAATTAAACTTAAACAATTTTTTTGAATAACATTTTTTGAATAAAAGTATATATCTTTTTTAGATATTTTATATTTAATTTTTTTTTAGATTTTTTAACAATTACAATGTAAATATTTTTTTTACTCTGATCACATTTGCAATTTCACCCACACACAAACCCCCCGCCACCAGCCCTCAGAATGTACCGGCCCACCCGACCATTGGCCCCTATCCCCTGCTGCCCCTATTGGCAATCCGGGCCTGGCGATCACAATGGTTGTGAAGAGCATGGAGGAGGAGGAGTTGCCAGCTGATCTCTCCACCGGCCATCGGATCTTATCCTTCGTAAAATCAATCGGCCACTTGCCCTCTGCGTGTGGTGGTTAGGAGGTTTGGGTGTGTCCAACGCAGGTCACGGACCCAGACGTTGCCTCATCCAGCTGCTGACAGTGGCGCAGGCAGTCCTCGTTCAACGTGGTGAGATGCGTTCCCAGCGAAATACGCGCCCAGCGAAAAACTCATTCCCCCGCAAATGATGGCACGGTAAAGTTCGACGAGACACGACGTGGGCACGAGCAGTGAGGCAGCGGGGCAAATAATTGAGGGTACGCTGCCATGTAACTCTATCACTCCGCGTCACTGTATCACTCCGCGTCATTGCATCACTCCTCGTCACTGTATCACTCCGCTCATGCCGCGCAGCTGCGAGAAAAAAAAAACGCGTCATAACGTAGGGTGCGAAAGAAGTTCAACGTACACGCTTACAACATACGTCATGCACCACGATCGCTATACGCGCAGCAGTACTGACGAACTATGTCACGTGTTCTGATGACCAACCTGCTCACTGCTCACACAGAGTCGTCGTCGACTCTGAGGTGAGAACTCCCCATGAGTTCCATCCAAGACAAAGCACCTGCCCGGGTACTCTGTGTTATCGACGACCCCTCAACTCTTCCGTGAATGCCGACGTGATTGTGGAGAGTGCAAGAGTTTCCATGACTGGCCCTCCCAGTTTGGCAACAGAGGACGAAGTCTGCATCAGCTCAGCGGCATCATCTTTTCAAAATATGAATATTTATACTGGTAGGAACCACCTGGTTCCACCAGCCCACAAGGGATTATTGTGTCCGTCCGTCCGTCGTGAATCCAAAAATGGGAGGGGTGGGGCTGGGTGGAGAGGGGAGGGAGGGGAGGAGCTGGGTGGGGAGGGTGGGGAGGGGCCGGGTGTGGAGGGGCTGAGTGGGGAGGGTGGGGCTGGGTGGGCGGTGGGAGGGTGGGGAGGGGCTGGGTGGGGAGGGTGGGGCTGGGTAGGGAGGGGAGGGTGGGGAGGGGCTGGGTGGCAAGGGTGGGGCTGGGTGGGGAGGGGCTGGTCACCCCGTGGTGCCCTTATAAAACTCAACGTTTAACCTACTCACGCCAGCTTGTGCCCACCCTCACAGTCGGGCATATTTGCGGAATACACCACGCCGCCGTTGACCCTGGCCACTGACGGAGCAACCCAACGTTCCTACCAGCTCCCTCCGCAGGAATGTGTTACTGGGGGAATCCGATGAGCTATGAAGCTCTATTTCACAGATGTCCACTGGGGGTGGGTCAGAACGTGACAACAACAAGATCGGTTGTGTGAGGCTGCGTGGTCTGTCATGCTATCCAAAGAGAGTGTGTGGACCCAATCATAACCTTGTTTCGCGAGATTTACAAATCATCGTCCCATCACTCAGCTCCTTCAAATAGTAAGGATGCGTTGGCTGGGTGACGTAGCCAGCATGCCCAAAAAAATTATATTCGGCTGCATAAAGGTGGCTTAATGGGCACGCGCTTGAGAAAAATGTGGGCTGGTGTGTGGGTGGTTGACAGAGTGTGAGTGCGTGGCACGGGTTCAAGAAGAAGTGGGCTGATGTGTGAGTGGTAGACAGAGTGTGAGTGAGTGGCACGGGCTAGAGAAGAGGTGAGCTGATGTGTGAGTGGTTAATTGTGAGCGAGTGGCACTGGCTAGAGAAGAGGTGGGCTGATGTGTGGGTAGTTGACAGAGTGTGAGTGAGTGGCACGGGCTAGAGAAGAGGTGAGTTGATGTGTGAGTGGTTAATTGTGAGCGAGTGGCACTGGCTAGAGAAGAGGTGGGCTGATGTGAAACGGGAGTGCTGAGTGGACTGAATTGAACCAGTCCAAGGCACCCATCGTGAATTGTCGGGTCGTCTCAGCCTCGATTTGGTCCACAAACAACCCTAATAACACACTCGGCGACACATTTTCTGTATGCGGAGCACATTTCGACGCCAGATTAAATAGGGTTCATCTGAAGGGTCGTAGGGATTTTTCCCGAACCTGCAATTCATAATTGCACAAAGGACCCTTTGCCCTCGATGAGTCTTCCCGCTATCGCTGCAGAGATGCGCAATAACACGCTGCGCTCTCTTAGCAATCAACATCGCCTCGTTTGGTTTCCCTTTCATTCTTCTAGTGGGGTGGGGGAGGGAAACCAAAATAACAACAGCAACCACGTGGCAGTCGCGTCGTTGTGACGAGGTGAGGAGTCGTCGCCGCGTCAGCGAACGGCACCGGAAGATGACGACGCCAATCGAAGTCGCGTCTCCTCCTCCTTCTCCTCCTGCAGTCGCCTCTCTCACCCGGCACGAGAGGGGGCGCTCCTCCTCCTCACCCTACTCCTCACCCACCACCTCTTCCTACACCACCTCATCTAGCAAACCCTCAGCTGTGCTGGTTCAGTGTCTCTGACACGGCCATCATGAACCCTCTGTGAGATGCACAGAAAGACAACCAGACCCAGGGCTCGAACCCATGTTCTCAGAGGCGCAGGCTCAGTGTCTATCCGACACGGCCACTGTGCACCCTCTCACCCAGTGTCTCTCCGACACGACCACTGTCACCCTCACACCCAGTGTCTCTCCGACACGGCCACTGTGCACTCTCTCACCCAGTGTCCCTCTGACACGGCCACTGTGCACCCTCTCACCCAGTGTCTCTCCGACACGACCACTGTCACCCTCACACCCAGTGTCTCTCCGACACGGCCACTGTGCACTCTCTCACCCAGTGTCCCTCTGACACGGCCACTGTGCACCCTCTCACCCAGTGTCTCTCCGACACGACCACTGTCACCCTCACACCCAGTGTCTCTCCGACACGGCCACTGTGCACTCTCTCACCCAGTGTCCCTCTGACACGGCCACTGTGCACCCTCTCACCCAGTGTCTCTCCGACACGACCACTGTCACCCTCACACCCAGTGTCTCTCCGACACGGCCACTGTGCACTCTCTCACCCAGTGTCCCTCTGACACGGCCACTGTGCACCCTCTCACCCAGTGTGATGTGGATATTTCCGTGGCCCACGCCAGCCCTCCCAGCCCCGGTGACACAAAACGCATTTACTTTTACAGCTCTAAATACCTGTGACATTAAATGATTCATATTCCCGGAATATATATTTTTAAAACGCAGCTATAATTTTTGTTTTTTACAGGAGGCATTTAGATCTTAAAGTTAGCGGTAGTTGAATCAGGGTTTTTTACACCCTGACTTGAATTGTTTTTTTTTTAAAGTAAAATATGAATTCACGTCCGAAACAAAAGTGTATAATCAACGTTGTCGGTATCGTCCGCATCAAGCTGCGTTGGCATCGCAGCCCCGCTGACCCCCTTAGAGGACCGTCACAGACCCACTGGTGGCTCTGTGACGCACCCTCTGAGAACCACTGCTCTGTATCCACCCCAGGTCTTGACAAGCACGGGTTGTGTGGCAGCCGGGGTCTCTGTGCAGAGAGAACCAGACCCTCCCCTGGGCGAGTTCCAATTCCGGTTGGCTGAGACCAACTCATTCTAGATTTGAAGCTTTCGTGACTGAAAAGATTCATACTCTTAGGTTTTTTCTTTCGGTACAGTCACGTAGGTAAAAAAAACACACCTGATGACCAAGGCTTGTGTTGCTTCCGAAACGTCGTGATTTAATTTAGTTAATTTCATTTATTATTATAATATTATTTTTTGAGACCAACTCAGCCAATCATCATCATCAAGTTTGAAGGGGTCGATAAAACGGTACTCGACGACGTTCGTCCGACAGACTGCACCGAAACTGCGCCGTGTGAATGTGGAGCTGCTTGAGCCGGGCAGACGATGCTGATGCCACCTTTGGGCCCGCGCGCTGCCGATGAGGACCAAGGGTGGCGAAGACGGAGCTCGGTTCATCTCCGGGTTGGCCCCACGTGGAGGAGGTTGAGTCTCGTCGCTTGGTGGCCGTGGCGTCTGCTCGTTACGAGGTGATTGGCTTTAGTAACCCACACACGTCGTTTGGGACGGAGCCGTGTCGTGTCGATGTTAATGACTCGTCAATAATCACCATCGCCGCCATAATGAAGGATTGCAAACCGTCTGATCGTTATCAATGTAAAGAGAAATTTCATCAGCATAAATAACGACGCAAACTTCATTGACAATGGTCTCGCTATCATTAATATCAGAATTATTATGATGATCATCCATAAAAACAGATCTGAACATCATCATCAATAACAATATCAACATCATCCATGTCAGCATTGTCATCATTCATCTCAACATCTTCATTATCAATCTCAATGTCAATTGCAAAATCACCTTCATCATAATCTTCAATCTCAATATTATCAATCTCAATGACAATATCAACATCATCAATAAGAATACAATAATTTGATTAATACTCATCAGCATAATTAATATCAACATCATCAATAATGATCTCAACATCATCATCATGACAACAATAATCTTAATCATCACCAGCATCATCAAACTCAACATCACCATTATTAATAATCTCAATATGAACATCATCATCAATCTCAACATCATCTTCATGAATACAATAATCATCTTCATCATCATCAGCACAAGCAACATCAATCTCACCATCATTAGTAATAATCTTAATATCATCATCATCAATCTCAATGTCATCATAACTACAATAATAATTTTAATCACCATCATCATCAATCTCATCATCCGCATCATCATCAAAAATACTCCCAACATCATATTCCTCATCCTAATCATCTACATCAACATCATCTTCATCAGTAGTAATTTCATCATCATCATCATCATAATAATCTACATCAACATCATCATCATCTTCATCAGTAACAATTTCAACAACATCATCATCATCTTCATCAATACAACAATCATCTAAATCATCATCATCAGCACCAGCAGCAGCATCAGCGTGAACTCATAAACACAAACACAGCTCCATCACCACTCACAGCAGCCACAGACACAGCGAGGGGGCACAAGAGGCAGGGAGCGGGGGGGGGTGAGACGTGATGGGGGGGAGATGGGGGGAGGGGGAGATGGAGGAGAAGGAGGGGGGGGGCCACCTGCATGGGTCCCATGGGAGGTCCCGTCCCTGCACCCCCGCTTCCCCGCCCCCACCTCATTCCACCCCCCACAGTCTCCCTCCTGCATTGACCTTCGTGTGTGCTGTGTGTGTGGGGAGGGAGCTGGGGGGAGGGAGCTGGGGGGAGGGGCAGCGGCGGGGGGAAGCCGGGGGGGGGGAAATCTTTATGCAGCACACGCACTCTCTCAGAGATGAACGCACGCTCCCACACACTCCCCCCCCACCCTCTCTCCCTGCATCTCTCTCCCCCTTCTCCCAGTCTGTCTCCCCCCCACACACCCCCGCCTCTCTCTCTCTGAGCAACTCTCTTTTTATTTTTACTCTCCCCATCGCTCTCTCGTCCTCTTTCTGCATCTCTCTAAATCGCTCTCCGTTCATCTTCTCTCTCCCTCTGTCACTATCTCCCAGCTTTCCCCTACATCTCCTATCGCTCTCCGTCACCGGCCCCCGCCTGCTCAACCCCATCACTCTTCTCATCTCTCTCCCCATCTCTCTCCCCCATCTCTCTCCCCCATCTCTCTCCCCCATCTCTCTCCCCATCTCTCTCCCCCATCTCTCTCCCCATCTATCTCTCCCATTTCTCTCCCCATCTCTCTCCCATCATCTCTCTCCCCATTTCTCTACTCATCTCTCCCCATCTCTCCCCATCTCTCTCCCCATCTCTCTCCCCATCTCTCTCCCCATCTCTCTCCCCATCTCTCTCTTCATCTCTCTCCCCATCTCTCTCTCCCCCATCTCTCTCCCCATCTCTCTCCCCATCTCTCTCCCCATCTCTCCTCCTATTTCTCTCCCCATCTCCCTCCCCATCTCTCTCCCCATCTATCTCCCCATCTCTCTCCCCCATCTCTCTCCCCATCTATCTCTCTCCCCATTTCTCTCCACATCTCTCCCCATCTCTCCCCATCTCTCTCCCCATCTCTCTCCCCATCTCTCTCCCATCTCTCTCCCCCCATCTCTCTCTCCCCCATCTCTCTCCCCATCTCTCTCCCATCTCTCTCCCCATCTCTCCTCCTATTTCTCTCCCCATCTCCCTCCCCATCTCTCTCCCCATCTATCTCCCCATCTCTCTCCCCCATCTTTGTCCCCATCTCTCCCCCCCATCTCTTTCCCCATATCGCTCCCCCATATCTCTCCCCATTTCTCTCCCCATCTCTCTTCTCATCTCTCTCCCCATCTCTCTCCCCATCTCTCTTCTCATCTCTCTCCCCATCTCTCTCCCCCATCTCTCTCCCCCTCTCTCTCCCCATCTCTCTCCCCATCTCTCTCTCCCCCATCTCTCTTCTCATCTCTCTCCCCATCTCTCTCCCCATCTCTCTTCTCATCTCTCTCCCCATCTCTCTCTCCCCCATCTCTCTTCTCATCTCTCTCCCCATCTCCCTCCCCATCTCTCTCCCCATCTCTCTCCCCATCTCTCTCCCCCATCTTTGTCCCCATCTCTCCCCCCATCTCTCTCTCCATCTCTCTCCCCATCTCTCTCCCCCATCTCTCTCTCTCCCCATCTCTCTCCCCCATCTCTCTCCCCATCTCTCTCCCCATCTCTCTCCCCATCTCTCTCCCCATCTCTCTACCCATCTCTCTCCCCATCTCTCTCCCCATCTCTCTCCCCATCTCTCTCCCCATCTCTCTCCCCCATCTCTCTCCCCATCTCTCCCCATCTCTCTCCCCCATCTCTCCCCCATCTCTCTCCCCCATCTCTCCCCCATCTCTCTCCACCATCTCTCTCCCCATCTCTCTCCCCATCTCTCTCCCCCATCTCTCCCCCATCTCTCTCCCCCATCTCTCTCCCCATCTATCTCTCCCATTTCTCTCCCCATCTCTCTCCCATCATCTCTCTCCCCATTTCTCTCCCCATCTCTCCCCATCTCTCCCCATCTCTCTCCCCACCTCTCTCCCCATCTCTCTCCCCATCTCTCTCCCCATCTCTCTCCCCATCTCTCTCCCCATCTCTCTACCCATCTCTCTTCCCATCTCTCTCCCCATGTCTCTCCCACTCTCTTCCCATCTCTCTCCCCATTCTCTCCCCATCTCTCTCCCCATCTCTCTCCACATCTCTCCCCATCTCTCTCCCCTCCCCATCTCTCTCCCCATCTCTCTCCCCATCTCTCTCCCCATCTCCCCCCCCCCATCTCTCTCCCCCATCTCTCTCCCCATCTCTCTCCCCATCTCTCTACTCATCTCTCTCCCCATCTCTCTCCCCCATCTCTCTCCCCATCTCTCTCCCCATCTCTCCCCATCTCTCTCCCCCATCTCTCTCCCCATCTCTCTCCCCATCTCTCTCCCCATCTCTCTCCCCATCTCCCTCCCCATCTCTCTCCCCATCTCTCTGCCCCTCTTTCTCGTCGTCCACTCCCTGTCTCTACCTGCCTCTCCCTGTCTCTCCCGATGTCTTTCTCCCTGTCTCTCCCTGTCTCTCCCTGCCTCTCCCTGTCTCTCCCTGTCTCTCTCTCCCGATGTCTTTCTCCCTGTCTCTCCCTGTCTCTCCCTGTCTCTCTCTCCCGATGTCCCTCTCCGAGCTCTCTTCTCAGTCTCCCCTCTCTGCCCCCCCCCCATCTCTCTTCCCATCTCCCGGTCTGTCAATGTCTCTTTCTCTCTCCCCCTTTCTCCCCCGGTCTAACTCTACATCTCTCAGTTTCTCATTCTCTCTGGTGTGCGCGTGTGTGTGTGCAGAGTGGGTGTCGCTGTGTGTGTATGTATGCATGTTGGTGTCTATCTGCCTGTGTGTCTGTCTGCTTGTGCGTGTGGATGTATGGGTGGAGCGGTGGTGGAGCGGTTAGCGCGCTGCACTATGACCCCGGCGACCCGAGTTCGATTCCCGCTGACGGCCAACACCTGTGACGATTATCTGAACCGATCAAGGGGCTCCACTCGGTTGATTCAGCCTCAAACGAGTACCCGGTGCAATGTGTAAACATCGCCACTGGGGAGACAAAGGCGGCCGGGTGTGGCTCTGGCTACCCACCCCCTCGTGTGCGGATCTTGACACTGCTGGTACCAGTCATCCGTGAGCTACTCACACAATCCGATCTGGTTAAACGCAGGATGGATCGTAGGCAGCCCGGTCTAAATCAGAGGTCGCAAACGGGTTTTGATTCCTTACCCGTACCCGTACCCGGCCGCACCAGGGTCGCAAATGGGTACCCGTACCCGGTCGGGTACAGGTAGCCGTATCCTACCCGTACCCTACCCGAAATGAGTGACAAACGGTTACTCACCAGTGACTCGCGGCCTACCCGTACCCGGCCACGCCAGGGTCGCAAACGGGTACCCGTACCCGTACCCGGCCGGGTACGGGTAGCCGGGTATCGGGTAGGGTACGGGTATCGGGTACCCGGTTGCGACCTCTGGTCTAAATGTTTCAAACCTGTGCAAGACGTTCATTTCAAGGGCCTCACGTTTCGCAAGCGTCGGAAAGGGAGTGGATAATTGTGGCGGAGAAGACCTGGAGCGTCCTGTGGAGCGACAGGGCAGGTAGGTTGCACGCGTCGTTACGCAGCTGATGGAAATACAAGGACGCTCGACTGATTCGGAGTGACACCTCCTCTGCTGCCAAACCGGAGCCGGTTATAAGCACACTGCCCAGGTAACGGAAACTTCTCAACTCTCTCCAGAACTGCCCAAATCACTCATGGGGGGGTGGAGAGAGGGAAGCATTCGATGACATAACAAAACATCCCAGGCAGGTGCTTTGTGTTTGTGAGGCTGATGGCAGGGCCCAATCTCTTAGCATGTTTTACGTTCAGTAGCAGCGTTTCCAATTCTATCTCAGAGCGAGCAGCAATTACCAGATCATCAGCGTACATGACATGGTTGGCTAATAGGAAGCCATCCCTTGCACGCACCCGGGCATCGATCAGCCTCTCTTTGCATCTGTATCAGATGGAAATTTCTCCGGTACAGACATGGAAGGCTTCTTGCACTACGTGGGCAGAAGACATCCCTGTCTCACCCCTTCCCAACGTGAACAGGAGATGACTCCGACTCCCGGCCACGTATTTTTACCCAGGCCTGCTCACCATCATGAAGGTCCTCAATGATTGTGAGCAAACAGTCAGGGATCCAGAAAGCACGAGGAATAACCCAGAGCTCTGGCTTATTGATGGTATCATCGGCCTTGACCAGGTCAATAAGTCAGACATGTCGATCCTGTTAGAATTCCCCAAACCTCTGCTGTAGCAGCGAAGCAGAGAGAATGGTGTCTGTCCAGGACCGCCCCGGTCTTGAACCACCATGGGGCTCCGCAAGCCTCTCCTCAGCATGCTGCCTGTAAATGAAGGCAAATGGCCCTTGCCAGGACCACTCTCGGCCTTCAGGCTGATGAGGAAAATGCCCCGGTAGTTGTTACAATCACTGCTGCGGTCACCTTTCCTAAAGAGGGGGACCACATGAAGACAAAAAGACACCCCCCCTCCTCCGCCTTAGTCAGCACAACAAACTATTGTGCTGATCTTCTTGGTTTTTTCGGTAAAGTCACGTAGAAGGGAAGTAATAAAATAATAAAAATAAAACATAATAAAATAATTCTCACGACGTTTCGGCTACAACGCAAGCAGCCGTCTTCAGGTGAAGAATGAGACACTGCCAAGCTAGGAGTTGCCAGCCGAAACGTCGTGAGAATTATTTTATTGGTTTATTTTTATTATTTTATTATTTCCCTTCTACGTGACTTTACCGAAAAAACCAAGAAGACGAATCCCTGCAGTCACGAAAGCTTTTATTCGAAATTTAAACTATTGTGATGTTAGCGAGCACCTATAAAGGCCGGCACGGCACACGAGGGGGTGGCCACGTCCGGCCGCCTTTGTCTCCCCAGTGGCAACGCTTACACACCACGCCGGGCTACTCATTTGAGGCTGAGTCGACCTGCGTGTTCACCCAGGAGGTTGCCTCTGGCACCGGTTCTGACATCACTCGCCACTGATGCTAGCCGTGGCCGGGCATCGAACTGAGGTCCACTCTCTTCGTCGCGGTGGTTGATGATGGTGGTGGTGGTGGCCGCGATCGAGAATCGAACCTCGACCCCGGCAGGTTCGGAGCGCAGCGCGCTAACCACTGCACCGCCGCTCCCCGCACACAACACACAACACACTTATTGACTACTTATACCCTGGTCCACACGCACACACAACACGTGCTCGGGCATAACTTAACAGACGGCGCACACAACAACAACAACAAACAACCGCCGTTCGCCACTCAGCACCACGCCCGGCCGCCTTTGTCTCCCCAGTGGCGATGTTTACACGTTGTGCCAAGTACTCATTTTAGGCCGAGTCGACCTAGGGGAGGCCCCAGCACCGGTTCAGATACTCGTCACTCCCACAAATATATACAGACATGCACACGGAGATACAAACACGGATACACGCATGCAAAGACGTATTAACATCAACAAAATCAAAAGGTCCCCAATATAGCCTTGTACGCTGTTGGGTCAAGTGCTATACACACACAAAAGGCACAGACACGCAGACTCACGCGCACACACAGACACGATTACTAACTACACAATGACAAAGGGCCCCCGTGTAGCCTAACGTAGCCTGTTGGGGCAAGTGCTGTGGAGCGTGCACCGATTACGACCGATGCACAGTGGCTGTAACCACGCCCGGCCGTGTTTGTATCCCCAGTGCCGATGTTTTCCATGCAACACACCAGGTGGTATTTTTATGTTTTTGTTTAAGGCTGAGTCGAACCAGGGGTTTGACTCAGCCGGCACCGGTTCTGACATCACTTCCTCACTGATGCTAGCCGTGGCCGGGAATCGAAGTGGGGATCCAACCGGGTTCGTAGTGCAGTTGCGCTAACCACTGTGCCACCGCTCCCCTCCGCCCTACACACACACACTTATTGACTTACACACACACGGATCACACGTGCTTGGGCATAACTTAAGAGAACACACGGACACAGACACAAAACAACACAGGCAAAGCTCTCCCGTGTAGCCTTCAAGACCGTTGGGGGCAAGGGCTGCTAGCGAGGGGTGGCCAACACCACTCCCGGCCGCCTTTGTCTCTCCCAATAATGATGTTTGCACACTGCGCCGAGGTGTTGATTCAAGGCTGAGTCGACATAGGGGAAGGCCCAGGGTGAGTTCAAATATTCGCTGATTTTGTTATTATTTCGTAGGAAGGGATTCAAACTCGGGTCGCCGATCTCGTAAGCGCTGATACACACAGGCCACACACACACATACACACATACACATATACAAAATACAAATATCCCCCGTGTAGCCTTAACAGACTGTAGGGGCAAGTGCTGTTAGCGAGCACCCATGAAGGCCGGCACGGCACACGAGGGGGTGGGTGGCCAATACCACGCCCGGCCGCCTTTGTCTCCCTAGTGGCGACGTGTATGCACCACACCAGGTACTCATTTGAGGCTGAGTCGACCTAGAGGAAGCCCAGGACCGGTTCAGATAATCGTCACCGGTGTTGGCCGTGAGCGGGAATCGAACCCGGGTCGTCAGGTTCGTAGCGCAGCGTAGCGCAGATAAAAATACACACACACACGAACACACAGAAACAAACACAAAGACATATACACGCACGAACACACACACCCATTACACCCAAGAACACACCCATACACACACGCACACACACAGATAAAAATACACACACACGAACACAGACACACGAACACACAGAAACAAACACATAGACATATACACGCACGAACACACACACATTACACCCAAGAACACACCCATACACACACGAACACGCACACACACACACGAACACAAACACACGAACACACAGAAACAAACACGTAGACATATACACGCACGAAGACACACACACACATTACACCCAAGAACACACCCATACACACACGCACTCACACACGCACACACACACGCACACACACAGATAAAAACACGCGCGCATAGGCGCTCTGGCCGTCACAGACACACACACAATCACAAGAACACACACACACACTCGAGATACGTGCTTGGGCATAACTTAACAGAACACATGCACCCATATAAACACACAACTACACAAACACACTCTTTCATATATACGGTACATATACGACGAGACACACACGCACTCATATTAACACACACACTTTAATATAAAGTATAGACATACACACAACTACACACGCACACACTTTCATATACACAAAGCAAAGATTACCCATATATGCAATTCAGGGGGTCGGGGCAAGGGCTGTTAGCGAGCACCTATTAAGTATGGAACGGCGCATGAGGTGGTGGTTTGGTCGGTGCCACACCCGGCCGCCTTTGTCTCCCCATTGCTCACGTTTGCTCCCGGCAACAGGGAGTCATTTAAGGCTGAGTCGACCTACTGTGGAAATTCCAGGACCGGTTCAGATGTCTCTCGCCGTGGCCGGGAATCGAACTCGGGTGGGCCTGGTTCGAAGCACAGTGCGCTAATCACTGCGCCACAGCTCCTCCGCCCACACATCGCAATCCCATCTCACACAATCTTCATTGCCATCATCAACATCGCCATCACCACCGCCATCATCAACATCATAACCGAGTCATCACTAGAATAGTCATGGACACCATCACTTTCACTATCATCATCATCATCAACACCACCATCATCATCATCACAATCTTAATCTCCATCATCACTACCACCATCATCTTCATTAACATCACCATCAAAACCACATCACCAATATAATCATGAACACCATCACAATCGTCATCATCAACACCACCACCATCATCAAAATCATCAACTCCATCATCACCACCATCATCACTACCACCATTATCTTCATTTACACCACTATCAACATCAAAACCACATCACCAATATAATCATGAACACCATCACAATCGTCATCATCAACACCACCATCATCATCATCACAATCATCATCTCCATCATCTGCATCATCATCACCACCATCATCATCACAATCATCATCTCCATCATCATCTCCATCATCACCACCATCATCACTACCACCATCATCTTCATTTACACCACTATCAACATCAAAACCACATCACCAATACAATCATGAACTCCATCACAATCATCATCACCATCACTATCATCACCATCATCACCATCATCTTCATTCACACCATCTTCAACATTATAACCACACCATCACCAATACAATACAATCGTGAACACCATCACAATCATTATCAATACCACCGTTATCATCACCACCATTCAGGGTTGATGAAATGCGCAGCACCACCTATGTGTTACAATTTGAAGAGGCTCTCTTCCGTCATGGCAATGTGGAATTTCCACCGCATCAGGGATCGTCCCCCTGCCCACCCCCTTCCCCTCCAGTGGTGCGTTATAGCGACCTCTAGTGGCTGCAGGGATCACGTGACCCTATTACACAGCAGATGTATGCGTCGACTTTTTAATAGATTCTTACAACTAACGATTCCACGCGGGAATCGCGAGCGCTGGAATCGATTATAATTCATTAACCTATTCTTAGGTTTTTTCGGTAAAGTCACGTAGGTAAAAAATAAAAATTAATAAAAAGAAAATACATTTTTTATTTTAGTTTTATTAATTTTAAAATAAAAATTAATAAAAATAAAATATTTTTTTATTTTACTTTTATTAATTTTAATTTTTTACCTATGTGACTTTACCGAAAAAAACTAAGAATAAATAAAAATTAATAAAAATAAAATATTTTTTTATTTTACTTTTATTACTTAAAATTTTTTACCTACGTGATTTTACCGAAAAAAAACTAAGAATACGAATCCTTGCAGTCACGAAAGCTTCAAAATCTAGAATTCATTAACCTAACCAATTTGCATGAGCAACGCAAACCTCTGGTAATTGGTATGTTTCTAAGAATTGTAATGTCATTTCGCTGAGTGGGTTCGATCCCGATTCCTGACGCCTGCTGCTGTCTATTTGGAGTTTGCGGTGTCTCTCTCTCTCTCGCCGTGTTTATCCCTCCACATTTAAAATCAACGTCACGCATTCCGTGTATTTGTCTGTCCACGCGATCATGTCACTCTGTTGAGCTATCATCATTTGTGGCCGGGTCGCTTCTGAAAGAAATAAAATATAGTAATGGTTAAATAAAAATAGTAATAATACTATTAAAAACAAATAAACTAACAGTCACGTCGAGACTCAAACTTGCATTTAAAACTACAGCCTCACATAGAAAACCATACACTCACATATAGGGGGCCGTCCATAAATGACGTCACGCACCTGGGGGGGGGGTTAGACAATTGTGACGATGTGTGACGAGGGGGGGGGGGGTTGAGAAATTTGACGTCACATCAAAATGCGAAACTTTAAATAAATATAGAATTATTATAACAACACTAATTGTTATAACAACACTCCTACAGCATCAGAGTGCAGCGCCACATTAAATACGCACTACAATGACAATAGTTTAAAGCGATTTGAAGCATGTTTCATTTTAAAAATGGAAATGTGTTTTTTTGGGGGGGGGGGGCAGAGCTTTGTGACGTCATATTTGAGGGGGGGGGGGTCTGACTTTTTGTGACGCCCTGTGACGAAGGGGGGGGGGGGGTCAAAAATCGTCCAAAATCGTGTAACGTCATTTATGGACGGCCCCTAGGTCCGTAGACTCATATAGAGAACCAAAGGCTCGCGTAACGAACCATACATTCATAATGAGACCCACAGACTCACATCGAGACCCGTAGCCTCCCATAGCGGCTCACAGACTCACACCATAGACTCACGGACTCACACACAAAGACCCACAGACTCACATCGAGACCCGTAGCCTCCCATAGCGGCTCACTGACTCACACCATAGACTCACAGACTCACACACAGAGACCCACAGACTCACATCGAGACCCGTAGCCTCCCATAGCGGCTCACTGACTCACACCATAGACTCACAGACTCACACACAGAGACCCACAGACTCACATCGAGACCCGTAGCCTCCCATAGCGGCTCACAGACTCACACCATAGACTCACAGACTCGCACAGAGACCCACAGACTCACATCGAGACCCGTAGCCTCCCATAGCGGCTCACTGACTCACACCATAGACTCACAGACTCACACACAGAGACCCACAGACTCAGATGGGGTGAGTCGTGGTTGAAACCTTGTTCCCAGGGGTACTGCGTTGACGATATCAGCGCGGTCATCAATGAGTGCACACGCAACAAAAAAAACCTCGTTAATTAAAATTTGTTTCCGCACTTAATTTGGCGAAATTCGAGCTCTGAGAATTTAAATATCGGTGTGTACATCACGTGTCGGTACATACACGTGTAGACTACCTGTGTGTATGTGTGTGTGTCACGAGAGCGGTGGCGCAGTGGTTAGCGCACCGCGCTACGAACACGGACACCCGAGTTCGATTCCCGCTCACGGCCCAACAACGGTGACGATTATCTGAACCGGTTCCGAGCCTCCTCTAGGTCGACTCAGCCTCAAATGAGTACCTGGTGCGGTGTGTAGGGAGACAAAGGCGGTCGGGCGTGGGGCTGCCCACCCACTTCCGCGCGTGCCACTCCGGCCTTCACAGGTCCTCGCTAACAGCACTTGCCCCAACAGTCTGTTAAGGCTATACGGGTGATCTTTGTCTTTTTGCGTGGCAACGCGGGTGAGAATTCTCGACTCGCCGCCACCGTAGGCTCGTTGAAATGATCTCAGCGGTAGCTCTGTGATGTTCTCTTTCGCGGGACCGTCTCTACCACGGAGGATCACGGGCAAGAGTCGAATCCACATTACGGCTGAACCCTCAACGCACACGTCAATAACACCGTGGTCTTAACGACAACAACAACAAAAACAAATAAGTATAACCCGTAAAAACAAAGTTTTTCACTCTAAATCCTTTATATACGTGGCGGCTAGAGTCCTCTCGTCCTCTGGCTTGAGATGGCTGCCACCTATGGGTCAGATGATTTTCTGCAGTATTAAACAATTGGTAATTAAATATTTAATTTGTTTTCCCTAAACAGTGTAAAATTTTTGAATTTTTTTTTTCACGAACATTAATTGTCTCGCACAACGAGTCTGTGTGCAAAAAGTCAGCTCGATTGGATCACGGGAAGTTGGTTAAAAAACGACCGAAAGGTTTGCACGGTCGTAAGCAAGCAATCAAGCACGCAAGCAAGCGAACTTAATATAAAGGATTTAAAAACCACACATGTACAATAGTCGACGGTTCGGGCAGTGGCCCTTTCTTCACGGCACGGGGTGGTCATCGATTTCGTTGAGTGCGACCGAGAAGGGGTTTGTGGGGAGCCGGGTTCGGCTCGCTGGGGAAGTTCCACACGAGGTGGAATGTCCCCTCGTGTACAGTGTGACCCCCCCTCAACCCCCTCTTTGCGGGGTCCCGATTAATGTTTAACCCCTGGCGCTGGCAATGAATTGTAGCGAGCGCAAACTCGATTCCCCTCTCCTCTTGCGCGAGTTATGTTGGTAGCAGCAGCAGCAGCGTCGTTGTTGTTGTTGTTGCTGTTGTTGTTCGGGAGCTCTTTGCTCAACGTGAAGGTCCTGCTGCTTCCTGAGACTTGCTGATGCTTCCTGCTGCTGCTTCCTACTGCTGCTGCTTCCTACTGCTGCTGCTTCCGTTGCTGCTTCCTGCTGCTTCCTGCGACTTGCTGCTGCTTCCTGTTGCTGCTTCCTACTGCTGCTTCCGTTGCTGCTTCCTGCTGCTTCCTGCGACTTGCTGCTGCTTCCTGTTGCTGCTTCCTACTGCTGCTTCCGTTGCTGCTTCCTGCTGCTTCCTGCTGCTTCCTGTTGCTGCTTCCTACTGCTGCTTCCTACTGCTTCCTGCTGCTGCTACTTCCTGCTGCTTGCTGCTGCTTGCTGATGCTTCCTGCTGCTGCTACTTCCTGCTGCTTGCTGCTGCTTCCTGCGACTTGCTGCTGCTGCTTGCTGCTGCTGCTTGCTGCTGCTGCTTGCTGCTGCTGCTTGCTGCTGCTGCTTGCTGCTGCTGCTTGCTGCTGCTGCTTGCTGCTGCTGCTTGCTGCTGCTGCTTGCTGCTGCTGCTGCTTGCTGCTGCTGCTTGCTGCTGCTGCTTGCTGCTGCTGCTGCTTGCTGCTGCTGCTTGCTGCTGCTGCTTGCTGCTGCTGCTTGCTGCTGCTGCTTGCTGCTGCTGCTTGCTGCTGCTGCTTGCTGCTGCTGCTTGCTGCTGCTGCTTGCTGCTGCTGCTTGCTGCTGCTGCTTGCTGCTGCTGCTTCCTGCTGCTGCTTGCTGCTGCTGCTTCCTGCTGCTGCTTCCTACTGCTGCTACTTCCTGCTGCTTCCTACTGCTGCTTCCTACTGCTGCTTCCTACTGCTGCTTCCTACTGCTGCTTCCTGCTGCTTGCTGATACTTCCTGCTGCTTGCTGCTGCTGCTTCCTGCTGCTTGCTGCTGCTGCTTTATTTGCCATTAATTCTAGATTTGAAGCTTTCGTGACTGCAAGGATTCATATTCTTAGTTTTTTTTCGGTAAAGTCACGTAGGTAAAAAATAAAAATTAATAAAAGTTAAATAAAAAATAAAATAAAAATCACGACGTTTCGGAGGCAACACACATTTCGTTTTTTTTTTATTTTACTTTTATAAATTTTTATTTAATTTTTTACTTATTTGCTATTGCCGACCACGACGAGAGGGGCTTCAGCAACGAGAGAGTTCCTGTAGCTCTGTTGTCCCCCCTCTTCCTCGTCTCTCGTTCTGTTTAAGGAGCTCAGGCCGCACGTGGGTTCACGTGGTTTTGGTTCCATCTTCTTGGTTCTTTCGGTAAAGTCACGTAGAAGGGAAATAATAAAATAATAAAAATAAAACATAATAACATTTCGATTTAAAGCTTTCGTGGCTGCAGGGATTCATCTTCTTGGTTCTTTCGGTAAAGTCACGTAGAATGGAAATAATAAAATAATAAAAATAAAAGATAATAAAATAATTCTCACGACGTTTCGTCATTCAGACTCTGTCTTCTCGACAGACCTGTTCTCCACCTGAGGACGGCTGCTTGCGTTGTGGCCGAAACGTCGTGAGAATTATTATTTTTATTACTTCCCTTCTACGTGACTTTACCGAAAGAACCAAGAAGATGAATCCCTGCAGTCACGAAAGCTTTCAATCTAAATTTTAAATAAAAATGTATTATGGTTCATTTTCATTATTTTATTATTTCCCTTCTACGTGACTTTACCGAAAGAACCAAGAAGATGAATCCCTGCAGTCACGAAAGCTTTAAATCTAAATTTAAAATAAAAATGTATTATGGTTCATTTTCATTATTTTATTATTTCCCTTCTACGTGACTTTACCGAAAGAACCAAGAAGATGAATCCCTGCAGTCACGAAAGCTTTACATCGTGGTTTTGGTTGCATGGCGGCAGTCGCACTCCTGCGTCTGGAACGCATCGATACAATTCCTGATGCCCAGCCGTGGGTTTCGATGCGTCACGATGATTCGCTGTGCATCTCTACGAGTCTCTGCGTATCTCTATAGGCATGCGCGCATTTCTACGTAGCTAAATGTGTCCATGGGTTTACTATGTTGTTTATAGTGTGGCTTGCATGCATGCAGACCACGCAGTGTACACAGATTGTCACGCGGGGAGCGGTGGCGTAGTGGTGAGCACACTCCGCTACGAGCCCAGCAAATATTCTTAGGTTTTTTTAGTAAAGTCACGTAGGTAAAAAATTAAAATTAATAAAAGTAAAAAACAAATCACGACGTTTCGGAGGCAACACAAGCTTCCGTCTTCAGATGGAACCGTCACACCACGACAGCTGTATCTAGTAAGAGAAATTCCAAGAAAACAGTTCTTGTATATATACTGGTTGAGGGTGGGAGGAGCCAATGTAGGCCCTGGATATTATTTTTGTGAGGTTCGGTGCGGCTGAAGCACGCTGTTAGGAATGAGCCTTTGTTGTGTAGACTGGTTGAACTCGGAGGTTCCAAGAGTTGTTAAGGTGCGGCTGATGTAAAGGTGCGTGTAAATGGGACTGAGCCTTTTGTTATGTAGAGATGGTGCGGCTGAAACCGCTGCTCGGAATGAGTCTTTGTTAATTTGAATTTTTTACCTACGTGACTTTACCGAAAAAACCTTAGAATATGAATCCTTGCAGTCACGAAAGCTTCAAATCTAGAGCCCAGCAAACCCAATTTCGAACCTCTCTCACGGCCAGCCCCATTGATGAACATCTGAACCGGTACTGGGTCGACACGGCCGTCAATGAGTACCTGGTGCGGTATGTAACCCATCAGCCATTGGGGAGATAAAGCGGCTGGGCGTGGTGCTGGCCACTCACCCCGGAGTGTGCCGTGCCGGCCTTAATAGGTGCTCGCTAACAAGCACTTGCCCTAACGCGATGTAAAGGGGTATATGGCGACCTTTGGGGGCTGTTGTTCATAAATGACGTCACGCGATTTTGGACGATTTTGGACGATTTTGGACGATTTTGAACCCCCCCCCCCCCCCCTCGTCACACGGCGTCACAAAAAGTCAGACCCCCCTCTCAAATATGACGTCACAAAGCTCTGCCCCCCCCCCCAAAAAAAAGATAAAACATGCTTCAAATCGCTATAAACTATTGTCATTGTAGTGCGTATTTAATGTGCCGCTGCACTCTGATGTTGTAGGAGAAAACATTTATTAAACAGTCTATTGAATTAAGTAGAACGTGTTGTCCATATTTATTTAAAGTTACGCATTTTGATGTGACGTCACATTTCTCGTCACACATCGTCACAATTGTCTGACCCCCTCCCCCCCCCTAGGTGCGTGACGTCATTTATGGACGGCCCCTTGCGTCTGTGCGCGTGTCAAACTTGCGAGGCTGAGTTTGCCGGGTCATGTAGCCCGCATGCCCGGCCACCGCATAAATAAACAGCTTTTGTTTTTGAGTCGGATAGAGGGGGGGCTAAACGGGCACGCGGCACGGGCTGGAGAAGAGACGACATTTGGTTCAGGAGGATGTGGAGCTGAGTAGACTTGCCGATGACCGCTACCAGCGGTGTCAAGATCGGCCTCTGTGGAGGAGGAGGCTCGTGAAGGACGCTGCTGCTGCTGGGCAGTTGGAGGCAGTCGCTCTCCAACAACAGCGGAGGGCGGAGGAGCGACGCTCACAACTACGAGCAGAACCCCGGGCGGCTAAAACGCGAACAAAGTTGGCACAGTGGCACAAGCTCGTGGGTGAAGTCACCGCCACTTCGTGGTGAACGGCGGTTGTTGTTGTTGTGTTCATCTGTTTCCGCATGACCAGCGGCTCGGAGTCCGAGTCACGTCTCAGCGGGATGATGAGTCAGCACCAGGCTCACCTCACTCCCCTCCCCTCCACGCACTCTCCTACCTCTCATCTCACTCAACTCCCCTCCACGCACTCTCCTGCATTTACCCTCTCATCTCACTCCACTCCCCTCCACGCACTCTCCTGCATTTACCCTCTCATCTCACTCCACTCCCCTCCACGCACTCTCCTACCTCGACCCTCTCATCTCACTCCACTCACCTCCACGCACTCTCCTACCTCTCCCCTCTCATCTCACTCCACTCCCCCCCCCACGCACTCTCCAACCTCTCCCCTCTCCCCTCTCATCTCACTCCCCTCCACGCACTCTCCTACCTCTACCCTCTCATCTCACTCCACTCCCCTCCACGCACTTTCCTACCTCTCCCCTTTCATCTCACTCAACTCTCCTCCACGCACTCTCCTACCTCTCATCTCACTCCACTCCCCTCCACGCACTCTCCTACCTCTCATCTCACTCCACTCCGCTCCACGCATTCTCCCACCTATCCTCTCTCATCTCACTCCCCTCTTTTGTTCATGATGTGATCTAGGGTCTCAATTGGTCCGTTTAATCTCCTAATCACATTGTGAAGACAACAACAAGAACAGCTGTAGAAATGTCACTAGAGTCGGCCAAACACCCATCACCACCTCCAAGTTGCCTACCCTATCCTCCTGCACCCTACACACGAATCCCACCCATCACCACCTCCAAGTTGCCTACCCTATCCTCCTGCACCCTACACACGAGTCCCACCCATCACCACCTCCAAGTTGCCTACCCTATCCTCCTGCACCCTACACACGAGTCCCACCCATCACTACCTCCAAGTTGCCTACCCTATCCTCCTGCACCCTACACACGAGTCCCACCCATCACTACCTCCAAGTTGCCTACCCTATCTTCCCAACCCTGCACACGAGTCCCACCCATCACTACCTCCAAGTTGCCTACCCTATCCTCCTGTACCCTACACACGAGTCCCACCCATCACTACCTCCAAGTTGCCTACCCTATCCTCCTGCACCCTACACACGAGTCCCACCCATCACTACCTCCAAGTTGCCTACCCTATCCTCCTCCACCCCACACACGAGTCCCACCCATCACTACCTCCAAGTTGCCTACCCTATCCTCCTCTACCCCACACACGAGTCCCACCCATCACTACCTCCAAGTTGCCTACCCTATCCTCCTCCACCCCACACACGAGTCCCACCCATCACTACCTCCAAGTTGCCTACCCTATCCTCCTCCACCCCACACACGAGTCCCACCCATCACTACCTCCAAGTTGCCTACCCTATCCTCCTCTACCCCACACACGAGTCCCACCCATCACTACCTCCAAGTTGCCTACCCTATCCTCCTCCACCCCACACACGAGTCCCACCCATCACTACCTCCAAGTTGCCTACCCTATCCCTCCTCCACTCATTTCCCCAGCACCCTCCGCATGCCCCCAGCGCTCTACCGCCAGGCGCTGCCGCTCTCGCTGCCGGGTGAGGAGCCCAGCCCCCTGTCCCGCGCAGCGCCAGGGGCACCGCTCCCGTCTATCCACGCTCATCCCGTCTCCTCTATTCAGCAATAGAAGTCGCTTCTCCTCTTCCTACCTCCTCCTCCTCCTGCAGTCGCCTCTCTCACCCAACACGAGAGGGGGCGCCCCCCCCTCCACCCCTCCACCCCCTACCCCACGCCCCCCACGCTTCTCCTCCTCCACCTTCTCCTGCTGCTCCTACTCCTTCCACCTCCTCCTCCACTCCCTCCTTCTTCACGACGTCCTCCATCACCTCCACCACCTCCTCCTCCTCGGCCACCCCACGCCCTCCGAGGAACGTTTCCCCGCGCGTCTCTCCTCCTCCGGACTCGTTCCTCAATCTCAGCGCCCAGAGCCGCGCTCGGCTGAACTCGGCGAGAAGCCGCCTCTAGTTGCGCGACGGCGGTTCTCGTTCCGTGCAGTCGTTGGTGACGGGGCCCAAACGTCGAACTCACGACACGCGGCCACCTGGGTTCGTCACGGGCGCCTACAAGCCGGGTTCACACCCAGCACGTCAGCTGTTCTGGCTCAGAGTGTCTCTGACACGGTCATTATGAAGCCCATGTGAGACACAGACACCCAGACCCAGGGCTCGAACTCAGGCTCTCAGCTGTGTCGGCTCACGATATCTGACACGGCCATTATGAACCCCCTGTGAGACACAGACACCCAGACCCAGGGCTCGAACTCAGGCTCTCAGCTGTGTCGGCTCAGAGTGTCTGACACGGCCATCATGAACCCCATGTGAGACACAGACCACCAGACCTCGGGCTTGAAACCCAGGACCTCAGCAGCGCTGGCTCAGAGTGTCTGCGGCACGGTCGTTATGAATCCGCGTTGACAGAGGCGGTTACAAATTTCAGGCGAACCGAGATAATCAAGGTGGCGAAAGTTCTTGCAAAAAGCAGCAGCAGAAAAATGACATCAGCATGATCACCAGCCGTGGAGATCGGAATCACCGCTCGTGTCAACAGAGGAAGATCGTAAACCACATCGCCCAGATCGATGGCATTCAAGTCACCGAACTCATTTTTGTTTTTAACTGCAAACATTTTCCTCTGTGGCTCGCGTTGTTTTAAATCAAATCATACAATAGCAGCCCGGTTTGACCGCTGGAACGAGAGTGTCCTCCCGGATAGCTTGAGGACCATTCGTGAGATTTGAACTTAAAAAACAAATCTCACTTTGAATTGTATATATAATGATACTTGTCTCTGAACTGTGATTATGAAATATGGTATTGTGAGTGTTAGTGTCAGGTTAGTAACACTCAGCTCGTCTGGGATGCTCTCCAGTTGCCTGGCGGAAATGTGAGGCTCAGTTTTGTCCAATTGTGGCCAAACTCACAAACTAACAAACTCACAAACGAACTTACTAAGAAACTCACAAACTAAGAAACTAAACAACTAAGAAACTCACAAACTAAACTCATTGATTATAAACAATCTGGTTTACAAGAGTAACCATCGAGCATGAACTCCATCACCCGTGCAGAGGTGTCCGTTGACATTTACGAGCCAGCGAGGATAACCTCACAAAACGAACAATTGGCTCAAACGCTAACGCTCATCATTCCTACATTTAGGCTTTTTCGGTAAAGTCACGTAGGAAAAAAATTACAATAATAATTAATAATAGAATAATATAAATAAAATGTGATTTATTATTTTATTTCTATTATTAATTTTATTTTTTACCTACGTGACTTTACCGAAAAAGCCTAAGAGTATGGATCTTTGCAGTCACGAAAGCTTCAAATCTAGAATTCCAACATTTGTTTCTCAGAACCGTGTTGGGTCAGGCAAGGGGGCGGGGGGGAGTAACTCGCCTGACCCACGTATAAGTGGGGTTGAAGTTCGTGAAGTCCAGCAGGACAAACACAACCACGACATCGAGTGAAGATGTTTATATTGATAGAGCGTGAACATATTGGACCACACTATGAGACATCTCCTTTACCAGTTGCAAAATATAGTAATAGGCTTTTACCCTTTCAACTGGTACAAAAAACTGACACCTTTATACAAGGCATCATGTTTGCAATAACCACAACACAAGCAGTCAAAATGCAAACGAAAAGAAACAACTCTAATGATGATAATAATGATATGCATTGTCCTTGAAGTTGATTGGTCCACACCCGAGACAGCTTTTCTTAGAGCCTAGCCTATACACCAATGGAGACTAGGCTCTAAGAAAAGCTGTCTCGGGTGTGAACCAATCAACTTCAAGGACAGTGCATATCATTATCATCATCAGAGTTGTTTCTTTTTGTTTGCATTTTGACTGCTTGTGTTGTGGTTATTGCAAACATGATGCCTTGTATAAAGGTGTCAGTTTTTGTACCAGTTGAAAGGGTAAAAACATATTACTATATCGGACGAGGCACAGCATCGAGACGATAGCAATGACATTCTCGAGTCCGCGAGAGAATGCCCACGGGCTGGTTGCCTGGCTTTCATCCAGCGGTGGATAGACCCCGATTTCTTCCGATGACGTTCATGCCCCCGGTGACCGATGACGTTCATGCCCACGGTGACCGATGACGTTCAGAGCCAAAGACAGACATACCGCGCCACGAGAGTTCACGACCCGAGGTGCTTGAGCCCCCGAAAGCCGAAAACTTTGTGCCGCTTGATGTCGGCATCTCGGCCCGCGGCCACTTTGAGCCTTGCGCGCGTGCGGGAGCGAGAGAGACACTCACACAGAGAGCCTTTGACTTTTAAACAACTTTTATTGCCGCCAGCAGCAACAGCAATGGAGGCGATTTCGATATGAAACAAACAAAGTCACCAGCAGCCACGGTGACGAGCGAGCGCTTCAGAAGGTGAACACGAGGGTGCCGTCCACGCTGGTACAGAGAGGGGCTTGTCCGGCTCCCCAGCGTTCGAAGAAGACGTGCACATCACCGACATGTGTGTGGTACGCGTGCTCAAGCCGGAGCCGCGCCTTAAGCAGGCCCTTGAACACTGAAACCACAGAGCAGCCGTCAATGTCACTTTCCAGCATCTTTTTCCTCGTTCTGTAACACCGCCAACTTCGCCTGAGCACAGGCGAAGTTGGCGAGGTCATGGCGCTTGTTAGCCAGGTAATGCACCCCATGACACTCACACAGAGAGAGAGAGAGGGGGGGGAGCACAACGCGTTGCGTACACACCACCTTACCTGTATTACGGGTCTCACCTGCCCATTGTTCTACGCCGCAGGCTGCTTCCAAACCCGTGGGGCGCGCGCGCGCGCATTCAATCACGATTGTTATTGTTGATCACGACGTCAAGTGCGGTGATCTCATACCACCAACCCCTCCCCATAAACTCCCCCCCTCCTCTCCTCCCCCGCGCCTAACCCTGCTCCCCACCATTCACTCAAGCTGAGATGACCAGCGTGGTGAAGTATGACCGTGGAATCAACTCACACAATATCCGTGGTTATCACTCGCTCGCTCGCAAGGCTGGGCGTCTGTGGGAGAAAAAAAACAGAGCTTTTGTAGGTCATCGGATTTGTCTAGGATGTTAAAAGATTCTGATTCGGTCTCCGCTGGCAATGGGTGATGTTGCTGCTGCTGATGATGATGATCATTGCAGTGAAGGGACTGATGATGTTGCTGCTGATGATGATTACGGAGATGAATGTATACGCAAAAGTGATGCTGGTGATGATTATCGTAAAGGGACTGATGCTGCTGATGATGATTGCAGTGAAGGGACTGATGATGTTGCTGCTGATGATGATTACGAAGATGAATGTATACGCAAAAGTGATGCTGGTGATGATTATCGTAAAGGGACTGATGCTGCTGATGATGATTGCAGTGAAGGGACTGATGATGTTGCTGCTGATGATGATTACGGAGATGAATGTATACGCAAAAGTGATGCTGGTGATGATTATCGTAAAGGGACTGATGCTGCTGATGATGATTGCAGTGAAGGGACTGATGATGTTGCTGCTGATGATGATTACGGAGATGAATGTATACGCAAAAGTGATGCTGGTGATGATTATCGTAAAGGGACTGATGCTGCTGATGATGATTGCAGTGAAGGGACTGATGATGTTGCTGCTGATGATGATTACGAAGATGAATGTATACGCAAAAGTGATGCTGGTGATGATTATCGTAAAGGGACTGATGCTGCTGATGATGATTGCAGTGAAGGGACTGATGATGTTGCTGACGATGATGATTACGAAGATGAATGTATACGCAAAAGTGATGATGGTGATGATTATCGTAAAGGAACTGATGCTGCTGATGATGATTGCAGTGAAGGGACTGATGATGTTGCTGCTGATGATGATTACGGAGATGAATGTATACGCAAAAGTGATGATGGTGATGATTATTGCAGTGAAGGGACTGATGATGCTGCTGCTGATAATGATTACGAAGATGAATGTGTTCGCAAAAGTGATGCTGGTGATGATTATCGTAAAGGGACTGATGCTGCTGATGATGATTGCAGTGAAGGGACTGATGATAATGATAAACGGGGTGATGGTTACGATGATTGTTTATGCAAAGTGATGATGGTGATGATTGTCGAGGACTGATTGTTATGACGATGATGCTGAAGGTGATGATCATGATCTGGAACAAAATGATGTTTCACATGAAACATCTTTTGGTGGTGTCTGTAGTGGTGGTGTCTGTGGTGGTGGTTGTTGTTGTGGTGGTGTCTGTAGTGGTGGTGTCTGTGGTGGTTGTTGTTGTGGTGGTGTCTGTAGTGGTGGTGGTGTCTGTAGTGTGGTGGTGGTTATTGTTGTGCTGTTTGTAGCATGGTGGTGGTGGTTATGGTTGGTGTGATAGTGGTGATGATTGTCGAGGACTGATTGTTATGACGATGATGCTGAAGGTGATGATCATGATCTGGAACAAAATGATGTTTCACATGAAACATCTTTTGGTGGTGTCTGTAGTGGTGGTGTCTGTGGTGGTGGTTGTTGTTGTGGTGGTGTCTGTAGTGGTGGTGTCTGTGGTGGTTGTTGTTGTGGTGGTGTCTGTAGTGGTGGTGGTGTCTGTAGTGTGGTGGTGGTTATTGTTGTGCTGTTTGTAGCATGGTGGTGGTGGTTATGGTTGGTGTGATAGTGGTGATGATTGTCGAGGACTGATTGTTATGACGATGATGCTGAAGGTGATGATCATGATCTGGAACAAAATGATGTTTCACATGAAACATCTTTTGGTGGTGTCTGTAGTGGTGGTGTCTGTGGTGGTGGTTGTTGTTGTGGTGGTGTATGTAGTGGTGGTGTCTGTGGTGGTTGTTGTTGTGGTGGTGTCTGTAGTGGTGGTGGTGTCTGTAGTGTGGTGGTGGTTATTGTTGTGCTGTTTGTAGCATGGTGGTGGTGGTTATGGTTGGTGTGATAGTGGTGGTGTTTGTGATGTCCGTGGTGTCTATAGTGCGGTGGTGGTTGTTGTGGTGGTGGTTGTTGTTGTGGTGGTGGTTGTTGTGGTGGTGGTTGTGGAGGCTCAGGGCTGAGCTGGAATCTCAGAGTTTCTCTCCCAGATTCTTCAAGGCGGCAGCCCAGGGGGAGGGGCCCCGGGGGGAGGGGCCCCGGGGGGAGGGGCCCCGGGGGGAGGGGCCCCGGGGGGAGGGGCCCCGGGGGGAGGGGCCCAGGGGGGAGGGGCCCAGGGGGGAGGGGCCCAGGGGGGAGGGGCCCAGCCGCTTCTATTCTTAAGGGAGGGGGGGGGGTCTTTCATGGTTTTTACAGCCTGGGGGTTTATGGGTAGGGTGTGAGTGTGCGTCTCAGTGTGTGTGTCAGTGTGTCAATGTGTGTGTGTCAGTGTGCGAGTCAGTGTGTGTGGCAGTGTGCGTGTCAGTGTGTGCGTGTCAGTGTGTGCGTGTCAGTGTGTGTGTGTCAATGTGTGTGTGTCAGTGTGCGTGTCAGTGTGTGTGAGTCAGTGTGTGTGGCAGTGTGTGTGTCAATGTGTGTGTGTCAGTGTGCGAGTCAGTGTGTGTGTCAGTGTGCGTGTCAGTGTGTGCGTGTCAGTGTGTGCGTGTCAGTGTGTGTGTCAGTGTGTGTGTGTCAATGTGTGTGTGTCAGTGTGCGTGTCAGTGTGTGCGAGTCAGTGTGTGTGGCAGTGTGTGTGTCAGTGTGTGTGTGTCAATGTGTGTGTGTCAAAAAAGTAACCTGCAGCGCCACACCTATTACCATCATTAGAGGAAAAAACGGTGATCCAATCTCCGACCCCCAGGAACAGGTTTGCAGATTTGCTGAGCATTTCTGTGAGGTCCTGGGGGAGGGAAATTCTCTCAGCCAGGAAAACATCATGGCACAAAGTGGGGATAACCCTGCTGAGGCTGCGGTGCCTCAAATATTGGAAGAGGTCACCCCCTGTGAGTGGCTGGCTGAGGTTCCAGCTGTTGAGGAAGTACTGAGGGCGATCCGGAGTCTGAGACCAGGGAAGGCACCGGGCAGAGATGATCTCCCAAGCGAAATGCTGAGGGAGGGTGGCGTTTGTGCACAGACTGCCCTATATGACATCATAACAACAGTCTGGACCACTGGACGGGTTCCGCAGGACTGGAAGGATGCCCTGGTGGTCCCCCTCTTTAAGAAGGGGGACCGCACAGACTGTAACAACTACAGGGGCATCTCACTCCTCAGTGTGCCGGGTAAGGTCCTGGCAAGGATTATTCAACATCGCCTTGCTAGGCACGCTGAGGAGGGGCTTGCGGAGCCCCAATGCGGTTTCAGGAAAGGGCGGTCCTGCACAGATGCCATATTTTCTGTCCGTCTGCTACAGCAGAGGTGTAGGGAATTCCAAAAAGACCTACATCTCTGCTTTATTGACCTGGTCAAGGCCTATGATACCATCAGTAGGACTGGACTCTGGGTTGTTCTTCGTGCTTTCGGAGTCCCTGACCCTCTGCTCACGATCATTAAGGACCTTCATGATGGTGAGCGGGCCCGGGTAAAACTACGTGGCCGGGAGTCGGAGCCTTTCCCTGTACACCTTGGGGTGCGACAGGGATGTCCTCTGGCTCCCACATTATTTAACATCTATTTTGACCGCGTAGTTCGTGAAGCCTTCAATAGCTGTACCGGGGGAATTTCCGTTTGGTACAGATATAATGGGAGGCTGATCGACGCCCGGGTGCGATCAAGGGATGGCTCCCTATTGGTCAACCACGTTATGTATGCCGATGATTTGGTAATAGCTGCTCATTCAGAAGAGGAGTTGGAGGCGCTGCTGCTGAGACTGGAGCGTGCCACTAAGAGGTGGGGCCTTACCATCAGCCCCACCAAAACCAAGCACCTGCCTGGGTATTTTGTACCATCGGACACTCCACCCCCACAACTCCCAATTGGTGATGGGGCAGTTGTGGAGAGAGTGGAGAGTTTCCCATACCTGGGCAGTGTGCTTATGACCGGCTCCAGTCTATCAGCAGAGGTCTCACTCCGAATCAGTCGAGCGGCAATATCTTTTCATCGGTTGCGTAACGCTGTGTGGAAGCTACCTGGTCTGTCGCTCCGCACGAAGCTTCAGGTCTTCTCGGCCACGGTCATTCCCTCCCTTCTCTACGCTTGCGAGACGTGGACCCCCCTGGTGGAGCATCTTCGCCGGTTGGAAACATTTAGGCTGGCCTGCCTACGATCCATCCTGGGTTTAACCAGGCTGGATTGTGTGAGGAGCTCACAAATCCTTGAAAGATCTGGGCAAAGTCCCATCAGTGAGCTCCTCCGGCAGGCAAGGCTGCGTTGGCTGGGTCATGTAGCCCGCATGCCCAGCCACCGCATGCCTAAACAGCTTTTGTTCGGCCGGATCGAGGGGGCTAGACGGGCGCGGCACGGGCTGGAGAAGAGATGGAGTGATGTGGTACAGGAGGACGTGGAGCTGAGTGGACTTGCCGATGACTGGTACCAGCGGTGTCAAGATCGGCCTCAGTGGAGGAGGCTCGTGAAGGACGCTACTGGGCAGTTGGAGGCAGTCGCCCTCCAACAACAACGGAGGGCGGAGGAGCGACGCTCACAACAACGAGCGGAGCGCCGGGTGGCTAAAGCACAGCAAGTTGGCACAGTAGGGGGCACAGGTGGTGCATCAGCCAGTCATCTCGGTCATCTCGGTCAGTCGACCAGTGGCACCTGGGTCTGCCCCGTGACCTCCTGCCAGCGGGCTTTCGACACTTCACGTGGCCTCAAGGTGCACTTGGCCTGGCACAAGCATCGTGGTGACGTCACCGCCACTTAGTGGCGAATGGCGGTTGTTGTTGTGTCAGTGTGTGTGTGGGGGGAGCGGTGGTGTACCGGTTAGCGCGTTGCGCTATGAACCCGGCGACCCGGGTTCGATTCCCGCTCACGGCCAACACCCGTGACGGCTATCTGAACCGGTCGTGGGCCTCCCCTAGGTCGACTCAGCCTCAAATGGGATCTTTGTCTTTGTGTGAACGTGTCAGAGGGCAAGTGCTGTTAGCGATCACCCCTAACTACTTGGCGAAATAGCACAGCAGTTATCACTCCACAATTACCGCTCCATAAGCCACCTGAGGTTGCTTCTCGACCGGTCCTGCCCTCTTTTCACCAACCTGCACTGTGACCAGCAGACCTCGCTTCGAGCTCAAGTTGCGTTCCTGGAGAAGTGAGCGCTCGTCGAATCAGCGCTAAGAGGGGTCGTTGTAGCATTGCATGTATGGGGATGCGTTCCGGACAGTGTTCTTTCTTATGTCTGAGCAATATACGAGGGCTAACTTCATTGGCAAGAGCGATAATTATCATTATAATACAGATGGTAAAGATGAATAAAAATAATAACAAGGCATTGTAATAACATCAGTACAGTTGGAGTGGTGGGACAGCGGTGAGCGTTCTGCACCGTGAATCCGGTCGCCTGAGTTCGATTCCAGGCGAGTTTAATCGCGACCGTTGCAGTGTCCACCTCAATTGACCAACGTGGTGAAATATGGCTAAACAAAACCTCACGACATTGGATTGACAATTGGGTGTGAATGACTAATTGGTAAACAGGACACACAGATTAGCGTGAATACAGAGACGAAGCTCTCCCGTATAGCCTCAACAGACTACTGGGGCAAGTCATTATAGATTTGAAGTTTTCGTGACTGCAAGGATTCATACTCTTTCGTTTCTTCTGTAAAGTCACGTAGGTGAAAAAAAATCTTGATACAGTAATTTTGCTGTGACGGAAGCTTGCGTTGCCTCCGAAACGTCGTGATTTAATGTAGTTGTTTTTTCATTTATTTTTCACCTACGTGACTTTACCGAAAAAACCAAAGAGTACTGGGGCAAATGTTCGCATCGAGGATATATGAAGGGTGGAACGGCATAAGAAGGGGTGGGTGACCAGCATCACGGCCGGCCGCCTTTGTCTCCCTACTGGCGATGTTTATACATCTATGGAGAGGCTGAGTCGACCTAGGGGAAGCCCCAGGACTGGGTCAGATAATGGTGTTGTTCATGAGCAGTATTCGAACTTGGGTCATCGGATTCGTGCGATAACCTTGCGCCACCGCTCCCCCTAATGCCCAGCGTGAAAACAACGACACATATACGTACATAAGTGCAAAGCCACACAGACACTCCTATACCTACAGGCTGACAACCACAATTCCCCACAAAAGTAACGGTGACGTCACCACGGCGCTTGTGCCAGGCGAGGCGCACTTTGAGGCCACGTGAAGTGTCAAAGGCTCGCTTGCGACAGGAGGTCACGGGACAGATCCAGGTGCCATGGGTTGACTGACTGAGATGACTTGGCAGATGCAGCAGCTGTGCTCCCCGTTGCGCCAACCCGCTGCGTTTTATCCGCCCCGGCGCTTCGCTCGTTGTTGTGAGCGTCGCTCCTCTGCCCTCCGCTGTTGCTGGAGGGCGACTGCCTTCAACTCCCCAGCAGCAGCAGCGTCCTTGACGAGCCTCCTCCACAGAGGCTGATCTTGAGAAAATACCAAATTAAGCAATTATACACACACATGCGTTTGCAAAAATGCTTTCTACGTACATACATACACATACACGCGCAAACGTCCCCCGTATAGCGTTTATCACACTGCTGGGCTGGCAGATCAACTGGCCAACACCACGCCCGGCCGCCTTTGTCTCCCCAGTGGCAATGATCATACATGGCACTAGGTGCTCATTTGAGGCTGAGTCAAGCTATTTGGAGGCGCAGGACCGGTTCAAATAATCGCCACTGGTGTTGATGGGCGTCAGTGGGAATCAAACTCGGGCGGACGGGATTGTAGTGCAGCACGCGCTAACCACTGCGCCACTGCTCCCGATAAGACGAAACTAAAGATACACACACACATACATGCGTATATGGAAACGATAAAGATTGCCACAATGGGTATACACAAACAACACACGCATATTTATGAATATATGTATGCACGCGCACCATGAAATATTCATGAAGTTGACAGCAACACCTAAATGTATTGATTCATGATTCACGAACCACCCCCCCCCTCTCCCTCCCCCACGCCCCTCCACCAGCCCCCTTGCCGAATCAGGCCAAGGGAAGCGTGCACATTTATTGAATCCATGAGTTCATGCGTGGGAGAGAGAGAGAAGGCCCGTTTCTAAAGCGGTCCTCGTCATAGGTACGTGGAATTTCCACTGTTGGATCGTGGTATCACGACGCTTCAACTTTTGTGTCTCGAACACGCGCGCAGCTAAGAACGTCACGGCTGAATTAAATGATAGTGATGTTCTAGAAGGGCTGGAGAGCTGAATGACTGGTGTAAATTCTAGTAAAGTTCTAGAAGGGCTACATAGCAGAGTAACTGGTGGAACTTCTAGTGATGTTCTAGAAAGCGCTAGAGAACTAAGTAATGTTAATTCTAGTCATGGTCTATAAGGGCTCTAGATCCAATAACCTGATGTCACGTCTAGTGGTGTCCTAGAAGAGCTATAGATCAAATTAACAGATGTGGCTTCTAGTGATGTTCCAGTCAGTCAAGTAACTAATGGGACTTCTTGTGATGTTCTGGATGTGCGAGAGAGCCGAGTAAGTGATGGGACTTCTAGTGATGTTCTAGACAGTCAAGTAACTGATGTCACTTCTCGTGATGTTCTAAAGAGTCAAGTAAGTGGTGGGACTTGTCGTGTTCTAGCAGGGCTAGAGAATCAAGTAACTGATGGGACTTCTTGTGGTGTTCTAGAAGGGCTAGAGAGTCAAGTAACTGATGTCACCTCTAGTGATGTTCTAAAGAGTCAAGTAACTGATGGGACTTGTTGTGGTGTTCGAGAAGGGCTACTGATACAATTAACTGATGGCACTTCTAGTGATGTTCAAGAAGGGCTATAGATCATATTCACAGATGTGGCTTCTAGTGATGTTCTAGAGAGTCAAGTAACTGATTGGACTTGTAGTGGTGTTCTAGCAGGACTATAGATCCAATTAACTGATGGGACTTCTAGTGATGTTCTAGACAGTCAATTAACTGAAGGCACTTCTAGTGGTGTTCTAGAAGCACGAGAGAGCCGAGTTATGTAAACCCCATTGCTGTTCGAGAAGGGCTGCAGAGATTACGTTGAGTCGAGTCTATGCTTAGAAGGTGTAAAAGTTCACCGTATCATTTTTTAGTAGTAGGGTTTTACCCTTTAAACTGGTACAAAACTGACACCTTTATACAAGGCATCGTGTTTGCAATAACCGCAACACAAGCAGTCAAAATGCAAACAAAAAGAAACAACTCTGATAATGGTAATGATATGCACCGTCCTTGAAGTTGATTGGTCCACACCCGAGACAGCTTTCCTTAGAGCCTAGTCTCCATTGGTGTTGGACCAGATGACGCCAAAAGGCGTATTGTATAAAGGTGTCAGTTTTGTACCAGTTTAAAGGGTAAAACCCTACTACTATATTTTGCCACTGGTAAAGGAGGTCTCATAGTGTATCATTTTTTTTTTACAAAAAAATCGTGACCTCTCATTTGGGTCACAAAGCCGGTTGCGGGGAGGCCGCGCGACTGTTTGGCTGAGTCCCGCACGACTCAACCCTGGGGCCCAGTCAGCGCCCGTGCCGTTCCCCTGTCAGCGAACCGAGGAATTCGCCTCCGCGGAGTGTGACCCCGAAGCCGGCAGAGAGCGGGGCGGACAAAGATCCTTAGCAGACAGCTGGGGCAAGTGCTGTTGGCGAGCACCTATGAAGGCCGGCACGGCACACGAGGGGGTGAGTGGCCAGCACCACGCCCGGCCGCCTTCGTCTCCCCAGTGGGCGATGTTTACACACCGCGCCAGGTACTCATTTGAGGCTGAGTCGACCTAGGGGAGGCCCAGTACCGGTTCAGATACTCGTCACTGGTGTTGGCCGTCAGTGGGAATCGAACTCGGATGGCCCGGTTTTCATAACCACTGCGCCACCGCTCCCCCCGCCACATACATAACACACACACATAACGTTATGTTAGACACGTAATACATGCATCGTCATGTATACATAAGGCGATATACGTTTCAGAATACATATTGTACGAACATACGTCATTATACATACGTACACAACGCATACAAATTCATAACACGAAAAAATTTACAATGCATGTTCGTCCCCGCATATGCCGGTGTAGAAATAATCATTCACACCACTTATGCAAATCCACTGCTGGATGAAATCGCCCTTCCCCACGACACGTTGGTCATGGGGGGCAGGGGGGGGATGGGTGTGGCGGTAGGGGAGGTGGACATACTTCACCACACTGGTCAGCCCGGGTTGGCATTAACGGCGGGTCAGAAATACTCGCCACTGACGGTAGCCGTGACCGCGCGCACGGCTAACCACTGCGCCACGCAATCTCCGTGTCGTTTCACTGGAACTGTTTTTTTTTTCCCGTCTGTTCGTTTGTCCTTCCCATCCCCTCCCGCGCCTCCGATTAGCTACGGTTGGCTACGTAAGGTGCGAAAAAAAGTTCAGCATACATGCATACGAAATGGGTACCTTTTTTTCCAGTATCAATGTATAGGTTTCAGCCTTGCTGGCAATATTTTGTTAGCTGCTCACCCACGAACGATACATTCTCTGGCGCGTGCATTGTCTTTGTACTGCTCGCGTTTTGGGGGTGCTCTGCTCTGACACCGGTGAGACTAGGCCCACAAGGAAGCCTGCTGTCTCTCGAAGCAGGCCAATCAGTTTCAAAGACAATGCATCAAACATTAACAGAGCGTGCTCGTTTGCATGCTCAACAAAAGTAAACCGGCTGTGGTTATTGAGAAATTTGATTCCTTGCAAGAGGGTTTCTACTTGGCGTTTGGACATCGTCACCACCTCCCGTTTCATCGCCAGGAAAGGTAAAACCGATTATAATGAGTACACTCACATACCACTCACGAAACGTGCACAACGCACCTAACCGCCGCAGTGCACGTTCACGCACGTGCCGTGTGCGCGTGACAGGGCCGCGTGCTCAATTCCTCCCGCGTGTTCCCTCTGTTTCCCCACCTCCCCCCCTACCCCCGGGGCAAAGGAACCCAAAAGGAGTTTCAGGAGTCGTTGTCAGGAGGGGGGGGGGGGCATTGCACGGTGGGACGCATCATGGCCATTGCTTTGCACGGAGGGTCACGTGGCCTACCTTGCTGGGGACTGTCCAGCGACAACCCCCAACGGTGGCTCTGCATTACGAGGGGGAAGTTGCGGGGTGGGTTGGGATAACATTCAACTTTACCGCACGGATGGATTTAAGAATCCATTGGCTGGCCAAGCCTAGAACACGCGGCATTTGCGGGCAGTGCTAGCCAGGCTTACACCTGCCCGGCTTCTGGGGGGGGGGGGGGGGGGGTGTGCTCTGAGGCCCACGCATGGACGCGTACGCACAAAGCACGGCGTCTGATACCCCAGCACCCTTTCACTTTCCCCACTGGCACATCCGAGCCGAGCCAGTGAACCGAGTAATTCGCCTCCCGCCCCCCGTGCACTAACGCCGATTGGAGAGTGCCGCACAGAGAGATAGAGAGAGAGCGCGTGTATGTTGAAGTTCTTTAGCACCGTACGTAGGCAATCGTGGTCGTGGGAGGCGGGAGGGTCGACCAACTTCAAAATGCCATGGGGGGTGGTGGGAGTCGTGGCGCAGTGGTTAGCACACGGATAGATTCCATGAAACCATTACTTGATCACGACGAGTTCGAATCTCCATTCACCAATTTCCGTTGGCCAGAGTGGTGAAGTATGGTCAAACAACTCCCGTGGATCGACACGGTGTGTGCGAGGCCTTCGTCCAGCAGTCGTTGGACTAAAGCGGATAAGGCCCAGGGCCTCTTTAGATACCACTCGCCACTGACGTTCGCATTGAGCGGACATCAGATACCCTGGACCAATGGTTCATAGCGCGGTGTGCTAACCACTGCGCCACCGCTCCCACCCACCAAAACATTTTGGCAGGAGGTATCCCAGTGTTTTTTGTTCTTGTGCGGCCAAACATAACAACACGATGGAAACTATACGTTCCCACGACAAGGACCAGGACATCCACAGCACCACAACCGTCATTTCGAATATAGCCAAGTGGTACTGGTTTTATCGACCCCTGAGCGTAGGTGGTGATGATGGTCTCTGATTCGATCCCGGCTACCCTCAGGTCATGAGCGCAGCACACACGACTACAACGTACAGGCACACATGCCATGTACACACACACATGCAACGTACAGGCACACATGCATTGTACACACACACACAGGGGGTACACACACACAGGGGATACACACACCCACACACAGGGGATACACATACACAGGGGATACACACACAGAGGGGATACACACACACAGGAGATACACACACACAGGAGATACATATACACACACAGGGGATACACACACAGGGGATACACACACACAAGGGGCACACACACAGGAGATACACACACAGGGGGTACACACATACACAGGAGATACATATACACACACATGGGACACACACACACGATACACACACACAGGAGATACATACACACAAGAGATACACACACAGGGGGTACACACACACACAGGGGATACATACACACACCGGGGTACAACACACACAGGGGATACACACACAGGGGGTACACACACACAGGGGATTCACACACAGGGGATACACACACAGGGTACACACATGAGATACACGCACACAGGAGATACACACACACACACGATACATACACACACAGGGGATACACACACACACACGATACACACACACACAGGGTACACACAGGAGATACACACACACGATACACACACACACACGATACACACACACACAATACACACACATACAGGGGATACACACACACAGGGGATACACACACACACACGATACACACACACGATACACACACACACACGATACACACACACACGATACACACACACACGATACATACACAGGGTACACACACACAGGGTACACACAGGAGATACACACACACAGGGGGTACACACACACACAGGAGGTACACACACACACAGGAGGTACACACACACACGGGATACACACACACAGGGGATACACACACAGGGGATACACACACACATAGGGGATACACACATGCAGGAGATACACACACACTGGAGATACACACACAGGGGGTACACACACATACGATACACACACAGGAGATACACACACACACATGGGATACACACACACACACGATACACACACGATACACACACACAGGGGATACACACACAGGAGATACACACACACACGATACACACACACACGATACACACACACACAGGGGACACACACACACGTTACACACACACCATACATACACACAGGGGATACACACACACAGGGGATACACACACACACAAGGGATACACACAAACACGATACACACACACATGGGGATATACACACACACGATACACACGATACACACACAAGATACACACACACGATACACACACACGTTACACACACACCATACACACACGATACACACACACGATACACTCACACGATACACACACACGTTACACACACACCATACACACACGATACACACACACGATACACATACACACACGGGATACACACACACAGGGGATACACACACACACAGGGGATACACACGATACACACACGATACACACACACACACACGATACACACACACACACATGGTGTACACACACACACATGGTGTACACACACACGATACACACACACACAGGGGGTACACAGCGAGAGTCTTTTCAGGCCGCAAATCAGTACCTCACCAGGCACTGATTTGCGGCTGAGTTGACTTAGGGGAGTCCCAGGACACATTCAGATAATCGCCACTGGTGTTGTTGATCGCGAGCTGGAATCCAACTCAGATGGCCAGGTTTGGTAACACAGCGCTGCTAATCATTGCATGCACGATGCAGAGATGCATTCTCAAATGCTGTGAGAGAGCACGTGTTAAGGCCGGCAAGGCGCATGAGAGTTGGTGTGGTGGCTAACACCACGCCGGGCCGCCTCTAAAATATTCGCCACTGGTGTTGTCGGTCGTGAGCGGGGAACGAACTCGGGTCCTTTCCTCACGGCCACACACAAAGACAAAGATCCCCCCCCCCTGTGTAGCCTTAACAGACTGCTGGGGCAAGTGCTGTTAGCGAGAACCACACGAGGGGGTGGGTGGCCAACACCCCAGTAGCAATGTTTACACATCGCTCCATTTGAGGCCGAGTCGACCTAGGGGAGGACCAGGACCACATCAGATAATCGTCATTGGGTGTCGGCCGTGAACGGGAATCGAACCCGGGTCGCCAGGTTCGTAGCGCAGCGCGCTAACCGCTGCACCACCGCTCCCACGCACACAAAGACAAATATCTCCCCGTGTAGCCCTAACAGAGTTGGGGCAAGTGCTGTTAGCGAGTCGCACCTATGAAGGCCGGCAGGGCACACGAGGCGATGGGTGGTCAGCACCACAACCACGACCAACACAAGCGCCATTCGCCACTCAGCGACGGTGACGTCACCGCAGCGCCCGTGCCAGGCTAGGTGCACTTTGAGGCCACGTGAAGTGTCCAATGCTCGCTGGCAGGAGGAGGTCTCGGGATGGCACCACACACGAACACACACAGCGGCGCAGAATCACACGCAGACACAAAGACAATGACACACCCATTTATACGTACAAGGAACACAACAAATGCAATCACACCGACTTACACACACACACACTTGCTCAAACACACACTAGCTCACACACAATCTTTGATCACACACGCACACTTGCTCAAACACACACTCGCCCACACACAATCTTTGATCACACACGCACACTTGCTGACGCACACATAAAGACAAATGCAGGCACTTTTTTTACACTCACACACAGAACACAGCCAAACACACCCACACACAACGCCTACCCATCACACCCCCCATAAAGACAAAGATCCCCCCTATAGCCGTACATACTTTTGGGGGCAAGTGCTGTTAGCGAGCACCGGAACGACACACGAGGGGGTGGGTGGCCAACACCACCCCCGGCCGCCTTTGTCTCCCTAGTGGCGATGTTTACACATCATTTGTTAGCAACCTCGGGGAGGCACAGGACCGGTTCAGATAATCGTCACCGGTGTTGGCCGTGAGCGGGAATCGAACCGGGATCGCTTGGTTCGTAGTGCAGTGTAGTGCTAACCGCTGCACTACCGCTCCCTCCTCAAAGACAAACAAAGATCCCCCGTATAGCATGAACAGACTGTAGGGGCAAGTGCTGTTAGCCACACACACATAGGTGACAGACACACACAGACACACTAACAGAGACACACACACACCCTCACAGACACACTAACAAAGACAAAGACACACACACACAATGACACGGGCCCACTCTCACACCTACACACACCATCACACACAAGACCACACACAACGACATTGACACTCTCGCACACCCCAAAGACAAAGATACCCCGATAGCTATGCAGGCTGTCGGGGCAAGTGCTGTCGGTGAAGACCTATTAATCCGGCACAGCGCACAACGGTGTGGTGTGGACACACCACGCCCGGCCGCCTTTGTCTTCCGAGTTCTAACGTTTACACTATGATAGATACAAAGATCCCCCAGACTGTGGGGGCAAGTGCTGTTAGCGAGCACCTATGAAAGGCCTGCACGGCACACGAGGGGGTGGGTGGCCAGCACCACGCCCGGCCGCCTTTGTCTCCCCAGTGACGATGTTTACACACCCCCACCAGGTACTCATTTGAGGCTGAGTCGACCTAGGGGAGGCCCAGAACCGGTTCAGATAATCGTCAACGGGTGTTGGCCGTGAGCGGGAGTCGAACCCGGGTCACCAGGTTCGTAGCGCAGCGCGCTAACCGCTGCACCACCGCTCCCCACACACACATTCACACACATTGTGCAGAGACAGGACAAAGAAAGAACCGCACAGAAATTAGTGATCTATACAAAAAGACAAAGACACTGTCTCGCACAAATACAATCACATATACACAGGCAAATATCCCCCGTATAGCCTTAACAGACTGTTGGGGAAAGTGCTCTGAGTGATCACCTATGAAGGCCGGCACGGCACACGAGGGGGTGGATGACCATTGCACGTGTACACAACAACAACAACAACCGCCGTTCACCACTTAGTGGTGGTAACGTCACCACGGCACTTGTGCCACAAATATAAAGATCCCCCCCGTATGACATTATTGATTGTTGGGGCAAGCGCTGTTAGCGAGCACCTATTCAGTGACACGCACACGCACGGGTGACATACACAGACACACGGGTGACACACACACAGACACACGAGTGACACAGACACACACACAGACACACGCAGACACACGCAGACACACGGATGACACACACAGACACACGGGTGACACATACAGACACACGAGTGACACACACACAGACACACGCAGACACACGCAGACACACGGATGACACACACAGACGCACGGGTGACATACACAGACACACGGGTGACACACACACAAACACACGGGTGACACACACACAGACACACACACAGACACACACAGACATACGGGTGGCACACACACAGACACACGGGTGACACACACACAGACACACGAGTGACACACACACAGACACACACAGACACACGGGTGGCACACACACAGACACACACACACACGGGTGGCACACACACAGACACACACAGACACACGTGTGGACACACACAGACACACACAGACACACGGGTGGACACACACAGACACACACAGACACACACAGACACATACACAGACACACGTGTGGACACACACAGACACACACAGACACACACACAGACACACGGGTGACACACACAGACACACACAGACGCACACACAGACACATACAGACACATACACAGACACACGTGTGGACACACAGACACACACACACAGACACACGGGTGGACACAGACACACACAGACACACACAGACACACGGGTGACACACACAGACACACGAGTGACACACACAGACACACACAGGCACACACAGACACACGGGTGACACACACAGACACACACAGACACATACACAGACACACACAGACACACGGGTGACACACACAGGCACACACAGGCACACACAGACACACGGGTGACACACACAGACACACACAGACACATACACAGACACACACAGACACACGGGTGACACACACACACAGACACACACAGACACGAGTGGCACACACAACAAGAAGGTGGTGGCTATTCATGGCGCTCGTGCCAGGCTAAGTGCACTCTCATGAACACACAAAACAAAAACAATAGCAAGCAAGGACACACCCGTCCTTCGCACATACAGCCACACACTTTGTGTTTCCCGTACGTGCGGTACAGATCACACACGATTAAAAGACAAAGCTCCCCCGTATAGCCTTTACAGACTGTAGGGGCAAGTGCTGTTTGCGAGCACCTATGAAGGCCGGCACGGCACACGATGGGGTCGGTGGCCAGCACCACGCCCGACCGCCTTTGTCTCCCCAGTGACGATGTTTACTACACACCGCACCAGGTACTCGATTGAGACTGAGTCGACCCTAGGGGAGGACCAGAACGGGTTCAGATAATCGTCACTGGGTGTTGGCCGTGAGCGGGAATCGAACTCGGGTCGGTCTGGATCGTAGTGCAGCGTAGCGCGACCCGCTACTACAGCGCCCCCCCACACACACAAATATAAATACCCCCCGTATAGCCTCCAACAGAATGTTGGGGCAAGTGCTGTTAGCGAGCACCGGAACGACACAGGAGGGGGTGGGTGGCCAGCACCACGCCACACACATGCACGTACATACACACACGTGCACACACATGCAGACACACACACACTATCACCCACCCACACACACCTCCCACCCCACCCCCATACCACCACCCCCACCGCCACCTCCCCCACCCAACCCCCTCCCCCTTACCCCCCACCCACATCCACACCACCCCCCACCCACATCCTCAACACACAAAAAAATAGCAATTAAGCTCGAGCCAATCACAGGCGGGCGGCGTTGCGCGTGGCGGAGGCAAGGGGGGAGGGCGGAGAAGGAAGGAGGGGGGGCGGAGGAGGAGGAAGGAGGGGGGGGCGGAGGAGGAGAGGAGGAGGAGGGGGGGAGGGCGGAGCTGGGGCGGGCGCGCGCGCGCACGCGGACCAATGGGGGCACCCCGCGGGCTCCGAGGTGGAGGCGGCGCGCGCGGTGGACGGAGCGCACACAACGGAGGAGGCGCGCACCGCGAAGCGCGCGCGCGCGAGAGATCGAGAGAGAGAGACACACAGGAGAGAGCCCGGGGGTCGCTCGCGATAGCCACAAGCAACGGGGGGGGGGCTCGAAGCCAACAGTAGCCAACGGCAGCGGCGGTTGGGTCGCAAGCACGGGGTAGCCACGCAGCTGCACACACACACACACGGGCAGACACGCAGCTGCACACACACACAGGGTAGCCTCGCAGCTACGCTCACACACACATACACAGGGTGGGTGGGTGGCGGCAGCGGTAGCAGCAGCAGCGGCGCGAGGGGGGAACGACCCCGGCGATCACAGAGCGTCGGATAGCTCTGGGTGCTTTATTGTCGCACTCTCTCTGAGCTCGGGTCCGGGCGCAGCAGCCGCGGACACGAGCGTAGCAGCCCCGGCGGTCGGGCGGAGAGAGCGAGAGAGAGAGAGGAGCTGGGAGGGGAGCTGGGAGGGAGCTGGAATCACAGCGATCAGCAGCAGCGGCAGCGAGACATCGACAGAGCACGGAGGAGTTCTAGCTCGGGACGCGTACAATAGCGCGCGTGCAGTGTGTGTGGTGCTCGAGGAGGAGGAGGAGTGCAGGGGGAGGGGGGTGGGTTGCGTAGCTCGCGGTGTCAGGGAGGCACGTACCACCTTCCCCCGCTCCCCGACGCGAGAGCCATTTGCGCGGCCGTAGCAGACGAGCCATTGTCGTGGTGGCGGCGGCGACGGCGGCGGTGGTGGTGGTGGTAGCGGCCACGCGCCTTGTGTGGTGCCGTGCGAGTAGGGAGGGCGAGGAGTGCGGTGAGCGGGCGAGGTAGGTGAGCGGGGGCTGAGAATAGTACGAAGATCAAGGACCGCCAGCCACCACCCGTGGAACTCTTAATTCGTTATCAGAATTTTTTTTGTGTTTTTAAAAAATATATATATTCATATTTTTTTTTGTTACAAGATTTTATCAACAACCATCTTCGACGGCCAATATCCGCCCCCGTGGCTTCGTCTACAACCCGTTCGGAGAGGTAAGTGGTCGAGGCCTCGAGCCGTGGCGTCGGGACAACATACACAGCGGCTCGCCACTACTACCAACCACCCCACACTGCTACACACCACGACCGCAGTAACTGCCGCTGTATCGCTTTGTGTCTGTGCGTGTATCTCTCTCTCTCTCACTTGGCCACGGGGCATGGATATTTTTTTGTGTTACCCCTCACCTAAGGGCATGCCCGTCGTTGTTGTTGTTGTTGTGTGCTGCGTGTGCGTCAAAGTGACACCGACAGAAGAAAGCGCATCATCATCAACAACAACATCATCAACATCATCATCATCATCTCCAGCAACAACAGCAACAGCAGCAGCGGCCGACGCAACAGCCGCAGCAAACACCACCACCACCAAGTGTGGAAGGGTGATTGATGGCAGCCACTGCCAGTAACCCGTACCTCCCCGGCGGTAGCTCCGGAGGTGGTGGCGTTATGTCGGGAGCCGAGCAGACGCACCCCGCCTACCGCGAGCACGCCAAACTCCTGCCCGCCGCCGAGTACCTGGGCACGAACGGCCACCTGCCCCCCTTCAGCCCGCAGTGGCTCACGGCCCTGCAGCACCACGCGGCCTCGGAGAGCATGGGACACCATCACCACCACCATCATCACCACCAACCTCCATCGCAGGGGGTCGGCTCTTCGCATCACTCGTGGGCCGGCGGCAGTCCGCTCGCCCACCAGGACACGCCGAAGGTGGAAGACATGCAGCAGCAGCAGCAGCAACAGCAGCAGAATCATCATCAGCAGCAGCAGCATCAGCAACAGCAGCAGCAGGATCAGCAGCGGCACTCCCCGCACGGCGTGTGGGGTCCCAACCCAACGGCGGCCACTCTCTTGCAGTCACCGCCGGGCCAGCAGCCACATCACCACCAGCAGCACCACCACCATCACCACCATCACCAGAGCGCGCTCGCTTACTCGCCGCCGCCCTACGGTCACGCGGGCGCATCGGGTCTCCTGCCCCTGGGGCTCTCCCCGCTACACGGGGGGTCTCCACAGCCCGGGCAGGACGGCCCCGGTGGTGGTGGTGGAGGAGGAGGTGGAGGAGGCAGCATCTCGGACACGGAGCTCGAAGAGCCTGCGCCGCCCACATCGGACGACCTCGAGCAGTTCGCGAAGGAGTTCAAGCAGAGGCGGATCAAGCTGGGTTTCACGCAGGCCGACGTGGGTCTCGCGCTGGGCACCCTGTACGGCAACGTGTTCTCGCAGACGACCATCTGCCGCTTCGAGGCGCTGCAGCTGAGCTTCAAGAACATGTGTAAGCTCAAGCCGCTGCTCAGCAAGTGGCTGGAGGAGGCCGACTCTGCCAACGGCTGCGCGGGCGGCGCCTGCGGCCTCGATAAGATGGCAGCGCAGGGTCGCAAGCGCAAGAAGAGGACGTCGATTGAGGTGGCGGTGAAGGGGGCCTTGGAGAAGCACTTCTTGCAGAGCCCCAAGCCCTCGGCGCAGGAGATCACGGCCATAGCCGAAGCGCTGCAGCTCGAGAAAGAGGTGGTGCGCGTGTGGTTCTGCAACCGGCGTCAAAAGGAGAAACGGATGACCGTGCAGGGAGTAGGAGGGCCCGATGATCAGGGTTTGCAAGGCTCCATGGCTGGAGGGTGCAACAGTCCGAGCCACCATGCCCACCACGCTCTGTGATGTGGGATCCGTGCAGGGAGTGCAGAGGAGGGGGGGGGCAGTGAGACACCCCCCCCCCTTCCCCCCCGTCTCTCTCTCTCTTGGTGTGTGAGGAGCCGTGGCAGCGCGTGGGACTCGTGCGTGCGTTCGAGGAGACGCGACGGAGAGAAGGGGACACGCGGCTGTGACTGTCGCACGATCGTCATCAGCACCATCAGTAGAAACTACCACCGCCACCAGCACCATCACCACCGCCAGTACTGTCACCACCACCAGCACCACCACCACCGCCAGTACTACCACTGTTACCAGCAACACCATCAGCAGCACCGTCACCCCACACCGTCGGCACAACCATCAGCACCACCACCAGCAGCTGCAGAAACACCAACATTACAGGCAGATTCATCACCAACGCCATCGTCAAATTCTCCACCACTACCAACATCAAAAACCACCACCTTCACCACCACCACTACGATTGGAAATTTCGCCACCAAACATCACGCCGAGCACCACCACCACAACCACCACGGCTTTCAATGCTGCTGCGATAGCATCAGTTGGATTTCATCATCAGCATCGTCGGCTTCATTGGTGAGGGCGACATCTTCTTTGTCATCATCAGCAGCATCATCAGCAGCCACATGATCATCATCATCAGCAGCAGCACCTTCATTGTCAACAGCAGCTGCAGCACCGTAATCGTAACCTTCGGTTCAATTATCGGCATCATCATCATCATCAGCGGCAGCGCTAGGGTGCTCATCATCCTGACCAACCATTATCATCATCATCATAAAGAGCAGCACCGCAATCATCATCTTCATCACCACGACTACCAAAATCGGCATCATCAACAGCATTGGCATCACATCCGTACCATTGTCAGCAACAACAACAACAGCAGCAGCAGCAGCATCTCAACACGAGTGAGAAAATTACGAAACCGAGAAAAAAAATCACGCACGGCCGCAAACCTCCAGCGCGCAGGCGAACCGAGCGACCAAGCCGACTGCGGGCGTTGATTTGACGCGGCGAAGTGCATGGGAGAGGGAGTCTCCGCTTAAGAAACCCTTTACGATATCTGTGGTGGATAGCAAGGGGGAAGGGGGGGAGATATCCGTGTGGATAGCAGCGAGAGGAGACTTGTGTGACTTGATGGCGATGTGGTTTTTGTTGATGGTCACTTTGCGACGCTCTCAGCAATCATCGCAAGCCGAGTCGTAGCTGCTGTACGTGCCAACAGCTTTGGAGAACACCCGTCACCATCGGCGGCAGCAGCAGCCATCGATATCATCATCAGCAGCATCATCAGACGACCGCGATCACTTTACACCAGCTGTCAACGCGTAGAGCAGCGGTAACTTCAATCTTTACCATCACGCGTCAATATCACCAACATGATCACCACCACCACCACCACCAATAACGCCATCGTCGTTGTTACTCTGTTGTCGCTGTGAACAGCACACAACACCACGAGTAGCAGCAACTCAGACGTGGACAACATCACCGACGTAACACACGCACACGTAATAACAACGCGGAACTACGCGTGTGACACGGACACGACCACGAAACCCACCGCCACAATCCGACACGAACACAACAACAACAGCGACAGCCGCACAGACATTACCGCAAACACCAAATCAACACAACCACGACACCAACACACACACGTTGACACAACCGGCACAAACAAAATCGCACGGCACACCATCACGCGTGAACAGCACAGCCACTCACTACCGCATCCCCATGCTTTGAGACACGAGCAAAGTCGGGGCACAATTATGTCATAAAATAGTTTTTTTAGCTCCTTATTTGCATAGTTATTTTGGGGTGGCAGCTTTTGTGTGTGTGTGTCTATGCCAAGTGGAATATTTGACATCCCGCCGTTTTATAAAGGTGCATACGTACACATAATAGACGCGTGTGTGTGTGTGTAGTAGTAATAGTCAGGGCCTGCGTGTTGTGTAATGTGTGTCTGTGTGTACGTGGCACAGTGTAATACTGTAGATGTGTGTGCGTGTATATGTCCACGCGTTGTTCACGTGTGCGACATGGGAGGCGGTGCTGCAGTGCCGTTAGCACGACACCCAAAAAAATCCGAGTTCCATTCCCGGTCACGGGGATAGCATCGGTGGCGAAGTGAATTCCTGAGCGCTTCTTTTGGGGGAGCGCTTCGCCTTGAAAGATCGGCACTCACGATCCTGGTGGTGGTGTGCGGCGAACAAAAAAAATCACGATCGCCGATATGGCTCAGAATGGGGTGGGTTGGGGGGGTCTTTCAATCAGCAGTGGATTTACAAAGGCCCCAGTGCATTGTACTACGTCCGATGTTCATCACGCGGTGTAGGGCACCCATATATAAGATTACACTGGGCTATATGTGTGTGTGGTGTATGTACACGCTATGCCCATTGTGTTATGCACACACACACACGTGTACTCAATGCGTGTATGTATGTTCATAGGTAATACGCACACGTGTACTGTACTATTACATGTATGTGTACCTGCAATTTGCGTCGGTAACGCTTTGTGTATTTTTACATAGAGACAAAATGTGTCCATGTGCGCACATCGTGTATATGTGCAAATACACAGTGGAATGACGTGCTGTGTATATGTACCAATACACAGTGGAATTAAAATGTGTCTATGTACACACTACTCTCTATGTACAAATACTATTTGTGTATGCATGCATGGTGTGTCCGTACACATGGTATATACTGTGCATGCATGCGGTGCATACAATACACGCGTACGTGTTCGTGATTACATATGTATGCGTGACTAATTCATGAATTACATATGTATGTACACACGTGCAATGTACATGTATGTGTGAGATATGTGTGTGTGTACGACTACGTGTGTGTGTGCGCGTATTAGGATACATCTTAGCGGGATGTCAAATAATTAAAAAGCTATGTTATTAACACATACACATTTAGCAAGCGTTTCCACATACGCTTATTACAACGGCATATGCATCTGTGGGTGCACGTGGGAACACATATAACCATATGCGCATACACACATATGCATGCATGTACACTTGGATATGTCCTGTTTCACATACGTGGACGGATGTACACGGACATTCAGTACATGTACACGCATGCAATATGCATACGTGACCGTACATAATTGAATACATTGCATATTGCTATACGCGTACACACACACCACACGATGGCTTACACACGCACAAATACACAATTATACAAATGTGCATACATAACTAATTACGCAGCGTATGCATACATAAATATATACAGAAACGGATGTACACGCATATACCAAAAAGAAAAATACACAGGTACAGACATGTACACAGAGACACACGATGACACACACACAGGAAAGACGACATATAGATGTATACACAATGGCACACACACACCGACAGTCACACACGCACCGATACAGACGAAACAGACACACACCGATCCGGCCACACACGCACAGACACAAATGACACACTGACACACGCATGCGCGCGGACACAATGACGCACACACCGACAGATACACACACGCGCGGACACAATTACACACTGACACATACTGACACACACGCGCGGACACAATGACACACACACCGACAGTTACACACACGCGCGGACACAATGACGCACACACCGACAGATACACACACGCGCGGACACAATTACACACTGACACATACTGACACACACGCGCGGACACAATGACGCACACACCGACAGTTACACACGCGCGCGGACACAATGACACACTGACACACTGACACACACTGACACACACGCGCGGACACAATGACGCACACACCGACAGAAACACGCGCGGACACAATTACACACTGACACACACACTGACACACTGACACACACGCGCGCGGACACACTGACACACACACACGCCGATACACCCGCAGACACACGCACACACGAGTGTCTTAAACACGCGGCTTTTAACAATGCTTTGGATTTTGTGGTTTTGGTCTCTGTGCGAGCGCGCGCGTGTGCGTGTTGTTTCTGTAAAGGAGTGTGACATTAAGAATGGGGACACTGCAAAGGTCTGTTGTTGGGATCCATTGACTGCTTATGTTGAGTCAAATGTGAGTACAATTCTTGAACATATCTCAAATCTTAAATTCCACCCCTCCGAGTATCCTTACTCGCTGATACGAGCCAAAACGTTTTGCCACATTGCCGAGCCGCGCTTAATACGTAACAATTATGGTAATAACAACAGCAGCGTTATTACCGCGGTTATTCAATTAACTGAGTATTTTATTTTTGGGATGGATTTTTTCTTTTTTTAAAACGAAAGATTGAGATCGGTAATTTATTTATTTTGACCAACTCTCAGTGCTGTATAAAATAACCATCTATTATTATTTAAAGTATATGACCTAATTCATTGTGGTATATATCTATCTCAAATGCGTTGTATTGTTAAAGAGGGGACATTTTGACGATCCTTGTAAATTTACGTAAAATGTAAATTCCTAATTGTTTAAATGTGCTTTAGAATCGTTCGTTTTTTTTAAATGAATTTATATTTTACAGCTTCCATGTAGAATTTATATCGTGCCAACTCAATGTAACATTGAATGCGTTCACACGCACGCACGCGCGCGCACACACACACACATTTCCTAGACTAAAGATAGTGAGTGGGTGGTTAAATATTCTTACATGAATAACGCGAGAAATGTTAAAAATAAGTTCATTAAATAAATTTGGTTTAATTATGATACACTGCAAATTAAGAGATAATTATATTGTTGTCACGCGCGCGCGCACGCACACACACATCTACACACACACATGGGCACACAAAGACAAAGATCCCCCGTATAGCCTTAACAGACTGTTGGGGCATGTGCTGTTAGCAAGCACCGATGAAGGCCGGAACGGTACACGAGGGGGTGGGTGGCCAGCACACGGGCATACACACGCGCAAACACGCGTGCATACACACACGCACACACGCGTACACAAACACACTTTAAAGTGAAAGTGCTCCAGAGTTTTAGTATGTAAAAAAAACCGCAGAACGATAAAGTTTAACTTTTTTAATTCATGTGGCTGTCGAGATGTTACGTGAATTTGAAATGTAAGTTTAAATAGAGGGATTAGTGTGTCCAATAGTGCGCGTGGCTGTGTGTGTGCATGTCTTTGTATATGTATGTATGCGAGTGTACATATGTATGCATCGTTATAATTGTCATACGTACGTACACGCACATGTACACACGTATGTATCTTATACAGTACACGCATTATGTATTCATGCATATGTTTACACGGTTATGTACACACAAACGGACGCGTCATGGACGTTACACGTGTACGTGTGTATGTGTGCTTGTGCGCGTTTTTTACGTGTATACAGCAGCAGAGTACATGTTGCTCAAAGTAATGATATTATTGTTAAATCGGGTAAAATCAAAATGTTTCTCGCGTACGGCGAAAACTTCCAAAGTCTCCCTCGAATTTGACGGGAGTTTCTCGAGATATAAAAACAAACAACGACATTTTCAGTGGAAATAATGTTATCATCACGGTGATAATTGTGTTAATTTACAGCTCCATTACCAATCCACTGCTGGATGAAAGGTGTCCGTTTGACTATACTTTACCGTCCGGGTCACTGCGACTTCTAATAAAGAGGGTAGTTTTAAATAAGTCGGTAACATATCTCAGAAATATTTCTAAAGTACACGCAAAAAAAAAATTGAGTCGCGTTATTATTTCTTTGCTAAAACGTGGAATTGTGTGCGTTGGAACACAATCTACATCAGAGTAAAAAAAAAATTATTGGACGCGTTGCAGGTACTTTTAAGTAGTATAAATAATTTGAACGTGATATTTTTCGACAGCGATATGAAAAAGTTTTCCCGTTAAGATTAATTGTCAAAAAAAAAAAAACGTTTCACAACAACTTTTGCACGCGTTAAATGCATCTGACGTTCAGCACAGTGCATCTGTGTGCGCGTGTGTGTGTTATATGTGTCTGTGTGTACATGGGGAGCGGTAGTGCAGTGGTTAGCACACCGCGCTACAAACATTGCTACCCAAGTTCGATTCCCGCCCACGACCAATAGCAGTGGCGATTATCTGAACCGGTCCCGGGTTTCCCCCTAGATCAACTCAGCCTTGAATGAGTACATGCTGCGGTGTTGTTATAAGCATCCGCACTGGGGAGACAAAGGCGGCCGGGCCCGGCGTGGTATTGGCCACACCACCCCCTCGTGTGTCGGCCTTCATAGGTGCTCGCTAACAGCACTTGCCCCCAAAGTGTGTTGAGGTTATACGGGGAATCTTTGTATATGTGTGTATATATAGAACACATACACGTGACACGCGCTTTTTTAATGGTATGCGTGTACACGGGCAACATACCCTGATGTACAAACATATACACACACATACCCTTGCACATATATTGCTCATGAACGCACCTACCACCACGCACGCGCACACACATATACCTACAGTCCTACACTCATATGCGCGAATACTTTCAAATTACACGCCCATTCATATACAAAGACAAATATCCCCCATATAGCCTTAACAGACTGTTGGGGCAAGTGCTGTTAGCGAGCGCACACAAACGCCCTCTTTACACACGCACATACCTACACGTATACACATGCTGGCACACACATACCACCCATACACAATTACACAAGCCCAGCGTGACTTTACCGGTTACGTAATATTCTGTTTTGAAGAAATTACAGCACTCCCAACTTGGGATTATACGGCGCAAACTTGACAAAGAGAGAGAGAGGATGGGGGGGGGGGGTGAGACGCAACACGTGCAGGCACACTCGCACTCCCAACGCACAACGACTCCCAAAACACTCGCCCAAATGCTCCGGAAAGTAAGACGCACCCCCTAAGCCCCCCCCCCCCCTCCGCCCCCGCCCCCCAAAGAAAATATCATTAGTTTTCCCGGTGTCTAAGTTTTGACAAATCCGCTCACACGCCGGATTATAAGACGCACCCACCACAACTTTGCGCTGTTTAGATACAGCGCGAGGGGTGGGTGGCTGTGCGTCTTATAATCGGGAGAATACGATAGGTAGCCGTGTGTGTGTGTGCGTCAGTGACTTTAAAGTGCTCGGAGTTATTTTTTTGGGGGGGGGGGGGGTGCGGAGGGACGTACGAATCGTGTAATGATACAAACAAGTAAAAAAAAAAGATCATAAATACTCGTCGATATAAATTTTCGTGTCTAGTTGGAACATGAGGCATCGATGGACATAAGATATACAATTGTGTTTGTAAAGTATATATGTACATGTACACAACCGATTGGAATTATGACGTGACCCAGGGAATTTTTGAATATTATTATTATATACCTGTGGCCTTTGCTCTATTTATTTTTATTATTAATAAATTTGTTAGGAGAATGAAGGCGAATGCGTGGATGATTCTTTATGGCGGTGTGTGTGTGTGGTGTGTGTGCGGTGTGTGTGTGTGCGGTGTGGGTTTGCGGTGTGTGTGCTGTGTGGTGTGTGTGTGCCGTATGTGTTTCTGGTGTGTGTGCGGAGTGTGTGTGTGGTGTGTTTGCGGGGTGTGTGTGCGGTGTGTATGTTTTGTGTGTGCGGTGTGTGTGTGTGTGCGGTGTGGGTTTGCGGTGTGTGTGCGGGTTGTGTGCGGTGTGTGTGTGCGGTGTGTGGTGTGGGTTTGCGGTGTGTGTGCGGTGTGGTGTGTGTGCCGTGTGTGTTTGTGGTGTGTGTGCGGAGTGTGTGGTGTGTTTGCGGGGTGTGTGTGCGGTGTGTATGTTTTGTGTGTGCGGTGTGTGTGCGGTGTGTGTGTGCGTGTGGTGTGTGTGGTGTGTGTGTGCGGTGTGTTTGCGGTGTGTTTGCGGTGTTGTGTGTGTTGTGTGTGTGTTTTGTGTGTGGTGTGTGTGTGCGGTGTGTGTGGTGTGTGTTGTGTGCGGTGTGTGTGCGGTGTGTAGTGGGGAGCGGTGGCGCAACGGTTAGCGCGCTCTGCGCCTCGTAACCTCGCCAGAGACTCGAGTTCGATCCCCGCTCTTCACGACGAAGGACGTTAGCGAATATCTGCACCGGTCCCCGGGCCTGCCCCTAGGTCGACTCAGCCTTAAAAGAGTACCTGGTGTGTAGAACAACAAAAAAAACACATTAGCACTGGGAAGACAAAGGCGGCGTTGGCCACATCAACTCCAAACCGTCTGCGATACGGGAGGAATCTTTGTCTTGTCCGTGTGCGTGCTGATATCCGTGGCGAGTGATCTTTGAACTGGTCACTGGACTCGACCTCTAGGTCGACTCGGCCTTAAATGAGAATCCTTCCTGGTCGTGGTGGTGTATATCACTGTGGAGAGACAAAGGCGGCCGGGCATGGCGGTGGCCAACAGCACTTGTCTCAAGAGCCTGCATGTCTATACGGGGTATCTTTGTCTTTCTAACTAGGTATTTGTATTCGTACAGGCATGCACGTTGGTGTATACGTGTATGGATATCTCTGCATTTTGTTTTTATATTTGTGTTCATCACGTGAATGAGTGTTTATGTATTGGCGTATGTGTATTACTTTATGGCCCAGTTTGTGTGTGCGTGTGTGTGTCTGTACGTGCACATGTGTTCACGTACTGTATGCGTGTACCTCTGTGTGTGTACGTTCGTGTCCATGTGTTTGCGTGTGATATGTCCAAGCACCCTGTATGCACAGACATACACAAAGACACACATTGGCTGGACACACGCACACTCTAAATCAACTTCCGTGGAGCGGTGGCGCAGGGGTTAGCGCACTGCCCTGAGAAACCCCCACCACCTAAGTTCAATTCCGACGGCTAACATCAGTGGCGAGCTTGCTGGAGGGCTCCTGCTTTACCGTGCCCAGACTGACGAAAGTGGTGAAGTATGGTCAAACAACCTCCATTGACCAGGCCTTCATACATCAGTCGATTGCCAATGGGCTGTGAATGATTATAGTAACTTTCACAGTCGAACGATTACCAGTTCAAGGTTTGCTGATGAAGGTGTGTATGTGTGTACGTCTGTCTGTCACTCTATATGAGTTCACCTGTGTGTGTGTGTGAGAGTGTGGAGCGGTGGCGCTGCAAACCCGGAGGGCCGAGTTCGATTGCTTGCCCTGGGTCGTACCTGGCGTGGTGCGTAAAACATCAGCACTGGGGAGACAAAGGCGGCCGGGCGTGGTGTCGGACCCCAAACCTCGTCACGTGGTATTTTCCAGCCTTCATCGGTGCTACTCGTTAACAGCACTTGCCAAACAGTCTTGTTAGAGGCTACACGGGTTTCTTTTGTCTTTGTTGTGGGCTTATGTGTGTGTGTGTTTACGAATGTGCGTGTGTGTGGGGTTGTTGTTTGTGACAGTGTATTTGTATATTTTATTTGTGCGCGCGCGTAGGGTGATGCTTGTGTGAGTATGTTTGTGCGGTTTGTGTGTGTGTGTAAGAGCACATGTTCTGTTCACGGACACAGCTTTCACATCGCCAAGCGGTCTCATCAAGGGTGGCTCCTGCGGTGTGTGAACTCAAAGTCCAGTGACACAAAGGCGACCGGGCGTGATGCTGGCCACACTACTGCGTCGTGTTGCGCGCCTTAATAGGTGCTCGCTAACAAGACGAACCCCAACAGTTTGAGAGGTCAAATGGGGATGTTTAGCGTGCGTGCGCCTGCGTTTGTGTATTGCGTTCATGTTTACGTGTGCGTGTGCGCATATGAACGCATGCGTTTGCATGTGTGGGTGTCTTTGTCTTTACGTTGTGCATTTGTGTCGTGTGTGCCGTGTGTTGGTGTGCCGTGTGTGTGTCGGGTGTGTGCTGTGTGTGTGTGCCGTGTGTGTGTGTGCCGTGTGTGTGTGCAGTGTGTGTGTGCCGCGTGTGTGTCGTGTGTGTGTGTCGTGTATTGGTGTGCCGTGTGTGTGTGTCGTGTGTGTGCCGTGTGTGTGTGCCGTGTGTGTGTGCCGTGTGTGTGTGTGGCGTGTGTGTGTGTGCCGTGTGTATGTGTGTCGTGTGTGCCGTGTGTGTATGTGTGCTGTGTGTCTGTGTGTCGTGTGTGCCGTGTGTATGTGTGTCGTGTGTGTGGGTGCCGTGTGTGTGTGCAGTGTGTGTGTGCCGCGTGTGTGTCGTGTGTGTGTGTCGTGTATTGGTGTGCCGTGTGTGTGTGTCGTGTGTGTGTCGTGTGTGTGCCGTGTGTGTGTGCCGTGTGTGTGTGTGCCGTGTGTGTGTGTGGCGTGTGTGTGTGTGCCGTGTGTATGTGTGTCGTGTGTGCCGTGTGTGTATGTGTGCTGTGTGTCTGTGTGTCGTGTGTGCCGTGTGTATGTGTGTCGTGTGTGTGGGTGCCGTGTATGTGTGTGCCGTGTGTGTGTGCCGTGTGTGTGTGTGGCGTGTGTGTGTGTGCCGTGTGTATGTGTGTCGTGTGTGCCGTGTGTGTATGTGTGCTGTGTGTCTGTGTGTCGTGTGTGCCGTGTGTATGTGTGTCGTGTGTGTGTGTGCCGTGTATGTGTGTGCCGTGTGTGTGTGCCGTGTGTGTGTGTGGCGTGTGTGTGTGTGCCGTGTATGTGTGTGCCGTGTGTGTGTGCCGTGTGTGTGTGTGCCGTGTGTGTGTGTGCCGTGTGTGTGTGTGTGTCGTGTCTGTGTCGGTGTGTGTCGTGTGTGTATCGTGTGTGTGTCGTGTGTGTGCCGTGTGTGTGTGCCGTGTGTGTCGTGTGTGTCGTGTGTGTGTGCCGTGTGTGTGTGTCGTGTCTGTGTCGGTGTGTGCCGTGTGTGTGTGCCGTGTGTGTGTGCCGTGTGTGCCGTGTGTGTGTGCCGTGTCTGTGTGTGTCGTGTGTGTGCCGTGTGTGTGTGTGTGCCGTGTCTGTGTGTGTCGTGTGTGTGTCGTGTGTGTGTGCGTGCCGTGTGTGTGCCGTGTCTGTGTGCCGTGTGTGTGTGGGCCGTGTCTGTGTGTGTCATATGTGTGTCGTGTGTGTGTGTGTGCCGTGTGTGTGTGTCGTGTGTGTGTGTGCGAGTTGCAGCGCGCTGCGCTACAAACTCGGCGACCCGAGTTCGATTCCCGCTCACGGCCAAACCACACCAGTGACGATTATCCGAACCGGTTCTGAGCCTCCCCATAGTTCGACTCAGCCTCAAATGAGTACCTGTTGCGATGTGTAAACATCGCCCTTGGGGAGACAAAGGCGGCCGGGTTTGGTGCTGGCCACCCATCCCCTCATGTGCCGTGCCGGCCTTCATAGGTACTGCTCGCTAACAGCACTTGCCCAACAGCGTGTTAAGTCTATAGGGGGGATCTTTATCTTCATGTGTTGCAGTAATATTTGTTTACATATTACCAGCGTCTGGGCCTCCCGTAGGTCGACTCAGGCTTAAATTACTATCAGTTTTCAACGTAGTGGAGTGGTGTGAGTCAATAAAATCAGCGATACGAGTGAGACAAAGGCAGCCGCGCTGTGCGTCCGTGCTTAATAGGTGCTCGCAAACAACACGAGGCGTGCCCGAGTAAACAAGTGGCGGATACATTTCGATTTAAAGCTTTCGTGACTGCAGGGATTCATCTTCTAGGTTCTTTCGGTAAAGTCACGTAGAAGGGAAATAATAAAATGATAAAAATAAAACATAATTATATTATTTTATTATGTTTATTTTATTTATTATTTCCCTTCTACGTGACTTTACGGAAAGAACCAAGAAGATGAAAAAAGTTGCGGATATAAATGTCCTTTCAAATCTACTGCTGGATGGGGGGGGGGGGGTCTGGCTATACTTCACCACGCTGGTCGGCTCGGGTGGATGGCGGTGTAGGAGGGGGGAGGGGGGCCATACCGTAGCCTGGGATCGAACTCAGCGTGCGAGGTTCACAGTGGAGGGCGCTAATCGCTGCGCCACCGCTCCAAACCGGTTACTTCACGCGCGGTTACTTTATTTGTAAGATGATTGATGTCCCTTATTTTCCAACAGGTGAGAGCTCATTCCTCGAACATTTTACTTACAATGAAAGATAATTGACGAATAGTAGCACTGCTGAAACGGGCATTGGAGCAGTGCCCATTCCAATTGGCGGTTTTCTGGGCCCAGTGGAAATTCCACGTTCCCGTGGCGGGGTCAGTCTATCCATGTAAGTACCTTTTTTATAATTAGTGTATTCATACTTGAAGATGCATTTTAATCACCATCACCATGATTGACCACCACTACCGCAACTACCACACACCACCACACATCACCATCGACAACACGGTAATATGAGTTGCGTGAAAAGTTTTTGAATCCGTGAGCGCGCGGCTCCGTTTGGCTCACAGTGATGAAGGCCTTCATCCACTGCTGGATGAAGGCTTCTCCGAGCTCAACCGGCACACACGATTTGAATGCACAAAGACAAAGATTCCACCCCCCACCCCACCCACCCGATAGACTCAACACACTATTAGAAGACCGGTACGGCACACGTGGGGTGGCAAAATCACACCCCCGGCCGCCTTTGTCTCCCTATTCACCACGTTTACACATCGCACTGGTTACTCATTCTAGGCTGAGTCGACCTAGGGGGGAGGCCCACGACCCGCTTTACATAATCGTCACCGGTGCTGGGTGGCCGTGTGCGGAAATCGAACCCCGGGGGCTGTCGGATTTCGGAGCGCAGCCGCCGCTAACCGCTGCACCACCGCTCCGCCCGGCACGCTCACTCGGCACGCGGCGTCTGAACGCCCCCGCGTCTCGCGGGACAGAACCGGGCACTGCCGCTCGCTGCACGACGGCACATCGACGCGTTTTAATCCAGTAGCAGCAAAATAAAAAATGAGTTATCCTCATCGCTCCATCTCCACGGTGGGACGTTCCTCTCTCTGTCTCTCTGTCTCTCTCTATCTATCTCTCTCTCTCGGCTGCCACTCACGACCATCCTTAGTCTCGACCGCAGGCCACAAATGACGGGTCCCTATACCCCGAGCCCCAATCAACTTCTTCAACAGCCATCGCGATGTGTCTAACTCGCTACAAAGGCGGCCAGGCGTGTTGCTGCCCCCCCCACACACCACCCCCTTCGTGTGCCGTGTTGGCCTTCGTAAGTGCTACTCGCTAACAGCCCCTTGGCCCCAACAGTCTGTTAAGGGTATATGGGGGGGGGGTAGGGATCTTTATTTTTTGTGCATTGGGCGCACGTGTGTGCGCTGGGCGATTCGTTGTGTCGTCGCAGAAAGAGAGACGGTGACGATTCTGATGAAGGCTTCATACGACAGTGGATAGATCGTGGCTGTGATGCGTGAACGTCTCTCTCTCTCTCTGAGTGTCTCGCAAGTGCCATTTAAAGCACGCACCTCACTCACTCTCTCTCTGTCTCAGTGTTCTTATCATCGGCATGATCTATCAACTTCTGGATGAAGATCGATACGACGTCTCTGCTTCGCGCGTGTTCTCCAGTCCCACGTGCTTCTCTTTGGGGTTTAGAAAAAAAACATAATTTCGTGAACACGTGGCAATGCCGCACGGAGTGTACCCTGCATGCACACGCGCAATGTATCACCCAGCACACGCGAGCTGAATGCAAAAAAGACAAAGATTCTCTCCCCCATCCCCCCCCCACCACTATAGCATTAACAGGCCATTGCGTACGGCACACGAGTGGGTGGATGGGTGGGTGGCCAGCACCACGCCCGAACGCCTTTGTAGTCCGAGTGGTGTTAATCCCACAGATGCATATGCATACATACACACACACGTAGAAGTACTTTGTGCAATCATACAAACCGCGAGACAAAGATCCCCCGTATAGCCTTTTAAAAAAGCTGTTGGGGCGACTGCTGTTAGCGAGCGCCTTTGAAAGTCTGGCACGGCACACGAGAAATGGTGGGTGGCCGAAATCACGCCCGGTCGCCTTTGTCTCCCCAGTGCTGATGTTTGACAACGCTCATTTAAGGCTGAGTCGACCTGGGGAAGGCATCGGATCGGCTGAGATTTTTCCCGTGTGCGGGATTCAAACTCGGGTCGCCGGGTTCGTAGCGCAGTGCGTTGACCCCCGCACTGCCCACCCCCTCGGCAAGAACGCTTAATAATGAATGTGTATGTTAAACTTCTTTCGTACCGTTACTTAGCCAACCGTGCCAATCGGAGGTGCACATACACACACACACAACGCATGTACGCAGATTCAATACAGAGCATTGTTATGCGCGGTCGTAAACACGGGGTAATTTGAGTTCAACTCCCGATCGTGGGTCGATTCAACCAGTCACCGTCATCTCCGGATGAACCGTTCCCCGTCATGGGAACGTGTAGCTTCCACAGCTATCATGTGTTTGTACTTACTGTCGTGTTTTTGTATTTTTTGTTTGTTGTTGAAACGTTCTTACTCGCCCCTGTTGGACATGTGTGTTAAAGAGCTTGAGAGCTCATCGGATTCCTCCGGTATAAATATTCGGATTCTGGTATGAGCAGAGAGGCACGTCTTTAGATTTGGACCGAATCTGTCCACCTCCGACGTGGCTTGTTGTTGGAGCGGTGGTGCAGCGGTTAGCGCACCGCTCACTTGAGTTCCAAGTCTCGGCCGCAGCTATAGCCATCTATCCGATCGTTCACCGACCCCGTATTGACCAGCCGTGGTGAAGTATACTGAATCAACCCCCGCGCCCGCGTTAAAGGCATGGATAAGCGTTCGTGCAGCAGGGCGACTGTGCCAACAAAGTTCTAAATATTTATAAGAACTTGTTATTATTATTATTATTATTTAAAACCTTAGCAAGCGAGCAACGCATTTGAAAGTTTCTAAGATGTAATATTCATGCAGAGCGAGGTGTAGAAATAGCAGATTATGTGTGCGTGTGTACAACGTTCTAAATCAACGTGAAAAATTAGTGCGTGTAGTTGACTGAAAATTATATGCAAACATATACATGTATGTATACGTACCCGTATATGCTTGTACATGATACATGCATAATATACATATACATTTAAGTAGATTTGCAATAATTAATGTAACATAATACGTTATGGTACATGCCTACGCAGGCATATAGGTGTACACAGCCATGTAAAACACTAACGTAGAATACCCAGAGATATGTAAGGATATCAATACACACGCACGCATGTCTGTGTATACATGTCTGTGTATATATTTGGGGAGCGGTGGCGTAGCGGTTAGCGCGCTGCGCTACGAACCCGGCGACCCGAGTTCGATTCCCGCTCACGGCCGACACCGGCGACGATTATCTTGAACCGGTCCTGAGCCTCCCCTAGGTCGACTCAGCCTCAAATGAGTACCTGGTGCGGTGGGTAAACATCGCCGCTAGGGAGACAAAAAGGGAGCCGTGCGTGGTGCTGGCCACCCACCCCCTCGTGTGCCGTTGCGGCCTTCATAGGTGCTCGCTAACAGCACTTGCCCCAACAGTCTGTTAAGGCTATACGGGGGATCTTTGTCTTTGTATATATGTGTTGAACTTCGTTCGCACCGTACGTATCCAACCGTACCAATCGGAGGTGCGGGGGAAGGACATTATATTAGTGTATATATGTCTACGTGTTTATATATTTCCCAACAGTCTGTTAAGGCTATATGGGGGGGGGGGGTCTTTGTGCGTCAGAATAATGATTCAAATTTTAAAGTGATATTTACACACATTCTAGACACGCGCGCGCGCGTGTGTGCGTATAATATATAGACAAAGATCCCCCGTATAGCCTTAACAGACTTTTTGGGTCAAGTGCAGTTAGCGAGCAGCACCTATGAATGCGGGCACGGCACGCGATGGGGTGGGTGGCCAGCACCACGCCCGGACGCCTTTGTCTCCCGAGTGACGATGTTTACAACACAGCACCAGGTACTCATTTGAGGCTGAGTCGACCTAGGGGAAGCCCAGGACCGGTTCAGATTAATCGTCACCGGTGTTGGCCGTGAGCGGGAATCGAACTCGGGTCGCCGGGTTCGTAGCGCAGCGCGCTAACCGCTACACACAAGTGTACAGCGGCACGTACACGAACATTTAGAGGCGCATGCACATTCACAACAGCAGCGGCTATTCGCCACTAATTGGCAGTGACGTCAGCACAGCCAGGCTAGGTGCACCGTGAAGGCACGTGGGGCAAAGGGGGGTCACGGCACAGATGGGGTGGGCGAGTGTTGAAATGCACATATTCATTTGCATACACGTTTACACAAAGACAAAGGACCCCCGTGTAGCCTCACAACATACTCCCGGGGCAAGTGCTGTTGGCGAGCGGCACCTATGAATGCCGGCACCACGCCCGACCGCCTTTGTCTGCCGACTGGCGACGCTTACACACAACACACCAGGTGACGTACTCATTTGAGGCTGAGTCGACCTAGGGCGGGGCTCGGGACCGGTTCTCAGATGATCGTCACCGGCGCCGGTGGCCGTGAGCGCGGATTCGAACTCGGTTCCACGGGTTGCGCCGCGCGGCGCGCTAACTCCTGCGCCACCGCTCCCTCGCTCTCCGCCACACGTACACGCTACACCGCAGCTGTGCACGTGCGTACGTGCACACGCGCACGCGCGTGCACGTACGCACGCGCGCACGTGCACGCGTAAACCCCACACTCACGCAACTTGAGCCGCTGCGTTTTGAAACCACAGTTCGACTCATGTCCAATGCCCCCCCCCCCTTACACCCCTCCATCTCCCCCCCCCCGGGTAATTCGCAACGGGCGTCGAGGGCTTTACTAAAGCGCGGCGTCTATACGACGACGTTAAAGACCCCCCACCCACCCAACCCCGTGACGTTCCAAATCGGTCTAAACGATGAAAAAAAATACTATGGGACGTTCCAGGCAATGACCCTTCCGCATTGGAGAGACCATGAGAAGGTCCATCGCCCGAAACGTCGTGCATTGTGTGTGTTTAAAGCGGGGGGTCGGGGGGGGGGGGTCGGCAAACGAATGTCAACAAAACAACAGCAACAACAACAAGAGACTTTCAATTATTATTCGAATTCGGTAACAAAAAAAACACCAAACACCCCTCAAATATGTCACGAGCCACCGCTGTGCCACGTGGTGATGACGACGTGGTCGTGGTTGGCTCCTTTAATCAATAAATTGTCGCGGAGCGGTTCTTTAAAGAGCCGCACGCGGCTCCGGAGATGCAGGCTGCCGGATCCCCTGTACTTTCAGGCCACAGTGGAGTCGGTGTTGTTGTTGTTGACGTACGTGTTGTTGTTGTTGTTGCTTATGCACCACTGTTAACAGAGCAGCAGCAGCAGCAGCGCCACTGCAAACCCTCGTTCTGTTCGCGAGTGACAGATTTTATAGTCATCCCCCCCTCCTCCTTCTATATATTGCAAACTTCACGCACAGTAACAATGAACATTTGTATCGTTGTTGTTGTTGTTATTGATGTCTCGTGTTAATAACGCCAACGGGAGGGGTGGTGATGATGGTGGTGTGGTGGCCGGGTGAATGAATGAATCTCAGTTCGTGAAATGAGATAAATTCACTCACGTCAATGGGATTGTCTTTGTGTAGAATAACGGATGTGGGTTTACAATGTACGAATAGCTCAGGGATGTGTGTGTGTGTGTGTCACAAGTTTATTGGTGTGGGGCCGGTTGAGAATTCGCGACGCAATGTTTACACATCTCAAGAAGATATTTTTGTACGAATTACTTGACTGTACAGTACGTGTCATTGTGCCAGCCCCCCCCCCCCCCCTGGCAATCCACTGCTGGATGACCCCCCCCCCCCCGCCTCCCACGCTCACGCCGCGCGTGACCATACTTCACCACGCCGGTCAGTGATGGCGACTCAGGATGCGCACGTGCTCGTCACAAAGATAAAGATCCCCCGTATAGCCTGAACAGACTGCAGGGGCAAGTGCTGTTAGCGAGCACCTGTGAAGGACGGCACGGCGCACCACGAGGGGGGTGGGTGGGTGGTGAGCACCACGCCCGACCGCCTTTGTCTTCCACAGTGGCCGTGTTTACACACCGAACCAGCGTACTCAGGCCACGTGACCGGTTCAGATCATCGTCACCGGTGTTGGTGGGTCGCGAGCGAGAGTCAAACTCGGGTCGCCGGGATCGCGGCGCGGCTGCCCAACCGCTCCACAAACAGTGACCACCGCACCCACCGACGCACGCGCGCGCACACGCACGCACGCACGCGCACGTACGCGCGCAAGAGTGCGTGTGTGCAACGGGTCGTGTGTATGTGCGCGCGCGTGTGTATATTTTGTGTTCATTACAACACGGATGACAATCTTGTTTGTTGAGGTAGGCCTCACTTGAGTCTCAGGACACGGATTCGGTGAGGATGTTGCTCCATCGATTGGGATGGGTTCCCCCCCTCCCGCGCCGCATGGATTTCATCAATGGGTGTTTGGCGTCGTTCGGGACTCAGTGTCCGTGCGTGTGTGTGTGGGGAGCGGTGGCGCAGCGGTTAGCGCACTGCGCTACCTACATCCAGCAAGCCGAGTTCCGATTACAGCCTCACGGTGATCAACACCCAGTAACGATTGTCTGAACCGGTCCCGGGCCTCCGCTAGGTCAACTCAGCCTCAAATGAGTACCTGGTGTGATGTGGAAACATCGCCACTGGGGAGACAAAGGCGGCCGGGCGTGGTGCTTGTCACCCACCCCCTTGTGTGCCGTGCCGGCCTTCATAGGTGCTCGCTAACAGCACTTGCCACAACAGTCTGTTAAATCTATACGGGGCATCTTTGTATTTTGTGTGTGTGTGTGTTTGTGTACGTGTTAAGCGGCCGTGCAGTGGCTTAGCGCATTGCTACGAACTCGGCGACCCGATTTCGATTCCGACTCAGTCGCGAATATCTAAATCCAGTCCTGGGTGGGCCTCCTTTAGATCAGTTCGGCCTTGAATGGGTACTTGGCTGTGTAAATATCATCACTGGGTGGCCCACCCACCCGCTCCGTGTGCCGTGTTGGTCTTCTTAAGTGCTACTCGCTAACAGCACTTGCCCCAACAGTCTATGCATGCTACACGGGGGGTCTTTGTTATTGTATGTGCTTCATGTCACGTGAATGTGTGAGTAACGTAGTGTGTGTGTGTGATGCATAGTGATTGTGTATAGCATGTGTGCATTTTGTGAGTGTGTTCAGCGTATGCGTACGAATGTGTTTGTGAATAGTGTATTCATTTATTTCACGAAGCGTTCGTGTGTCTCTGTGTTTGTAATGCACGCACACTCACACTTGAAAGACAAAGGTTTCCCCGTATAGCCTTTCACAGACGAGGGGGTGAGTGGCTAGCGCCGTCCCCATACATACATATACAAAGACGTACAAATATCCCCTATAGACTTGTTGGGCCATCGCTGTTTGCGAGCACCTATGCATGTCGACATGGCACACCAGGGGGTGATTGTATCCCGAGTGGCGATGTTTACACACAGCACCAGGTACTCGTTTGAGGCTGAGTCGACCTAGGGGAGCGCCAGGACCGGTTCAAATAATCGACAGTGTTGGCCGTGAGCGTGAATCGAACTCGGGTGGCCGAGATCGTGGGACAATGCGCTAACCACTACACCACCACTCCCCACGTAGTCTTTGTCCCCACACACACATACATGTACACACACGTGAACACACATGTGTACATGCACGCATACATACATACATATACACATATACGTAGATGCATGCACACACACGACATTTAAGTAATGTACCGATGGCTTTATGTTTCATCACCACACAATGTTGTGTTGTTTATGAGTATTGTGTAATTTGGGAGTGTTGAGTTGACACCGAATGCTATTGACGAGTGTAATGTATGGGTGATGTGCTGTTAATGAGTGTTGCCTGTTATTTGCGAGCGTTATGTATGAGTGTCATTTGTGAGTGCCGTCTTGCTTAAAGAACGATACATGTCCAAGCGATGGTTTTGGTGAGCGTTGTGTAAACTTTGATCGTTGCGTGTATCACGAGTACATATGTTAACGGTGATGCCACTCGTCACAAATGGCAACCTCCGGGCGCGGCATGCTAACAATGGACAACTAATCATCCCCACACTCCATCACCCCCCCCTCCCCCCATCTACAACTTTCCCTGCGGTGATGTGAGCTACTTCAGTCAATTCAGGACTGAACCGTCACCGAATCGCGGCCTGGAGTGAGTTCTAAGCCCATCATCATCGTCACTCATTAGTTTGAATTCCTCCGAGGTCGCTAAAGTTGGGTATCAGAAAGAAGTGACAAGATCCGCTCCCCCGTCACAGGAACGTGGAAAAGCCCACCGCTGGCTCGGAGGCGACGCGTCGGAGCGCTGCGAGTTCGATCCGTGAGCGGTCACTGAGCAGCAGCGACGTTAAAGACCACGGGATGTGAGAGAGCACGTGACAGTATCAGCCTTCAACAAAAGGAATGTTGGTTATTATGAGCCACGCACGCCCCCCCCCCGTCCCACTCACAAGGGGTTGTGTTGACCATACTTCACCACGCTGGTCACAGCGAGTTGGTTTAGCGGGGAGACCCAGGACCGCTCCTGGTAACCACACTCGCCACTGATGTCAGCCGTGGCCGTCCCCGCCATGGGAATGTGGAATTTCCGGAGTGGTTGCGAATGAGGATGATCGAGTCGGAACTTGGTTCTGAATGAAAAGTCAGATGCCTATGAGAGTGTATGTATGTACGCGTGTTTGTATGTGTGTGTGGGGAGCGGTAGTGCGATGGTGAGCACGCTGCGACACGAGTTCGATTAACTTTCACGGTCACCAACTTCGGTGACGATTATCTGAACCGGATCTGGGCCTCCCCTAGGTCGACTCAGCCTCAATTGAGTACAATTGAGTGTGTAAACATCACCACTTGGGAAACAAAGGCGGCCGGGCGTGGTGCTGAACACCTACCCCCTCGTGTGCTGCATCGGCCTTCATAGGCGCCACAAACGTCTATGAAGGCGATGCGGGAGATCTTTGTCGATGTGTATATGCACGCCATGCATACATACATACATTAGCGTACGTATCATCTTACTACGTACGTGAACAGATGTGTTGATAAAGGCTATACGGGTGATCTTTGTCTATGAATGGGGCGTTAGTCATCTTATTCAGTTAACCCATAACACCTGGCGCCCGTTCCGCGACCTTCACACTTCACACACATTCTGCACTGTGCACCTAGCCTGGCACAGGCGCTATGGTGACGTCACCGCCACTTTAGTAAGCGGCTGCTTCTGTCTGATGAATGTGTGGACTAGAGGATTAGGGCGCGGCGGTGACGCGGTGCCTAGGAGATGTTAACTGCCTCGCCTGGTATACAGGAGGTCGTGGGTTCGATCCCGACCCTCACGTCTGCTGCTGTATATTTGGATATTACATGTTCTCCTCGTGGTCGCTTGGATTTTTCTCCGGGTCCTCCGGGTTTTCCCTCCATAGAAAAAGTATGTGGGTGTGTGAGTCCACTAGTGAGTGAGTCTCTGGGTGAGTGAGTAAGTCTCTGGCTGAGAGAGTGGCTGTGTGTGTGAATACACGTGTGAGTGAGGCTCTGGGTGAATGAGTGTCTGTGTGAGTGAGTCTCTGGGTGAGTGAGTGTCTGTGTGTGTGAATCCACGTGTGAGTGAGTATCTGGGTGAATGAGTGTCTATGTGAGTGAGTCTCTGGGTGAGTGAGTGTCTGTGTGTGTGAATCCACGAGTGAGTGAGTCTCTGGGTGAGTGAGTGTCTGTGTGTGTGAGTGAGTCTCTGACTAAGTGAGTGTTTGTGTGTGAATCTGCGTGTGAGTGAGTACCTGGGTGATTGAGTTTCTGTGTGTGAATTCACGTGTGAGTGAGTCTCTGGGTGAGTGAGTGTCTCTGTATGTGAATCCACGTGTGAGTGAGTCTCTGGGTGAGTGAGTCTCTGTGGGTGTGAGTGAGTCTCCGGGTGAGTGTCTGTGTGTGTGAATCCACGTGTGAGTGAGTCTCTGGGTGAGTGAGTCGCTGTGGGTGTGAATCCACGTGTGAGTGAGGCTCTGGGTGAGTGAGTCGCTGTGGGTGTAGCAGTAGGCTCGCTTGTGACGCCGCGTGAGGCGTCCTGTCACCGCGAGGAGTCGCGTCTCAAATCATCAAATAACAATTACAGCGCGATCTGCACGCGCACATACACATACAAGAGACACAGCTCACCCGTATAGCCTTAGCAGACGGTTGGGGCAAGTGCTGTTAGCGATCATCTATGAAGGCCGGCACGGTACACGAGGGGGCGGGTTGCCAGCACCACACCTGACCGCCTTTGTATCCCCAGTGGCGATGTTTACACACTACACCAGGTACTAATTTTGAGGCTGAGTCGACCTAGGGGAGGCCCAGGAACGGTTCAGACAATCGTCACTGCTGTTGGTGGCCGTGAGCGGGAATCGAACGCGTGTCATCGGGTTCGGGGGTAGTGCAGCTGTGGCGGCGTGTATTTTTCTACCGGGGCCTCCGGTTTTTCCCTCCATAGAATTGTACTTGGGTGTGTGAGTCAACTCGTGAGTGAGTCTCTGGGTGAGTGAGTAAGTCCCTGGGTGAGTGAGTGTCTGTGTGTGTGAATCCATGAGTGAGTGAGTCCCTGGGTGAGTGAGTGTCTGTGTGTGTGAATCCATGAGTGAGTGAGTCTCTGGGTGAGTGAGTGTCTGTGTGTGTGAATCCACGTGTTAGTGAGTCTATGGGTGAGTGAGTGTCTGTGTGTGTGAATCCACGTGTGAGTAAGTCTCTGGGTGAGTGAGTGTCTGTGTGTGTGAATCCACGAGTGAGTGAGTCTCTGGGTGAGTGAGTGTCTGTGTGTGTGAATCCACGTATTAGTGAGTCCCTGGGTGAGTGAGTGTCTGTGTGTGTGAATCCATGAGTGAGTGTGTCTCTGGGTGAGTGAGTGTCTGTGTGTGTGAATCCATGAGTGAGTGAGTCTCTGGGTGAGTGAGTGTCTGTGTGTGTGAATCCATGAGTGAGTGTGTCTCTGGGTGAGTGAGTGTCTGTGTGTGTGAATCCACGTGTTAGTGAGTCTCTGGGTGAGTGAGTGTCTGTGTGTGTGAATCCACGAGTGAGTGGGTCTATGGGTGAGTGAGTGTCTGTGTGTGTGAATCCATGAGTGAGTGTGTCGCTGGGTGAGTGAGTGTCTGTGTGTGTGAATCCATGAGTGAGTGAGTCTCTGGGTGAGTGAGTGTCTGTGTGTGTATGTGAATCCACGTGTTAGTGAGTCTCTGGGTGAGTGAGTGTCTGTGTGTGTGAATCCACGAGTGAGTGAGTCTCTGGGTGAGTGAGTGTCTGTGTGTGTGAATCCATGAGTGAGTGTGTCTCTGGGTGAGTGAGTGTCTGTGTGTGTGAATCCATGAGTGAGTGAGTCTCTGGGTGAGTGAGTGTCTGTGTGTGTGAATCCATGAGTGAGTGAGTCTCTGGGTGAGTGAGTGTCTGTGTGTGTGAATCCACGTGTTAGTGAGTCTCTGGGTGAGTGAGTGTCTGTGTGTGTGAATCCACGTGTTGAGTAAGTCTCTGGGTGAGTGAGTGTCTGTGTGTGTGAATCCACGAGTGAGTGAGTCTCTGGGTGAGTGAGTGTCTGTGTGTGTGAATCCATGAGTGAGTGTGTCTCTGGGTGAGTGAGTGTCTGTGTGTGTGAATCCATGAGTGAGTGAGTCTCTGGGTGAGTGAGTGTCTGTGTGTGTGAATCCACGTGTGAGTGAGTCTCTGGGTGAGTGAGTGTCTGTGTGTGTGAATCCACGAGAGAGTGAGTCTCTGGGTGAGTGTCTGTGTGTGTGAATCCATGAGTGAGTGAGTTTCTAGGTGAGTGAGTGTCTGTGTGTATGAATCCATGAGTGAGTAAGTTTCTGGGTGAGTGAGTGTCTGTGTGTATGAATCCATGAGTGAGTGAGTTTCTGGGTGAGTGAGTGTCTGTGTGTGTGAATCCACGTGTGAGTGAGTCTCTGGGTCAGTGAGTCTCTGTGTGTGTGAATCCACGTGTGAATGAGTCTCTGGGTGAGTGAGTGTCTGTGTGTGTGAATCCACGTATGAGTGAGTCTCTGGTGAGTGAGTGTCTGTTACTCCCACACAAGGCTACAAAGACAGATGCACACACACACATTACAGGCCTACACACACCACACACTACAAACCCTTCTCCCACATACAACTCCTGCGCCAAGGGGGGGCATTCGTCATCCAACAGTGGATGAAGGACCAAGGGTGAATGGACATCGCGATTATTATTACGCAGAGGCTCGCGTAACCCCGACCTCTCTGGGAGGTTACACTAAAACTCAACTATTTTTTTTATTGTACCAGGTAAGGCCCACTGAGATGTATAGCTCTTTTTCAGAAGCGACCTGGCCACAAACGATATCATGTGGACATTTACAGCAGCCGAAATCGTCTGAAAATCCACGCGACCACGGGGAGAACGCGCAGACTCCAAATATACAGCAGCAGACGTCAGGGTCGGGATTGAACCCACGACCTCCTGCATACCAGGAGAGGTAGTTAACATCTCGTAGCCACCGTGATGATGATGAGAGAGAGAGAGACACGCAAACTCCAAATATACAGCAGCAGACGTCAGGGTCGGGATCGAACCCACGACCTCCTGCACACCAAGCGAGGTAGTTAACATCTCCTAGCCACCGTGATGATGATGAGAGAGAGAGAGACACGCAAACTCCAAATATACATCAGCAGACGTCAGGGTCGGGATCGAACCCACGACCTCCTGCACACCAAGCGAGGTAGTTAACATCTCTTAGCCACCGTGGCGCCTACACGGGACCAGTCTCGTGGCATCCACCTCCGAACGCAGCCACTGGGCTGTGTTCAGCTCTCTGTTGGCGGCCCTCAGCTCATGGTGGATATTCCATATTCCCATGGCGGGTCCAGTACGAACATAGCACGTGCAATGTCGATGTCACCAGAGTGGTGCGAATCTCATTGATGGCCATGAAGCGATATCAGTATTTTACGATGCTTGATTACGACGATGATGATGATGATGATCGCTGATGATGTTTAATTACACTGGTCAAAAAAAAAAATTCTGGCCTGGACTTATGCAGCTGTTTTAGACTAATTTCAGGGTGCTGATTCCAAATCTTATCTCAGATTTGCTCTATCACATCATTTTTATGCTATCGGCATACCCCATTTTCATTGATTTTACCCGAAACTAACTCTGTCACTTATGATTGCAAGTTGTTGCGAGTCAGTGACTGCTTTAGTGTTAAAATATGGTGCTGTATTTTATAGGATATTGTGTTTATAATATAATTTTATGTAGATATCCACATTTATTCAATATTTTTCTTCTGCAGTTTTTATTGAAAATGCAATATTTGATATCTTAAAAACCTGATGTGATAGACAAAAACTGATGCCAGATTTGGGATCAGCACCCCAAAATTACCTTAAAACCGTTGGAATACCTTATGCCAGAAAAAGTGTGTTGACCAGCGTTATCACTGATGATACTGCTTGAAGAATATTGATGACGAATGAGGATGGTAGTGATGATCATGATGGATGATGATTGATTATGATTATTGACGAAAATTCTTGAAGATAGTTATTGACGATTAATGAGGATGTTGAAGATGATTATTGATAAATATTGGTAATTAATTATAATGATTATCGATGCATGATGAGTGATGATAATTTATCGATGATGATTGATTGTCGATCGATGATGATTGAAGAAGAAGATGGTGATGGTGGCGATGATGATGATGGTGGTAGTGATGATGATGTGAGTGGCACGCTCTGAGCATAGCGACACCACAAGCCGAATCTTCATCACCCAAACCCCTCCCGCGTGCCTCTGAGCCACATCACCCACATCACCCACATCACCCACATCACCCGGGTTCGAACTCAAAGCGCCGTCTCAGCGGCGCCCTCTCCTGACCTCTTTCCACTCGAGTTGGCTCGTCCCAATGGGAAACTCGATATCTCGTGTTCTACAGTACGCCTGTTTTTTCCCACTGGCGCATCCGAGCCGAGCCAGCACGGGGCTAACACGGTACAGTTTATTTTTTTACTGCCGATCCATGCTACGCCGGTCCCACGAGACATCTGAATCTAGCCTGAGGGTCAAACAGGGCAAGGGGCGGGGCCGATGACGCCTCTGTTGATGGTGACGTCAGTCAGTACTCCGTGAGGAGGATGAATACAGCAACACAGCGTGCCCGCGTCCACTACATGCGTTTCGACGTCGCACATACAAACTTTGAAAACTCATCAATTGTTTTTATTTCATCAGGTAAGGCCCCCACTGAGCTACGTAACTCTTTTCCCGGAGCGACCTGGCCACAAATGATAGCTCAACGAAGCGGCTTATCGTGATTGTGACTGTGGAGGGAAAAACCGGAGGACGCGGAGAAAAATTCACCCGATCACGGGGAGAGAAAGAGACACGCAAACTCCAAATATACAGCAGGTATCATCAGGGTTGGCATCGAACCCACGACCTCCTGTAAACCAGGCGAGGTAGTTAACATCTCGCCACCGTGATGCTCAGCGCGGTCCTGGCACGGCTCGGATGTGCCAGTGGAAATAACTCGGCATGGGTCGCGGTGACTTTCTGCCTAACGATGAATCCAAAGTTGCGGTTGTGTTGGTGGAGTGTCACAGCATAAATGTCGGTGGCTAATTGGGTCCATAATGGCCGTGTAAGAGATGCAGAACTAGCGCCTTCTCTCCCTGGGTTCGAATCCACGTGTTAGCCGTCCAAACGTGAATACAAGCGGATTCTGTTAGCGTAGCGAGTTTGATGGTTGTTGTGACTTCACAATAACAACAACAACAACAAAAGAAACATACAAATTACATGCTTTGAATTAATATGTCTAAATTACACGTCTGAGAGATAATTACAGAAATATTATAACATTTTATGACATTTATAACATTTATAACATTAACATTTCTGTCATCTGGTCCAACCCATGTGAGACTAGGCTCTAAGGAAAGCTGTCTCGGGTGTGGACCAATCAACTTCAAGGACAGTGCATACATTATCAGAGTTATGTTCTTTTGTTTGTATTATGGCTGCAGGTATTGCGGTCTATGTAAACATGACTCCTTGTAAAAAGGTGTCAGTTTTGTTGCCAGATAGAAGGGTAAAAAAACAATTATCATATTTTTACTGTCAAATGAGGTTCCCATAGTATTTCTGGAAACTCTCTGAGCAATGAACGCTCTTTGCAGGACACGTCGAGTCACGTGTCTTCGGCAGTAGTTCTGCGACACCATCTTCCGGCGCCGATCTCTAATCCAACGCGAGGTGGAGCGCCGCTAGCCAGCCGTGATACGTCCCGAATGGAAACTTCTTCGTCTCATGACCGCACGAGGCTACGAGGAGGGGGGAGGAGGTGGGGGGTAAAGGGGGAGAATGAAGTAAATATCAACAAATGGTTGTAATTCCCCTGGAGAGAGCGGATTACGATATTGATTTATTCACCCACTAGGGCGCGAAGAGGAAAGCAGTATATAATCACAACACAACATTCATACACTCTTGCAATTTATATCCGAAGTTAGTCGATAGTTGAAGTCGTTGGTGGGCTTTTTCCAGCAGGGTCCTGCCCCAACCAGAATGGATGCTCAGTCTTTCCGTGAATGTGGGGTTGGCCTTGCAATGTGGAGGAGGGAGCTAGGGACCCCGGAGAAAACCCGTCAGGAATCCGAGGGGTCAACAACTCTCGCGGTTTCGCACAGAACGGGTTCCCCAGCCGACTTGTTCCTGCTGTCATCGGTGGCGAGATGTTAATTACCTCGACTGGTATACAGGATGGGTCGTGGGTTCGATACCAGCCCCTGGCGATGCCTGACGTATATTTGGAGTTTGCGTGTCTCCCCTGTCTCTTTCATCATGATCGCGTGGATTTTTCTCCAGGTCCTCCAAGATGTTGACTACCTCGCCTGGTAAACAGGAGGTCGTGGGTTTGATACCAGCCCCTGGCGATGTCTGATGTATATTTTGGAGTTTGCGTGTCCCTCCTGTCTCTTTCACCTTGATCGCGTGGATTTTTCTCCGGGTCCTCCGAGATGTTGACTACCTCGCCTGGTAAACAGGAGGTCGTGGGTTCGATACCAGCCCCTGGGATGCCTGATGTATATTTGGAGTTTGCGTGTCCCCCCTGTCTCTTTCACCGTGATCGCAGTGGATTTTTCTCTAGGTCCTCCCAGATGTTGACTACCTCGCCTGGTAAACAGGAGGTCGTGGGTTTGATACCAGCCCCTGGCGATGCCTGATGTATATTTTGGAGTTTGCGTGTCCCTCTTGTCTCTTTCACCGTGATCGCGTGGATTTTTCTCTAGGTCCTCCCAGATGTTGACTACCTCGCCTGGTAAACAGGAGGTCGTGGGTTTCATACCAGCCCCTGGCGATGCCTGACGTATATTTGGAGTTTGCGTGTCCCTCCTGTCTCTCTCACCGTGATCGCGTGGATTTTTCCCTGGGTCCTCCGAGATATTGACTACCTCGCGTGGTAAACAGGAGGTTCATGGGTTCGATACTAGCCCCTGGCGATGCCTGATGTATATTTTGAAGTTTGCGTGTGTCCCCTATCTCTCTCACCGTGGTCGCGTGGATTTTTCCCCGGGTCTTCCGTTTTTTCCACCCTGCTCCACGTTTAGAATCAACGTCACCCGTTGAGTAGTTTTTGGCTGCGATGCATTTCCACGCGATGATCATGAGCCACTTCGTTGGGCGATCATTTATGGCCAGGTCGCTTCTGAAAAAAAATTAGCTTTTTAGCTCAGTGGACTTTACCTCTAAAAAATAGTTGAAACTAATAATAATTATTTTTGACATTTATCAGGCGGATTTCATTCATTGATCCAAATGCGTGCCGTGTATGGAAAGTAGGACATAAATTGAAGCCTGCAGGGTAAACGTCAAAAATAGGTGGCTGGCGAGGTGGTGGTTAAAGACTCCTAGCGGCTTTGGCAGTTTTACAAATCTCTTCGTCATCCTACAATTCTCGCCTCCAAAGCGCTGATTGCAGGCGTGTGTCGCCACGCCCGGCTCTTTAGATGAGTAGATTCCTCTGCCTATCGTCATCATCATGATGATTCTTCCAAAAATCAATGCAATAATTACCACGTTGGGGTACTACTAGACGGGTCCCCGTCATGGGAATGTGGAATTTCCATTGCTTACTCGCGTCCACTACGTGTGTTTCCAAATCGTCGGTCTGACTCAACAGAAATTTGCACCAGTAATCGTCATCCGTGGTAACCCATGCGCCAGGGGTGGAAATTCCACATTTTCATGGCGGGTTTCAAACCGTAGGGGGCAGAGGAAATGTTTCACCACTCCATGGCAAGGTCATTGTGTGTGTGTCTTTGTCTTTGGTTGTGCGTGTGCGTGTCCGGCAAAACAACCCCCTACCTCGTGGTGCCGGACGGCAATGCTGTGGTGGGCAGTGCCGTTGGGGGAGGGCCAATTTAGATTGGCCTTTCCCTTCATGGCGTTCATAACCACCACAGCGGCCAAATGGGGGCTCTGGATGGGTGCGAGGGGCTGGTAATGCCTCCACCTTCAACTAACTACCACTAAACTACGATGGAAAAAACGTGTTAAGCGTGTGCTGGAGGCCCCGGGGGGACAGACGTCTATTACGTCTCCTGGCCAAACCCCATTTGGCAGAGCCAGGAGACTGACTACTTACCCTCGGAGCTAGAAACAACAAAAAGTCACTTTGGATGGCCACGTGGAATGTTCGAACGCTCACTGCGGAGGAGAAGCTTCCACTCCTCTGTTTGGAGCTGGACCAGTACTGCCTGGATCTCTGTGGTATTCAGGAGGTCCGGTGGACCGGCTCTAGCTCCTGCCACCATAAGGGATGGACAGTCCTCTACTCGGGGCAGGAGACTGCCAAACAACAGGGAGTGGCTCTTCTTCTAAACAAAATAATGAAGGGGGCATGGGAGCATGGCGGTGAGGTGTGGGAAGCTGTAAGACCCTGCCTACTTTGGGCTTGCCTTCGCATCATCCAGAGGCGAGGAGTGGTGGTCGTGGTTACTTATGCCCCCACCGTGGAGGGATGCAGGCAAGGCCGATGAGTCAGATGCTTTCTATGACCTCCTGTCACAGGTGCTGGCTAAAGTGGCCCCACGGGATCGAGTCATCTTGTTGGGTGACTTCAATGGCCGAGTTGGTCATGATGCTAGCACCTGGTCTGGAGTGATTGGAAGACATGGGCCAGATCAGCTCAATAACAACTGTAGGAGGCTGCTAGATTTGTGTGCAGCCCATGGGCTTGTAATTACCAACATGCTGTTCTGGCATCGGCACATCCACAAAACATCATGGATGCATACCGGGTCCAAGCAATAACATCTGCTGGACTACATAGTGATGGAACAGTGGATGCGGGCCCTATGTCCTTGACACCAGGACCTACCGTGGAGCTGATCTGTAAGATGCACCTGCCATTCTTTCACTCACGTGGTGGGTGTACTCCCAGGACCGCATTCAAACCAATAGTGGCATGGTCTCAGCTAGCTGATGAAAGTTGCAAGCAAGAATTTCATCATCGCTTGCAGCTGGGGTTGGAATCGTCCCCCACTCCTCCTGATGTCGAGGGGAAATGTGCGAGGTTTAGGACTGTGGCTCATGCAGCTGCAATGGCTGCTTTTGGTACACGGTCCAGACCTCCCCAGAAACCGTGGCTGACAGAGGAGGTGTTCAGGCTGGCTGAGAAAAAGCGACAGGCCCACTCTCATCGTCTACAGCATCCCACGTCAGAGAATGAGGAGGCTTACCACAGCCTTCGCTCGGAGGTTCGGAAAGCTGTGAGGCGCTGCAAGAATGAGTGGTGGTCGCCGGCTGCTGGCTCGCAATCACAAATCGCTCTTTAATTCCATCAAAAAGTAACCTGCACCGCTACACCTATTACCATCCTTAGGGGAAAGAATGGTTATCCAATCTCAGATTTGCTGAGCATTTCTGTGAAGTACTGGGGGAGGAGAAATCCCTCAGCCTGGAAAACATCACGGGACAAAGTGGGGATGAGCCTGCTAAGGCTGCGGTGCCTCAAATATTGGAAGAACAAGTCACCCCCTGTGAGTGGCTGGCTGAGGTGCCATCTGTTGAGGAAGTACTGAAGGCCATCTAGAGCCTGAGACCAAGAAAGGCACTGGGCAGAAATGATCTCTCAAGTGAAATGCTGAGGGAGGGTGGCATTTGTGCACAGACTGCCCTACGTGACATCATAACAACAGTCTGGACCACTGGACGGGTTCCACAGGATTGGAAGGAGCCCTGGTAGTTCCCCTCCCTAAGAAGGGGGACCGCACAGACTGTAACAACTACAGGGGCATCTCACTCCTCAGTGTGCCAGGAAGGGTCCTGGAAAGGATTATTCAACATTGCCTTACCAGGCACGCTGAGGAGAGGCTTGTGGAGCCCTAATGGTTTCAGGAAAGGGCGGTCCTGCACAGATGCCATATTTTTTGTCCGTCTGCTACAGCAGAGGTGTAGGGAATTCCAACAAGACCTGCATCTCTGCTTTATTGACCTGGTGAAGGCCTATGATACCATCAGTAGGCCTGGGCTCTGGGTTGTTCGTCGTGCTTTCGAAGTCCCTGACGCACTGCTCATGATCATTAAGGACCTTCACGATGGTGAGCGGGCCCAGGTAAAACTACGTGACCAGGAGTCGGAGTCATTCCCTGTTCACTTTGGGGTGCGTAAGGGATGTCCCCTGGCTGCCACATTATTTAACATTTATTTCGACCACGTAGTTCGTGAAGCGTTCAATAGCTGTTCCGGAGGAGTTTCGATCTGGTACAGATACAATGGGAGGCTGATTGATGCCCGGGTGCAGTCAAGGGAAGGCTCCCTATTGCTCAACCATGTTATGTATGCCCATGATCTGGTAATTGCTGCTTACTCAGAGGGGGAGTTGGAGGCGCTGCTGCTGAACCTTGCCACTAAGAAGTAGGAACTAACCATCAACCCCACCAAAACTAAGCAACTGCCTGGGTATTTTGTAACATCGGACATTCCACCCCCAGAACTCCCAATTGGTGATAGGGCAGTTGTGAAGAAAGTGGAGAGTTTCCCATACTTGGGCAGTGTGCTCATGACCAGCTCCGGTTTGACAGCAGAGGTCTCACTCCGAATCAGTCGAGTGGCATTATCTTTGCATTGGTTGCGTAACGCTGTGTGGAAGCTGCCTGGTCTGTCGCTTCGAACGAAGCTTCAGATCTCCTCGGCCAGTCATTCCCTTCCTTCTCTACGCTTGCGAAACGTGGACCCCCCTAAGGAACATCTTCGCCGGTAAGAAACATTTAGGCTACCCTGCCTACGATCCATCTTGGGTTTAATTAGGCTGGATTGTCTGATGAGCTCATATATCCTTGAAAGATCTGGACAAAGTCCCATCGGTGAGCTCCTCCGGCAGGCAAGGCTGCGTTGGCTGGGTCATGTAGCCCGCATGCCCAGCCACCGCATGCCTAAACAGCTTTTGTTCGGCGGGATCGAGGGGTCTAAACGGGTGCGGCACGGGCTAGAGAAGAGATGGTGTGATGTGGTACAGGAGGATGTGGAGCTGAGTGAACTTGCCGATGACTGGTACCAGCGGTGTCAAGATCGACCTCTGTTGAGGAGGCTCGTGAAGGACGCTACTGGGCAGTTGGAGGCAGTCGCCCTCCAGCAACAACGGAGGGGGGAGGAGCGACGCTCACAACAACGAGCGGAGCGCCGGGTGGCTAAAGCACAGCCAGTTGGCACAGTAGGGGGCACAGGTGGTGCATCAGCCAGTCATCTCAGCCAGTCGACCCGTGGCACCTGGGTCTGCTCCGTGACCTCCTGCCAGCGGGCGTTCGACACTTCACGTGGCCTCAACGTGCACCTAGCCTGGCACAAGCTGTCGTGGTGACGTCACTTGTAACTTAGTGGCGAATGGCGGTTGTTGTTGTTGCGTGTGTCTGCTGGACATCTGTGAAAATGAGCTTCAAAGCTCATCAGATTCCTCCAGGATGAATCGATATTGGTATTCTGCATCCGTGTGTGGGTGGTTGTGTGTGTGCGCGCGTACCTGTGTCGGAGTGTGCTATGTGTGTCCGTGCGTGTCCGTGTGTGATTGTGCGTGAGCGATTCAGACTGTTAGTGTGTACCTATGTGCATGGGCGCGTATGAGTGCGTGTGTGTGCGCGTGTGAATTGTGTGTGCGGATGTGCGGTTATGTGTGTGTGTGTTTGGGGAGCCGCAGCTTAGCAGTTAGCGCACTCCGATTCCCGCCCACGGCCACCGATTATCCGAGCCCGTTTGGGCCTCCTCTAGGTCGACTCGATCTCTAAATGAGTACCAGGTGTGATGCGTAGAATATCGCCAATGGGGAGACAAAGGTGGCCGGGCGTGTGCCCGTGTTGTCCTTCGTTCATGTGGTGCTCGCTCGCGAACAGCGCTCGCCCGGGCCGGCTCCGATAGAGGCGATTTGGGGGAGGAGGGGGGGGGACGAGGGGGGGGGGACGAGGGGGGGGGGACGAGGGGGGGGGGGCGAGGGGGGGGGGACGAGGGGGAGGGACGAGGGGGGGGGGGACGAGGGGGGGGGGTGCCTCTGTAGGAAGCCACGAGTCAGCGGTCTTGCTGCTTAGCTTGGTGCTGAGCGTGAGCACAAAACTGGAAGGTGGTGAGCTAAATGCTCTGCTGGGGGGGCTGTGGGGGGGGGGAGGGGGCTGTGGGGGGGGGGGCTGTGGGGGGTTTCACGAAGGGCACGTGACTCGCGAGATCAAGGTCGAAAGTTCACATCGCGACAGGGGAATCGAATCACGGACATCAGAATCATCATCATCATCATCAGCATCATCAGCATCATCATCAGCATCACTCGGCCGGTGACGACAGCAGTTGTACTCATACTCTTAGTTCTCACGGTAAAGTCACGTAGGTAAAAAATGAAATTAAAATTAATAAAAAAAGTCGTGATTTTATTGTTTGTATTTTTTATTAATTTTAATTTCATTTTTTACCTACGTGACTTTACCGAAAGAACTAAGAGTATGAATCCTTGCAGTCACGAAAGCTTCAAATCTAGACAGCAGTTGTGCCAGCCGGGCGTGTGTGCATTCGTGGGTAACCGATCTGTAGGTGTGTGTGTGTGTTGAACTTCTTTTGCACCGTACGTAGCCAAACGTGCTGATCGATCCTATGTTGTCTTGCTGTGGTCTGGGCCTGTTGTTGTTGTTGTTGTGTTGCTGCCTTGCCCCGAGCTTGAACTTTGTGTGTTGACCAAACTGCAGGGATTTACGTACCAGTGCATTTTGTACTTTTTTTAAATGAAAAAAAGAATGATAATAATGTTGTTTGTTGATGCAACTTGCTGACCTCTCCGCCCTCGACGTCTGTGAAGGAGAGCTTCTTCAGAGTTCCATCAGATTCCGTCTCCAGGAGAAATACTCAAGATTCTGATTCTGAATGGCGGGATACGGAGGTGGGAGGTTGGTCCAAATTGTCTCGTTTGTACGATCCGTCTTGTCCGCATTGTCCGTCTCGTATGTTCTGTCCCGCCTGTACGATCTGCCTCGTATGGACGGATTGTCCCTCACTTGTCTTTCTATTAGCCTCATGGTTTTGTTAGCATGTCATTTGCATCGGCATTGATCTATTTTAAGACGCACGATTTGATGCATGCATGTATGCACGGACGTATCAGGGGCGTTGGTATATAGATTGAAATTCTTTTCACCCTCCACGTGCATGCTCCTGCTGTCCCTATTGCCACGACTGCTACTGTCCATGAACGGAATTCACCAGAATGATCTCGAGGGAATCAGATGCCGGCAGTACTGCAGCATCAAATAGTTGTATTGTACTTCTGTGCGCCTCAAGGCTGTCTATGCCTTCCCCCCCTTCCCCACCGCCTGCACCACTGACCATGCCCAGACACACGTACGCCGTGAACCGAGTTCCATCAAGGGCTGACGGCAGAGGTCACAAACGGGTTTTGATTCCTTGCCCGTACCCGGCCGCACCAGGGTCGCAGATTGGTACCCATACCCGGCCGGGTATGGGTAGCCGTTCCCTACCCGTACCCTACCCGAAATGAGTGACAAACGGCTACTCACCAGTGACTCATGGCCTACCCGTACCCGTACCCGGCCGCACCAGGGTCAGCAAACGGGTACCCGTACCCGTACCTGGCCTGGTGCGAGTAGCCGGGTATCGGGTACCCGGTTGCGACCTCTGGCTGACGGTGGTGAACATCTGAACCGGTTCTGGGACTCCCCTTGTCTGTTGCCAGGTTGTTTAGGTCTATTGCGATGTTGCGTGTGTGTGTGCATGGAGCGGCGGTGCAGCGGTTAGTACGCTGCGCCACGAACCCGGCGACACGAATTCGGTCCTGGGCCTCCCCTAAGTCGACTCAGCCTCAAATGAGCACCTGATTTCGGTGTGTAAAAACATCGCCACTGGGGAGACAAAGGCAGTTGGGTGTGGTGCTGGCCACCCACCCACCCCCTCGCGTGCCGTGCCGGCCTTCATAGGTGCTCGCTAACAGCACTTGCCCCAACAGTCTGTTAAGGCTACACGGGGGATCTTGGTCTTTGTCTTTGTATGGATAGCAGTGGGTAGCACGCTGCGCTACGATCACGGCTACCCGAGCTCGATTCTCGCGATTCCCACTCACGGCTATTATTTGAACCGGTTGCGGACCTCCTCTACGTCGACTCGGCCTCAAATGAGTAGCTAGTTCGGTGTGTCAACGTCGCCACTAGAGGCAAAGGCGGCCGGGCTTGGCTTTAATAAGTGCCCGCTATCAGCACTTGCCCCAACAGTCTGTTAAGACTATACGGGGGATCTTTGTTGTTGTGTATGTCTGTGTGTGTGGCATTTTTCACACGGTTTAAGGTCGTGGCATCCTCATGAATATATTAAGAGACACACACACACAAATGTGCACACACATACACACGCATTTCCGACACACGTGAACACTTTATAATGGACTAATACACAGGTGTGAGTTATGCATACGCACACACGTACATATTACACACCTACTACATACACACCTCTGTGTATATCGAGGGCAATATGGACCACACACATACACACAGTGGCACAAAAAATATATCTATTAAAGACGGTTGGAGCCGAGTGCTGTTAGCGAGCACCTATGCCAGCACCACACCCGGCCACCTTTGTCTCCCTTTACACATGTACTCATTTGAGGCTGAGTCGATCTAGAGGAGCGCCTGGACCGCGCTAACCGCCGCACTTCAAGTTCAAGCTTCATTTATTAGGTATAGCCCTGTGAGCCATTCGGCTCTTGAAAATCCAAGAAAAGACAGCAAAAATATTGCAAAAAAAAACACCGTTACACCAACGCAATTCAGCATGGAGCCTTGGGGTCCGACTAGGAACGTGGCAAGCTGCCCTCTGTTCGCGCTCCCCAAACATTCACACGCAGATCGGCGCGCGCCGCAGCGCTGCGATGAACGTCATGTGCTCTGCTGCACCCCTCGTCCCAGGACGAGTTCGATTCCGTACCAAGGCTACAGCAACAGCTGAACATCTGAGCACCCCCCTCCACTCCCACCTCCTCTGCCCCCACCCCCCGTCACCAACAAAGACAAAGATCCCCCGTATAGCCTTTCACAGATCGTTTTGGGGAAAGTGGAGTGGTTGGTCAGCACCACGCCCGACCGCATTTGTCTCCCCAGTGCTGATTAATTCACCCAGTACCAGACGCTCATTCGAGGCTGAACAGGAACGCTTCATATATTATACTCTTACTCTTAGTTTATTCGGTAAAGTCACGTAGGTAAAAAAATGAAATAAAAAAATAAAATAATAAAAATCACGACGTTTCGGGGGCAACACAAGTCTCCGTCATCAGGTGGGACCGTCACAGCCAGATTTGCTGTATCAGATATTACTTGCGACTGAACTAAAACTACTAAAGTACATTTCTTTAAATGCTTATTTGTTTATTTTGTGTGACCAGATAAGGCCCGCTGAGCGCCATGTGAATCTATGCGTCTCTATGTGACTTCATGGAGTCTATGAACCTCTGTGTCAGTATATTGTTCTCTGTGTAAGACTGTTGTTCCATATGTAAGTATGAGTATCTTGGCGACTGTTTGGTTCTCTATGTTGTGACGATTATTACTATTTTATTTGACCATTTACGTCTCACTGAGCTGCATAACTCGTTTTCAGATGCGACCTGGTCACAAATTATAGCTCAAAGAAGTGGATTATCATTATCATGTGGAAATGTAGAGCAGACAAAATACTCTAAACGCGTGTTTATCAATGTGGAGGCAAAACCCGGCGGACGCGGATATAAATCCACGCGACCACGAGGAGAATACGCAAACCCCAAATATACAGCAGCAGGCGTCAGGGTCTGGATCGAACCCACGACCTCCTGCATACCAGGCGAGGTAGTTAACATCTTGCTAACGCGTTAGTCGCGGCCGGGAATCGAACTCGTGACACTGGGTTCGTAAAGGGATCCGTCCTATTCACGCACAGAGATACAAACATCCCCCGTGTGGCCTTAGCAGACTTTCCTGGTGCCTTTGTGCTGTTAGCGGCAGTTTTGTGGCTGTTAGCGACACACGAGGGGGTGGGTGGTCAGCACAGTTCCCCGGCCGCCTTTGTCTCCCTAGCAGCAATGTCTACACACAGCACCAGGTGCTCGTTTGAGGCTGAGTCGACATACACGTACACACACGTAAACACCTCAATGCAAACACACACGCGTCGTGATGTACCGCAGTCAAAACCCATCAAGGTTGAATATTTGCAAACGCACAAAGAGACTCGTGGCGTGTAGTGGAGGCGCAGCGGTGAGCGCTTTCAACTCGCCGCCCGAGAGTTCCATTGGTCCAAATATCGCGATATCTTGGACCAATTCCCAGGTCGCGAACTTACGAACTGACCAGCGCGGTGAAGTCTGCTCAAACAAACAAACCCCACGACGGACAAAGGATTGCGACGGAGGCATTCACCCAGCAGAAATGGGCTTGAAGGGCATTTTATTGTTACGCAACTCGTAGACACAACACACATCGCGTAGCGCACCACGCATCTCTACCTTAGCCTGGAGCAACGCACCGACACGAAGGCACACAGGCAAAGATCGCCCGTATAGCCTCCATAGAATGTTGGGGAAAGTGCTGTTAGCGAGCACCTGGCCAGACCGACGTGGCGCTTGAGGGTTTGAAATGGCGAGTACCGCGCCCGGCCGCCTTTGTCTCCCCTAGTGGCGGTGTTTACGCACCGCACCAGGTAGTCGTTTGAGGCTGAGTCGACCTAGGGGAGGCCCGGGACCGGTTCAAATAATCGTCGTGAGCGGGAATCGGACGCGGGTCGCCGGGTTCGTACCGCAGCGCGCTCACCGCTACACTACCGCTCCAAAGACAAAGAGCCCCCATATAGCCTAAACAGACTGTAGGGGCAAGTGCTGTTAGCGAGTACCTATGAAGGCCGGAACGGTACACGAGGGGGTGGGTGGCCAGCACCACGCCCGACCGCCTTTGTCTCCCTAGTGACGATGTTTACACACCGCACCAGGTACTCGTTTGAGGCTGAGTCGACCTAGGGGAAGGCCGGGTCCGGTTCAAATAATCGTCGTGAGCGGGAATCGGACACGGGTTGCCGGTTTCGTTGTGCAGCGCGCTAACTCCTCAAACACTTTCAAACAGACAAACTCCAACACACACACATTCACAGATGCACACGCGCGTACTTTGCCTGGAGCAAGCCAGGAATCAAACACAAACGCACAACAACAACACACCCATGCAAGGCAAAGACAAAGATCCTCCCTATAGCCTTCAGCACACTTTTGGGGCAAGTGCTGTGAAGGCCGAAACGGCACACGAGGGGCTTGGGATGCCAACACCACGTCCGGCCGCCTTTGTCTCCCCAGTGGCGATATTTACACATAGCACCAGGTACTCATTTGAGGCTGAGTCGACATAGGGGAGGCCCAGCACCGATTCAGATACTCATCACTGGTGTTCGTCACCGTGAGCGGGGAAATAAACTCGGGTCACCGGATTCGCAGCGCAACGCGCTAACCACTGCTATTCACTGCTAGCCACTGCTAACCACTGCTAACCACAGCTAACCACTGCTAACCACTGCTCCAACAGTCCTCACACAAAGACTGAGCCAAACACACACACACACACACCACAAAGACAAAGACCCCCCGTATAGACTTAACAGACTATAGGGGCAAGTGCTGTTAGCGAGCACCTATGAAGGCCAGAACGGTACACGAGGGGTGGGTGGCCAGCACCACGCCCCACCGCCTTTGTCTCTCTAGTGGCAATGTTTACACACCGCACCAGACACTCATTTGAGGCTGAGTCGACCTAGGAGAGGCCCGGGACCGGTTCAGATAATCGTCACCGGTGTTGGCCGCAAGCGGGAATCGAACCCGAGTCGCCGGGTTTCGTAGCGCAGCGTAGCGCTCACCCCTACAACTACCGCTCCACACTCACACACACACCGCGCACAATCTCAAACGCACTCCTCGACACACACGCACACCCACAGAGACACCCACGCCTGCATCAGCCCCGAGCTAGTGAAGTCACAGCGCGCGAACACACACACAGACGCAGCTCAATGCAGACACCCAGACAAAGGTCCTCCGTATACGCTCGACAGAGTGTTTGGGGGCAAGAGCTGTGAGTGAACGACTTGGAACGGACCGCCGCCGCCTTTTTCTCCCCAATGTCAATGCCTGCGCACTGCACCAGATGCTTATTTGAAGGCCGAGGGCTGCCTCTGACAGCATTCGCTACTGATGTTGGCCGTGAGCGAAAATCACCTGTCAGACCGCTGGGTTTGCAGTGGAGTGCGCTCACCACTGCAACTACCAATACCGACATCGCTTGTGCCAGGCTAAGTTTACTTTGAGGCACTTAGCCTGGCGCATACGATGGGGTGGGTGGCCAGCATCACGCCCGACCGCCTTTGAATCATCTCTCACGGCTATGTTTACACACCGCACCAGCGACTCATTTGAGGCTGAGTCGACGTAGAGGATGCCCGGAACCGGTTCATATAAGGCAGCTGGGGCAAGTGCTATAAGTTTCAAGTTTCAAGTTTCATTTATTAGGTATAGCCCTGTGAGCCATTCGGCTCTTGAATCGGGTGCAACCGCAACAAACAAAAAAACAAAAAACATGAACAAGAAAACATCTTAAAGTGAATATGTGCACCTACGAAGGGGCGGGTGGCGGGTGGCCAGCACCACACCGGGCCGCCTTTGTCTTCATAGTCTCTTTCGGGCACGAATTTCAGACCGATTCGATCCGGAGGAGCATCAGGACCGGTCCAGATGTTAGCCTGGCCGTGAGCATGAAATAGAACTCGGGTGTGGAGAGGGAGGGAGTTGGAGGGGAATGGTTGATGTGGGGGTGGTGGTGGTGGGGGTGGTGGTGTTGTTGGTGGTGGTGGTGTGGGGGTGGTGGTGTTGTTGGTGGTGGTGGTGTGGGGGTGGTGGTGGTGTTGGTGGTGTTGTTGGTGGTGTTGTTGGTGGTGTGGGGTGGTGGTGGTGTTGTTGTTGGTGGTGGTGTTGTTGGTGGTGGTGGTGTTGTTGGTGGTGGTGGTGTGGGGTGGTGGTGGTGTTGGTGGTGTTGGTGGTGTTGTTGGTGGTGTTGTTGGTGGTGTGGGGTGGTGGTGGTGTTGGTGGTGTTGTTGGTGGTGGTGTTGTTGGTGGTGGTGGTGTGGGGGTGGTGGTGGTGGTGTGGGGTGGTGGTGGTGGTGTTGGTGGTGTTGGTGGTGTTGTTGGTGGTGGTGTTGTTGGTGGTGTGGGGTGGTGGTGGTGTTGGTGGTGTTGTTGGTGGTGGTGTTGTTGGCGGTGGTGGTGTGGGGGTGGTGGTGTTGGTGGTGGGGGTGGTGGGGGTGGTGTTGTTGGTGGTGGTGTTGTTGGTGGTGGTGGGGGTGGTAGGGGTGGTGGTGGTGGTGGTGGTGTTGTTGGTGGTGGGGGTGGTGTTGTTGGTGTTGGTGGTGGTGGTGGGGGTGGTCGGGCTGGTGTTGGTGGCGGGGAAGGCCGAGTTCGTATCGAGGCACGCGCTAACCGCTGCGCCACCGCTCCCCCCCCACACACACCCAGGTGCACCCAGAGACACCGCGCCTCGAGGCGTGGATGGGTGAAGTCACAAAGAGAGACTCATCGCACGCGCGCGTCCGCAAGCCAAGCGAGCCCGCGGCGGCTTCTTCTACTTACAAACGCACCTTGCCTGGCACCCAGTGACGTCACGAGCTTGGGGTGGGGGGTGGTGCCTTGCCCCCCACCCCCAACACCTTCCCTGGTGGTCAAAGCTACGAATTTGGGGGGGGGGCGGCCCCCCTTGGCTTAACCACCAATGCGACATGTTTACAGCAACTGTTTTAAAATAAGAATAAAAACAATAATAAGCACCGATTGAAAAGGCGCTTTAAGTTTCACCCGTTTAACACGTAGACTTTCGCGACCAATATCTGTACTCGTGACGAATTGGCCACGTTCTGTTTACGTGACAATCCTTGCTAGTTGGCTGTGTCGGGTGGTGGCGGGTTTTAACGACACATTTGTATATTTACGCGATCTAACCCCCCCCCCAAAACCCCTCTATTATGGATAGACAACACACAGATAGAGAGATACACACAGAGAGAAAGACACACACAGAGAGAGATACAGAGACAAACACAGAGAGAGAGACACAGAGAAAGAGACACAGAGAGAGAGACACACACACAGAGAGGCACAGAGAGAGAGAGAGACATACAGAGAGAGATACATACAGAGAGAGACAAACACAGACAGAGACACACACAGAGAGAGACACACACATGGGGGAGAGACACATATAGAGAGACACACGCAGAGAGAGACACACACAGAGACTCACAATCGAAACGTCGTATTCTATTCAATTTATTTTCTCTCTACGTGACTCTACCGAAAGAACCAAAGAGTAATTCCCGCAGTCACGAAAGCTTCAGACAGCGGTGAAGTTTGGCTTAACTGCAACAAAAAAAACACGAAAAAAAAACGCGCACGTCAATTGTTTCGGCGGCCCTGCCACCCACTCAAACGATCTCCGCACCTCCACCCCCCGTGAGCTGACGATAATGCTGACGATGAGTCTACGCGTTGTAATCGACAACGTCGTTATTGCTACTCCTACTGCCATGGCACCACGACCCTCGGGCGATCCAGGAGTACAGTACAACCCCACCGCACGACTGCCCAAAATACGTTCCGCCGGTCACCCTCCACGCTCCCCAACAATCTGTTCAGGGCCATACGTAGGTGGGTGGAGGATCTTTGCTTGGTGGGGTTCAGAATCGATCTCGTGAGAAAGAAAGAAGCTTATAACTCAGTGGGCTTTACCTCGCGAGATATACAACAACATTTATTTTCATTTGTACGTATTGTTTAAGCGATGTGCTTATAACTTTCCTATTCTTAGCCACTCATATCGTGTCTTTAAAAAAATATATTCTTGGTTCTTTCGGTAAAGTCACGTACATAGAAAAATTAAAATAAAATAAAATTGTGTTTTTTTTGTTGTTGCTGATGTTTTTGCATCGCGTTCTTGTCGTTCTCACTTTCTGACTCTGTGCCCACTACTGGGCATTTGTGAAAAAATAAAAGAGCTTCATAGCTCATCGGATTCCTCCTAATTACAGATTCCGATCTTGGCAATGGCGGGTTCAGCAGAGAGCGTGGCCACAGCACCGCACGTGGATTCCGCGTGTGTGTCTGTCGAACTTCTTTCGCACCGTACGTAGGCCATCCGCGCGAATTAGACGAGCGTGTGTGCTAATTGGTTTTTTACTCTTTTATCTGGCAACAAAACTGACACTTTTTTACAAGGAGTCATGTTTGCATTGACCACAATACCTGCGGTCGGAATGCAAAAAAAACTCTGATAATGTATGCACTGTCCTTGAAATTGATTGGTCCACACCCGAGACAACTTTTCTTAGAGCCTATTCTCACATGGTGTTGGACCAGATGACGCCAAAATGTGTCAGTTTTGTTGCCAGATAAAAGGGTAAAAAAACAATTATCGTATTTTGCTACTGGCAAAGGAGGTTCCAATGGTGGGAGCGTGTGTATGTTTGGGGAGAGATTTAGTGGCAGGGGAAAGACTCCATCCCGCCTATCCGCGTCCGCACGGAGAGCTGGGTTTAAAATAAACGAATTAGATTAACAACGATTTAAAGCTTTCGTGACTGCAGGGATTCATCTTCTTGGTTTTTTCGGTAAAGTCACGTAGAAGGGAAATAATAAAATAATAAAAATAAAACATAATAAAATAATTCTCACGACGTTTCGGCCACAACGCAAGCAGCCTTCCTCAGGTGAAAGACAGCGTTTGAATTCAGACAGCGTCTGAATTCAGACGCTGTCTTTCCGACAGACCTGTTCTTGTGGCCGAAACGTCGTGAGAATTATTTTATTATGTTTTATTTTTATTATTTTATTATTTCCCTTCTACGTGACTTTACCGAAAAAACCAAGAAGATAGATTAACAACAACAAAACTTCGCTTGCGATTAGCGATCGTGAACCAAAAATGGAAAGAGAGAGAGAGAGAGGGTCTAACACATTTGCGAGCGGTGATTCCAGTCCCGGGAGAATTGGGTTCGGAAGATTATCGGAAATTGCTGCTGGAAGCGTGCCTTCCACGTGCAGCAAACGTCACTAGGATTTCAAGATGCATTTCCGTAAACTGGTTAATTCACGCTTTGATGAGACTATGTACATATGCATTTGTATATTTATATGAGTAGAGCGTAAAATGTTTGATAATTGGTTTTTTACCCTTCTATCTGGCAACAAAACTGACACCTTTTTTACAAGGAGTCATGTTTGCATAGACCACAATACCTGCAGCCATGATGCAAACAAAAAAACATAACTCTGATAATATATGCACTGTCCTTGGAGTTGATTGGTCCACACCCGAGACAGCTTTCCTTAGAGCCTAGTCTCACATGGGTTGGACCAGATGACGCCAAAAGGCGCACAACTCAAAGACAATGCACCATCAGAGTATGAAAGCTCGGGGTAAGCATTTACACCATTGGAACCTCATTTGCCAGTAAAAAATAAGATAATTGTTTTTTTACCCTTCTATCTGGCAACAAAACTGACACCTTTTTTTACAAGGAGTCATGTTTGCATAGACCACAATACCTGCAGCCATAATGCAAACAAAAAACACAACTCTGATAATATATGCACTGTCCTTGGAGTTGATTGGTCCACACCCGAGACAGCTTTCCTTAGAGCCTAGTCTCACATGGGTCGATTGACGCTGCGACAGTCACTTGCAATGGCTTCTGCAAATCGGTCTCTGGCCGTCGTTCAGTCGCTTCCTCGTCCCTCTTCGAGCGCTACTGCAGCAGCCGTGCCTCTCACGAGCTTGGCGGCGACACCGCCGCACGCGCCAAGGACTCGCTCCACTTGTTCCACTGCCCCCTCTCCTGCCAGACCCCCGCACAACGCACGGCTCCTCCTCCTGCTACACCCTCCTTCTTCTCCTCTTTCTCCATTTATTCATCCTCCATCTTCATCCTCCTACCTCATCATCTTCCATCTTCCTCCTCGCCCCTCCTCCTGCTGCACCCTCCGTCGCTTCTTCCATTTCCTCATCCTCCCCCTTCATCTCCCTCCTCATCCTCCTCCTCCTCCTCCATCCTCATCCTCCATCCTCCTCCATCCTCATCCTCCATCTCCCTCCTCCTCCTCCTCATCCTCCTCCTCCTCCTCCTCCTCATCCTCCATCCTCATCCTCCTCCATCCTCCCCCTCCATCTCTCTCTCCTCCTCCTCCTCCTCATCTTCCCCCCCCCCTCCATCTCCCTCCTCCTTCTCCCTCCTCATCATCCTCCTTCTCCTCATCCTCCTCCTCCTTCTTTTCCTCCTCCTCCTCCTCCTCCTCATCTTCCCCCCCCCTCCATCTCCCTCCTCCTTCTCCCTCCTCATCATCCTCCTCCTCCTCATCCTCCTCCTCCTCCTTCTTTTCCTCCTCCTCCATCCTCCCCTTCCATCTCCCTCCTCCTCCATCTTCATCCTCGCCGTTCGTCCTCCTCCTCCATCCTCCACCCTCCTTCCCTCGCACTACTCCACTTTGGAACATCCCGATACTCGGCTGGCGAGAATGAACGCTTCCTATCTGGGCTTAATCGCCTGGCTTGAGGCTCGCTAATTAACTCTGTAAATGCCATTTATAGACGTGCAACTCTTGTGACCTCGGTTATCGCGAGTACACTTCGCGGGAGCGATTGGGTAAAAAAACGATGAACAAGCCACCTCGCCACCTCGCCCCGAACCCAAGAGGCACAAAAGTGACTGCGCCCCGTGCAGCGGTAGAATAAGAACACTCAGAAACGTAACCAGCAGTTGAAGCAGTAGTAGAAGCATCAGAAGCTGCAACAGTAGCAGCAGAAGATGCCGCAGTAGCAGCAGAAGCAACAGAAGCAGCAGCAGTAGCAGCAGAAGCAGCAGCAGTAGCAGCAGAAGCAGCAGCAGCAGAAACATCAGTAGCAGTAGCAGCAGAAGCAGCAGCAGTAGCAGCAGAAGCTGCAGCAGAAGCTGCAGCAGTAGCAGCAGAAGCAGCATCAGAAGCAACAGCAGTAGCATCAGAAGCAGCAGTAGCAGAAGCAGCAGTTGCAGCAGTAGCAGCAGAAGCAGCAGCAGTAGCAGCAGAAGCAGCAGTAGCAGAAGCAGCAGCAGTAGCAGCAGAATCAGCAGCAGTAGCAGCAGAAGCAGCAGTAGCAGCAGTAGCAGCAGAAGCAGCAGAATATGCCGCAGTAGCAGCAGAAGCAGCAGCAGAAGGAGCAGCAGTAGCAGCAGCAGCAGTTGCAGCAGTAGCAGCAGCAACAGTAGAATCAGCAGTTGCAGCAATAGCAGCAGTTGCAGCAGTAGCAGCAGAATCAGCAGTAGTAGCAGCAGAAGCAGCAGTTGCAGCAGTAGCAGCAGCAGCAGTAGCAGCAGCAGCAGTAGCTGCAGTAGCAGCAGAAGCAGCAGCAGCAGTAGCAGCAGCAGAAGCAGCAGTAGCAGCAGCAGCAGTAGCTGCAGTAGCAGCAGAAGCAGCAGCAGCAGTAGCAGCAGCAGCAGTAGCAGCAGCAGAAGCAGCAGTAGCTCCACCACCCTCCAGCACAAGGGTTCAAGCACACTGGCCGAGTGCATATCAATACACGGGTCAGCCAGGTAACGTGCTGCAGGGCTCATCAAAGAGTAAGGATGTAACTTTAAAAACTAACTAAACCATGTCTGGAATACTGTATACGCTGCCCTTATTCTGCCAAATAATGGAAGCATTGACATGCCCCCCCTCCCAGCGAAAGCCTCGAATGTTCGAGCAGAGGCGGGTTCGCTCGGGAGGATCTCTCGACCGTGACCCCAGTGGTGACCTTTCGGCGTGTGTCAGCTGTGACCTTAGGGGGAGGTATACTCATACTCTTAGTTTTTTCGGTAAAGTCACGTAGGTAAAAAAATTGAAATTAAAATTAATAAAAAATAAAATAAAAAAAAATCACGACGTTTCGGAGGCAACACAAGTCTCCGTCATCAGGTGGGACCGTCACAGCCAGATTCGCTGTATCAAGTGAAGCTTCAAATCTAGAACTTAGGGGGAGGACCTGCTGACCCACACACGAAAGAGAGGAGTAAGAATCGCAGGCCGGGAGAGGAGTCTTACCCACTCGGTTGTCATTCAGAGCTCGTGTTTCCGCGGCGAACGATTTGGCAGCATCGGCGCTTTGGCACAACGTGAAAGGTGGTCCAAGCCGAAGAGAAACATTATGATAATGTTTGTACGTTGTTGTTTGTAGCGGGGAACGTTAGCCCAAGCCAGATGTACAAAGTCTTCCAGTAGATCAGGGGTGGGGAACCTTAATTCTGCCAAGGACCATTTGGATATTTCTAACATCATTTTTTGGCCATACAAAATAATCAACTTTAAAATGAGCCCGTTGTTATATTTGGTCAAACATTTAATTAACTCGCGCCCCTAATGTGATGTGCTGGAACTGCTTCTCTTTGGCGAGGCGTGTGATGTTAGCTGGTATTGACGATGTTGCTTCTAGATTTATTGAATGTCAAGTCCCACTTGCGGTTGCCTTGGCAGGGCCACACCAAATGATTTCGTGGGCCTCATACGGCCCGCGGGCCAGACGTTGCCCACCCTTGCATTAGACGAAGGAGGCCAGGGTTTAGTAGTAGGTTTTTACCCTTTAAACTGGTACAAAACTGACACCTTTATACAAGGCATCATGTTTGCAATAACCGCAACACAAGCAGTCAAAATGCAAACAAAAAGAAACAACTCTGATAATGGTAATGATATGCACTGTCCTTGAAGTTGATTGGTCCACACCCGAGACAGCTTTTCTTAGAGCCTAGTCTCCATTGGTGTTGGACCAGATGACGCCAAAAGGCGTACAACTAAAAGACAACGCACTATCAGAGAATTGAGAGCTCGAGTAAGCATTTACACTATAAGACCTCCTTTACCAGTGGCAAAATATAGTAATAGGTTTTTACCCTTTCAACTGGTACAAAACTGACACCTTTATACAAGGCATCATGTTTGTAATAACCACAACACAAGCAGTCAAAATGCAAACAAAAATAAACAACTCTGATGATGATAATGATATGCACTGTCCTTGAAGTTGATTGGTCCACACCCGAGACAGCTTTTCTTAGAGCCTAGTCTCCATTGGTGTTGGACCAGATGACGCCAAAAGGCGTACAACTCAAAACTTCGCGGTTGTTGCAAACATGATGCCTTGTATAAAGGTGTCAGTTTTGTACCAGTTTAAAGGGTAAAAACCTACTACTATATTTTGCCACTGGTAAAGGAGGTCTCATAGTGTAAATGAAGCCAGGGTTATGTTGATGTAAACTCAACGAAAAAAACAACTTTTTATTTGACCAAGTAAGGCCCACTGGGCTGTATAGTAGCTCTGTTTCAGAAGCTACCTGGCCACAAATGACGTCTCAACGAAGTGGCTTATCGCGTGGAAATGTACAGCAGCCAAATACACTAAAACGCGTGACGTTGATTTTAAATGTGGAGGTAAAAAAACCAGAGGAACCGGGGAAAAATTCCATGCGACCACGGGGAGGGAGGCAGAGAGAGAGAGAGATGCGCAGACTGCAGATATGCAACAGGCGTCAGAGTCGGGACCAAGCCCACGGACGTCCTGTACACCAGGCGAGGTCATTAACATTTTGCTACATCGGCACCCCACATCATATTTGATGTCTTGTTCCCTCATCTTTCAAAATCACGAACATTTGCCGTGAATAGGATGTTAAATAGGACGTTGAATATGACGTTGAATAGGACGTTGAATATGACGTTGAACAGGACGTTGAATAGGGCATTGAATATGACGTTGAATAGGAAATTGAATAGGATGTTAAATAGGATGTTGAATAGGACGTTGAATAGGACGTTGAATATGACGTTGAATAGGACGTTGGGTTTTTTGTTCTCTCTCTCTGCCTGTATATCTAGTGTACTTTTTTTGTCTACACTCGTTTTTTGTCGTTCTTAGGTTCTGCTCTGTCTGTGTCTCCGTTCCTCTTGTTTTTATGTTTTGTCTTTCTTTGGAATTTTCACACTTAAATTCTAACTTAGCAATCTTTGAAATACGTAATCGACCAGGCTATGCGTTAATTGTGTGTTGACCGACTCTCTGTGTTGTATTACATAACATTTCGATACTTTGCGAGGTTATTTAATTTAGTGTGTTCTTTCTCCCTCTCTCCTAATGTTCAAGCTTGCGTACTTTACTACGCGTCTCTTCCTACTCATTGACATGTAATTTTTTTCTATAACCCCTCCCTCTCTCTGCCTCCGCCCCCCTCTGTCTATTTAAGGTCACCCCACAGAGACGATCTCTCTCTGTACCTGGGTTGCTCTCTCTATGTATCTTGGTGATATATGTCTGCTTATATGTCTGTCTATAGTTTTCTGGTTAGATTTTTTTGTTGCTATTTCATTTATACCTGATGATGATTGCTTGTGTTGCAATCGAAACGTCGTATGCTATTATTTAATTTATTATTTTATCTTTTGACTTTATCGAAAGAACCAAAGAATAGTTGAATAGGACGTTGAATAGGACGTCAATCATTCGTGGCTGCCTGCTGCTCTTCTCCAACGCGGTGGCACCATCTTCGATCCGTTCGTTCGCATTTCCCGCGCTGTGAACTCGCTTCTCCCCTCCCACCCACCCACCCCCCAACAGCAGCGTTCTCATTGGCTGCGGCCAACACGCGCGTCACCCAACGCACCCACACATTGGCCCCTTCCTCTCCATTGTGACGTATTAAGGGGGCGGGGCACCAGCGCGCGGGTTTGATGTGGGGGTGAGGGTAGGGGGGCTGCGAGGGGATGTGTGGGGGGGGGGACGAATCGGTGGGGGTAGAGGGGGGCTGCGAGGGGAGGGGCTGCGTGGGTATCCGATGCAGGGGGGGAGGTGGGGGGCGCTAGGGGAGGGGGGCGCTAAGGGAGGGGCGGGTGGATGGGGGAGGGGGTCTGGGGGTTGTCACGCACGAGGGGCGGGGGGGTGGGTTACCCGAGTGTTTAGAGATGGGGGGGGGCGTTGCTTAGAGACGGCAACTTCATAGCATTACTGCTACTCCTACAGAACTACGACTAACTACGATGGATTACAGTGAGAAACAGCTCCAGGCAGCCAGCTGTAATAACCGCTAATCGGCACTAAGTGCCGGGGACGTCACCACGATGTTTGTGCCAGGCTAGGTGCACGTTGAGGCCACGTGAAGTGTCCAAACGCCCGCTGGCAGGAGGTCACGGGACAGACCCAGGCGCCACGGGTCGACTGAGTGAGATGACTGGTCGATTGTACCACCTGTGCCCCCTACTGTGCCAACCAACACTGCCACCACAATCACGCCTACAACCATCGCCACCGCTGCCACCACCACCACGACCTCCACCACCACGGTGGCCACCACTACCACCACACTCATAACCACCATCACCGCCACCACCACTATTATCACACTCACAACCACTACCACCGCCACCACCACCACTGCAACCGCCACTACCACCACCACCACATCACCACCACCACACCACCACCACCCCACCACCACCACCCCACCACCACAGCACCACCACCACCACACCACCACCACCACCACACCACCACCGCCACCACTGCCACCACCACCACTGCCACCACCACCACCACACCACCACCACCACACCACCACCACACCACCACCCCACCACCACACCACCACCACCACCCCACCACCACCACACCACCACCACACCACCACCACACCACCACCACACCACCACCACCACCCCACCACCACCACCACCACACCACCACCACACTACCACCACCACCACACCACCACCACACCACCACCACACCACCACCACACCACCACCACACCACCACCACCACCACACCACCACTACACCACCACCACACCACCACCACACCACCACCACCACCACACCACCACCGCCACCACTGCCACCACCACCACTGCCACCACCACCACCACACCACCACCACCACACCACCACCACACCACCACCACACCACCACCACCACCCCACCACCACCACACCACCACCACACCACCACCACACCACCACCACACCACCACCACCACCACCACCACCACCACCACCCCACCACCACACCACCACCACCACCACCACCACACCACCACCACACCACCACCACACCACCACCACCACCACCACACCACCACCACCCCACCACCACCACCACCACCCCACCACCACACCACCACCACCACCCCACCACCACCACACCACCACCCCACCACCACCACCCCACCACCACACCACCACCACCACCCCACCACCACACCACCACCACCACCACCCCACCACCACCACCACCACCACACCACCACCACCACCCCACCACCACACCACCACCACCACACCACCACCACCACCACCACCACCCCACCACCACACCACCACCAATACAACCACCACCACCCTACCACCACACCACCACCACCACCCCACCACCACACCACCACCACCACCCCACCACCACACCACCACCACCCCACCACCACACCACCACCACCACCCCACCACCACACCACCACCACACCCCACCACCACACCACCACCACCACACCACCACCACCACCACCACCACCACCACACCACCACCACCACCCCACCACCACACCACCACCACCCCACCACCACCACCACCACCACCCACCACCACCACCACCACCACCACCACCCCACCACCACCACCACCACCACCACCACCACCACCACCCCACCACCACCACCACCACCACCCCACCACCACCCACCACCACCACCACCACCACCACCACCCCACCACCACCACACCACCACCACCACCACCACCACCACCACCCACCACCACCACCACCACCACCACCCCACCACCACCACACCACCACCACCACCACCACCCACCACCACCACCACCACCACCACACCACCACCACCACCACCACCACCACCACCACCACCCCACCACCACCACACACCACCACCACCACCACCACCACCACCACCACCACCACACCACCACCACCACCACCACCACCACCACCACCACCACCACCCACCACCACCACCACCACCACCACCACCCCACCACCACACCACCACCACCACCCCACCACCACCACACCACCACCCCCACCACCACCACCCCCACCACACACCACCACACCACCACCACCCACCACCACCACCCCACCACCCACCACCACCACACACCACCACCACACCACCACCCCACCACCACACCACCACCACCCCACCACCACACCACCACCACCACACCACCACCACACACACCACCACCACCCCACCACCACACCACCACCACCACACCACCACCACACACCACCACCACACCACCACCACCCCACCACCACACCACCACTACCCCACCACCACACCACCACCACCCCACCACCACCCCACCACCACCCACCACCACCACACCACCCACCACCACCCCACCACCACCCCACCACACCACCACCACCACCCCACCACCACACCACCACCACCACCCCACCACCACACCACCACCACCACCCCACCACACCACCACCACCACCCCACCACCACACCACCACCACCCCACCACCACACCACCACCACCCCACCACCACCCACCACCCACCACCACCACCACCACACCACCACCACCCACCACCACACCACCACCACCACGGTCAATGAACGCGTGCCCTCAGGGCCCCGCGCTGCACCGCGGACGTCAACGACTCCGCGGCGTCGTTGGCAAGAGGAGGTCGCTGTGTGCCGGGCGTCACCGACCGATCTTGCTACAAATTTGACAAATGACACAGCAAACAACTCAAATGGGACCACGCGCAGCAGCAGTAGTAGCAGCATCAGCAGTAGCAGCATCAGCAGCATCAGCAGCAGTAGCAGCAGCAGTAGCAGCAGAAGTAGCAGCAGCAGCATCAGCAGCAGTAGCAGCAGCAGCATCAGCAGCAGTAGCAGCAGCATCAGCAGCAGTAGCAGCAGCAGTAGCAGCAGCAGCAAGAACAGCAGCAGTAGCAGCATCAGCAGCATCATGAATAATCGCCCCTCTGCTGTGATAATTCGGCAAGGACTCTCGTGAAAAACGAGTCTCGAGTCTCAGCGAGGTTTCCCTGGGTGAACAAGCAGAATCATAATAATAATAGAGAAAAGAGAGAGTTAACAATTAATAATGAGTGCGAGAGAGAGAGAGAGAGAGAGTTAGACAGAGAGGTAGAGCGAGCGAGAGAGCGAAATAGAGAAGTTGAATTAGGCGGGTATGACAGAGCGAGAGAGAGAGAGAGCAAGAGACGGAGCAGGAGAGAGCGATAAAGAGGGCAAGAAAGAAAGAGCATGAAAGAGAGAGAGAGCGAGAGATGGTGTAGCAGGATATAACAGAGCGAGCGAAACAGAACAAGCGAGAGAGAGACTGCGAGAAGGGGCTGCGTGTAGAACGAGAGAGAGCGAGAGAGAGAGTGAGCGAGAGAGTGAGCGAGAGAGTGAGCGAGAGAGTGAGAGAGTGAGCGAGAGAGTGACCGAGAGAGTGAGCGAGAGCGAGAGAGAGAACGAGAGAGTGAGCGAGAGAGTGAGCGAGAGAGTGAGCGAGAGAGTGAGCGAGAGAGTGAGCGAGAGAGTACTGAGAGGCGAGAGAGTGAGCGCGAGAGAGTGAGCGAGAGAGTGACTGAGAGAGCGAGCGAGGAGAGTGAGCGAGAGATGGAGCGAGAGAGTGAGCGAGAGAGTGAGCGAGAGAGTGAGCGAGAGAGTGAGGAGAGAGTGAGAGTGAGCGAGAGAGTGAGCGAGAGAGTTAGCGAGAGAGTGAGAGAGTGAGCGAGAGATGTGAGCGAGAGTTGAGCGAGGAGAGTGAGGCGAGAGAGTGAGCGAGAGAGTGAGCGAGAGAGTGAGCGAGGAGAGCGAGAGAGAGAACAAGAGAGTGAGCGAGAGATGTGAGCGAGAGAGTGACTGAGAGTGAGCGAGAGAGTGAGCGAGAGAGTGACTGAGAGAGTGAGCGAGAGAGTGAGCGAGAGAGTGAGCGATGAGAGTGACTGAGAGAGAGAACGAGAGAGTGAGCGAGAGAGTGAGCGAGAGAGTGAGCGAGAGAGTGACTGAGAGAGCGAGCGAGAGAGTGAGCGAGAGAGTGAGCGAGAGAGTGAGTGAGAGAGTGAGCGAGAGAGTGAGCGAGAGAGTGAGCGAGAGAGTGAGCGAGAGAGTGAGCGAGAGAGTGAGCGAGAGGTGGGGGTTTTACATAAAGCTAAGTTTAAAAATGTAAAAAAAAAAATTATTTTACGAAATGATGAAGGAAGCAAAGTGCCGAATACACCGAGCATCTTCTTGTTTCCAATGATCGTAAAAAAAAAGAGAGAGGAGAGAGAGAGAGAGAATGAGAGGGTAAAAGGGACACACATTTCCGCACGCTCGCGTCCCGCGGGAGCCGAGCGCTGGAATTGCTGCAGAGCGGCCCCGGGCTGGGCTGGGCTGGGCTGGGCTGGGCCGGGCTGACCCCCGTGCAGCCCGTGGCGGAGTGCGGGCGAGCAGTCGGCGCACGGAACCGGGGCAGTGATATCCCGCGCACCCCACCACTACTCGTAGCCTCGAGGGTGGAGTGGGGTGGACGTGGAATGTTTCCACCGCCCCCCCCACCTCCCAATGTATATGTTTACATACGCTTACAACGGACGCGTTCCGTGTTATAATGGGCGCATTCCGCGTTATAACGGACGCGCGTTTCGCGTTGTGCGAAATGTGTTCCCTAAACGTAAGAACCGCGTTCTAGCGACAACGCGTTGCGGTGTGAACACCACGTGATTATGGAGGGCTTGGCGTGTGTATAAACGATATTGTCCGTGTTAACTCATCGTCACCATCAGCATCATCGTCGTCGTTGTCTGTCCACTGCTCGATCAATCCCTCCACCACGTGGTGGTGGTCGTCGTCTTTCTCCCCCGGGTGCTCTCCCCCACCAGACCTCGACCCTTTGAGCCGTGAAGCCCTCTGGCCGACCCCATCATAATAATATTAATACTACTACTACAGGAGGTGTTACAGCCAAATAGACATATATTGTCATACAAGGCATCATCAAGTGCCGCGCAGACTTGTGGCAAGACGTGCAAACAAAGATGATTTGGTAATCATGATCGCGTTGTCCTTGGCTATACAGTCTACGTTATGGCTTCGTCTCACCGGTGCTTTGGGGAAAAGGACGCCAATAAGGCAAACAGTACAAGGGCAATGCAAACGCCAAAGCGTTCACAATATCTCGGGTTAAGTAGGTCTATCGACGGGACCATTGCTGCTGGGGTTGAAGATGATTAAGGATGTGGCAATATTTTTCGATTTAAAGCTTTCGTGACTGCAGGGATTCATCTTCTTGGTTCTTTCGGTAAAGTCACGTAGAAGGGAAATAATAAAATAATAAAAATAAAACATAATACAATTCTCACGACGTTTCGGCCACAACACAGGACGGCTGCTTGTGTTGTGGCCGAAACGTCGTGATAAGTGATTTTATTATGTTTAAATTTATTTATTTTATTATTTCCCTTCTACGCGACTTTACCGAAAGAACCCAGAAGATGTGGCACTAATCAAGGATGTGTTAAGATGTTGAGGTGGCCACGGTGGCGAGATGTGAACTACCTCGCATGGTATAAAGAATGTCGTGGCTTCGATCCAGACCCCACTGAGGCCTGCTATACATTTGGAGTTTGCACGTTCTCCCTGTGGTCGGCTGTGATAAGTGTCCTTGTGATGACAAACCACTCCGTTGAACTATAATTGATGATAACCGGGTCGCTTCTGAAAAAGAGCTACTATATATCTCAGTGGGCCTTACCTGGTTAAAGAGAACATAGTTTAGTTTGAGTTTCAAACACCAACACGCCTAAATTTGATGTAAAGCTTTCGTGACTGCAGGGATTCATATTCTTGGTTCTTTCGGTAAAGTCACGTAGAAGGGAAATTATAAAATAAGAATACATTTTTTTATTATTATTTTCCTTCTACGTGACTTTACCGAAAGAACCAAGAACACCAACACGCCTGTATCGTCAATAAAATGTCGCTGATTTGCGATCCACACAATCCTCCACTTGCCTCTGAGTGTAATTCCCAGCGAGCCATGTGGCACTTGCTTCAGAAACGCGTGGTCATGCACCACAAATATGGAACGAAAACTGAAAAGTGTGCAAAGAAGCAGAGCGAGAGAGAGATAGAGAGAGATGCGCGCTTGGAATCACGATGAGATTGAAGCCACTGGAACACGGCACTTTGAAATCTAGATTTGAAAACGAATTTCTTTAGAACTGATTTTTTGCTACGTACGGTGCTAAATAAGTTCAACATGCATAGATACAAAGAGTAGCACGTGCATGAGAGAACACACCACGTGTTGATGGCATCAGTCGAACTCTGAAGAATGGTAGTACATTAAATGCGCATGGCTTCGTCCGTACAGCAGCTTTACATTTGTCCTACCTGTCGCTATTACCATTAGACAATCCAGTGGAAAAAAAACATTCTGCCGCGTGCGTCTGATTGCCCATTAATAGTTCTCAGATTTTGGCATCCAATTCGGCTCAGAAGTACTTAATGTTGCTGCCCCAAAATGTTTGGAACCACCAAGTTTCCTGTCTTGACAGGGCACCACGCTGGCAAGATGGTAACTACCTCGCCTGGTGTACAGGAGGTCGAGGGTTCGATCCCAACCCCCCTTGACACCTGCTGTGTATTTTGAGTTTGCATGGTTTCTCTCTCCGTGGTCGCACACAGATTTTTCTCCGGGTCCATCCGGTTTATACATTTATAAACATGCATTGTTGAGCATTTGGCTGCTATGAATGTCCGCATGATAAGCAACTTTGTTGAGCTATCATTTGTGGGCCAGGTCGCTTCTGAAAAAGAGCTACTTTATAGCCTCGTGGGCCTTACCTGGTCAAATAAAAATAGTAAAAAAAAAATGCATTTCCATCTCTGTCCTCATTTCAACTGACTCTGTTAAAATCACGAACGTTTAAGTGCGAATTAAATTTTACAACGTGATGGCTTTATTAAGTTTGTTCGCTTTTAATCGGTAATTGTGTGACGTGCTTTGATGTTGTCTGCCGGCCGAGCCGCCCACCTCGTAAAATATCTTCCTAACACTACAGGCTTCAGCATGGCTGATGATGATGGTGGTGGTGGCTTGGGGAGGCCATCATCCAAGCAGTGGATTGATCATGGCTAATGATGAAGATGATGATTATCGAAATGTCTGTGAATCAAAACAATTACATTCCAGGCCTGTGTATGTGTTGGAACCTAGCACGTGGTGAGTGATGAGCGCAGTGCAGTTTGACGATCTGGATTAGTGCGTGCCCATTGGGTGAATGATTTGTTTTAGCCAGGTCGCCACGGTAGCGAGATGTTAACTACCTCGCTTGGTATACAGCAGGTCGTGGGTTCGATACCAACCCTGACGGTACCTGTGCATTTTAAGTTGGCGTGTTCGCCCCGTGGTCGCTTGGATTTGTCTCTGGGTCCTCCGGTTTTTCCCTCCACATTTAGAATCAACGTCTGCTATAGATGTACACATGACAAGCCCCTTCGCTGGGCTATCATTTGTGGCCAGGTAGCTTCTGAAAATGAGCTAAGTAGCTCAGTGGGCTTGACCTGGTAAAATGAATTGTTTTTAATAGTTGTAGTTTCAGATGGACTGGCCACCTGACCAGAATGCCCTACGCGAGACTTCCAAAACAAGTCTTCTTTGGCGAGCTGAGGAATGGCAAGCGAGCACAAGGTGGCCCCAAAAAGCGCTACAAGGACACCCTTAAAGCTTCCTTGAAGAGCTTTAGATTCGACCTGAAAATCTGGGAATCCCTAGCACAGGACCGACCTGCCTGGAGAAGAAAAGTACAGGACGGTGCAGTCCTCTGTGAGAGTAGGAGACGCTCCTGTGCTATCTTGAAGAGGCATCAGCAGCGCAAATCTACCAAGGAAGGACGTGTGGCTGCACCTCAGAGCTCTACATCCTCCCTGACCTGTCCAGTGCGCCACAGGGAATTCCGGGCTCGGATTGGCATCTTCAGCCATCTGCGCACTCATCAAAACCCAACAAAATGACAAACGTGCCATGGTCATCATCAACTTTGATGGACGAACAAGAAGAAGAAGATTAAGATTCCACTGTGTTCGATTATAAATGAGTGCGGAATCGATAATTGAATCCAAACCCGATTATTGATTTAGGAATAATCGCTTCACAAACCTTGTCGAAGACAAATAGGTCTTGCCTTAACACGTATAGCCTCAGCAGACTTTTGGACAAGTGCTGTTCACGAGTATCTATGAGCGCAGGCACGGCACACGAGGGGGTATGTGGCCAGCACCACACCCGGTCGCCTTTGTCTCCCTCGTGGCGATGTTCACAGCCCCGGACCAGGTAGTCATTTGAGGTTGAGTGGATCTGCAGCGAGGCCCAGGACCACATCAATCAATCGTCACTGGTATTGGCCGTGAGCGGATAATCGATCTCGGGTGGCCGGGGTTTCCTAGCGCAGTGCGCTAACCATTGCGCCACCGCTCCCGATATCATCACAGGCACTTCCCCCACACGCGTACACACACACAGCACACTCTAACGAATCACACCTATTATGCAGACAAATCTTAACATAGTTTTTCATCTCTCTCTCCTCTGGCTAATTACATTTTTTTACATTACACAGGTGTAATTTATGTCATTTAATAAGGCAATGGGGCTTGAACTAATGACTGTGAATGCTCGTTATATTGGCCCAATTAACAGATACCTCCCAGATTTATTGTCTTCATTAATCCGACATAAAATAAATACTTGCCATTGTTCCGCCGTGATGAAACTTTGTCCGGGAATGCTAAGCTCATACGCGTATCTTTGTACTTTGTTTTTTTTGCCAGCACCGTTGCTCTTCCTGGGTTCGACACCAGGTCTCGACCCGGTTCTCCACATTTAAACATTCCTGGTAGGACCAAGCCTGAAAATGATAATAATATTGATCATTATCTCATTATGGGGAGTGGTAGTGTAGCGGTTAGTGCGCTGTGCTACAAATCCGGTGACCCGGGTTCGATTCTCGCTCATAGCCGACTCCAGTGACGATTATCTGAACCGGTCCTGAGCCTCCCGTAGGTCGACTCAGCCTCCCTGGTGCGGTGTGTCAACATCGTCACTGGGGAGACAACGGCGGCCGGGTGAGGTTGCTGGCCACCCACCCCCTCGTATACCGTTCCGGTGCTCGTAAATTGCACTTGCCCCAACAGCCCAATGAGGGCCTTACCGGGATCGTTGTTGTCGTCTCATTATGTGTGGTGACGGAGCCTAGTGGCGCGACTCTAGCGACCGCCTTGGTTAATACTGCGGGGTGTATTAACCATAACAACAAAATACGATACCCCTGCCGCCTGATTCACACACATTTGACGTCACAGGAACCCCATGACGTAAATTCGCAAGAATTGGGCCATTTCGAGTGTAGCCGGTCTGCCCCGCCGCGAATCCTTGCGATGGGGGACAGGTCATAGACAACAACAATAGCACAAACAATAAAGTTAGGAGACGATGAGTAGAGACTCCGTGTTGTGATCTGCCCTCCGGAGAAGTGGCCAACGACTTTGGCAAGACCCTCCTAAAAATGAATCACGAGACTCGACGAGGCTTTCCATCCTCAGGTGAAGAACAGGTCTGTCGGAAAGACAGAGTCTGAATGAGACGGCTGCTTGCGTTGTGGCAGAAACATCGTGAGAATTATATTATTTTATTATGTTTTCTTTTTATTATTTATTATCTCCCTTCTACGTGACTTTACCGAAAGAACCAAGAAGATGAATCCCTGCAGTCACGAAAGCTTTAAATCGAAATAATATTTTACCCTGCAGGAAAACCTCTCCGAATCCTAAGACTCTCGGTTCCCCAGGAGGATCTTGTGTTGGGATGTTCTTTGGCCAGGGTTTTCCCCCCGTAGAATAAATTAGGGCTGGTTTGCATTTCGTGTGTGGGAGGGAGCCGGAGTGACTGGAGAAAACCCCGCCGCGTATATCCGAGGGGAAAACGCACAAAGATTCGCACAGACCGGCACGCGAACACGTTTGCCCACGCTGCCATGTGTTATGGCCGGACTCGCAGTAGTGCTGTGTGTTTTGGAGTCTCAAAGACTCAGTGAGACTCGGTGAGACCCGAATATTCAGTGAGACCCAAAGAATCAATGAGACCCAAAGACTCAGTGAGACTTAGTGAGACTCAAATATTCAATGAGACTCAGCGAGACCCAAAGACTCAGTGAGACTCGGTGAGACCCGAATATTCAGTGAGACCAAAATAATTAATGAGACCCAAAGACTCAGTGAGACTTAGTGAGCGTGTACCCGAGGGAAAAACGCACAAAGATTCGCACAGACCGGCACGCGAACACGTTTGCCGACGCTGCCGTGTGTTATGGCCGGCCTTGCAGTAGCGCAGTGTGTTTTGGAGTCTCAAAGACTCAGTGAGACTCGGTGAGACCCGAATATTCAGTGAGACCCAAAGAATCAATGAGACCCAAAGACTCAGTGAGACTTAGTGAGACTCAAATATTCAATGAGACTCAGCGAGACCCGAATATTCAGTGAGACCCAAATAATCAATGAGACCCAAAGACTCAGTGAGACTTAGTGAGACTCAAATACCATTGGAACCTCATTTGCCAGTAGAAAAATATGATATTTGTTTTTTTACCCTTTTATCTGGCAACAAAACTGACACCTTTTTTTTACAAGGAGTCATGTTTGCATAGACCACAATACCTGCAGTCGGAATTCAAACAAAAAACATAACTCTGATAATGACTCCTTGTAAAAAAGGTGTCAGTTTTGTTGCCAGATAAAAGGGTAAAAAAACAATATCGAGACTCAAATATTCAATGAGACTCAGCGAGACCCAAAGACTCAATGAGTCTCAATGAGACCCACAGATGCAATGAGACCCAAATATTCAATGAGACTCAAAGACTCAGTGAGACTTAGTGAGACTCAAATATTCAATGAAACTCAGGGAGACCCAAATATTTAGTGAGACTCATACAATCAGTGAGACTCAAGCAAAGAACATGGAATACAGACGTAGAGTGCCTGTCTTAAAGCTTTCGTGACTGCAAGAATTCATATTCTTTGGGTCTTTGGGTAAAGTCACGTCTTTGCCCTTTGTGTGTGTGTGTGAGATGGATGGAGAGGTGGGGGAGGATGTGTGTTGGCGTGTTGGTGTGTTGTTCAAAGAAACCAATCTACTTTACCGAAAGACCCAAATAATAGAATTACTGTGCTTTCACAACAAGGGTTGCCCGTTATGTTTCTATCATCTGCCTTTGTTCTAACCATAGTGCGCTTATGCCTGCGTCCGAGTAACCCTGCGAGTGAGTGAATACGTTGCACGAGTTCTAGATTTGAAGCTTTCGTGACTGCAAGGATTCATATTCTTAGGTTTTTTCGGTAAAGTCACGTAGGTAAAAAATTTAAATTAATAAAAGTAAAATAAAATAAAATCACGACGTTTCGGAGGTAACACAAGCTTCCGTCTTCATGCTGTGACTGTTCCACCTGAAGACGGAAGCTTGTGTTGCCTCCGAAACGTCGTGATTTTTATTTTCATTGTTTATTTTACTTTTATTTATTTTAATTTTTTACCTACGTGACTTTACCGAAAAAACCTAAGAATACGTTACACGAGGCCAGCAAACATCGACACTAACCACGGTAGTGACAGCGTTGATTACTTAGCAGGGTCACGTGGGGACGTGTTTAGCAATCGTCCGGCGCGTGCAGCGTGGAACGCGTTACATTTGTATTTGAATGGGGAGGAGAGTGGTGGTGTAGTGGTGGTGTAGTGGTGGTGTTGTGGTGGTGTAGTGGTGGTGTAGTGGTGGTGTAGTGGTGATGGAGTGGTGGTGTAGTGGTGGTGTAGTGGTGGTGTAGTGGTGATGAGAGTGGTGGTGTAGTGGTTAGCGCGCCGCGCTACGAACCCGGCGACCAGAGTTCGATTCCCGCTCATGGTCAACACACAGCGACGATTATCTGAACCGGTCCTGGGCCTCCCCTAGGTTGACTAAGCCTCAAATGAGTTCCTGGTACGGTGTGTAAATATCGTTACTGGGGAGACAAAGGCGGCCGGGCGTGGTGCTGGCCCACCCACTCACCGGGTCCACCGGTTATCCCCTCCACATGGAGAGAATCAACGTGCGTTTCCAGTATTTGGCTGCTATATATTTCCACACGAGAAGCTGTGATTTGTGATAGCTTCTGAAAAAAAAGCCGCATCGTTCAGTGGACCTTAGCTGGTAAAATAACAAAAAATAGTTTATAGTTTATAGATTTGAAGATTTCGGTAAAGTCACGTAGGTAAAAAAAAGATTTTTTTTTATTAATTTTAATTTCATTTTTTACCTACGTGACTTTACCGAAAAAACTAAGAGTATATAGTTTTTAGTTTAGTAGCTATCGTGAGTAGGGTTGTGTACGTGTACGTGTGCAGCTCTTTTGCTCATCCACTGCTGGATGACGGCACCCTCGCCACCACGTCGGTCGCGGGGTTACATTTGTCATACTTCACCTCGCTGGTCAATGCGTGCTGGTGAAGATGGGGAGCATAGACCACGGGAGGAGAGAAGTACGGTACAGTACAACACAAGAGACGTTGGTACATTGTCTCTCCTTCCATCCGCAACGTAATCCCTCTGTAGCCTATAGCAGCTGTGAGCCTTAATGTCAACTCAAATCCCATGCTTGACAAAATGACCCGGGAATTGAAACGCGGTGAAGACTGTGGGATGAATCATAATGGGGCTTTGAATACGAATGGTTAAATAAAGTACGGACATTATCGTCCACACAGAGAAAGACAACAGACACGTGGACTTGCGTACATGCAAGCAAACCCACAGACACTTGAGACACACACGCACCGATACACGTTGAACTAAACAATTGTAATTATATTATTTTCAATAAACAATTTTTATTTTACCAGATATGAGCCACTGAGCTACGTAGTTCTTTATTAGAAGCGACCTGGTCACAATCGATAGCCCAACGAAGTGGCTTATCATGTGGAAATGCATAACAGCCAACTACTCTAAACGCACGTTTCTAATAGACATCCATACATCCATACAGGGAACACACACACACACAAACACATCAACACACACGCGCACGGACACAAACACACAAAGACAAAGATCCCCCGTATACCCCTAACAGCCTTTTGGAGTGCTGTTAGCGAGCACTTATGACGGCCGGCACAGCAAACGAGGGGGTGGGTGTCCAGTACACACATGCACGTAGGCACAGACACACGCAAACACATAGACAAAGACAAAAAACACACAGACACATGCATACAGGCAAAGACATACAGACGCATACACCCACATCCATACACACAAACACAAAGAGGCTTGTGGAGCCCCAAATGTGGTTTCAGGCCAGGGCGGTCCTGCACGGATGATATATTCCCTATCCGTCTGCTACAGCAGAGGTGTACGGAATTTCAAAGGGACCTACATTTCTGCTTTATTGACCTGGTCAAGGCCTATGGTACCATCCGTAGGCCAGGACTCTGGGTTGTTCTTCGTGTATTCGGGGGTCCCTGATTCTATGCTCACAATCATTTACAGACGGTCATGATCAAGCTTCGTGGCAGGGAGTCAGAGCCAGTCCCTGTTCACCTTGCGGTGAGACGGGGATGTCCGCGTGCTTCCACATTATTTTAAAACATCTTCGACCACGCAGTTCAAGGAGCCTTCCGCGTCTGTAGCAGTGGAATGTATATCTGGTACAGATACAATCGGAGGCTGATCGACACCCAGGTGCGGTCACAGGGATGGATTCCTACTTGGTCCACCAGGTTATGTTTTGCTGAATCGTCTGATGGTTGCTGCTCACTCTGAGATGGAGCTGGAGGTTCTGATGCTGAATCTGGAGCGTCCCACTTAGAAGTGGGGCCTCACATTCAATCCCACCAAAACTAAGCACCTGCCTTGGGTATATCGTATAATAAAATACTCCACCCCCTCTACTCCTCATGAGTGATGGTGCCGTCATGGAGAGAGTGGAGAAGTTTTTGTACCTGGGCAGCGTGCTTATGACCAACTCCGGTTTGGCAACAGAGGTCTCACTCCGAATTAGCCGAGCGGCATTATATTTTCGTCAACAGCCGTAAGGCTGTATGAAACCTACCCAGTCTGTCGCTCCAGAAGAAACTCTGAATCTTCTCGGCCAAAGTCATGCCCTCCCTTCTCTTCGCTTGCGACACGTGGACCACCCGTAATGGAACTCTGCGCGGGTTAGAAACATTTCGGCTGGCCTGCCTACGATCCATCCTGGGTTTAACCAGGCTGGAATGTGTGTGGAGCTCACACATCTTGGGAAGATCTGGACACATTCTCACCAGTGAGCTCCTCCGGTAGGCAAGGCTGCGTTGGCTGGGTCACGTAGACCGCATGGCCAGCCACTGCATGCCCAAGCAGATTTTGTTTGGCCAGATCGAACGTGCTAAACGAGCACGACACGGACTGGAAAAGAGATGGAGTGATGTGGTACAATAGGACGTGGAGCTGAGTGGACTTGCTGATGACCGGTAGCAGTGGTGTCAAGATCGGCCTCTGGAGGAGGCTCGTGATAGACGCTACTGGGCAGTTGGAGGGCAGACGCCCTCCAACAGCGAGCGCCGGTTGTGAGTATGTGTGCGAGTGTTTATGTGTGATTGTGTAAATGAGTGTGTATGTGTGTGTATGTATGTGTGAGTGTGTATGAGTGTGTATACGAGAGAGTGTGTGTGTGTGAGTGTGTATATGAGTCTGTATACGAGAGTGTGTATACGAGAGAGTGTGTGTGTGAGTGTGTGTATACGAGAGTGTGTATATGAGAGTGTGTATATGAGTGTGTGTATACGAGAGTGTGTATACGAGAGAGTGTGTGTGTGTGAGTGTGTGTGGGTGTGAGTGTGTATATGAGAGTGTGTATATGAGAGTGTGTATACGAGAGAGTGTGTGTGTATATGAGTCTGTATACGAGAGTGTGTATATGAGAGTGTGTATATGAGAGTGTGTATACGAGAGAGTGTGTATATGAGTGTGTGTATATGAGAGTGTGTATACGACAGAGTGTGTGTGTGTGAGTGTGTGTATATGAAAGTGTGTATATGAGAGTGTGTATACGAGAGAGTGTGTGTGTGTGTGTGTGGGTGTATATGAGAGTGTGTATATGAGTCTGTATACGAGAGTGTGTATATGAGTGTGTGTATACGCGAGTGTGTATACGAGAGAGTGTGTGTGTGTGAGTGTGTGTGGGTGCTGGGTTAAGCAGCGCTAAGAGGCTGTCACGCGCCGCGCGCTGCGCACCCCGAGGCCACGAAATTAATCAGCGCCGCGCGCGCTCCCAGCCACACGGGTCAGATAAATCAGCGGCCCACTTAGAGGGGGGGAGGGGAGATGGGGTGGGGGCTTGGGGGGGAGGTGGTGACCGTGAGTCTGCTGGGGCAAGTGCTATCAGCGAGCGCCTATTAAGGCCACCACATCGGAGCTTGAGGCCGCGGTGGTGGTCAACGCAGCGCGAAAGGCCCCCCGAGTTTTCCTACCGTCGTGCCCATGCTGTTTTGCTGCTTTCACTTGCCCCAATATTGTGCGAAGGCTATATGGGATATCTTTGCCCTTTGTGCGTGTGAGATGGAGGGAGGGGTGGGGGAGGGTGCGTATGCGTGTTGGTGTGTTGTGTGGGTTCGTGTGTAAGGCTCTGTGTGTGTGTGTGGGGAGCGGTGGTGTAGCGGTTATCGCGCTGCGCTATGAACCTGGAGACCCGGGTTCGATTTCCGCTCACAGCCAACACCCAGTGACGATTATCTGAACCTGTCCTGGGCCTCCCCTAGGTCGACTCAGTCTCAAATGAGTACCTGGTGCGGTGTGTAAACATCGCCACTGGGGAGACAAAGGCGATCGGGCGTGGTGCTGTCCACCCACCCCCTCGTGTGCCGTTCCGGCCTTCATAGGTGCTCGCTAACAGCACTTGCCCCTACAGTCTGTTAAGGCTATACGGGGGATCTTTGTCTTTGGGGTGTGTGTGTGAGGCTGTGTGTGTGTGATTGAGGCTGTGTGGGGGAAGGGGAGGCGTGAGGCTGTCTGTGAGGCTGTGTGCCGACTGGGGGGGGTGTGAGAGAACGCGAGATGATGCTGTGGATGAGAGTGCGTGTCTGTGTGAGTGTGCGTTTGTGTCCATGGGTCGCCTCAGCCTTAAACGAGTACTTGGTGTGGTGTGTAAATATTGCCACTGGGGAGACAAAGGCGGCCGGGCGTTGTCCTGGCCACTCATGTGCGTTAGAAAGAAAATGGGTACCTAGTGTTGTAAATATCGGAACTGGGGAGACAAAGGCGGCCGGGCGTTTTGTAGGCAACCCATTCCCTTCTGTGCTGTGCTGGCCTTGGCTTCAGCAGCACTTGCCCCAACAGTCTGCTTAAGGCTATACGGGTATTCTTTGGCTTTGTAGTGATATCTTGAAACCAGAAACGACACCAGTTTCGGTATCATCATCATCAGCGCCCCAGCCACAAGCCCCACTACTATAACCACTGTCATCATCATCAAAATCATCAGAATCATCATCATCAGCCGCATTAAATTAATCAACAAACAATATCGTCAGAATCATCATCACCATCAGAATCATCATCATCAGAATCATCATCATCATCATCATCAGCCGCATCAGATGCATCAACAAACAATATCGTCAGAATCATCAGAATCATCATCATCAGCAGCCGCATCAAATTTATCAACAAACAATATCGTCAGCAGCAGCATCATCCAACCACCACGGCCACCACCATCATCACCACCAGTAGCAAAACAAGAATAATATCATTGATTACCAAAAGTGAAATTCATCCTCGCCCACTTTTGTGTCGTCGTGCGGACAGTTACTGGACCCCGTCATGGGAATGTGGAATGGACACCGCCGTGGCTCAGTGGAGCGGGGGTGGGGGTCGTTCCCGGGGGTTTTGGGTCGACGGAAAAGAACGACCACTCGACCCCTTGCGGCTGTCCACCCTGACACCGAAATTCAACTCAGCGCCTCTTCTTCGCTGGAGAGACGAGGGGAATTGTTCGGCTTCATACTCTTAGTTTTTTCGGTAAAGTCACGTAGGTAAAAAAATGAAATTAAAATTAATAAAAATAAAATAATAAAAATAAAAAATAAAATAATAAAATTATTATTTAAAATAATAAAATTATTATTTATTTTTATTAATTTTAATTTCATTTTTTACCTACGTGACTTTACCGAAAAAACTAAGAGCATGAATCCTTGCAGTCACGAAAGCTTCAAATCTAGAATTGTTCAGCTTCCCCCCCGCCCGCCTCTCTCTCCCCGGGCGCACCTCCCCGGGGTGTCGGGTGGTGAGGACGAGTCTTCACGTCGTTGGGGAAGTCCTACTGGCAGCAGCAGCATCAGCAGCAGCAGAGGCTCGCGTCGTCGTGACGAGGTGAGGAGTCGTCGCCACGTCAGGGAACGGCCCCAGGAAGATGACGACGCCATAGCCCCCCACGCCAATCGGAGTCGCGTCTCTTCCCCCTGCTCCTCCTGCAGTTGCCTCTCTCACCCAGCACGAGAGGGGGCGCTCCTCCTCCTCACCCTCCTCACCCTCCTACCTCCTCATCTGCTCCTCCACCTTCACCTCCCTCCCTCCCCTCCCTCTCTCCTCCCCACCCTCTTCCTCACCCTACTCCTCCTCCACCTCCTCCTCCTCGGCCACCCCACGCCCTCCACGCTCTCCGAGGAGCTGTTCTCCGCGCGTCTCTCCTCCTCCGACTCGTTCCTCAATCTCAGCGCCCAGAGCCGCGCTCGGCTGAACTCGGCGAGAAGCCGCCTCGAGTTGCGCGACGGTGGTTCTCGTTCCGTGCAGTCGTTGGTGACGGGGCCGAAACGTCGAACACACGACACGCGACCACCTGGGTTCGTCACGGGCGCCTACAAGCCGGGTTCACACCCAGGACCTCAGCTGTGCTGGCTCACAGTATCTGACACGGCCATTATGAACCCCCTGAGAGACACAGAGAGACACCCAGACCCTGTTCACACCCAGGATTTCAGCTTGGCTGGGTCAGTGTCTCCGACACGGTCATTATGAACCCCCTGACAGACACAGAGAGACACCCAGACCCTGTTCACACCCAGGATTTCAGCTTGGCTGGGTCAGTGTCTCTGACTCGGCCATTATGAACCACCTGATCCACCCGCCCAGTTATTTGACCATACTTCCCCATGCGGGTCAGTGCGAGTTGGTGAAGGCGGGCAGCATAGAAGAGTATACCGACGGATTTTCTGTCACTCCCTCGTCCCGCAGAGCGGTCTGCAACGCTTGCTATTTGCGCATTTGTCGCCCATTCAAGCGCGATCCATGCTCAACACCGCTTAGCTTGCGAACTGTAGCGTGATCGGACGCGTTCCTTGTGATTTGGTCAAGCGCCAACTCTACAGATGTGGCCTGTCAACAATCTAGTCGCTACTCTGTCTCCTTCAGGAAGCAATGAGTGACAATCAAAGAGGCAATTCTACCGATCTAAAGAATGAAAGTCTTAGGAAATATATGTATATATGTTGAACTTCTTTCGCACCGTGCGTGGCTAAACGTGCTCATTGTAGGTGCGGGATTAACTGACCCCTGCCATGTAAATGTGGAATTTCCACCGCTGTCATCCTGATAGTATGAGTGGTTTGTGAAGTGACTTGGCCCCGCCACGTGAATGTGGAATTTCCACCGCTGTCATCCTGCTCGTATGAGCGGTTTGTAATGAATTACAATAGCCTCCGATTAGCACGACTGGCTACGTACGGTGCGAAAGAAATTGATCAGACCAGCGTACAACAAGTTGAATTTCTGCCAAGAGTCGGTGGTAATATTTATAAATCTACAGTGGATGGTCTTACCCGCGGCTATGAAATAAAAAAAATGTATGAGGTTTAATAGCAAGAAACTTGATCCTCAGGATGGGCTTGATTTTGCTTCTCGAAAAAATATTTGTTTTATTAATTACAGTGATGTTTGGTCGGTGTGTGTGTGTGTTTGTCTTTGTGGGGAGCGGTGGCGCAGCGGTTAGCACTGCGCTGCACAACGAACCCAGCCCATCCCACCTTGAGATCGATTCCCTGCCACGGTTACAAAACAGTGGCGAATGACATCAGAACTCGGCCCACGCATCTCCTAGGTCGGCTCAGACTTAATTGAGAACCACCAGGTAGAACATGGACTGTGCCGGCCTTCATAGGTCCGAGCTAACTGCACTTTTCCCAACAGCTTGTATGGGCTATACGGGGGACATTTGCCTTTGATATGTGTACCTGCGTTTTTGTTCACGTTTGTGTGTGTGTGGTCGTGTGTGCGCGCATGTAGAGCGGTGGCGCAGCGGTTAGCGCGCTGCGCTACGAACCTAACGACCCCAGTTCTATTTCCGCTCATGGCCAACCTCATTTGACGATTATTTGAACCGGTCCTGGGCCTCCCCTAGGTCGCCTCAGCCTCAAATGAGAACCACCTGGTGAGATGTGTAAATATCTCCACGGGGGAGACAAAGGCGGCCAGGCGCACCGCCTCGTGTACCGTGCCGGCCTTCGTGAGTCCTCGCTAACAGCACTTGCCCCAGTAGTCTGTTAAGGCTATACGGAGACCTTTGTATTTGTGTGTGACCAGATTTGCAATTGGGTTATTGATACCGGGTACAAGTTTTGGGATGAGTCTTACTTTCCGGAGCGTCTTATAATTCGCGGAATGTCAGCAGTATTTATTTAAAAAAAATTGGTGATTATTTAATCAACTTGTTTCGTGTGCAACGAAGAAGGGCCATTGTCCGAAACGTCGCCTATAATATATACAATTTCATTTTTTAAGGGCAAAGTGTTTTTGATGTACGTGTTGAATTTGTATTTTATTCGCAGTGTATTCAGTAAGTGGGTGTGCATGCATATGTGAATGTAGTTTGCATATCAGTGATGTTATATACGTGAATCTATCCCGTACATTAGCATAAAGCAGTGAACGTGTATGCTTGCAACTCATACATACGTTTGCATGTGTGAATTTACTCATTAACAGTGTACAATATATGAATGCAACTCTATGGAAATTGTACAAATGAGTGCATTTATACTATGTAATGCTATTGCATTGTGTGTGTGTGTATATATGAACGTAACACTATATATGAATGTAGCTCTACTATATGAATTGTATATATGTGAATTTAATTATGAATCAAAGACACTCACAGATGTAGGCTCCATAGGCCTCGGGGCATCCACCCAGGACCCCTTGGCTGCTTGCTGTGTTCTGTGTGCGCGTGCGTGCGTGCGTGTGTGAGTGTGCGCGTGTGTGTGTGTGCGTGTCTGTGTGTGAGGGCGTGGAGAGCGGTAGCGCTGCACTCCGAAACTGACGTGCCGAGTTCGATTCCTGTTCATGGCCACGACCGGGCATGTGCCTCCGCTAGGTCGACTCAGCCTCAAATGAGTACCTGGTGCGGTGTGTAAACGTCGCCGCTTGGGAGACAAACGCGGCCGAGCGTGGTGATGGCCACCTACCCCCTCTTGCTGTAGGAACAAGTGCTATTCGGTGCTCGCTAACAGCACTTGATCCTACAATCTGTTAGGCTATACGGGGATTTTTGTATTTGTGTGTGAGCAGCGGTAGTGTAGCGGTTAGCGCGCTGCGTAAACCAACCCGGCGACCCAAGTTCGATTCCCGTTCACGGTCACCAACAGTGACGAATGTCTGAACCGGTTTTGGGCCTCCTCTAGGTAGACTCAGCCGCAAATGAGTACTTGGTTTGGTGCGTAAACGTTGCCAATGGGAAGACAAAGGCGGTCGGACTTTGTCTTGACCACACCTCACCGCTGCTTTGCGTTCTTCCCACCTCCGTAGGTCGTCGCTAAATGCCCTTGCCCCAACCGCCGGTGCAAGCTATACGGGTGATCTTTATCTTTGTTTGTGCGCCTGCGTGTTTGTGAGCGCGTCTGTATCGCACGAACATTAAACAAACACCGCCAAGATTTATAGACTCGTAGGAATGCGATTCGACTCACGTGTACATATCAATCTCTCATGTGCCGCTCCGCTGTGTCACCGTGCGCGTGTGTCACTGTGTGTATATGAGTCATTTTGTGTGTACGTGCCACTGTGTGTGTCACTGTGTGTGTGCGTCATTGTGTGTGTCACTGTGGGTATATGAGTCATTTTGTGTGTGCGTGTCACTGTGTGTGCATCATTGTGTGTGTCACTGTGGGCATATGAGTCATTTTGTGTGTGCGTGTCACTGTGTGTGTCACTTTGTGGAAATGAGTCATTTTGTGTGTACGCGTCATTGTGTGTGTCACTGTGTATATGAGTCATGTTGTGTGTACGTGCCACTGTGTGTGTGCATCATTGTGTGTGTCACTGTGGGCATATGAGTCATTTTGTGTGTACGTGTCAATGTGTGTGTCACTGTGTGGAAATGAGTCATTTTGTGTGTACGCGTCATTGTGTGTGTCACTGTGTATATGAGTCATGTTGTGTGTACGTGCCACTGTGTGTGTGCATCATTGTGTGTGTCACTGTGGGCATATGAGTCATTTTGTGTGTACGTGTCAATGTGTGTGTCACTGTGTGGAAATGAGTCATTTTGTGTGTACGTGTCACTGTGTGTGTGTGCGTCATTGTGTGTGTCACTTTGTGGAAATGAGTCATTTTGTGTGTACGTGTCATTGTGTGTGTCACTGTGTAGAAATGAGTCATTTTGTGTGTACGTGTCATTGTGTGTGTCACTGTGTGTATGAGTCATTTTGTGTGTACGTGTCACTGTGTGTGTGTGCGTCATTGTGTGTGTCACTTTGTGGAAATAAGTCATTTTGTGTGTACGTGTCATTGTGTATGTCACTCTGGGTGACGATTATCTGAACCGGTCCTGGGCCTCCCCTAGGTCGACTCAGCCTTAAATGAGTACCTGGTGCGGTGTGTAAACATCGCCACTAGGGAGACAAAGGCGGTCGGGCGTGGTGCTGGCCACCCACCCCCTCGTGTACCGTTCCGGCCTTCATAGGTGCTCGCTAACAGCACTTGCCCCTACAGTCTGTTCAGGCTATACGGGGGATCTTTGTCTTTGTCTTTGTCACTCTGGGTATATGAGTTATGTCCAGCAAAAACAAAACCCTACCTTCTCGTGGCAACGCTGTGGTGGGCAGTGCCATGGGGGGAGGGCCAATTTAGATTGGCCTTTCTCTTCATGGCGTTTGTAACCACCACAGTGGCCAAATGGGGGCTCTGGACTGGTGCAAGGGGCTGGTTACCCCTCCACCTTCAATTAACTACCCATAAACTACGATGCAAAAAACGTATTAAGATTGTAACAGAGGCCCCGGGGGGACAGGCGTCTATGACGTCTCCTGGCCAAACCCCAATTGGCGGAGCCAGGAGACTGAATCCTTACCCTCGGGGCTCCTCCAGAAACAACAAAAAGCCACTTCGGATGGCAACGTGGAATGTTCGAACGCTCACTGTGGAGGAGAGGCTGCCACTCCTCTGTCTGTAGTTGGTTCGGTACTGCCTGGATCTCTGTGTTATTCAGGAGACCCGGTGGTCCGGCTCTGGCTCCTGCCACCATGAGGGGTGGACAGTCCTCTACTCGGGGCAGGAGACTGCCAAACAGCAGGGAGTGGCTCTTCTTCTGAACAAAAGAATAAAGCGGGCGTGGGAGCATGGCGGTGATGTGTGGGAAGTTGTAAGCTCCAGGCTACTTTGGGATCGCATTCCCATTAACCAGGGATGAGGAGTGGTGGTCGTGGTTCCTTATGCCCCCACCGTGGAGGGATGCAGGCAAGGCCGATGAGTCAGATGCTTTCTATGACCTCCTGTCACAGGTGCCTGGCTAAAGTGGCCCCACGGGATCGAGTCATCTTGTTGGATGACTTCAATGTCCGAGTTGGTCATGATGCTAGCACCTCGTCTGGAGTGATTGGGAGACATGGGCCAGATCAACTCATTAAAAACGGCAGGAGGCTACTCGATTTTTGTACAGTCCATGGGCTTGCAATTGTTCAGGCATCGGCGCAGCCACACAACATCATGAATGTATGCCGGGTCCAAGCAAGAACATCTGCTGGACTAAATAGTGACGGAACAGCGGATGCGGGCCCATGTCCTTGACACCAAGACCTACCGTGGAACTGCTTTGCCCACTGACCATCGACTTGCCATCTATAAGATGCGCCTGCCATTATTCCACTCCGGTGGTGGGTGTACACACAGGACCCCATTAAAACCCATAGTGGCATGGTCTCAGCTAGATGATGAAAGTTGCAAGCGAAAATTTCATCATCGCTTGTGGCTGGGGTTGGCATCGTTCCCCACTCCTCCTAATGTCGAGGGGAAATGGGAGAGGTTTTTGGATTGTGGTTCATGCAGCTGCAATGGCTGCTTTGGGTACACGGTCCAGACCTCCTCAGAGACCCTGGCTGACAGAGGAAGTGTTCAGGCTGGCTGAGAAAAAGAGACAGGCCCACTCTCATCGCCCACAGCATCCCACGCCAGAGAATGAGGCTTACCGCAGCTTTCGCTAGGAGGTTCGGAGAGCTGTTAGGCGCTGCAACTATGGTTGGTGGTCGTGGGTTGCTTAGGAGATGGAGTCTGCCTCAATGGCCCACGATCACAAATTGCTCTTTAATTCCATAAAAAAAAGTTACCTGCAGCACCACACCTATTGCCATCCTTAGTGGAAAGAATGGTTATCCAATCTCCGACCCACAGGAACAGGTTTGCAAATTTTCTGAGCATATCCGTAAAGTCCTGGGGGAGGAGAAATCCCTCAGCCTGGAAAACATCGTGGGACAAAGTGGGGATGACCCTGCTGAGGCTGCGGTGCCTCAACTATTGGAAGGAGTCACGCCCTGTGAGTGGCTGGCTGAGGTGCCATCTGTTGAGGAAGTACTGAAGGCGATCCAGAGCCTGAGACCAGGAAAGCACAGCAAGTTGGCACAGTAGGGGGCACAGGTGGTGCATCAGCCAGTCATCTCAGTCAGTCGACTGGGTCTGCCCAGTGACCTCCTGTCAGCGGGCGTTCGACACTTCACGTGGTCTCAACATGCAAGTAGCCTGGCACAGGCGTCGTGGTGACGTCACCGCCACTTATTGGCGAGTGTCGGTTGTTGTTGCTATATGAATCATTTTGTGTGTACTTGTGCGTATCACTGTGCGTCATTGTGTGTGGTAGTATGTATACGTGTCATTTTGTCTGTAAGTGTCATTGTGTGTACATGTCATTTTGTGTGTAAGTGTCATATTGTGTAGTGTGTCATTATATAACTCATTGTGTGTATGTATCATTGTGTGTATGTGTCATTGTATGACTCATTGTGTGTATGTGTCATTGTATGACTCATTATATGTGTCATTGTGTTTATGTGTGTGTCGTGGCGCTTGTATGTTCTCCCCCTGCTCTGCAGAGTGGGTGAGTGAGAGTGAGGGTCTGAGTGAGTGAGCGAGAGAGTGGACTTTGTATATTCTCTCCTTCCCGTATCTGCAAGGCTTTCATTCCACAACTAATGACAACAACGACACAAATTATTACCGGTATTGGCACAAATATCCCAATGCTGAACATTTTACCTGCAAATATACTCAACTTGGACCATTCAGCATGGGCCCCGACTGTAACAACTCGGCAGGACCCTCCCGAGAAGAGTCTTGAGACTCAAAGAGGCTTTAATTTGCACTTAATTACGATAACAATACTCTTGCACGATGTCTCGGGGCGCTAAATCATGCACTGGAGAGCCGTATCAGATGTTAAACACACACACACACACGCGCGCGCAACTAAGTCGTGGGAATGTTGCAAAGGCATTCAATACCCCCGGTAATGATTCATTTGTTCCTATAAGGAAGGGGATGTTCCAGATGTCGCACTTAAAGAATAATCCAATGCCCCTTTACACATCACATCGTGAACATTATGTACGGTGGTGCTTGCAATGGGATCGTGCTTGCCCCCCCTCCCCCCCGATTGGCACGGATGCTTTTCGTCGGCAGGACCGATGCAGAGAACACGCACTTGCAGAGAACAGGACGAAGGCAGCAGCCACGGAGATGCTTGGGTGGGTCTCTACGCCGCCAGTTTCCTCTGTATTGCGAGGCCCCCACGGGGCCCACGGTGCAGCCTCTGAACGTGCGCCCCCCCCGCCACCACCCCCCCCCGCCACGCCACCCCCGCCACCCCCACCCCCCCCGCCACCCCCCCCCCGCCATCCCCCCCCCCCCGTCACCTACACACGCTACGGACCCCGTACTTTCAAGGGGCCCGCGCTAAACGCTTTCAAGCTATCAATTCCGGTTTCTGCACTTGCTCTATTACTATAGTACTGTACCGCCTTCAACTATCATGAACGACTGGGTGTTTAGGGTTAGAGATTTACCGCATTATCTGGCTGTATAGCAAATCATTTTTTTACTTTGTAAGTAAAAAATGTGTGTTTTTATATATTTTTTTTTATTTAGGGCCCCTTTGTAACATATTCTACAGGCCCTGCACTAGCTTAATCCGGCACTGTGATGATGTGTTATCGAAGCACCATCCGTCATCATCATCATCCCGTCATCACCGCCCATCATCATCACCGCCCGTCATCATCAGGTGAAAACACGCCAGTCATCATCATCATCATGCTGCTGCTGCTGCTGTCAAAGCCTCAACGACTTTCAAATGGTGTGGCGGCACTCACACACTGACGATGTCTTATCGGTGAAAGCGTCCCCTCCCTCTCCCATCTCCCCGATCTGAAAATGAGTGAAGAACGGCGCGGCTCTCATAGCTTTGACACATCAGCGAACTTTTGGCCAAATCTGAGACGTCTCCACCGCATCCGTTCTGGAAAAAATCCACCATTCCTCACGTTTATGGTCAAAAACCTGCGTATAATTCTCATCGTGTCTTATGCGGATGCACATAGCGCCCCGTTCCGAGACGCTTTGCAACGCTTGTAAAGTTGTACGTCAGATGACAGTGATTGGAGTAATGGGTGGGGTTAATAAAAGTGGTGGTTGTAGTTGTGGTGACGGTTGGGAGGACAGGCGGGAGTGGTTAAGGAGGGGTGGGGTAGTGATAGGGGTTGGGGTAGTGATAGGGTTTGGGGTAGTGATAGGGGTTGGGGTAGTGATAAGGGTTGGAGTAGTTATAGGGGTTGGGATAGTGATAGGGGTTGGGGTAGTGATAGGGGTTGGGGGTAGTGGTAGGGGTTGGGATAGTGATAGGGGTTGGGGGTATTCGTAGGGGTTGGGGTAGTGATAGGGGTTGGGGTAGTTATAGGGGTTGGGGTAGTTATAGGGGTTGGGGTAGTGATAGGGGTTGGGGTAGTGATATGGGTTGGGATAGTGATAGGGGTTGGGGTATTCGTAGGGGTTGGGGTAGTGATAGGGGTTGGGGTAGTGATAGGGGTTGGGGTAGTGATAGGGGTTGGGGTAGTGATATGGGTTGGGATAGTGATAGGGATTGGGGTATTCGTAGGGGTTGGGGTAGTGATAGGGGTTGGGGTAGTGATAGGGGTTGGGGTTGTGATGGGGGTTGGGGTAGTGATGGGGGTGGGGGTAGTGATGGGGGTTGGGGTAGTGATAGGGGTTGGGGTAGTGATAGGGGCTGGGGTAGTGATAGGGGTTGGGGTATTGGTAGGGGTTGGGGTAGTGATAGGGGCTGGGGTAGTGATAGGGGTTGGGGTAGTGATAGGGGTTGGGGTATTGGTAGGGGTTGGGGTAGTGGTAGGGGTTGGGGTAGTGATAGGGGTTGGGGTAGTGATAGGGGTTGGGGTATTGGTAGGGGTTGGGGTAGTGATAGGGGCTGGGGTAGTGATAGGGGTTGGGGTAGTGATAGGGGTTGGGGTATTGGTAGGGGTTGGGGTAGTGATAGGGGCTGGGGTAGTGATAGGGCTGGTCGAATGTGCGGGGCGGGCGGGGCAGTATCTGTAGCAAGGTGATGATGGGCTCAGGGAGGAGAGATGGGGGTTGTTTCAAGGGAGGAACGGCAGCTGCAGGTTGTTGTTGTTGTTATAGTGACGATGATTGCTCTGTGTGCTCCAGGGGGAGTTGGTTCCAGCGAAGGGGAGCGAGAAGGGAGAAGTGGCAGAGCGAGGGGGGCACAGCCGGCGAGAGGCTGGGAATCGAGAGGACGCGATGGGACACGATGGGACACGATGGGACAGAGTCGTGAGATACGAGAGAGATGGAACAAGATGATGCGTCTCAGCAGGCTATCGACGAGTACAAAGACAAAGATTCCCCGAATAGCCTTGACAGACTGACGGGGCAAGTGTTGTTAGCGAGCACCTATGAAGGTCGGCACGGCACACGAGAGGGTGGGGTGGCCAGCACCACGCCTTTGTCTTCCCAGTGGTGATGTTCACACACCGCACCAAGTACTCATTTGAGGCTGAGTCGACCTAGGGGAGGCCCAGGACCGGTTCAGATAATTGTCACCGGTGTTGGCCGTGAGCGGGAATTGAACTCGAGTTGTCGGCTACGTAGAACATCACGCTAACTGCTACACCACCACTCTCCCCACACAAAGATACAAAGATCCCCCGTATAGCCTTAACAGACTGTAGGGGCAAGTGCTGTTAGCGAGCACCTATGAAGGCCGGAACGGTACACGAGGGGGTGGGTGGTCAGACACGCGCCCGACCGCCTTTGTCTCCCCAGTGGCGATGTTTACACACCGCACCGGGTACTCATTTGAGGCTGAGTCGACCTAGGGGAGGCCCAGGACCGGTTCAGATAATTGTCACCGGTGTTGGCCGTGAGCGGGAATCGAGCCCGGGTCGCCAGGTTCGTAGCGCAGCGCGCTAACCGCTACACTACCGCTACCCACACACACACACAGTCACACACACACACAGTCACACACACACACACACCGTAACACACACTATAGGACAATCCAGAAGAGATCGATACAGTTTCAGGCGGAAGAGCAGATGCACACGTGGCAAAATCACACGTAAAAATGTGATCTTCCGAATTGGTCTTTTTGCTGTGTGAAGGACAAAGATAATCAGATTGAGCACAGATGATACAAGTTGTAAACGATTAATTCGTATATGAGCGAGGCTACGATTTGATTCGGAAATCGTGAATTTACACGAATTTGAAAAGTGGAATCGTGGAAATCGGGCGAGGTTACTTTGTTTGCTCTCGAAAATGCCGAACATCACCCTCTGAAAATACAAACCCGCGTCTTCCGTGGGGATACGGGGGCAGTGGGGGCAATTGGGGGGCAGTGAGGGGGGGGGCAGGGGGGCTGCGGGAGGGTTGGGGGGAGGGGAGGGGAAGGAGCTTGTGGCATTTGAAATCGTTATCGGATAGTATCGATTACAAATGCCACGAGCAGATGTATGCGCCGTACGTTTAATTTCTTTCGCACCGTACGCAGACAAACGTGCTCATCGTTTGACTGCGTGGTGGATCGCGATAAGATTTGAATCTACACCACTGATCTTCTTGGTTCTTTCGGTAAAGTCACGTAGAAGGGAAATAATAAAATAAAACATAATAAAATACAATTCTCACGACGTTTCGGCCACAACGCAAGCAGCCGTCCTCAGGTGAAGAACAGGTCTGTCGGAAAGACAGCAGGTTTCAGATGCTGTCTTTCCGACAGACCTGTTCTTCACCTGAGGACGGCTGCTTGCGTTGTGGCCGAAACGTCGTGAGAATTATTTTATTATGTTTTATTTTTATTATTTGATTATTTCCCTTCTACGTGACTTTACCGAAAGAACCAAGAAGATGAATCCCTGCAGTCACGAAAGCTTTAAATCGAAACTACACCACTTACATCACCAACTTGTGTTGAGTGGCTCCCTGGAACTTTTAAACGGACATTTGAACAGTTTTGAAATTTGATGTATTCACTCGTCATGTGAAACGTATTTTTATACGCATTATTATTGGACAGTCTTTTTTGTTTGTTTGTTAAACTGGGCGTTATCGGATATGATCGATTGCAAATGCCATTAAAGGCCACGACACAGAGGCATTGGGTCTCTGTGTGTCTATGTTGTGTGTCTCTCTCTGTGTCTGTGTTGTCTCTCTCTGCTTGTGTGTCTGTCTGTGTGTCTGTGTTTTGTCTCTCTCTCAAATTTAGTTCTACCTGATGACGGTTGCCTGTGTTGCAATCGAAACGTTGTGCTCTATGATTTCATTAATTTTCTTTCTACTTGACTTCACCGAAAGAACCAAAGAGTAACTCCTGCAGTGACGAAAGCTTCAAATCTAGTTTGGGCGAAGCTGTTGGTGAATTGCTGTTATATTGTTCAGACAACACAGCCTCACACCACGGGCCGAACATCTCACCTCGCGACCTACCCACGCAGCAACTCACGGCGCTTTGCTCAGTCCACTGCCGGATGACGGCTTCCCTACGCCGTTCCGGTCATGGTTTATTTAATTTATTTCAGCAGAAATGGCCCAGTGAGCTCCTTAACCTCCACCCTCACCCGCGACCGCACAGACCATGTGCTCCAGTCCAGAGGCGCCGTGGTGACGAGATGTTAACTCCCTCGGCAGGCATGTAAGAGGTCGTGGGTTCAATCCCGATCCTGACGCCTGCTGCTGTATATTTGGAGTTTTCGTGTCTCTCTCTCTCATCATCATCACGGTGGCTAGGATATGTTAACTACCTCGCTAGGTACGCAGGAGGTCGTGGGTTCGATCCAGATCCTGACGCCTGCTGCTGTATATTTGGAGTTTTCGTGTCTCTCTCTCTCATCATCATCACGGTGGCTAGGATATGTTAACTACCTCGCTAGGTACGCAGGAGGTCGTGGGTTCGATCCCGATCCTGACGCCTGCTGCTGTATATTTGGAGTTTGCGTGTGTGTCTCTCTCTCTCCCCGGGTGGATATTTCTCCGGGTCCTCCGGTTTCTTTTCCCCCACCCCTCCACATTTACGCGTTCAGAGTAATTGGCTACTGCAGAAAATTTCCATGTTTCAGTTTTCTACCTCTTCACTAGCGCGCCTGTTAAGCCCCCTTCATCCGGCTAAACAATTTTCAGTTCCATTTATTTGGTATAGCCCTGTGAGCCATGCGGCTCTTGACTCGGGTGCAACCGCAACAAAACAAAAACATGAACAGGAAACATCTTAAAGTGACTTACGCGCAACAGAAAAATCCTGGAAAAAACAGCAAAGTCTTCCAGAAAAAGCACCGTACATCAACGCTGTGTGCAAAAATCCTAGTGGGATGCAAGTCAAACAATAACAACTACGTGATAAGCCACTTCGTTGAGCTATCATTTGTGGCCAGGTAGCTTCTGAAAACAATACCTATAGAGCTCAATTGGCCTTGCCTGGCAAAATAAAAAAAAAGTTTAGTTCAGTTGAGATCTTAGTTACGCAGTCGCGGTTAAGTAAGTGGCAATACAAGCAGCGAGTGTCGCGCTACGTGTGCGCTAACCACTGCGCCACCGCTCGATCACACCTCCGATTAGCACGGTTGGCTACGTACGGTGCGAAAGAAGTTGAACATACATCCATCGGGAAAACCGACTGCAGTAGCATTGTTTTAAGAACTAAAATTTTCACCATTGGAACCTCATAAAAAAGGTGTCAGTTTTGTTGCCAGATAAAAGGGTAAAAACCCAATTATCAACTACATTTTTATTTTATTTTATTTAATAAAGCAAACAATCATACTTCACCACACTGGTTCATGAAGGTGATGAGTGGAGGGGTGACGTGGAGTCGGGGGCTGCTGAGAGGAGGGGGGGGGCGGGGTGGTGGGGGAAGGGGGGGGGCAGGCCCGGTTCAGATGCCACTCAACCCAACAGTTGACACAAGTAAATAATTAAAACGCGACGCGCTAACCACTGCGCCACCGCTCCGTCGCAATAAATTATCACTCGGCGTGGAGTCGTCATTGACGGCGCTGGGCGCTGGACGCGGCGTGCGTGGGAAATGCCTCGGGACGATACTTCAGTTGTGGCTTTAATTCCCACGCGACATCGCTCGGCAGGAGCCCCCCACAGACGCGGCCGTGTGCGCGACCGGTTCTCCCGGCCACGTGTTCAGACAACAGGCGCTCAGGTGACGCGTCCCAGAGTGCCGTGCGTGCGTTCGGTTGGAGAGGAGGGGGGGTGTTGGCCCCAGCCTCGAACGAGCACCTGGGTCGCGGTGCGTAAATCGACATTGCTACTTGGGAGACAAAGGCGGCCGGGTGTTGAGGGGGAGGGGGCTGGTCACCTAGGGCCCCTTCGCGTGTCGTGCCGGCCTTCATAGGTGGTCGCTAACAGCACTTGCCCCAATCGTCGGTTAAGGCTACACGGGGGATCTTTGTCTTTGCGTGCGTGTGTGCCCGCGCTATAACAAATGTCTCTATCCGGGGACGTCTTACATAGTCTCTCATTTCTACGTGGTGGAGGAGGCGGAAAAGGGAGTGCTGCCACATTGCCGATGCCAATTACGTAACCCAGAGACTTGTGGACGAGAGGAAACACAGACTGGAGAACCGCCACTCGTACGAGGAGGCATCCCCCAGTGCGCTGCATCGAGACGAACCCACTTGCTGTACTGCCACCACATTGTCCACCGTGTAAAAGAATTCGCCAATTTCATCACCTGGCCGCCTCCAAAACTCAGCAGAGGGGGTTTTGGGAGCTTCACAAATCTCCGCGTGATCCACCAACAATTGCATATCTACGCCCTTGTGGTGTCGTTGGTGTGTTGCCCGTCTGACGTGCGATGCGCCCCCAGGCCACGCATACCTCGTGTTTTGACTTCTGGCAATGGTAGCACATGGTAACACGATCGGGTTGTGCCTCCCACGTGTACCCGGCCGACCCCTGGGTCGACTCGGACTTAAATGCGCGTGCTGTGTGAGCACGAGGCAAAGGTGGCATTGGTGGCTGTCAACAAATATGTTTTAATTTCCACTTTGTTTCGCAGCTAATGGCAGACCCCAGTTGGAATGCACAGCACAGAGTAAACCGACCTCCACGTTGTATTAGGACGGTGCACCGATCATGGGCGTCACGCCAAAGCACGTACATAATTGCAGGCGGCGTTGACGTCACCACTGAGCTTGTGCCAGGCTAGGTGCGTCTTGACGCCACGTGAATTGCCGAGGGCTCTCTGCTGGCAGGAGATCACGGGATAAACCCAGGTGACACGGGTTGACTGACTGAGATGGCTGGCAGACGCACCACCTGTGCCCCCTGCTGTGTCAACTCGCCTGGCGCTCCGCTCGTTGTTGTGAGCGTCGCTTCTCCGCGCTCCGCTGTTGCTGGAGGGCGACTGCCTCCAACTGCCCAGCAGCAGCGTCCTTCACGAGCCTCCTCCTCCACAAAGGGCCGATCTTGACACTGCTAGTATCGGTTTTCGGCAAGCCAATTCAGATCCGCATCCTCTTATACGACTTAAGTCCATCTCTTCACTAGCGCGCCTGTTTAGCCCCCTTCATCCAGCCAAACAGTTTTCAGTTTCAGTTTCTTTCGTATAGCCCTGTGAGCCAATCGGCTCTTGAATCGGGTGCAACCGCAACAAAACAATAAACTAAAACATGAACAAGAAAATAAAGTGACTAAGCGCAAACAGAAAATCCAGGAAAAAACTGCAAAATCTTCCAGAAAAAGCACCGTACACCAACGCTGTGTGCAAAAATCCCAGTGGGATGCAAGTCAAACAACAACAACAACAACAACCACAAGACAACTTAGATTAAAGCCATCAGTCTAACTCCGTACTACAACAAACACATCTTTCGATTTAAAGCTTTCGTGACTGCAGGGATTCATCTTCTTGGTTCTTTCGGTAAAGTCACGTAGAAGGGAAATAATAAAATAATAAAAATAAAACATAATAAAATTTCGATTTAAAGCTTTCGTGACTGCAGGGATTCATCTTCTTGGTTCTTTCGGTAAAGTCACGTAGAAGGGAAATAATAAAATAATAAAAATAAAACATAATAAAATTTCGATTTAAAGCTTTCGTGACTGCAGGGATTCATCTTCTTGGTTCTTTAGGTAAAGTCACGTAGATCTACAAACAAACAAATCACCAAAATAAAGCCATAAGCAATGTAACCGTGATCATATGAACTGTGAATGCATCTTCATAATAAGCTGCTTGGCCATGCGGTGGCAGGGCATGCTGGCTACATGACCCAACCGACGCGGTCTGGCCTGCCGGAGGAGCTCAATATTGACGAAACCGTCTCCAGATCGCAAGGATATGTGTGAGCTCTTCACACAATGCAGACTGTTGGGGCGAGAACTTATAAGGGCCGGAATGGTGTAGGATGGGGGTGCTCTGTGGCCAGCACCACGCCCGGCCGCATTTGTTTCCCTAGTGGGTCGATGTTTACACATCGGAACTGAGTTCTCATTTGAGGCTGAGTCGATCTAGGGGAGGCCCAGGACCAGTTCAGATAATGTACACGCATACACCTGTACACAGCAAACAACCGCCGTTCGCCACTGAATTGCAATCGCATCAGCCACGGCGCTTGTGCCAGGCTTGGTGCACATTGAGGCGACGTGACGTGTGGAAGGCGCTCTGCTGAGAGGTCACGGGACAGACGAGGGTGCACAAAGATTCCCCGTATCGCCCAAATAGACGTTTTGGGCAAGTGCTGTAAGCGAGCACCTATGAAGGCCAGAACGGCACACGAGGGGGTGGGTGGCCAGCACCACGCCCAACCGCCTTTGTCTCCCTAGTGGCGATGTTTACACACCTCACCAGGTACTCATTTGAGGCTGAGCCGACCTAGGGGAGGCCCAGGACCGGTTTAGATAATCGTTACTGGTGTTGGATGTGAGCGTGAATTCACATCCGGGCGCTGGGTTCGTAGCGCGGCGCGCTAACCGCTACACTACCGCTCGCCACATCACAGACTCCCGCACACACACTCACACACTCACCCACGCACACACTCGCACACTTCCACACACGCACACTCACACACGCACACACACACACTCACACGCACACACACGCACACACATTCACACACGCCAACACACTCACCAACACACGCACACACACTCACACACGCACACACGCGTACACAACACAGAGCCCATCTAAGCCGTGAATCCGCGGATTGATTAACACGCCGCGCGGCGCACGGGTCGAAGGACATCCACCAACCTCCTCCCATCGATCCCCAACCATCGCTCGCTGCCCGCCCCAACAGGCAGTCCTAGGTGAACACGAGGTTGCCATTATGTGCCCGCGTCTGGAAGCTGAATCTCGCACTAATTGTCCGTGCACCTAACACAAATTAACGTGTGTATTCATCATTGGGTCTCTGTGTGTGCGTGTGTTTCGGTAGTGGAGCGGTTAGCGAGCTGCGCTGCGAAACCGGCGACCCGAGTTCGATTCCCGTTCACGGCCAACACCAGTGATGATTATCTGAACCGGTCCCGGTCCTGGGCCTCCCCTAGGTCGACTCAGCCTCAAATGAGTACCTGGTGCGGTGTGTAAACATCGCCACTGGGGAGACAAAGGCGGTCGGGCGTGCTGCTGGCCACCCACCCCCTCGTGTACCGTTCCGGCCTTCACAGGTGCTCGCTTACAGCACTTGCCCCTAAAGTTTGTTACAGGCTATACGGGGGATCTTTGTCTTTGTATCGGCAGTTGGGAGCGGTAGTGTAGCGGTTAGCGCGCTGTGCTGCAAACCTGGCGACCCGAGTTCGAATGCCGTGCACGGCCACCACCAGTGACGATTACTGAGACAGGCGGGCAAGGTGGTACGGTAACCGATGAGTCCCAGTGGGGAGGAAACCGGGCCTCAGTCGTCCGCCCCCCCCCCACACCAGTGTTGTCCCTGCTGCGCTGTAGCTCCGGTTCGTCGCCTGATGCGGAAGCTTCCGCGGTTCGAATTCGCACGGCGCGACTCCTGGTTAATACTGCGGCGGTGGCAAGCGCGACGGGTACTCCGCGCCACGGGAAGAACATGCAGACTCCAAGTAAACAGGCGTCAGGGTCGGGGTCGAACCCCCGACCTCCTGCGTACCAGGCGAGTAAGGTAACATCTCATAGCCACCGTGTCTCCCCCTCTTTATCCCTCCTCCCCGCGACCACCTGACACAGTCAATTAGTAAGGTTGGTCACGTGATACACAACATGAACATTCGTTACGAGTTCAGCACCCCGGTGTGTTGGAGAGTAAATCCACAACGTTGGCAATTCGAGCACTTAGTCACATTCACTTTAAGATGTTTTCTTGTTCATGCTTTAGTTTGTTTGTTTGTTGCGGTTGCACCCGATTCGAGAGCCGAATGGCTCACAGGGCTATACCTAATCAATGAACTTGCAATTGAACGACGTCTCGCCGGTAAGCACATTCATATTTACGCGATCTAACGCTCCCAAAAAACCTCTATAATGGATAATATTGATCGCGAAAGCTCACGTGTTAAACTGAATGATAGGGCGACACATCCAGCTCTGTTTTGAGTTGGTGGTGTGGGCAAGGCTGACAGCATATGGTGGTCATATGACATGCACGCAAAGCATGATGGGAGTCATGCCCTCCTGCTGTTTGTGAGCATCGCCTCTGAGTTGTTGGTTTCATTTTGCCCCCTTCCTTATTTGTTTCTTGACACAAATAAAAAAAAATGTTTTGACACATCCCATCAGCCAACCGGCCTTCTGGGAGTGAATTATCTCAGCAGCATTGAGTGTGTATGTTGAACTTCTTTCGTACCGTACTTAGATAACCGTGCTAATGGGAGAAGGCGCGGGGCAGGACAACAAACTAAACACAAAAAGTAGTTCCAAAGAAATTATTTTCAATCTAGATTTCAAAGTGCATAGCTCCAGTGGCTTCCAAAGATCGGTTTTCACATCCAGTGTCTCATCAGCAGTCCGTCTTACTTAAAGCAATGCTGGTGAACAGACGGGTGTTTATAGGCGAGGGAAGTCAGATAATTCTTCTGCTCCTATAGCCATCGTGGCAACTCCACATTCCCATGACGGTGGGCAGTTCGTACTTAAAACAACCGTAGTTTCTATTCAAAAATGTACAATTTTGTTTTACCAGGTCAGGCGCACTGAGCTACGTAGCTCTTTTTCACAAGCGATCTGGCCACAAATGATAGCTCAATGAAGTGGCTTATCACGAGGAAATGTATAGCAGTCAAACACTCGAAAGGCGTGTTTATAAATGTGGAGGGGCAAACACCGCAGGACACGGAGAAAAATACACATGGCCATGGAGAGATGCAAACTCCAAATATACAACAGCCATCGTCAGGGTCGCGTTCGAGCCCACGAACTCCTGCACACCAGGCGAGGTAGTTAACATCTCGCCACAGAGTAGAGCTCGTCTTTTGAATGATTTCAAATATCTATAGAGTCGTGGAAAGTGATCAACCGCTCCTTACCAATGTGAAGTGTGCAATGCGATCTGATCACAGTTACGCGTTACTCACTAACACACAATCAGGAATTTATCTCCGCGTAAACATGGTGTATATATGCATACAGAATGTAAAAAAAGAACACTCGTGCATACGCATGGATTTCCATCAGAAATGTCTTTGGTAACATCAATTGGCAAACGTGTTGAGGTTTTTCTCCGTATTTATTGAGTTAACGACGAGGGGAGAAGCCGTTCGCTCTGCAATGGAAAGTAAGAGTGAGCTGCACATTTCGCGATCATCCCGCAATAAAAGTAAATCTGCTTTTCTTACGTAAAAATAAAATTCCGAAATAATATGTAACGTGAGTTTAATATATATATAATCTCTATGAATTACGGAATATGCTGCCGAAATAATTACATTAATAGGCGCACAAATTGAAACGTTAGAGAGATGTTAAATGACCCGTGGTCAGTTTAGGAGCCAGGGTGGCTAGGAGATGTTAACTACCTCGCCTGGTACACAGGAGGTCGTGGATTCGATCACGACCCTGACGCCTGCTGCTGTATATTTGGAGTTTGCACGTTCTGCCCGTGGTCGCGTGGATCCTCCGGCTTTTCCCTCCACAGTTAGAATCACCTTGCGTTTAGAGTATTTGGCTGCTATACAATACCACGTGACGATAAGCCGCTTCGTTGAGCTGTCATTTGTGACGAGGTCGCTTCTGATAAAAGAGAGCTACGTAGTTCAATGGGCCTTACCTGGTACAATAAAAACATATTTAGTAGTAGTTCTGTATTTGTTACATCCATCTATTCGGTGTCACTATCTATGATTTTTTTTTATTATTAAGCGTCTTCAAAAACACATTCTTCCGCCGTTTAAATCCAGCGTCTGTTTGCTACACCTCAAAATCTCGTGTAGCCAGCTACCCAGCTAGCTTCGGTGGCGACGGCCCCGCAGGGTCACTGGTACGGGCGATGAGGAGCCCAGCCAGCAGCCAGCCAGCCAACAAATTATTTTTCAGAGTGCGCGGTATTGTTTCCGTATCGCGGTCCCGATACGCGTTGCTGTCCGCTGCCGTGGCAAATTGGCGATAATCACGATAATACATACAAAAAAAAGAATTGTAATTCTTATTTTAACAGTATATATGTTGTTTGTCTCTTAACTGCGAGTCTTCAACATGTTGTTGTTAAATCTTGACTTAAAGCTTTCGTGACTGCAGGGATTCATATTCTTTGGGTCTTTCGGTAAAGCCACGTAGATAGAAAAATATATCACGACGTTTCTATCGCAACACGAGCAATCGTCATCAGGTAAAAAAAAATTAACCCGTAAAAACAAAGTTTTTCACTCTAAATCCTTTATATGCGTGGCGGCTAGAGTCCTCTCGTCCTCTGGCTTGAGATGGCTGCCACCTATGGGTCAGATGATTGTCTGCCAGCATTAATCAATTGGTAATTAAATATTTTTAAAAAATTCCCTAAACAGTGTAAAATTTTGGAAAAAAATTTTCACGAAAATTAATTGTCACGCACAACGAGTCTGTGTGGAAAATGTCAGCTCGATTGGATCACGGGTAGTGGGTTAAAAAACGAGCAAAAGATTTGCACGGTCGTAAGCAAGCAAGCAAGCACGCAAGCACGCAAGCAAGCAAGCGAACTTAATATAAAGGATTTAAAAATAGCTGGAGAGCTGCTGAGGCATAAAAACATCGGAGTGCCTCAGCGGCTCTACCGCTATATTTTTCACCTGATGACGATTGCTCGTGTTACGATCGAAACGTGGTGATATTTTTTTATTTTTCTATCTACGTGGCTTTACCGAAAGAGCCAAAGAATATGTGGTTGTTAGTTAAACTGCTATCTTCGAAATACTTACGTCTGTGCTCTCCATTTGCCTGGGTGATAAGCGGGCTAAGTTTTGCCCAATCCTTGCCAGCTGGCTAATTTTTGTTGTTGTAACTTAACGGCACTAGCGCTCGTATGTATGTATGTACGTTGAATTTCATTCGCAACAGGACGTAGCCAACCCTGCGAATCGGAGGTGCGGGGATTACAAACAAGAAACTAAACGCGAAAAGCGGTCCTAAAGAAATGCATTTTCAATCAATATTTAAAAGTGCATCGCTGCTCGTGGCTTCCTAACTTTTTTTTTCTGTTCAACTCTAAATATAAAACAAATGTTCCGTGGCCTGTGAAACATAAAGATTTGTGAGTTTTTTTTTTTTACCTTGAGTAAAATCTATATATGTTTTACAATCAAGAATAATATATATCGGGGGATGAACGAGGGAGTGGCAAATCGATTTGGCCGCGTTACGCTCGGCACGCCGGTACAAAGTGTAAGCGAAAAGCAAACGATGAATGTACGACGACATTTGTATCTGTTCAACATTTTAATCGCGCTGAATGGTAGGTGCCAATTTGGGTTGCGTCGTTAAGCAAACGTGACTTTTAAAAAAAGTGTTTCGTAGTTAGATATTTTCAAATAAATCTTGCAGCTACCGTATCAATTCATGGCAAGGAATCAACCCACGTTTGACCCCACCTCTCTCACAATCCCTCTGTGATTTAAAGCTTTCGTGACTGCAGGGATTCATCTTCTTGGTTCTTTCGGTAAAGTCACGTAGAAGGGAAGTAATAAAATAATAAAAATAAAACATAATTTTACGTAATTTTATTATGTTTTATTTTTATTATTTTATTACTTCCCTTCTACGTATGTTTTAATTTTTATTATTTTATTACTTCCCTTCTACGTGACTTTACCGAAAGAACCAAGAAGATGAATCCCTCTGTGGTTGTCACAGCGCTTACCTTCCGATAGCCAAGTCATTCGCACGCGAATCCAGAACCCCCCCACCTCGCTTTGACCACCAACAGTGCCCTCAATGACACCTCAATCCGGCATGGGGCTCCCATAGGTAGACTCAGCCAAAAAAAACACTGGAGAGACAAAGGCGGCCACGATTGATTCGTGACGGTGGTTACACGATCATCTCGCGTGCCGCCCCCTGTCTTAAAAGGCGCCCGCTAACAGCACTTGTCCCAAAAGTCTGCTAAGGCTATACGGGTGATCTTTGTGTGTGAGTGAGTTCGCAGCGAACCTGTTCTTCGATTCCCACTCACGGCCAACACCGGTGGCGATTATCTAACCGGTCCTGGGCATCCCCTGGGTCGACTCAGCATCAAATGAGCACCTGGTGCGGTGTGTAAACATCGCCACTGGGGAGACAAAGGCGTTCGGGCGTGGTGCTGGCCACCCACCCCCTCGTGTACCGTTCCGGACTTTATAGGTGCTCGCTAACCGCACTTGCCCTTACAGCCTGTGAAGGCTATACGGGGGATCTTTGTCTTTGTGTGTAGGTGCAGCTGTCAAGTTTAAGGCTCTGCGTATCGCTCTCGCTGCTCAAAATCACACCCCCACCCCTCCCCCATCACCCCCTCCCCCATCACCCCCTCCCCCATCACCCCCCTCCCCCATCACCCCCACCCCTCCCCCATCAGCCCCTCCACCATCACTCCCTCTCTGCCCCGTACACCATCACCCCGTCCCTACCCCCACACCACCCACCACCTCCAGCATCACCCCCTCCCCCATCACCCCTCCCCCATCACCCCTCCCACATCACCCCTCCCCCATCACCCCTCCCCCATCACCCTTCCCCCATCACCCCCTCCCCCATCACGCCCTCTCTACCCCCTCCACCATCACCCCCTGTCTACCCCCTCGAACATCACCCCAACCACTCCCCCATCACCCCTCCCCTCCCCTCCCCCATCACGCCCTCTCTACCCCCTCCACCATCACCCCCACCCCCTCTCTGCCCCCACCCCCCACCCCACCACCATCACCCCCCCTCCCTACCCCCTTCAAGCCACCGGCGGCCACCCCCAAGCTAACCCCCACAGCCACCTCTGGGAATAAATTAGATAAGGCCAAGTTGGTGAAGCGGACACGGAGATGCGACTTGAATCCATGATCTGTGCTGGCTCGGAGGCTTCACCAGCACTGCGCCTGCCTCGCACACATACACACACACATACATACACACGCATATACACACACATATACACACACACACACATACACACATACACACACATACACACATATACACACAGATACACACACACATACACACACATACACACACATACACACATACACACACATACACACATACACACACATATACACACACACACATACACACACATACACATACACACACATACACACACACATACACACACACACATACACACACACATGCACACACACATACACACATACACACACATACACACACATACACACATACACACACACACATACACACACATACACACACATACACACATACACACACACACATACACACACATACACACATACACACATATACGCACAGATACACACACACACACATACACACATATACACACATACACACACATAGACACACATACACACACATACACACACACATACACACACACAGACACACATACATACACACACATACACACGCATACACACACATACACACACACACATATACACACACACACATATACACACAGATACACAAAGATACCCACACACACATATACACAGATACACACACATATACACACATACACACACATACACACACATACACACACAGATACACACACACACATACACACATATACACTCATACACACACATACACACAGATACACACATACATACACACAGATACACTCATACACACACAAACACTCATACACACACATACACACATATACACACATACACACACATAAACACGCACATACACACACACAGATACAGATACACACATACACACATACACACACATACACACACATACACACATATACACATATATACACACACACAGATACACATACACACAGATACAAATATATATATACACACACACGCACATATATACACACACACACATACACACACATATACACACAGATACACACAAACATATACACACACAGATACACACATATACACACACATACACACACATAAACACACACATATACACACGGATACACACACACATACACACAGATGCACACACATACATACACTCAGATATATTCACACATATATAAAAATACAAAGGTCCCCCGTATAACCTAAACAGACTGTTGGGGCAAGTTCTGTTAGTGAGCACCTATGAAAGCCGGTGGCCAACACCACGCACGGCCGCCTTTGTCTCCCTAGTGGCGATATTTTACATACCGTACCATGTACTAATTTGAGGCTGAGTCGACCTAGGGGAAGCCCAGGACCGGTTCAGATAATCGTCACTGCAGTCGGTAGCCTTGAGCGGGAATTCAACTCGGGTCGCCGGGTTAATAGCGCAGCGTGTTAGCCGCTACACTACCGCTCCCCACGCACACACAAAGATCCCTCGTATAGCCTTAACAGACTGTAGGGGCAAGTGCTGTTAGCGAGCACCTATGAAGGCCGGAACGGTACACGAGGGGGTGGGTGGCCAGCACCACACCCGGCCGCCTTTGTCTCCCCAGTGACGATGTTGACACACCGCACCAGGGACTCATTCGAGGCTGAGTCGACCTAGGGGAGGCCCAGGACCGGTTCAGATAATCGTCACTACAGTCGGTAGCCTTGAGCGGGAATTCAACTCGGGTCGCTGGGTTAATAGCGCAGCACGTTATCCGCTACACTACCGCTCCCCACGCACACACACACACACCCAAACACACACACACAGACACATGACAAAGATCCCCCATATAGCCTTAACATACTTTCTGGACAAGTGCTGTTAGCGAGCACACGTGAAGCCCGGGACGGTCATGCGTGGTCGATGGGTGGCCAGCACCACGCCAGTGCGCTAACCGCAGTGCCACCGCTCCACCACCACTACACACCAAAGACACGCTCTCACACACGGCTGAAACTCACACGCTCGCACACACACACACACGTGCCACCGAGAATGACTAATTGTTGGGGAATTTACTCTGAAAGGTATTCAATCAAAAGATGCACATTAGCCTGACTTCACACTCGGCGACAGAGGGAATTTTAATACGAGTATTACCCTGCCCCAATACTCTCCTACCCGTTACAGATAGCGCCCTAATACATATTCCATATATATAAAGAAAATCCCCGAAGCATTTAAACACGTTGCAGTGTCATCGATGCGCGATGTACAGCTTGGCAGTGCGCGATGCTGCACGGAACGGGTTGTGTTCTCAAACAAGCTTCCAAACATCTCGATGTCAAATCTTGACCTAAAGCTTTCGTGATTGCAGGAATTCACATTATTTGGGTCTTTCGGTAAAAGTCACGTAGATAGGTTCAAATTAATAAAAATAAACAAAAAACTACGACGTTTCGATCGCAACACAAGCGCTGGGTCATCAGGCGCTTGATTCGATTCCCGTTCTCGGCCACCGGCTACCGGTGACGATTATCTGAACCCGTCTTAGGCCTGCCACTAGGTCGACTCAGCCTCAAATGAGTACCTTGTGCGGTGTTTTAAACGTCGTCACTTAGGAGACAAAGGCGGTCAGGTGTGGTGCAACCAGAGTTTGATTCCCGCTCATGGCCACCAACACCAGTGACGATTATCTGAACCGGTTCTGGGCCTCTCTTAGGTCGACTCAGCCTCAAATGAGTACCTGGTGCAGTGTGTAAACATTGCCACTAGGGCCTTCATAGGTGCTCGCTAATAGTGGATCGAGTTACCTTATTTATGTGCATATACGTAAGCGCGTATGTGTACAGTAAATCGTAAATACAGGTAGCGATGCGAGTTTAAAGCGAGCTGTTAGTATTCAAATATGCATGGTCACACATGCATATACCTACACAGGTACATACACCTCTAGACAGGAATTACTGACTGGCTGTATCAATATGTAGTGGGTTCTACAGAGAAACAAACTTGAACTTGGAGGCAAAACATTTATTACACGACCCCAACAGGGTAACTACATAAATGTACACTGGTTAACTAGAACCCAATAGGGTAACTACGTAACCAGGTCAGTCAGCTAACACACTGCCTGACCACGATGCCGAGTGTAAAGACCGAAGATCGAAGAGACGTAGCACCGACGGGTTCCATTTCAGCAGAGAGCCGCGATTGTTCTCGGGATATCCCTTTTATGCTCCTGAGCGAGGCCTCGCTCCGCCTTCAGCCACGTCCCTTTCTTGTTCTCAACAGAAGGTTCTCGACCACTCTTCACGTGTCCCTCAAGCCACCCTTTGGGCGCCAATGCTACCCTGTCCCGGTCACGTGCCCTCTCGGGTTCACCCAGACTGTCACGTCCTCCCTTGCCCTCTCTCTGACCGTCACCAGAACCATGCCCCCTCGGGCCCGCTTCTATGCCAGAGAGAGGCTCAAGACGCACAGTTCCACTCCTGTGACAGTAGTTGGCATTAAACGCCATAGTGACTCCATTAACGCACTACATCACCCCCCCCCCCCCCTTTATAAAACACAGCCGTCCCGGCTGATCACTAACCCCTAAATAATAACAATAGCAACAACCAAAAAAAATGCCTCCCAAAAAGATGCTATGAGGAATAATTACAATATATACAATCACCGAGAATGAGAGAGAGAGAAGAAAACAATGTCAGCAAATGTATAAAGGCCGACCCAACCTCCAGGCAAAAAAAAACAATCCTACCCCCGTACGCGTGTCACCACCCCCGAGCACAAGAAGAGCCAGGATCAGCCAATGATCAATCCGGCAAGCGTGTGTGATGACCAACAGTTGGCGCAGAGACGATTAGCACGCCGGAGGAGAGTCATTTAAAACGGACGGTCTTTGAACGGGTTCTTGTCGCCGGACCCCCAGGCATGGTGGGTGTGGGCTCCCTGGAGGTCTCGGGGACAACTTTAAGATGGCCTAACGAGCGGGGCCCCTCCCAAGGAGTAGAAACAACAGGCGCGGAAGGGGTGGCCGATGGCCGCTCCACTTTCCTCGGTCCAACTCGGGTCGGCGCAACCAGTGACGTCAAGGGTGTCAGGTACTTGGATCATGAAGACCCAGCATAGTGGAGGGCGTCCGGGTAGAGGATGGCAGCACCGTGGAGAGTCCTTCTTGTTCGGCACGGCATCCCTTGACGATGTGCCCCGGCAGGCCACACCGGAAGCAGACAATGGGGTCGGTCCTTGGGTGAGGGAAGGTCCTCCTCGGCCGATTTCGTCCTTTCATCTCCCTGCCTCGTCCTTCCACCACCTGTAGCTGTTGAGCAAAGTGCAGACTTGTGGAGGCTCTGTGTCTTTGGTTGCTCCAACCACCACGCAGGGTTCGGCGCACGCAGCCACCTTCGCACGCCACTTCAAATTAAATTGCGCTTGGAGGCACCGCACAATCTTTAAAGATTACAAGTTGTCATCTTCTGTGGCCAGCAGGATGGCATTGTGTTCCTGCGCCAGCATAAACATGCATTCAAGGACCAAGGATTCCAGCCCCTCTTGGTCCATCTTGGGATACGCCGCCTGCGCCAGCGACATGAGCGCGTGGCAGAAGGCGAGAGGCGTCTCAGCCTGCCCCCGCCCAAGTGCAGCGAACTTATGTCGCATGTTGGACGGCGGATCGAAGACCATTGCCATCTGGGCGAGAACTTGTGGCAGCGTCCTCCTGTTGTCCGGTGCAATGGCGTAGAATGCCGCCAAGGCATCATCGTCCAGGGTGGTAGGAAGCGCCTGCAGCGCCTGCAGGTCCGACCATCCAGCTAGGTCACAGGTGGCGGTGAAACGCCGGTAAAATGCTGCCCAGTCACCACCCGCAAATTCCCTCACGAAGGGAAACATCTTCGTGAGCGTCGGGACCTCCGATCGCGATTTTGGCGGGAGGTCCATTTTGGTGGGAACCGCGTCCTGCCCGTCCCACAAAATGGCGGCCGCGCGCGCGGGCTGCCTCTCCGCGGCTTCCTGCGCGCGGGAACCAGCAGCAGCAGAAGCATCATCTTCCTGCAGCCCCGACATGCCGACCTCTCCCACCGGCTCCTCCAGCCACTGCTCGGCGAACAACGCCACCACAGCAGACAACAAGTCCCCATGACGGTCGCTGCGTGATCGTTGGTCTCTCTCCGACGATGGCGGCGTGGCGAGGTCGGGATCTCCCCACTGCTCCGGCAGCAGAGCCGCCTTGCACTCTCCCTCTGGGGCTGCCACCCCCGGGGCTGTCTGAGGAACTACTTTTACGTCGTCCTCTTCATCTGAAGTTGCTTTCTTCGTGTGAACATCGCACTACACTAGGGCGATCACCTAGCTATTTTTTTTGCACTTCTGGCACCAGATGTAGTGGCTTCTACGGAGGCACACACTTGAACTTGGTGGCAATACGTGTATTACACCACCACAACGGGGTAACTACATAACTGCACACTGGTTAACTAGACCACAACGGGGTAATTACATAACCGGGTCAGTCAGCTAACACACGGCCTGACCCCCGATGCCGAGCGTAAAGACTGGAGACCGAAGATCGAAGAGACGTAGCACTGATGGGTTCCATTTCAGCAGACAGCCGTGATTGCTCTCGGGACTTCCCTTTTATGCTCCCAAGCGCGGCCTTGCTCCGCATTCGGCCACGCCCCCTTCTGGATCTCGCCAGAAGGTTCTCGGCCACGCATCACGTGTCCATCAAACCACCCTTTGGGCCCCCTCGCGACCCTGTCCCGGTCACGTGCCCTCTTGGGTTCACCCAGACTGTCACGTCCTCACTTGCCCTCTCTCTGACCGTCACCAGAACCATGCCCCCTGGTGCCCGCTTCCATGCCATACCAACTCTGGTGCCAGAGAGAGACTCAAGACACACAGTTCCACTCTTGTGACAGCAGCTGCCGCTAAACGCCAAAGTGACTCCATTAATGCACTACATATACATACGCTCACAGCCACATACTATCTACGGACACAGATACGTACAACTCTAGGGGGAATAAATGTAAAATAATACGTTATCAAATGCACACACACTGTACACACGCATGTAACACGTGTGTGTATAGTATATATAAATGTAAACAATATAAACCCGAATACAGACAGCCGCACGTGCTCACAAACGCACAGCGACCCATGTATTATCTCGATTATAAGACGGTTCCGAAAGTAAGACGACCCCATAACTGCGTGCCCGGTGTCAATAAACTTTACAAATGTGATCACTCAGACACACAAGAGGAACGAGTGCGTCTTATAATCCAGAGAATACGGCAGGGTCAGGGTCAAGAGGGTATCATCGTGGGCAATGCTGTTGATGTCACCACCACACCGCCATCCCTTCCTTCCTTCTGCCAGGAAGTAAAGTCGGCACCTGGCCTTCAAGCGGCCACTTTCACAGTCTCACTACCACCACGATCACAACCACCATCACAACGATCACCACCACCATCACCTCCACCATCACCACCACCATCACCACCACTATCACCACCACCATCAGCATGACCAACAGCATCAAACAAATATAAAGATACCCCATATAGCCTTTAACACACTGTTGGGGCAAGTGCTGTTAGCAAGCACCATCATCACCAGCACAAGCACCGCTTGGCTTCAAGACTTCTCTTCCCCTTGGTCAACGACCTCTGGGTCTCCTCCCCTCCTCCCCATCGCTACCTCCAAGTTGCCTACCCTATCCTCCTGCACCATACACACGAGTCCCACCCATCACTACCTCCAAGTTACCTACCCTATCCTCCTGCACCCTACACACGAGTCCCACCCATCACTACCTCCAAGTTGCCTACCCTATCCTCCTGCACCATACACACGAGTCCCACCCATCACTACCTCCAAGTTGCCTACCCTATCCTCCTGCACCATACACACGAGTCCCACCCATCACTACCTCCAAGTTGCCTACCCTATCCTCCTGCACCATACACACGAGTCCCACCCATCACTACCTCCAAGTTGCCTACCCTATCCTCCTGCACCATACACACGAGTCCCACCCATCACTACCTCCAAGTTGCCTACCCTATCCTCCTGCACCCTACACACGAGTCCCACCCATCACTACCTCCAAGTTGCCTACCCTATCCTCCTGCACCATACACACGAGTCCCACTCATCACTACCTCCAAGTTACCTACCCTATCCTCCTGCACCCTACACACGAGTCCCACCCATCACTACCTCCAAGTTGCCTACCCTATCCTCCTGCACCCTACACACGAGTCCCACCCATCACTACCTCCAAGTTGCCTACCCTATCCTCCTGCACCCTACACACGAGTCCCACCCATCACTACCTCCAAGTTGCCTACCCTATCCTCCTGCACCCTACACACGAGTCCCACCCATCTCTACCTCCAAGTCGCCTACCCTATCCTCCTGCACCCTACACACGAGTCCCACCCATCACTACCTCCAAGTTGCCTACCCTATCCTCCTGCACCCTACACACGAGTCCCACCCATCTCTACCTCCAAGTCGCCTACCCTATCCTCCTACACCCCACACACGAGTCCCACCCATCACTACCTCCAAGTTACCTACCTATCCTCCTGCACCCTACACACGAGTCCCACCCATCACTACCTCCAAGTTGCCTACCCTATCCCTCCTCCACTCAATCCCCAGCACCCTCCGCATACCCCCAGCGTTCTCACGCCAGGCGCTACCTCTCCCCGCTGGCCCGAGCAGCGCCACGGGCACCGCTCCCGTGTCACCACAAATCGGGAATCGAACTCGGGTCGCCGGGTTCGTACAGCAGTGGCATCAACCGCGGCGCCTGTGCCAGGTGCACTTTGAGGCCACGTGAGGTGTGGACAGATCAACCCTTGCAAGTGGTCACGGGACAGAGCCAGGCGTCATGGGTTGGCTGACTGAGATGACTTGGCAGATGCATCAGCTGTGCCCCCTACTGTGCCAAATCGCTGGGTGCGGTTGAAATATTCGCCACTGCTATTGGCCATGAGCGAGAATCGAACTCGGGTCGCCGGGTTCGGAGCGCAGTGCGCTAACCGCTGCGCCACCGCTCCCCCGCGCGCGCGCGCGTGCGCGGGGGAGTCGCTCTAAACATTTTCCATGACGCAGAGAGATCGCAGACGCCACAAAAGAGTTGAACTCTGACCTCAGCGTTTGGTGGGAAAATTACAAGGCGACTTGCGGCAGATTTAAGCATCTGTACGTGTTTGTGAGTGTGTGTGAGTGTGTGTTAGTGTGTGTGAGTGTGTGTGAGTGTGTTAGTGTGTGTGAGTGTGTGTGTGAGTGCGTGTAAGTGTGTGTGACTGTGTGTGAGTGTGACTGTCTGTGAGTGTGTGTGTGACTGTGTGTGTGCGTGAGTGTGACTATCTGTGAGTGTGTGTGAGTGTGTGTTAGTGTGTGTGAGTGTGTTAGTGTGCGTGACTGTGTGTGAGTGTGTGAGTGAGTGTGTGTGTGTGACTGTGTGTGTACGTGTTTGTGAGTGTGTGTGAGTGCGTGTTAGTGTGTGTGACTGTGTGTGTGAGTGTGTAGTGTGTGTGTGAGTGTGTGTGAGTGTGTGTGAGTGTGTGTGAGTGTGTATGTGTGAGTGTGTGTGAGTGTGTGAGTGTGTGTTAGTGAGTGTGAGTGTGTGAGTGTGTGTGAGTGTGTGAGTGTGTGACTGTGTGTGTGCGTGAGTGTGACTGTGAGTGTGTGTGACTGTGTTGTAGTGTAGCGGTTAGCTGCGCTGCGCTACGAACCCAACCACCCGGGTTCGATTCCCGCTCACGGCCAACACCAGTGACGATTATCTGAACTGGTCCTGGGCGTCCCCTAGATCGACTCAGCCTCAAATGAGTACCTGGTGCGATGTGTAAACATCGCCACGAGGGAGACTAAAGGCGGCCGGGCGTGGTGCTGGCCACCCACCCCCTCGCGTGCCGTACCGGCATTCATAGATGCTCGCTAACAGCACTTGCACCTACAGTCTGTTAAGGCTATACGGGGGATCTTTGCCTTTGTTGTGTGTCAGCAAGCGTTTGACTCGACCAGGTGTTGCGATTGCTTCATTGTTTTGTGGCTTCGCTTCCTCGAAGCTGCGAGGCCGGGAGCAACGGCGTCCCTCTCACGACTTTCTCCGTCTCTCTCTCTCCGCGTCCTCACAGCCCCTCCGAGCCAGCTGCAGCCGAGGGTTGGTGGCCCACGCGCGGATTCACCACGTGGTTGACAGCCCCTCCCCCCTCACCCCCCACCCCGGCCCCGTCAGCCATAGCCAATCCACTAGGGAGCGGTGGTGCAACGGTTAGCGTGATGCGTTTCGAACCCGGGGACGCGAGTTCGACCCCCGCTCACAGCGCTTGCAACAACAGTTACCAAACCACGACAGCAGTGCAAAGTCCAGTAAAGGTAAGCAAATTACCAGAAATAACAAACAATTACCACTCGACCATCCCCATCCTACCAGGCAAATCACCGCTTATTTCATCAGAAGCGACCTGGTCACAAATGAAAGCTCAACAAAGTGGCTTTGTCGTGTGGAAATTCATAGCAGAAAAAAAATCTAAACGCACGTTTCTAAATTTGGAGGGAAAACCCGGAGGATCCGGAAAAAAAATCCACGCCACCACGGGGAGAAAAAGACACGCAAACTCCAAATATACAGCAGCAGGCGTCAGGGTCGGGATCGACCCCACGACCTCCTGTACACCAGGCGAGGTAGTTAACATCTCCTCGCCACCGTGATGGTGATAGAAAAAGAGAGAGACACGCAAACTCCAAATATACAGCAGCAGGCGTCAGGGTCGGGATCGAACCCACGACCTCCTGCGTGCCAGGCGAGGTAGTTAACATCTCCTCGCCACCGTGATGGTGATAGAGAGAGAGAGACACGCAAACTCTAAATATACAGCAGCAGCAGGCGTCAGGGTCGGGATCGAACCCACGACCTCCTGTACACCAGGCGAGGTAGTTAACATCTCCTCGCCACTGTGATGGTGATAGAGAGAGAGACACGCAAACTCCAAATATACAGCAGCAGCAGGCATCAGGGTCGGGATCGAACCCACGACCTCCTGTACACCAGGCGAGGTAGTTAACATCTCCTCGCCACCGTGATGGTGATAGAGAGAGAGACACGCAAACTCCAAATATACAGCAGCAGCAGGCGTCAGGGTCGGGATCGAACCCACGACCTCCTGTACACCAGGCGAGGTAGTTAACATATCCTCGCCACTGTGATGATGATGAGAGAGAGAGACACGCAAACTCCAAATATACAGCAGCAGCAGGCGTCAGGGTCGGGATCGAACCCACGACCTCCTGTACACCAGGCGAGGTAGTTAACATCTCCTCGCCACTGTGATGGTGATAGAGAGAGAGACACGCAAACTCCAAATATACAGCAGCAGCAGGCGTCAGGGTCGGGATCGAACCCACGACCTCCTGTACACCAGGCGAGGTAGTTAACATCTCCTCGCCACTGTGATGGTGATAGAGAGAGAGACACGCAAACTCCAAATATACAGCAGCAGCAGGCGTCAGGGTCGGGATCGAACCCACGACCTCCAGCGTGCCTGGCGAGGAATGACGACGCCACTAACCGGCGTGTCCCCTAATCCACGTGTTCATCTTTCTCTCTCTCTCTTCCTGCCCCTCTCTCTCTCTCAATGCGATTCCAAGAATGCATCTCTCCACGCTTCTTTACGCGCTATTTACTTGCTCTTCTTTATATTTCATTATTGACCACGGCGCTTCGTGAACCGTGCGCTGTGGTATCACTCACTGATTCTTCCCGCTGCACGGCTTTCGTAGATGTAAAGGATTTTTTTTGTTTAGTCCAGAGAGGTGGACCGGCTCGATTGATTCAGAGGTCACAGAGGCTGAGCCGGTAACGGCGGAGAGGCTGGGTTCGAATCCAGGCAGCGAGTTCATGATCTCAGCCCAGTCACCAATGACTGGAAAAAAAAAAAGACAAAGGCACAGATGCCCCGTGTAGCATGAACATAGTGTTGGGGCAAGTGCTGTTTGCGAGCACCGCTGAAGGCCGGCACAGCACACGAGGGCCAGCACAATGCCGCGGCCGCCTTTGTCTCTCCAGTGGTGATGTTTACTCAATTGAGGCTGAGTCGACCTACGGGAGATATTCGTCATTGGTGATGGCCGTGAGCAGGAATCGAATTCGGTTCGCCGGGTTCGTGGTGCAGTGCGCTAACCACTGCACTCCCCACCAAATGACTGCACACGCACACAGACACAAACACATATCATCATATTCTTGGTTATTTCGGTAAAGTCACGTAGAAGGGAAATAATAAAATAAAAAATATATAAAACAATACAATTCTCAATACGTTTTGACTGCAACACAAGCAATCATCATCGGGTGTGACATTTTCTTTCTGTGGATTTCACACCTGATGACGATTGCTTGTGTTGCAGTCGAAACGTCGTGATAATTTTATTGTTTGATATTTTTATTATTTTATTATTTCCCTTCTACGTGACTTTACCGAAAGAACCAGGAATATGAATCCCTGCAGTCACGAAAGCTTTAAATCAAAACATATCATCACGTCAACTTTGTTCTGACACTCAGTGCCATTGAGATTTACACGCTGCCCGCTTATGGCGTGGACCGTAGGTCACTTGAAAGGATTTCAGAAATAGTTCTGTGAAATCCGCATCCGCGGGCCGTTCTCCAATATAATAATAAATCAGTTTTAGATCGCGTTATTCACGGCAACAACATCTCACAACGCTGCGCAATAGTTATACGGAATAATTGGCTAAATAATATCCATGGAAATGATCGCGCTAACACAATCTTCAGAGAGTAGACAACACGGAGGGCCCAACGCCGTTCTGCTACGGAGGTTCAGAGAGGGCCCTCTCGTTGCACGACGCATGGGCCGCTGGTGGCACAGTCGGCTTCCAACTGAGGACTCGCCCGAGCATTGCCCGTATTAATTCTAGATTTGAAGCTTTCGTGACTGCAAGGATTCATATTCCTAGGTTTTTTCGGTAAAGTCACGTAGGTAAAAAATTTAATTAATAAAAGTAAAATAAAAATCGGGACGTTTCGGAGGCAACACAAGACGGAAGCTTGTGTTGCCTCCGAAACGTCGTGATTTTTATTTTATTTTTTATTTTACTTTTATTAATTTTCATGTTTTACCTACGTGACTTCACCGAAAAAACCTAAGAATATTGCCCGTATTCTCTCGGATTATAAGACGCACCCGTCGCCCTATATTTGAAAGCAGAGGCAGAGGGTGCGTCTGGAATGGCGAGCGTGCGTGCGTAGTGCTGGCCACGGTCCAGGGCCTCCCCTAGGTCGACTCAGCCTCAAATGAGAATCTGGTTCGGTGTGTTAAACGTCGCCACTGGGGAGGCGAAGGTGGTCGGGCGTGGTGCTGGCCACACCACCACGTCGCGTGCCGTGCCAGCCTTCACACGGTGCATGTTAACGACACGAGCCTCAACAGGCTGTTGAGGCTGTAAGGGGGCATCTTCGTCTTGAGTGTGAAAATATTTGTACAACTTTAATGACGACCGGACACTGCGTAGGGGTGCGCCTTCCTTTCCGGAGCGTCTTATAATCCAGTGAATACGGTAATACAGCGATGCTCAGGATGATATAGACCGACGGTGGAATCGGAGCTCGCCGTGTATTCAAGCTAAGATCATCTCCCTCCTCGAACGAGCATAGCGCCGACATTCATCAGCATCGGCGGGCAGGAGACACCGGTGGAAGTTCCACGTTAATATGGCGGGGGCCAGAATGCCCATGGTACGAACACTGATTGTTCACTTTCCAATAAAGTTGTACTTTATCTAACCCGATTGATGATGATTTTGAAAAAGAAGATCGTGGTGATGATAATGATGATCGTAGTGATGACGATGATGATGGTGGTGGTGATTATGATGGCGCTGATATTATTCATATTGATAGTGAATTTGATGCTTCTGGTGATCATGGTGATGATAATAACGACATTGTTAATTATTGTGATAGTAGTAATGATAGGAATGATGGCGGTGGTGGTGGTGATGAGGATAATGATAATGCTCCTGATCATGATAGTAGTGATGGTGATGCTTCTGGTGATAATGATGATTAGAATAATGATGACTATATTAATGATGATGGTGGTGATGATGTTGGGAGTGATTGTGATCGGGTGCGTTGACCACGGATACCCGGCCTGAAGACAAAGTGAGTGATACATCAACATTCATTCATAACTTAGTGCGCTTGGACAATCGTCACAGAGCACCAAGTCCCGTCAACGTCTTGTTTCGCCTGTGTGTATGTTGACCTTCTTTCGCACCGTACGAAGCCAACCGCGCTAATCGGCGGTGCGATGGAAGGACAACAATCCAAACACAAAAAACAGCTCTAAAGAAATTCGTTTTCAATCTGCATTTAGAAGTGCACAGCTTCCAGTGGCTCCCCAATATCGGAGGGAAGAGCGTTCCAGACGGCCGCAGAAGCGCATCTGAAAGCGCGCGATGATGCAGTGACCACCGTCTTTGTCCGATGGAATTGCTAAACGCCGCCGCCGCTGTTGCTGCTACGAGGTTGACCTGAGTGTCGCGTGACGATGGCTTCCTCTCCTTGCTGAGATCAGCGAAAGGTGTCGTGGTCCATTTGTGGCGAGCGCTTTTGTGCGCCTTATTGAGTGCAACAAGAACAACAAGAAAAATAAAAACCCCGCGTGACCGAAGAAAGCGCCACTCACGCGACGGGACGCCACTAACAGGTCCGCAGAGACGGGTCACGATTTCATCCTGACTCGATCACACGGCACCAATGGCCAATCAGCAACCTTGTTGTTGTACTGCACTGTTTCCTATAGGCACAACCTGCTGGTGTGTGTGTGTGTATGTGTGTATGTGCGTGTATGTGTGTGTGTATGTGCGTGTGTATGTGAATGTGCGTGTATGTGTGTGTGGGGAGCGGTGGTGTAGCGGTTAGCGCGCTGCGCTATGAACCCGGCGACACGAGTTCGATTGCCGCTCACGGCCAACACCAGTGACGATTATCTGAACCGGTCCCGAGCCTCCCCTAGGTCTACTCAGCCTCAAATGAGTACCTGGTGCGGTGTGTAAAACATTGCCACTAGGGAGACAAAGGCGGCCGGGCGTGGTGTTGGCCACCCACCTCCTCGTGTGCCGTGGCCGGCCTTAATAGGTGCTCGCTCACAGCACTTGCTCCTACCGTCTGCCAAGGCTATACGGGGGATCTTTGTATCTCGCGCATTTGGAAAACTCCATCTGCGCACGATCAACCATCCCCCGGCCTCAGTGGCGCTGCATGTTGGACTTCTTTCGCACCGTACGTAGCCAACCGTGCTAAACGGAGGCAGGGTCGCTGCCGTGGGAGTCGCGTCGCTGTGACGAGGTGAGAACGAGTCGTCATCGTCGCCGCCGCTTCAGGGAACGACCCCGGATGACGATGACGCCACAGACCCCACGTCAGCACGACGGGAGGGCGCTCCTCCTCATCCACCTCCTCCTCCTCCTCCTCGGCCACCCCACGCCCTCCACGCTCTCCGAGGAGCGGTTCCCCCCGCGCGTCTCTCCTCCTCCGACTCGTTCCTCAATCTCAGCGCCCAGAGCCGCGCTCGGCTGAACTCGGCGAGAAGCCGCCTCGAGTTGCGCGACGGTGGTTCTCGTTCCGCGCAGTCGTTGGTGACGGGGCCGAAACGTCGAACTCACGACACGCGGCGACCTGAGTTCGTCACGGGCGCCTACAAGCCGGGTTCACACCCAGGACCTCAGCTGTGCTGGCTCAGAGTGTCTCTGACTCGGCCGTTATGAACCCCCTGTGAGACACAGACACCCAGACCCAGGGCTCAAACCCAGGCTCTCAACTGTGCTGCCTCAGTGTCTGACACGGCCGTTATGAACCCCCTGTGAGACACAGACATCCAGACCCAGGGCTCAAATTCAGGCTCTCTAAACTGTGCTAGCTGTATGTGTCTGACATGGCCATTGTGAACCTCCCTGTCGGCTCTGTGAGCTGGGGGTGTGGGTGGTGTTGGTTGGGGATGCGGTCACAGCGCCTCCTCGCGGTCATCAGCCGGCAACACTCCTCCAGCGGGGTGGAGGAGGAGGAGGTGGGAAGGAGTGGGGGGTGCAATGCGTTTAATATACGCATGTGAAACTTTTTTCGCACCGTACGTAGCCAACCGTGCTAATCGGAGGTGCGTGGGAATGACAACAAGCCGCAACGCAACACTCAGTGCTAAGCACGCGAGTTTTCAATCCAGCAGATTTAAAATCGCACAAGCCTCCAGTTGCTTCCTAATATCGGAAGGAAGAGCGTTCCAGACGGCCGCCGAAGCGCACCTGAAAGCGCCACGCGATGATGCGGTGATCATCGTCTTCGTTCGATGGCTTAGCCAGCAGCAGCCGCCGCTGCTGCTGCTGCGAGGATGACCGGAGGTCGCGTGATGGTCTGTGCTCATTTAAGAAGGTCAACAAGGTCATAGACTGCCCTTACCCATGAAATCTGGAATTCCAGCAGCATCTGTTGAACAAGCCTCTGACTTTTGCCGATGAGACGCATGAGTTCGAAACCAGTCCAGAGTTCGGTTGCTTGAACAAACGCTGCTTTGTAATGTTGCGTCTGGAGAGCCGTTATGCTGATGTGACCCATTCAGATTTGTTTAACGTGGAGATGCAGCAGAGTCCTGCTATTGTATTTCCTCAAATCCACTGAACCCGACTCGTAACGCTCACAACACCGTGCCTGGCTCGAACCGTGTGGCCTGTGACGATTGCGTATTTAAGCTACGCTATAGCGAATCCAATTTATATTTGACCAGGTAAGGCCCACTGAGCTATGTAGCTCTTTTTCAGAAGCGACCTGGCCACCACAAATAATAGCTCAACGAAGTGGCCTATCAGGTGGAAATGTATAGCAGCCAGATACTCTGAAGGCGTGTTCATTATAAATTTGGAGGTGAAAAACTGGAGTACCCGGAGAATAGAATTCACGCAACCACGGCGAGAGAGACACGCAAACTCCAAAGATGCAGGCGTCAGGGTAGAGGTGGTAAACATGAGTGAGACGAGAGAGATCGGAGATCTGTAGACAGATTCGAGTGGTGAAAGAGATGCACGACGGATGGACACAGACAGATCTGTGGACGAGAGCTGCAGACGATCGAGATGAATGGATCTGTCGGCAAGATGTACACCGGTGTCTCGGTGTGACGCCGTAACGTCTGGGTCACGTAACACGCGTGGCCCACCACCACGCGCCAGTGATATTTACACTCAGAATATTAATTTTTTTGTGGGGGGATCCGATGAGTCATGGAGGTCTTTTCACAGACGTCCAGTAGCGACAGGAGGTAAGAACGTCACAGCAACAAACAGCTACAAAAATACGATAGGAGTGCAAAGTACGAGAAAGGTCAACAAATAACCCAAACTCACACAAAATAAAACTAAACCGTCCCCATCCTACCAAGCAAGGCCCACTGAGGTATTCACTGATTTTTTTTTAGAAGCGACCCGGCCACAAATGATAGCTCAACAAAGTGGCACCATCATTTGGACATTTATCGCAGCAAAATAATCTCAGTGCACTTTTATATTATATTGCCTGCCCAAAAAAAAAAAACATGCACCTGAATATCTCTGGGCTAACCGAACAAACGAGAGAGAACGAGGCTGGGGGAAAAAAATATATAACAAAATTGAAATGAGATTTTGAATACAACAAAACATATACAATATACCGTGCTAAAATCAAATCTTAAAGAAGAGATTTAAAAACGTGCAAGCAACGGGACGCCGTGCGGCACGTGACTTTACGGCAACATCGCAGCTGCGCCAGCGCACATCGTTGCCGGCAGCGGAAATCCGTTCAGGTGAAAAAGTTCACCAACCACATCTCCCCACGCGGGCCTTCCCCATCGCCGAATTTGACCGTTCGCGCCCATCTGACCGAGGCCGCAGACTTCGTCGATCGCCACCCCTGAGTTGGCGCGACCGTGCGCGGTTTGACCGCGAGATTTCTCTGCAGCTCGCATCCCAATTAAGTGCTTAGGCATCCACTGTGAGCTACAGTAGGTGCGCTTTTAAATCATCGAGATTGAGCACTCATTCATTTAAGAACTGCGTTTTGTGTTTAGTTTGTTGTCCTTTCCCTGCACCTACCATGAGCACGTAGGGCGCAAAAGAAGTTCAACATACATACGTACTTGCACACACGTAACGTACTCTTAACCGCACTCTGCTCGCGATGACGCTGAAGACGAACCCACGTGACGTCGTATCGTCTCCCAGGTCACGCGGTGCTCCCAGCTTTCAATGAGGACAACTCTGGCTCTCGCCTGATGATGCTGGTTATCGTAATCCCCGGCGAAACGTCACGATGACTCCAATTGTAAATGTTGTGGGTTTACTCTCCAACACACCGGTTAGTGATGAACTCGTAACCGATTTGCACGATTTGTTCACGTGACAAATCTTGCTAATTGGCTGCGCCAGGTGGTGGCGGGTTTAAGGATATCAATTATATGTCCACGATCTAACCTAAAACACGTCCATTATGGATACTATTGGTGGCTAAAGCCTAGTGCATGTTAAACTGCCCAAGAGAAGGAAGTGGGGTGCAGTCACCCGCCGTTTTAATTTCTCACTAACATTCTTCCCCCCCCCCCCCCCACCACTAGTATATACGTTCACTGCACACGTTATATTTAACACAGTTACAAATACTCATCGTCATTTTTTACATTTTAAATACTTCCTGTTTCACGTGTTGGGCTTGATTTAGGGTAGCGTAAAACCACCAGGAGGAGTGGGTGTCATATTCCGAACCAAACTCCCGAGTATTCTCCATTTGCCTTTGAGTTGTCGGATCGTGGATTTTTTGCCGATTGCAGCTACTTTCTAGAACGTAAACCCCCATCGCGATGGCCAGGGTTTTGTTGTATTCCGGGATGCCACGGTGGCTAGGAGATGTTAACTGCCTCGCCTGGTATGCAGGAGGTTGTGGGTTCTATCCCGACCCCGACGCCTGTTGGATATTTGGAGTTTCCGTCTTTCTCTCTCACCGTGGTCACGTGATTTTCTCCACATTTAGAACCAACATGCGTTTGTATTATTTGGCTGCCATAAATGGCCACGTGATGATAAACCACTTCGTCTGGCTATCATCTGTGGCCAGGTCGCGTCTGAAAAAGAGCTACATAGCTCAGTGGGCCTTACTTGGTAAAATAAACAATAAAAGTGAAATACTTTAGTTGATCACCAAAGTCCCCTCCATTCCGCTCATCTCCATTGGCTCAAGTCGCCTTGCTCCCACAATGCACTGCGCGCAGTGCTATAGAACCTTTGCGCCTCTCGTGTCACGTGTGATGGACTGCTTCGCGTCCACCAATAAGGGACGATGCACCTACAGGCTCTGTCATTCATTGGCGCACAACAACGAGACGAGGCCGATCTCTTTGGTTCATATGTTTAATCAACATCGACTCTTAATGACCACTCTCAAACGCCACCCATAACAGAATTCTTCCAAGAAATCAGATGAAAGCAACTTCGATTCACACAGCATCATGTCTCCTTATCTTATATAGAGTAATATTTTTTAAACAACATTTTTATGATTTTACGTTACATTATAGTGGCTGAAGTAATGAGTGAGATTATTAAAAGTGTTGGGATATCTATGGTGAAAGGAGAACAGGTGGGACTGGTGAAGGAGGGGTTGGGGGGTAGTGATATTGGTTGGAGTAGAGAGAGGGGTTGCGGTAGTGATAGGAGTTGGGGTAATGATAGGGCTTGAGGTAGTGATATGGGTAGTGATAGGGGTAGTGATAGGGGTTGGGGTACAGATTTTGGTTGGGCTAGTGATAGGGGTAGTGATAGGGGTATGGGCAGTGATAGGGGTTGGGGTGGAGATAGTGGTTGGGGTAGAGATAGGGGTTGGGGTAGTGATAGGGGTTGGGGTAGTAATAGAGGTAATGATAGGGGTTGGGGTAGAGATAGGGGTTTAGGTAGTGATAGGGGTAGTGATAGGGGTTGGGGTAGAGATAGGGGTAGTGATAGAGGTTGGGGTAGTGATAGAGGTAATGATAAGGGTTGGGGTAGTTATGGGGTTTAGGTAGTGATAGGGGTAGTGATGGGGGTTGGGGTAGAGATAGGGGTAGTGATAGAGGTTGGGGTAGTGATAGGGGTTGGGGGGTAGTGATATCGTTAGTGAAAGGGGTTGGGGTCATGCTAGGGCAGGGCTAGTGATAGGAGTAGGCCTAGTTGAAGGTGGGGGTGAGGGGAGCAATATCTGTAGCAAGATGATGATGTGCTAGGGGAGGAGAGTTGGGGGTTGTTTTAAGGGAAAAACGGAAGCTGCAGGTTGTTGTTGTTGTTGTGTGCTCCAGGGGGAGTTGCTTCCGGTGAAACGAAGCGAGAAGGGGGTCACGGAACAAAAGCGTGACTGGGCGCAGGCAGGGGAGAGGGAATATCCCAAAGTGATGCGTCAGTAGCTCTCCTGCTGTGTTGGTCTCACCTGATGACGGTTGCTTGCGTCGTGATCAAAAGCGTCGTGATCTATTAATTTTCTACCTACGTGACTTTAGCCAAAGAACCAAAGAGTATGGATTCCTGCAGTCACGAAAGCTTCCAATCAAGAGTGACACAGTAACCCAGAAGGTAGCAGCTTCCCCACCGGTGAACCCAGCCAATTGGACTGACAATGGGGGACCTGGAACTTTGTTTAGGTTCTCTCAAGGCTCTTCACGGTGACGTTAGCATCATATCATCTGGATTCGAGTTCGATCCCCGACCGCGGCCAACGGCACTTTTCTGCCAATGGTATCTGAACGGGTCCTGGGGCCACCAGATTCACCAACTCGCAGTGACCAGCGTGGTGAAGTATGGTCAACCAATAAAAAGGCCAAACGTTAGCACGATAATTTCTGCATTCAAAAAACGATCGGGGAAGTATAAACGCACCACGAACTTGTGCCGGTGACGAAACAGTTGTATACAAAGCTGGTCACATACACAAAAAGACAAAGATCCCCCGGATAGCCTTAACAGAGTGTAGGGGAAAGTGCTGTTAGCGAGCACCTATAAAGGCCGGCACGGCACACGAGGCGGTGGGTAGCCAACACCACGCACGGCCGCCTTTGTCTCCCCAGTGGCGATGTTTAGACACCAAACCAGGTAGTCGTTTGAGGCTGAGTCGACCTAGGGGAGGCTCAGGACCGGTTCAGATAATCGTCACCCGGTGTTGACCGTGAGCGGGAATCAAACCCGGGTCGTCAGGTTCGGAGCGCAGCGTAGCGCTAACCGCTACACCACCGCTCCCCACACACACAGACACAAACAAAGATCCCCCGTATAGCCTCAACAGACTATTGGGGCAAGTGCTGTTAGCGAGTAGCACCTATGAAGGCAAAGGAAGAAAAAATACATGTTACGGGTCAATTAATTTGGGGGTCAGAAGACATCTGGACCGCGTGAGAATGAACTAAGCTGTAGTTATTTTACCACGTGAGGCCCACTGAGCTATGTAGCTGTTTGTCAGAACACGGGGCATTGTACTGAAAACGCGGGCACCAAAACTTTGCTCCGGTTCTCCTAAGGCTCTTCACGCTCTCAGATTAATTATAATCAGACATGAGGACCCGCACTGCACCGGCGACTCGGAAATCAGCTCCAGTTCAGCCGGTCCCGAAAAACGATGGTCCATCTCGTGTGCTTAATGAACTAAAAATGTTACTTTTTTTTATTTTTTTTATTTTACCAGGTAAGGGCCCACTGGGATATACAGCTCTTCTATTTCAGAAGCGACCTGGCCGCAAATGATAGCCCAATGAAGCGGCTTATCACGTGGCCATTTATATCAGCCAAAGACTCGAAGGGTCCATCCATTCAGCGCGTACGCACGGAGCGGGGAGGGGGTGGGGTTAACCCAAATGCGTTCGCTTGCATATGGGGGGGGTGGGGGGTCTACTGACAATGTACGTACGCATAGGAAACTAGGGGGGGGGAGTGAAGCCTCGATAATAATTTTTCTACATTGGCCTTCAAATGAGTTAGAGAGTCCGGCGGTGGACTGTCTGTTTGCTTAAACACGTGAATATTATTAATCTTTGATCGTTTCTGCATGGATTAAATACACATTTCGGCTGTTCTATAGGATTCTGGGGGTGGGGTGGTTGTGCGTCAAGCGTACGTACGCAGGTGGGTGGGAGGGGGTGTAAAAAGTACGCGTGCGTACAGGGAGGGGTCGCGGGGTCAAGTTTTGACAGATTTTTGCGTACCTACTCAATGGATGGCCTCTACGCGCGTTATTCTAAATGTGGAGGGGGAAATTGAAGAGGAGAGAGACACTCTTACTCCAAATATATCGGCGCCAGGTTGGGGATCGAACCCCACGACCTCCTGTATACCAGGCGAAGGAGTTAACATCTCCTAGCCACCAACAATCAGCTCTTCCATCGCTTGTGAGTCGACCATCGTTCCTTCGCGATCGCCGCTAGCCGGGGGATGTCCCGCCGTGCACGGTCCCTACAGCCGACCCCTCGGTGCCTGTCAATCATATCTGGAGCTCAAAGCCCTTGAACGTTCGGATGAGTCGGTGATCGTGACCTCTTGACCTCTGCAAAGCGTTTTAGAAACACGCCCGACATTTTACAGGGCAGGAAATGGCAAGCATTACCATCATGCGACACCCTATCGTGCATTTCTAGCCGCACATATCTATATATATATATATGACAGATTGGTTCCCTAACACAACTACTGCATGTATGTGGCATCAGTTGTACGGGTCGGCCGATCTGATGATCTCTTAACCATTGACCTTGGCCTTCGGCAAGGCTCTGTTTTAAATCTCCATCGTTGTGCCCTCTCTTTATGAATCATTTATTATCGTTCGCGTTCCACTCGCAGTGGTGCTGTTTGTTGCTGGGCTGTTTGGTGTATTTTTTTGGAAGGGGGGCGCCAGCGGGGGGGCGATTCGGGGTGGTTGGGGGTGCTGTTGTCCTGTACTCGGCAATCGCGATGTTAGGAGGGAGGGAAATACAATGGCAGGTGGGGTAGAATTAGTACAGAATTGGGATGGGGGTTGACGGGTCACTCGTAGATGGGAGGTGGTTGGGTGCGAGAGAGGGGGGGGGGGCTGGGTGAGGTAGAGGGGTGGGAGGTAGGGGGTAGGGTGTCTGGGGGGTGGGGTAGGAAGCAGAGGGAGACGAGGCCTTTATTGGATTTACGGGAGGACAGCGAAATCGATACCACGGACAAATGCCCCAATCAGTCATCAGATGCGGCAGAGCTCGCTAGCGTCACAACACCTGCAGTGGCATTTTTGTGTTGCTCTTACTGCGAATTCACTACCATCATCAGCAGCAGCAGCAACAGCAACAACAGCGTCATCGTTAGCATTATCATCAGCAGCGTCATCAGCTTCATTAGCATCATCAGCTGCTCCTCAATGACAACAATTTTCGTTTTTCTGCCGTCTGAAATTCCAGTGTCGGGTGATTGCACCAGGTTATAAAGTTCGTGTGTGGTCACCAATATCATCATCGTCATCGCCATCACTGCAGTAATCGTTACTGCTAACAGAACCATTCGGTTAAACAGCCATCATCATCAACACCATTGGCAGCATTAGCAGCATCGGCAGTAGCGTCTGTAGCAGATTCATCAGTAGCATCAGCAGTTAAAATCATGAGTATCGTCGTCGTTATCTGCATCATCATCATTGTCACGATGGCCATCATCACCATCACAACCATCAGCAACAATCCCGGGATCAACATCATCAGACACAACACCCACAAACCGCACACTGGTCCTCAATAGGTGTTCGCTAACAGCGATTTCCCCCAACAGTCTCTATGGGATCCTGTTTTTTGACATCCAAAGACGCATAACGCAACGAGTTCAAATCCCCTTCGGGAGTCGACTCAGCCCATCGCATCTGCGCGGTCGATCAAATCCGTGCGGTACCACATTCTGAAAGTCAGAGGCGGTTATGCCATGGAGAGGCTGGCTCCCCCATACAACGGGGAAGCTCAGTAGGTGTGCGCCTCCCTTGGTCCACCACTTGGGTGAGGGGCTGTTGGGAATGGCGCCGGGTGCTGTGGCTCTTTGGCCGCGAGGTCGGCGGTCCAACAAAGATGGATTCATGAATCCATCTGTGTGGGGCGCTCGGTGCCACCCTCTCCCCCCCCCCCCCCCCCCCCACCTCGTCATTCGTGGTGGGCTTTCTTCCGGATGTTCCCATCTATCTCTCCCGCACACGCAGATTTTCGCCGGACAAATTTCGATTTAAAGCTTTCGTGACTGCAGGGATTCATATTCTTGGTTCTTTCGGTAAAGTCACGTAGAAGGGAAATAATAAAATAATAAAATAAAACATAATAAGATCATTCTCACGACGTTTCGGCCACAACGCAAGCAGCCGTCCTCAAAAGAACCAAGAAAATTTCGCCGGACAATTTGAAGAAAAAAAATAATTCTCTTGCTGCTGCTGCTGCGGCCTCAAAGTGTTTGGAAGCTCCCCGTTTGTTTTGTAAGTCTCTTGACATCTCCATCAATGCGACATCCCTGTCCGTCATTGAAACCGACTTCTGTGATTCAAATCACGACAGTTTCAGATGTGGATGTAATTCCAACGACGAATGGAATGCTTTGATGTTGTCTGCCGGCCGAGTCGCCCCCACCACCCTTTCTAAAGAGCTTCTGAGCTCTACGGGATTTAACTCAGCGGTAAATAACACTCCTTGGTTTTTCTTCTGATTTCAGTAGTCAAACTCTCACGGTTTGAGCAAATATCCCCGCGTAGCAGCAGCTTGCGCCCTCCCTGCAGAAAGAGTCTTGAGACTCACTGAGGCTATCCTCGCTGGTTGAAGTTGATTATAGTCGTAATGATAATAGCAATTATGATACACAATTGATCATTATTATGATACGCGTTTAGAGTGGTTGGCTGATATAAATGTCCACGTGGTAAGCCACTTCGTTGAGCTACCATTTGTGGGCAGGTCGCTTCTGACAAAGAGCTACATAGCTCAGTGGGCCTTACCTGGTAAAATAACCACAGCTTAGTTAATTCTCACGGGGTCCAGATGTCTTCTGACCCCCCAATTAATTGACCCGTAACATGTCTTTCTCTTCCTTTGCCTTCATAGGTGCTACTCGCTAACAGCACTTGCCCCAATAGTCTGTTGAGGCTATACGGGGGGTCTTTGTCCGTGTTTATGTGTGTATGTGTGTGTGTGTGACCAGCTTTGTATACAATTGTTTAGTCACCGGCACAAGTTCGTGGTGCGTTTATACTTCTCCCAGCGTCTGATAATCCAGAGAATATCGTGCTAACGTTTGGCCCTTTTATTGGTTGACCATACTTCACCACGCTGGTCACTGCGAGTTGGTGAAACTCGCGGCCCCAGGACCGGTTCAGATACCACTGGCAGGCAAGTGCCGTTGGCTGCCGTGCGTGAATCGAACTCGGATCGCCGACATTTGCGCAAACGGCGCAGTGTGCGCTAACCGCTGCGCCACCGCTCCCTCCTCCTGCAACATTTTAAAGCGTTGCTAAATACACGTGACAACACGTGACTGGATACAGGTGGGCAGGGGTTGATTTTCGGGAACACGCGACATTCAAACATTTTTTTTTGTCGGGGCAAATAGACCTCCCTATAACGATTTTAATCGGATGGGAAAAAAATTGTTTAAACCAAAATTGAATGAAACTCGAGCGAGACCGATAGAGGAGGCATCCCAGGTGTTTGCACTCCGAGAGAGAGAGAGGTGTGGGGCACAGGCGCTATGAACTCACACTTTTGGCGTGAGAAATGTTAATAATCAAGCCCGGTAATAAAGTATTGATGGGCCTACGGCTAATGGTATGTACAAGTTTAACATATTGCCTGACTAAAAAAAAGAGTCACCAAACATATTCATCTGTGTTTTTGTAAAATTAAACAACTTTATTCCACTCAAGGTACATTCGTCAAACGTAAATCACTGCGCTCGTTTGCTGCAAAACAAACAAACAAACACGTGTTCCTCTAGCTGTAAGGGGTGTGGAGAGGGCAACGAAAACACCTTTATCTGCTGTGGAAAAGTCATGATGAACGCTGTCACCGTAAACATTCGAAGGCAACGCGTTTTATTAATTTTCTTTCCCCGATGATCGCTCTGCCAATGCTCAGCCGTTGCCTTGACATGCAACGCAGAGCCCCTCGAGACGGGCCTAACAATCCGACGGCAGCGGTGGCCAACCGGCGTCTCTCCCAAGCCTCACGCTGTGTCGACATAGGGGAGGCCCAGGACCGGTTCAGATGATCGTCACTGGTGTTGGCAATGAGTGTGTTCGGGTCGCCGGGTTCGTAGCGTAGCGCGCTAACCACTACATCTACCGCTCTCTATATCGTAGAACGTACACTATCGCAAGTCATCATCGTCATCATCCTAACACGTAGGCTTTCGCGACCAATATCATCGATAATGCAAGTTTTTTTTTAGACGACGTTTCGCCAGTAATTACAACTAGCTTCATCAGGCAACAGCTGTTGCACAAATCTGGCTGTCGCGTGATGAAGATATTTGTAGTTACTGGCGAAGCGTCGTACTCAGATTGGAAATGTTGTGGCTTTAAATCTTGACTTAAAGCTTTCGTGTCCACCGGAATTCATATTTATTTGGTTTTTAGTAAAGTCACGTAGATACTTTCAAAGAAAATAACAAAAACTACGACGTTTCGATCGCAACACAAGCAGTCGTCATCAGGAAAAGGGGGTTAGCTTCTAAAGGCAAACTGTTTATAAAGGTTTAAAATGGCCGTAGCCCAAACGTCAGCAGCATTCTTTTCTTTGAACCTATCTACGTGACTTTACCGAAAGACACAAATAATGTTGTGGCTTTGCTCTTCAACACACCGGTGTGCTGTACTAATAACGAATTGACACGTTCTGTTTACGTGACAAACCTTACTAATTGGCTGTGTCGGGTGGTGGCGGATTTAACGACACTTTTATAGATTTACGCGATCTAACCCCCCCAAAAAAAACCTGTATCATGGATCATCATCATCATCACGATCCATTGGGCATATGGCACCGTGGGTGTCCTGCTGCATATTTCGTCATTATTGTCGTTTCCCACTTTCCTGGTAAAATGTGCTAAAGGAGTGGCAACATCTTTCTGGCACCAGTTCTCTAAGGATAGACAACAATGGGAAGATTTAAAATTGTTTGTTTGTTGTTTGTTTGGGGAAAATGGGAGGAAAGACCTCACAGAGAATGGCTCGACAACGACGATGACGCCGATGGACGACGGCGGTGACGACAGCGACGGATGACGACAACAACGGATGACGACAACAATAGATGACGACAACAACGGATGACGACAACAACGGATGACGACAACAACGGATGACGACAGCGACGACGCCGACGGATGACGACAACAACGGATGACGACAGCGACGTATGACGACAACAATGAATGACGACAACAACGGATGACGACAACAATAGATGACGACAACAACGGATGACGACAACAACGGATGACGACAGCGACGGATGACGACAACAATGGATGACGACAACGACGGATGACGACAACAACGGATGACGACAACGACGGATGACGACAACGACGGATGACGACAACGACGGATGACGACAACAACGGATGACGACAACAACGAATGACTACAACAATGGATGACGACACCAACGGATAACGACAACAACGGATGACGACAACAATGATGACGACAACGACGGATGACGACAACAATGGATGACGACAACGACGGATGACGACAGCGACGGATGACGACAACAACGGATGACGACAACAACGGATGACGACAACAACGAATGACTACAACAATGGATGACGACAACAACGGATGACGACAACAACGAATGACTACAACAACGGATGACGACAACAAGGAATGACTACAAAACGAATGGCTACAACAACGGATGATGACAACGACGGATGACGACAACAACGGATGACGACGGCGACGACGCCGACGGATGACGACGGTGGCGATGACGACGCAGGAGATCGGCGCCAGAAAGATGTGGCGCACTACTTGAGCATATAAGCACGAGACGGAGACATGAAGGTGGAAACAAACAACGAACAGTGAAGTTGACACCTATAGGGCCATCTGCAGTGCCGGATCATCCAAGTAGCAAAAGTAGCTGCACATGCTAAGGGCACCGCACTTTCAAGGGCCCCGCGCTAAATGCTTTCAAGCTATCAATTGAGGTTCAGTGATTCTGCACTTGCTCTATTACTATAGTACTATACCGCCTTCAACTTTTATCAACTTCTGGGTGTTTAAGGTTAGCGATTTGTCGTATTATCTGGCTGTATAGCAAATGAAAAAAAATACAATTATTTTACTATGTAGGTAAAAATAATTTGTGTTGTAATATTTATTTTCTATTTTATTTAGGGCCCCTTTATAACATATGCTACAGGCCCCGCACTAGCTTAATCCGGCACTGGCTACCTGACCATGGATCGTGTTGATGCTGATGCTTGGGGTGATATAGAACCAAATATCCCTCCCACCAACCAGTGCCCTGCCCCACCGGCGTGGTTGCTGCCTCCTAATGAAGGTCACTATTGATGAATTAGCAATGTGGCAGTGGTGGCTGCTGTACTCACTGGGGGTTAAGACGGGAGCAAGTGGAAGGCAGATTGGGCTGGAAGAAGTTGGGGTGGGGGGGGTTGGGGAGACCCGGGAGGCTGATTGAACCACCGTCAGCCAGCCGCCCGGCATTCAGAAGAGGGGTTATAGGTTCGACTCCGGGTCGGGTCGTCGCGTGCCGCATTGAGTTTGAGGTCGCGCACACACCCACGATGATGACTCCACTCAGCGATGGCAAGAGCACGCCAGCATAATCATGATACCACCGTTCTGGAGGTGCAAAAAGAGTGAGGGGCCATAGATATTCGCTCGAGTGAATTCGAGTTGGAGACTGTAGCTCTCTTATCCGTCCACGGAGCCCTCTATTGACGATTGTGTTGAGAGTTTTTTTGTGTTTTTACGCTGTCTGTGCTCAATCGCTGCTGCCAACGCGGTACGGTTCAGTTTATTTTCCACTGATTTTTGAATAACCGTGCTCGGGGTGGTCACTTGGCCAACCTGCAGCGGTGCCCTCATGAGTTAGATTCCAGGACGGGTCTTATGGAGCCAGCTTCGGCGTTAAAATGCTCTAGCATGCGTTTTGGTGAACGAGTCCACGTTTTATTTTCTTGGTTCTTTCGGTAAAGTCATGTAGAATGGAAATAATAAAATAATAAAAATAAAACATAATAAAATAATTCTCACGACGTTTCGGCCACAACGCAAGCAGCCGTCCTCAGGTGAAGAACAGGTCTGTCGAGAAGGACAGACTCTGTCTTCTTATGTTTTATTTTTATTATTTTATTATTTCCATTCTACGTGACTGTACCGAAAGAACCAAGAAGATGAATCCCTGCAGTCACGAAAGCTTTAAATCGAAATTTAAGAGTCCACATTTCCAAATTATTTCTACTACCTCCTGCGCTATAGATCTTGTCTAACATTGCCCTTTCTAATCACCATCTTGCCACCGCTTCATAGGCGCGTCCATACAACGTGCAAGCTGAGTCCAATGAATAATTTATGCGAGACTATGTATTGGCCTGGACTGTGTAGTGGCAAGAACAATCTGATGGACTACATACTTGCTGCGCAGTGATAGCAAGCATATACATATACTCTATGCGACTAATATTATTCATGACGGATTTTTTTGGTAAATATAAATGTGTCGTTAACCCACCACCAGCCAAAACGGCCAATTAGTAAGGTTTGTCACTTAAACAAAACGTGCCAATTAGTTACTACTTCACAAATCTGTCAAATCGCCCTATGAAGCTGGCTGTAATCACCACTTTTACTGGTAGGAACCTCCTGGTTACACCAGCCCACAGGGAATTATTGTGTCCGTCGTGCAGGGAGGGGCTGGGTGGGGAGGGAGGGGAGGGTGGGGAGAGGCTGGGTGGGGGGTGGGGCTGGGTGGGGAGGGGCTGGTCACCCCGTGGTGCCCTTATAAAACTCAAAGTTTAACCTACTCACGCCGGCTTGTGCCCGCCCTCACAGTCGGGCATATTTGCGGAATGCACTACGCCGCCGTTGACCCTGGCCATTGACCGAGCAACCCAACGTTCCTACCAGCTCCCACCGCAGGAATGTGTTTGCCATACGTATAACTGCTTAACACGATTATGTTGATGATTATGTTGATGTTGGTGATGATGATGGCGATGATGATGTTGGAGATGGTGATGATGTCAGTGATGATGTTGGTGGTGGTGATGATGATCCTGTTAGTTATATTGGTGGTAATGATGATGGTGGTGACGTTGGAGATGATGATGTTGGTGATGATAATGTTGGTGATGATGGCGATGTCGGAGATGATGATGATGATGTTTATATTGGAGATGATGTTGGAGATGGTGATGATGCCAGTGATTATATTGGGGGTGATGATGGTGGTGATGTTGGAGATGATAATGTTGGTGGTGATGATGATGTTGGTGATGATAATGATGATGTTGGTGGTGACGATCATGTTGGTGGTGATGATGATGGCGATGTTGGAGATGATGTTAATGATGATATTGTGATGATGATGGACCAACTATGGTGTTCTATAACGGGACCATGTAGCGACACCCGTCTAGAGCAGTGGTTCTTCTGAACCTGGGGTGCGAGATGCCCTTTCTGGGGGTGCGAGTCCGTGGCCAGATTTGTTTTAGAAGGTAAATAATGCAAAACACACATTAAGCACGGGCACGCAAGTACAACTGACTTTGTGTCATCAAACCAACATATGTATTAATATTATAATAAATGTTTACGATTGAGAACCAAACGGGTGCAAGGCTGCGGCGAAGGTTAAGAACCGCTGGTTTCGAGTATTTGGCTGCTTTAAATGTCCACGTGATCAACCACTTCGTTGAACTATCATCTGTGGCCAGGTCGCTTCTTAGAAAAATAGATATACAGCTCAGTGAGCCTTACCTGGTAAAATAAAATAAAATAGTTATTACATCCCTTTGCTTGCTCACATCCACTCTTGTCTGGACATGGGTCCCATCACTCACCTTGGTACAAATGATAGCAAATACATTAAAGCAGGGCGTGTGTGCGTGTACGTGTGTTTATTAACTGGCTCATCAAACGAGCAGAACGTAATTTTAATAAATGCAATAGCATTTGCTCAGGTTGGTGCGTTTGATGAATTCAAAAAGTAAAATAAAAACGGACGAAATCAAAGGTAATGGATTAATTATGGAGCGTTCACGAAGGAGTCCAAAACCAAGTCCCCCGTTTGAAGATTAAACGGAAGAGCCGGTAGCGAATTGAAGTGAAAATCACCTTTTTATATTTTTGCTGGGATATTTACATTTGCACAAGGGACGACATATTTTACGATGCAACCTGAAATGTGGTATTCTACGGAGTCGACCAGATGAACAACACGCCGTCCGAAATCTACCGTGCGAGTAGGGCACACATTGCACGCGCACTCGTGCACCACAAGGCGCGTGCACGTGCGAGGCTCACAACAACGGGCGGATAAAACGCGAGCGAGCCGGCTCCAGTGGGGAGCACTGGTCGTGCATCTGCCGGTGATCTCAGTCAGCCAACCCATGGCAACTGGGTCTGTTCCGTGACCTCGTGCCAGCAGCGAGGCGTCGACAATTGATTTAATTTGGCATCAAAGTGCACCCAGCATGGCACAAGCGCCGTGGTGGCGTCACCGTAAAAGGGTGGCGATCGGTGCAACGAACCCGGCGAACCCGAGTTCGATTCCCGCCTCACGGCCAACACGAGTGACGATTATTTTAACCGGTTCTGTGCCTCCCCTCAGTCGACGTAGCCTCAAATGAGTGCCTGGTGCGGTGTGTACAACATCAGCACTGGGGAGACAAAGACAGCCCGGGCGTGGTCCTGACCACCCACCCCCTCGTGTCCCTTTCCGGCCTTCATAGGTGCTCGCTAACACGCACTTGTCCCAACAGCGTGTTAAGGCTACACGGGGGATCTTTGTCTCTGTGACGTGTTGTGGGCAAGGCGACTGGGTGGTGGTATCGAGGCGATGACCAACAGAGGCCCTGGGTTTGTGCGAGGGCCTGGTGAATATTTTGACCTGAAATCAACAGAGAGAGACACACACACACACATGGAAACATCAAACAACGGGAAAATAATTTCCTTGACATGCAGGATGCTTCACTTTTGGTCACTCGAGTGGTGAGTGCGTGGAGGAGAGTAGAGTGAGATGAGAGGTGAGAAATAGGAGATTGCGTGGAGGGGGGTAGAATGAGATGAGAGGGGAGATGTAGGAGAGTGCGTGGAGGGGAGTAAAGTGAGATGAGAGGGGAGATGTAGGAGATTGCGTGGAGGGGAGTAGAGTGAGATGAGAGGTAGGAGAGTGCGTGGAGGGGAGTAGAGTGAAATGAGAGGGGAGAGGTAGGAGAGTGCGTGGAGGGGAGTAGAGTGAGATGAGTGGGGAGAAATAGGAGATTGCGTGGAGGGGAGTAGAGTGAGATGTTGGGGAGAAATAGGAGAATGCGTGGAAGGGAGTAGAGTGAGATGAGAGGGGAGAGGTAGGAGAGTGCATGGAGGGGAGTAGAGTGAGATGAGAGGGGAGAGGTAGGAGAGTGCGTGGAGGGGAGTAGAGTGAGATGTTGGGGAGAAATAGGAGAGTGCGTGGAAGGGAGTAGAGTGAGATGAGAGGGGAGAGGTAGGAGAGTGCGTGGAGGGGAGTAGAGTGAGCTGAGCAGGGAGAGGTAGGAGAGTGCGTGGAGGGGAGTAGAGTGAGATGAGCAGGGAGATGTAGGAGAGTGCATGGAGGGGAGTAGAGTGAGATGAGAGGGGAGAGGTAGGAGAGTGCGTGGAGGGGAGTAAAGTGAGATGAGCAGGGAGATGTAGGAGAGTGCATGGAGGGGAGTAGAGTGAGATGAGAGGGGAGAGGTAGGAGAGTGCGTGGAAGGGAGTAGAGTGAGATGAGAGGGGAGAGGTAGGAGAGTGCGTGGAGGGGAGTAGAGCGAGATGAGAGGGGGGAGGTAGGAGAGTGCGTGGAGGGGAGTAAAGTGAGATGAGAGGGGAGAGGTAGGAGAGTGCATGGAGGGGAGTAGAGTGAGATGAGAGGGGAGAGGTAGGAGAGTGCGTGGAGGGGAGTAGAGTGAGATGAGCAGGGAGATGTAGGAGAGTGCATGGAGGGGAGTAGAGTGAGATGAGAGGGGAGAGGTAGGAGAGTGCGTGGAGGGGAGTAGAGTGAGATGAGCAGGGAGAGGTAGGAGAGTGCGTGGAGGGGAGTAGAGTGAGATGAGAGGTAGGAGAGTGTGTGGAGGGGAGTAGAGTGAGATGAGAGGGGAGAGGTAGGAGAGTGCGTGGAGGGGACTAGAGTGAGATGAGAGGAAAGATGTAGGATAGTGCGTGGAGGGAGTAGAGTGAGATAAGTAGGGAGAGGTAGGAGATTGTGTGGCGGGGAGTAGAGTGAGATGAGAGGGGAGAGGTAGGAGAGTGCGTGGAGGGGAGTAGAGTGAGATGAGCAGGGAGATGTAGGAGAGTGCATGGAGGGGAGTAGAGTGAGATGAGAGGGGAGAGGTAGGAGAGTGCGTGGAGGGGAGTAGAGTGAGATGAGCAGGGAGAGGTAGGAGAGTGCGTGGAGGGGAGTAGAGTGAGATGAGAGGTAGGAGAGTGTGTGGAGGGGAGTAGAGTGAGATGAGAGGGGAGAGGTAGGAGAGTGCGTGGAGGGGACTAGAGTGAGATGAGAGGAAAGATGTAGGATAGTGCGTGGAGGGAGTAGAGTGAGATAAGTAGGGAGAGGTAGGAGATTGTGTGGCGGGGAGTAGAGTGAGATGAGAGGGGAGAGGTAGGAGAGTGCGTGGAGGGGAGTAGAGTGAGATGAGAGGGGAGAGGTAGGAGAGTGCGTGGAGGGGAGTAGAGTGAGATGAGTAGGGAGAGGTAGGAGAGTGCGTGGAAGGGACTAGAATGAGATGAGAGGAAAGATGTAGGATAGTGCGTGGAGGGAGTAGAGTGAGATGAGAGGGGATAGGTAGGTGAGTGCGTGGAGGGGACTAGAGTGAGATGAGAGGAAAGATGTAGGATAGTGCGTGGAGGGAGTAGAGTGAGATGAGTAGGGAGAGGTAGGAGATTGTGTGGCGGGGAGTAGAGTGAGATGAGAGGGGAGAGGTAGGAGAGTGCGTGGAGGGGAGTAGAGTGAAATGAGTGGGGAGAGGTAGGAAAGTGCGTGGAAGGGAGTAGAGTGAGATGAGTGGGGAGAGGTAGGAGAGTGCGTGGAGGGGAGTAGAGTGAGATGAGAGGGGATAGGTAGGAGAGAGCGTGGAGGGGAGTGGAGTGAGATGAGGGGGGATAGGCAGGAGAGTGCTGGGTGACAGAGGCGACTGCAGGAGTACCAGGAGGAAGAGGCGAAGCGACTCCGATTGACGTGGGGCCGTAGCTTCGTCATCTTCCGGGGCCGTTCCCTGACGCGACGGCTCCTCATCGTCCTCACCTCGTCACGACGACGCCACACTCACAGCAGGAGCGACGCCATTGGTACGGGGACTGCTTTCAGAACGCCTCTGTGCGACTCTTGACCGACCGACCACTCGTTCATGTCGGGACCCAATCTCTCAAACTTTACTGGACCTACTACTGCACTGACTTCCAACTGAGCTCAGTGCTACATGGGGCGCCATGGTGGCGATCCATTAACTACCTCGCCTGGTATAATAAATAGGTCGTGGGGTTTGATCCCGACCCTAACGCCTGTTGTGTATTTGGTGGAGTTGACGTCTCTTTCTCTATCTCCGTAGTCGCGTGGATTTCTCTCCGGGTCCTCCGGTTGTTCACCTCCTCATTTAGATCAACGTCACGCTTTGAGAGTATTTGGCTGCCGTAAATGAACCGTATGGCGGAACTCCGTGGTCCCGAATAAACGGAAGTCAAAATCGCAATTATTTAATTATTTTGGCGACTCCGTCTCACCGCGCACATAAACGCCGCGACCCACCAGGCGCGGATCATTCTGTTGTCATGTCGTGCAAGCGCAACGAGGACAAATGCGCAAAATAAACACAAATGTGAAACTTTGATTAGCGCATCGTGTAGAGCTCGTCGAGACCAAGAGATTGCCGTATCGTTCGCCTTCAACAGACATAAAATGAGGTCACAACGCAGTTTATGCGGGAGCCGGGGCTTATGGAATCCCGGGGTCCCGCCATAAGGTTCAAATGTCCACGTGATGATACGTCATTTCCTTGAGCTATCATTTGTAATGACCAGGTCGCTTCTGTATAAAGAGCTATACAGCTCAGTGCACCTTGCCTAGTAAAATAAGAAATAGTTTAGTTGATCACCGTTTCAAAGTCCTCTCCATTCCGCTCAATTCCATTGGCTGAAGTCGCCCTGCTCCCACAATGCACCGCGCGCAGTGCTGCAGAATCTTTGCGCCTCTGGCGTCACGTGTGATGGGCCTGCTTCGCGTCCACCAATAAGGGACGATGCACCTCCAGGCTCTGTGACTCCTTGACGCACAACAGCAACGAGACGAGGCCCATCTCTTTGGGTTTATATTTTTCATGAAATTCCACTCTTAATGACCACACTCAAACGCCACTCATAAGCGAATACTTACAAGGAAGTCGGTTGAAACAACTTATATTCACAGAGCATTCAATGAAATCGCTAAGCACTCTTTCGGCTATTGCTTCAATACTTGATGAGTAAACCGTGCAGCTTTAGAAATCCTTATTCGTTCTAGGAGTTTGAGGTATTCGCATCCGTTTAGGAGCTCGGGGTGTTTCACTCCTTGGCCCTCTAGATGTGAAATGCTCTGCCCTGAAGATCTGCATCTGACCGCTGAGATTCTCCCATTTAAAGACGGGTCACCATGTCGTGCCACTTTCAGAAGGCGCTTCTGCGGCCATCTGGAACGCTTCTTCCTTCTCGTATATTCGGAAACAACTGGGAGCTACGCAACGATGAAATCGTCTAAGATTGAAAAATGCATTTCTTTAGAATTGCTTTTTGCGTTAAGCTTGTTGTCCTTTCCTCCCGTACCTCCGATTAGCACGGTTGGCGACGTAGGGTGCGAAAAAAGTTCAACACACATACATTTAGAAATAAATTAAAACATGCTTATTTCCTATATGTTAGATGAACTGAAGATGACTGAAGATGAACATATGTTACTGTTCGGCGCTCTGAAGCCCTTCGTTGGCTCTTCTCCGTCACATCTCGGACCAACAGCCACGTTTAAAACACAATAGCCACTGTGCACCAGGTCAAATCTCACTTTCTAATGAGCCCTATTGATTTACTGAGTGCTTCGAGGATTTAAAAACAACACGCACACACACGTTAGCGCGTTTACCAACCAAAGAACGATTGCGACTAAAGAGACCAAGTTTAAAGCAACAACAACAACAGTAACAAACAACAACAACAACAACGGCAACCAAATTGTAACTTGACTCGCGTTTCAAGGGAAGACTTGAACATGCAGCTTGGTCGACATTTCCAATTCAAGCGCGGGCGTGGAGGATATTTGGGGAATTGGAGGCCACCTTTTTTGCATCACTTTGGTAAACACGAGTCAACAATAACACATTAATATGCCCTTCGGGGAAGATGCTAATTCACGATTTGCATGTTTATTTACTTTCCAATCTGCTTAAAAAAAATAAAAAATAAAGGTTAGTGTTTATGCGTGGACGGTGCCCTATCTTATAAAGGATGGCGTCCTAGTGAATCCAGCAAAGCCGCTCATTGTAGTGAGCTCCTGTGAGAACCCGCAGCGCTATTGTCTTCGAGTTTTTTGTTTGTATTTTCGATGCTCCTTTGCATATTCCTCACATTCACGACGCCACTCTGGGCGAAGGAGGCACGCATCAAAGCACACGGACCACTCCACATTTCCCCTGCAGACTCCAGAACTACGCACTGCTCTCCAGCACCTCCGATAAGCACGGTTGGCTACGTACGGTGTGAAAGAAGTTCAACACACATACATACAGATATCAAGGGGGCATCACGTGCCACCATTAAAGGAGCCAGTGTCGCGTACATCTGTGAACAACGAGACGTTGAGTCAGCACAGCTGAGAACCTGGGTTTGACGCCTGGGTCTGCGTCTATGTGTGTCTCACAGGGGGCTAGCGCTCTGCGCTATGAACCCGGGCGACCCGGGTTCGATTCTCGCTCACGGCCAACACCGGTGACGATTATCTGAACAGGTCCTGGGCCTCCCCTAGGTCGACTCAGCCTCAAATTAGTACCTGCTGCGGTGTGTTAACATCACTACTGGGGAGACAAAGGCGGTCATGCGTGGTGCTGGCCACCCACCCCCTCGTGTGCCGTTACGGCCTTCATAGGTGCTCGCTAACAGCACTTGCCCTTACACTCTTTGGTTCTTTCGGTAAAGTCACGTAGATATAAAATAAACCACGACGTTTCGGGATTTATTTTATTTTCTACCCACGTGACTTTACCGAAAGAACCAAAGAAGATGGATTCCTGCAGTCACGAAAGCTTCACATCAGGACTTGCCCCTATAGTCTGTTAAGGCTTTATGGGGATCTTAGTCTTTTTCATAATGATCGTGTCAGATACTGTGAGCCAACACAGCTGAGGTCCTGGGTGTGAACCCGGCTTGTAGGCGCCCGTGACGAACCCAGGTGGCCGCGTGTCGTGAGTTCGACGTTTCGGCCCCGTCACCAACGACGGCACGGAACGAGAACCACCGTCGCGCTACTCGAGGCGGCTTCTCGCCGAGTTCAGCCGAGCGCGGCTCTGGGCGCTGAGATTGAGGAACGAGTCGGAGGAGGAGAGACGCGCAGGGGAACCGCTCCTCGGAGAGCGCGGAGGGCGTGGGGTGGCCGAGGAGGAGGAGGTGGTGGAGGTGATGGAGGTCGTGAAGAAGGAGGAGGTGGTGGAGGATGGGGAAGGAGTAGGAGCAGCAGGATAAGGTGGAGGAGTAGGGTGAGGAAGAGGGTGGTGAGGGTGGTGAGTAGGAGGGTGGTGAGGAGGTGTGTTGAGTCTATGGGCAGTGTTGAGTCTATGGGTAGTGTTGAGTCTATGGGTAGTGTTGAGTCTATGGGTAGTGGTGAGTCTATGGGTAGTGTTGTGTCTATGGGCAGTGTTGTGTCTATGGGTAGTGCTGATTCTATGGGTAGTGTTGAGTCTATGGGTAGTGTTGAGTCTATGGGTAGTGTTGTGTCTATGGGCAGTGTTGAGTCTATGGGCAGTGTTGAGTCTATGGGAAGTGTTGAGTCTATGGGCAGTGTTGTGTCTATGGGCAGTGTTGAGTCTATGGGCAGTGTTGAGTCTATGGGCAGTGTTGAGACTATGGGCAGTGTTGAGTCTATGGGCAGTGTTGAGTCTATGGGCAGTTTTGAGTCTATGAGCAGTGCTGAGTCTATGGGCAGTGCTGAGTCTATGGGCTGTGCTGAGTCTATGGGCAGTGTTTAGTCTATGGGCAGTGTTGAGTCTATGAGCAGTGCTGAGTCTATGGGCTGTGCTGAGTCTATGGGCAGTGTTTAGTCTATGGGCAGTGTTGAGTCTATGGGCAGTGTTGAGTCTATGGGCAGTGCTGAGTCTGAGCAGTGCTGAGTCAATGGGCAGTGTTGAGTCTATGGGCAGTGTTAAGTCTATGGGCAGTGCTCAGTCTATGGGCTGTGCTGCTCAATGTAAAGAGGAAGTTAATTCCAGTGGAGGGGTGCAAATTTGGAGAAGGACCGAACACGGGATTTTAAATCGCGAGATGAATAGCGATCGTCCTGTGCATAAAACACAATTATTGCCCTTGCCACAGCAATGTGGAATCTCCAACAAGGGGCTCAGGGCTGCTAAGAGGCGGACGAGAACGGCTCCGCCCTCGTTTGAGCGACGGCTTCAAACTCCGATGCCAAGTCGCGCTTTGTGTTTTTTTTTTGTTGAGAAACGTGTTAATATTTTAATGAGCTCCGGCTTCACGCGGAAAGCGCTCCCTCGCTCGCTCGCGCGCGCGCGTACATATAATTTATTATATATATTTTTTAAAATGCAAATGCGAATTGACAAATATTAACGGAGAGTGTTATATTTCACGGCAATGATAATTTGCGAACGATAACACGAACTAATAAAAACGAACAGCTAAGGCTATTAAAAATACGTTTACTGAATTAATACTCACCCGAGTAAAAAAAAAAAACCACGGCCAAAACTCGGAGGGCGCGTGTTTCGAACTGAACAGCGGCTACCTGTAATTAAAAGAAGGGAATTAAAAAGACACACAAGCTCGTCCGAAGGCTTAGCATCCGAATATTAAGTATTAACCTCCCGGTCACGTTTGATTATTGCAAAATTACGTTGAAGATAACAATATATTTTGTTTAAAGCATCACATGCAGATGCCCCCACATTGGGTGGAGTTTGAGTGGAGCGAGGCATGGCGCGTGTAGAGCAACACACAGAGACGGCACCGACTCAGATGGTGCCCAGGACATGGATTTCGAAACATACAAAGACAACGATCCCCCCGGAACAGCCTTTTAACAGACTGAGAGGGCAAGTGTTGTTAGCGAGCACATGTGAAGGCCGGCGCGGCACACGAGGTGGTGTGGCGAGCACCACGCCCGGCCGCCTTTGTCTCCCCAGTGCTGATGTCTTTTTCTTTTTAACACACCGCACCAGATACTCACTGAAGGCTGAATAGTCCTAGGCGAGGCCCAAGACCGGTTCACATATTCTCTGTCACTCGTATTGGTCGTGAGTGGTGAGTAGCGCGTTGCGCTAACCACTGCGCCACCACTCACCTTTAGCATGAACAGACTTCAAAATGTACAACGCCACACGCTTATCCCAAAACGTAAGGAAAACGCATTGCAAAGTGTCTACTTAACAAATGCCTTGGTACCAGGGATGAAAGGTTAACCACGAATATTAACGAATGTTTAACTTTTTTAATGGCCATTAAAATGTACAGTTTATTTCGTGTTAATTTCCCTCTCTCTCTCTCTCAATCTCGCACTGTGCTGACAGTGCCAGGCTCACACTCATCATCATCATCAGCATGGTCGTCGTCATCATCATCAACATCACCCATGGTCATCAACATCATTAAAGTTGCAGCTAACACATTCCTGCGGAGGGAGCTGGTAGGAACGTTGGGTTGATCGGTCAATGGCCAGGGTCAACGGCGGCGTGGTGTATTCCGCAAATATGTCCGACTGTGAAGGCGGGCACAAGCCGGCGTGAGTAGGGTAAACGTTGAGTTTTATAAGGGCACCACGGGGTAACCAGCCTCTCCCCACCCAGTCCCACCCAGTCCCACCCCCCACCCAGCCCGACCCTCCCCACCCAGCCCCTCCCCACCCAGTCCCTCCCCACCCTCCCCTCTCCACCCAGCCCCGCCCCTCCCATTTTTAGATGCACGACGGCCGGACGGACGGACACAATCATCCCCTGTGGGCTGGCATAACCAGGAAGTTCCTACCAGTATTAAGCGACTCCGAAGGAATGATGGGCTGAGTTAACCCCTAACCAGGATGTGAACTCGTAACCTTCCGATTGCGAGCCGCTCGCCCTTCTACTGAGCCACCTGGACCAGACTGAAGAGGAGTTCCGTGACACAGTGTGGTGCACTGCTCACTGCATTAGGAATCCCGTTAAGGATTCATGAACGAGGGCAGAATGAATACAAAACTAACGAGAACGAAATTCCATTTTTGGTTTTTTTTAAATAACGAATGTTAAAGAAATCTAAATAAAGAGAAAACACTAATAGTAAGACACAACAATACAATGTTATCTTCTTGGTTCTTTCGGTAAAGTCACGTAGAAGGGAAATAATAAAATAATAAAAAAACGCAAGCAGCCGTCCTGAGGACGGCTGCTTGCGTTGTGGCCGAAACGTCGTGAGAATTATTTTATTATGTTTTATTTTTATTATTTCCCTTCTACGTGACTTTACCGAAAGAACCAAGAAGATGAATCCCTACAGTCACGAAAGCTTTAAATCGAAATTTAATACAACATTACTTAAACGTATCATTACGATGCAGGTCTTTCTCATTCCACTGCTGGATGAAGGCCTCCCCACGTCCATACTTCGCGATGCTGCCCACAGCCGGTTGGTGAAAGTGGTGGTGGGTGGGGGGGGTGCAGGTATCCGTTCAGATATCATTCGCCACTGATGTTAGCCGTGAATCAACGTCAGGGTCTCCCAACTCCATTCCTCCCGGACCAACTCACGACCACCAGGCTCCGTCTTTCCGTGTTTACCAATTGACTCTGTCCTGCCCCAGCCAAATACAAATTTAACTCGTTTCACGCTGCTCGCGCCCGATGATTGTTAACACACACCCCACGTGACGCGCGAAGCAATTAACCCTGTCTGTGTTAACAGAGCCGATTCACATTAAGATTGAAATCTCAGCGTGTGTGTGTGTGTGTGCATGTGTCCCGCGTGTGTGTGTACAAGTGTGTGTGTGTACTCGTGTTCAGTGTGTGTGTGTGTACACGTGTTTTGCGTGTGTGTGTGTGGGTGGGTACACGTGTATGTGTGCATGTGTGTACATGTGTTCCGTATGTGTGTGTGGGTACACGTGTATGTGTGTATGTGTGTACACGTGTTCCGTATGTGTGTGTGGGTACACGTGTATGTGTGTATGTGTGTACATGTGTTCCGTATGTGTGTGTGGGTACACGTGTATGTGTGTATGTGTGTACACGTGTTCCGTATGTGTGTGTGGGTACACGTGTATGTGTGTATGTGTGTACATGTGTTCCGTATGTGTGTGTGGGTACACGTGTATGTGTGTATGTGTGTACACGTGTTCCGTATGTGTGTGTGGGTACACGTGTATGTGTGTATGTGTGTACACGTGTTCCATAGATGTGTGGGGGTAAACATGTATGTGTGTATCTGTGTATGTATGTATGTATACGTGTTCAGTGTGTGTGTACATGTGTTCCGTTTGTGTGTGGGGGTACACGTGTATGTGTGTACACGTGTTCCGTGTGTGTGTGGGTACACGTGTATGTGTGTACACGTGTTTCGTTTGTATGTAGACGTGTATGTGTGCACACGTGTTCCGTGTGTGTGTGTGGGTACACGTGTATGTGTGAACACGTGTTCCGTGTGTGTGTGGGTACACGTGTATGTGTGTACACGTGTTCCGTGTGTGTATGTGTAAGTACACGTGTATGTGTGCACACGTGTTCCGTGTGTGTGTGGGTACACGTGTATGTGTGTATACGTGTTCCGTATGTGTGTGTATGTAGACGTGCATGTGTGCACACGTGTTCCGTGTGTGTGTGGGTACACATGTATGTGTGCACACGTGTTCCGTGTGTGTGTGTGGGTACACGTGTATGTGTGCACACGTGTTCCGTGTGTGTGTGGGTACACGTGTATGTGTGTACACGTGTTCCGTGTGTGTATGTGTAAGTACACGTGTATGTGTGCACACGTGTTCCGTGTGTGTGTGGGTACACGTGTATGTATAAACACGTGTTCCACGTGCGCGTGTGCACGTGACGCGTGCATACGGGGAACGCGTTAAGTTCGTATTTGATGGGAGGAGGAGTTGATGGTGGTCGTGAGGGGGTCGGCGAGGACTCGAGTTAGGGAGGGGACCCTGGCCGCTAGAAATCCGACAGTACGAATGATATCTGAACAGATACTTAGACCCTTCCCCTCCCCCTCCACCACTTTCACCGCCCGGCTCTGGACCTGCCGAGGATGATTTGTGGCCAAACGGCCAAACAGCCCCCATGGCTTGGGGAGGCATCAGAGGTCGCAAACGGGTTTTGATTCCTTACCCGTACCCGTACCCGGCCGCACCCTACCCGAAATGAGTGACAAACGGCTACTCACCAGTGACTCACGGCCTATCCGTACCCGTACCCGGCCGGGTACGGGCAGCCGGGTATCGGGTAGGGTAAGGGTATCGGGTACCCGGTCGCGACCTCTTGGAGGCCTTCACCCTGCAGCGGAATGACAAATATCTGTCTCGTCCGTGATGTGTTTAAGTAGTGCGCGAGATTGGAGTTGGGAAGATTCAGGGTTAAGAGGTAACGATGGCCTTTGTTTATTCTGCAACCATGTGCGTCTACAATTCGTGGTTAATACGAGGCTTCTCCTGGGTGAATGATCCACCTTCGAGAGAGAGCGAGCGCAATCTGCCTACCTCGTGCATCTAAACTCAACTATATATTATTGATTGACTTAAAGCTTTCGTGACTGCAGGAATTCATACTCTTTGCGTATTTCGGTAAAGTGAAGACGATTGCTTGTGTGGCGATCGAAACGTCGTGATTTGTTTTCTATCTACGTGACTTTACTGAAAGACCCAAAGAGTATATATTATTGTGTATATATTTTATGTATTTTACCATGTATTGCCCCACTGAGCCGATAGAGCTCTTTTTCAGAATCGACCTGGCCACAAATGATTGCTCAAGAAGTGGCTTATCACGTGGACATGCATAGCAGCCAATTATTCTCAGTGTGGAAAGGGAAAATCCACGCAATGACTGGGAAAGCGACATGCAAACTCCAAACGTACAGCAGGCGTCAGGGTCGGGATCGAGCCTACGACCCCCTGCATACCAGGCGAGGGAGTCAACATCTCATCACTCCGAGCCTCATCGAAAATCTTGGCAGCTCGCTAACGGTGGTGGTGGTGATGATGGTGATGTTGTTGATAAGAATGACGAAAATATTGCTGTTGTTCGTCGTGATGATTACGATGAGCATCATGTTAATGATTGGGATATTGCTGTTAAGAATGCTGGTCATTATAGTGTTAATGATGATGTTAGTGATACTAATGGCGATGTAGACATTGTAATTTATTATTGCATTGATATTGTTAGTAATAATCGTGACGCTGATGATATTGTGAATTATAACAATGCTGTCAATGATGATGAAATTGATAATGATAATAATGATGGTGATACTCTAAATAATACAACGATATTGACATTGTTAATGATGACGATAATACTATTGATGCTAATATTATTGATTTTCATAATAATTATGATAATTGTCATGTTCATCACGACGACAATGATCATGATGATGACCCAAAGATATGTAAACAGTGGCGATTGTAAATAAAAAAATTGACTTCAATAACGATCGTGTAACTTGAGCTAACTGTGTAAATGACAGTGATGACGATGATGATGTAAATGACGACGACGATGATGATGATATCGATGACGGACTTATGGCCATAACCACAAAAGAAACACCAAAGACAAAGGTCCCCCGTATAACCTGAACAGACTGTTGGGGCAAGTGCTGTTAGCGAGTAGCACCTATGAAGGCCGGCACGGCACACGAAACGGGGTGCGTGACCAACACCACCACCACCACACACACACAACGACAAACATTACAAACGCAAACAGAAATGAAAACAAACAAAAAACCACGACGGATTTATATATTTAATTACTTATTTTCATAACCGCCCCCCCCCTGCTCCCGCCGCCGCCGACTTAGCACCCACAACGGCTGAACTCCCTCGGGGCTACGAAACCAGAGCCAAGCTGGGTGCTAAAAAAAACGACCTCTGCACCCAAAATCCCACCCCCCCCCTTAATTCCCAATAGCTCCCTCGCATCTCTTGCACCCCCCCCCCCCCCGCCATCCTTCCCTATCCCCCTCCAGGCAGGTGAAAGTCGGCCCCTACCCTCGCACGCCCCGTGCCAAACCCCGTTTAGCGAGGGGGCTCCAAATTCTTCCTGTCATCCGTAAAATTGTTGGCGTGCTCGGGCAGCGAGCGCAGCGCCCCCACCCCCAAGTCACGCGCGCACATCGCTTGCAATTAAACGCTCTGCTGCCCTGATTAATGCTCCCAGCTCCAACGCCTCGCCACAGCCGCTCGGCACGCACACACACACACGCGCCAACACTGCACCACACACGCTACACTACACACTATAGAGGCAAAGATCCCCCGTGTATCTTCTTGGTTCGTTCGGTAAAGTCACGTAGAAGGGAAGTAATAAAATAATAAAAATAAAACATAATAAAATAATTCTCACGACGTTTCGGCCACAACGCAAGCAGCCGTCCTCAGGTGAAACCAGGTCTGTCGAGGCGACAGAGTCTGAATGAAACAGAACACGAGCTTGGAGCATATATATAAGCCGGGCTGCTTGCGTTGTGGCCGATACGTCGTGAGAATTATTTTATTATGTTTTATTTTTATTATTTTATTACTTCCCTTCTACGTGACTTTACCGAAAGAACCAAGAAGATGAATCCCTGCAGTCACGAAAGCTTTAAATCGAAATCCCCCGTGTAGCCTGCAACATAATGTTGGGCCAAGTGCTGTTGGCGAGCACCTGTGATGGCCGGCACGGCACACTAGGGGGTTGGGTTGCCGGCAAACCACGCCCGGCCGCCTTTGTCTCCCTTAGTGGCGATGTTTACACACCGCACCAGGTACTCATTTGAGGTTGAGATGACCTAGAGGAGGCTCAGGACCGGTGTCAGATCATCGTCACTGGTGTTGGCCGTGAATTGAACTAGGACAGCCAGGCTCGTAGGGCGATCCGCTACATTACCGCTCCCCATCACTACACTACAAAGATCCCCCACATAGCCTTTAACAGCCTGTTAGGGCAAGTGCTGTTAGCGAGCAACTACACACTTACACACAACCACCATGCAACGTACACACGCACGCACACGCACGCGCGCGCGCGCGCTCCGTTTCCCCGTCTGCTAACCGCTCCAACATTTCACTGTTGTGGTTTTAATTTTAATTATTTGCCGTGGCGTGCAGAGGCGGCTGGGGTATCGTGGGGAGGGCAGCTCGCGGTAGTGGTGGCGGCAGCGGCGGTGCCAGTTGTTGGGTGGCTTTCGTGCGCGCTGTTGATTCTATTGTCTGTTATTGTTGTTGTGGTGGTGGTGGTTGTGGTTGTTTTAGTGGTGGTGGTTGTGATGGTTGTTGTGGTGGTGGTTGTAGTGGTGGTGGACCGGCGTGGTGGCACTTGCCCCAGCAGTCTGTTAAGTCTATACGGGGGATCTTTGTCTTTGGTGGTGGTTGTGGTGGTGAGAAACGATGTGCCAGCCGCGCTACGAACCTGTACCGCCCGAGTTCGATTCCCGCTCACGGCCACCAACACCGGTGACGATTATCTGAACCGGTCCTGGGCCTCCCCTAGCTCGACTCAGCCTCAAATAAGTACTTGGTGCAGTGTGCAAACATCGCCCACTGGGGAGACAAAGGCGGTCGGGCGTGGTGCTGGCAACCCACCCCTCGTGTACCGTGTCGACCTTCATAGGAGTTCGCTAACAACACTTGCCCCAAAAGTATCTTCAGGCCATACGGGGGATCTTTGCCTGTTGTTAAGTTGAAGAGCACAGAACCCAAAGGCACAACACGCCTAGCGGTCAGCAACAAACAGCTCCATTACAGTGGTGATAGATAATAGTTAATGCTCTAAAGCCAAAGTGTCTCCCTGCTCACTTTGTGTTTTAAAGAAGGGCCGTTGCCCGAAACGTCGCCTATTATATATTTCTTCTGTTAAGACCACAATGTTATTAACGGTTGTGTTGAGTCTTCTGTTAATCGTCCCTTGCTCAGTTTGTTGATGATGTTGTTGTTGTTGGCGCCGTTGTTGGTGTTGTCGATGTTTGCGCGCTGCACCAAACAATAATTTGAGGCTGAGTCAACCTACGGTAGGCCCAGGACCGGTTCAGATAATCGTCACTGCTTTAGGCCGTGAGCGAGAGAATCGAAATCTGGTCGCCAGGTTCGTAGCGCAGCGCGCTAACCGCTACACCACCGATCCCCACACAAATACAAAGATCCCCCGTATAGCCTTAACAGACTGTAGGGGCAAGTGCTGTTAGTGAGCACCTATGAAGGCCTGAACGGTACACGAGGGGGTGGGTGGCCAGCACCACGCCCGACCGCCTTTGTCTCCCTAGTGGCGATGTTTACACACCGCACCTGGTACTCATTTGAGGCTGAGTCGACCTAGGGGAGGCCCAGGACCGGTTCAGATAATCGTCACTGGTATTTGCCGTGAGCGGGAATCGAACTCGGGTGGCCAGGTCCGTAGTGCAGCGCGCTAACCACTACACCACCGATCCCCACACACACACATTCACATACACACGCAGACACACACATACATACACACACACACGCACATAAACACACACCAGCAGGTTGTGCCTATATAATCCGTGTTGTCGGGTTCGTAGCCACTACACTACCGCTTCCCGCTATGAACAGGGGTGAAACCGGATACAGAGGTGACCAGGGCACCAGCGAAATTAGTTCGTTTTTTACTTTCGTTAACAAAATAAGTGACGCAAATATTCATCATGATCCACAAAAAACTAAATTGGCGAGATGCGTGCAATGTATAACGTTATTTCGATTTAAAGCTTTCGTGACTGCAGGGATTCATCTTCTTGGCTCTTTCGGTAAAGTCACGTAGGAGGGAAGTAATAAAATAATGCAAATAAAACATAATAAAATAATTCTCACATCTTTTATTATGTTTTATTTTTATTATTTTATTATTCCTTTCTACGTGACTTTACCGAAAGAACCAATAAGATATAACGTTATTATTTTAGTCATAGCCCTTCACCACCCGACGGAGGTTATTAAATAAAATGTGTCACGTGCAGGGTAAATGTGCCAATTAATTTGGTGTATCAAAGACACCGGAGGAGGAGTGGGGGATGTTGGAAAGCACGAATATCGACAACTACTTTTCAACACTTAGTCCTCCTCCTCCGATGCGCGGAAACGACCAAATAAATTGCCAAATTGTCCCATGTCGTGACAACAACTTGATTTGTTTGGCTCCGTCGGGTGGTGGAGGGCTGAAGTAACAACAACAAAGGCTAACACCAACCACTCCACGATCTACACACGAGCATAAACGAATTCTTCAATCCTAACAATGGTCGTGAGAGCCGACACGTATAAGCGTCTGAATATTCATTGACCCCCGTGTCGTTTGTACTTTAACCGATGACTTCCCGAGTGAATAAACGTCATCAAACGTGACTGACTTGTCACAGAAGGAGCGAGTCCCAACGCAGGCGGATGCCGAGGTGACATGAGCGGCGTTACTCGGGGACTTGCAGTTGCACGGAGAGGAAGACCGTGTGTGTCCTTGTGATGTCTGTCTGCTTGTATGTCTGTCTATAGTTTTCTAGTTAGATTTTTGTTGCTATTTCTTTTATGCCTGATGATGATTGCTTGTGTTGCAATCGAAACGTCGTAATATGCTATTATTTTAATTTATTATTTTATCTTTAGACGTGACTTAACCGAAAGAACCAAAGAATAATTCCTGCAGTCACGAAAGCTCCAAAATTAAGATTGGAGGAAGATCGAAGTTTGGACTTTGCTCCCCGCATGTCACCCAGTGGACTCATCGCTCTCGCTGGTGAGTTGGGAGGGGAGAGCGAGCTCGACATTCGGGGGCGACGCGGTGGCCAAGATTGTTCACTCTCTCGTCTCGTATGTAAGAGGTCGTTGGTTCGAATTCTCGCCCTGACGCCTGTATATTTGGAGTCTGCATGTCTCTCTCCTCGTGGTCGCATGGAGTTTTTATTTATCCCCGTGTTAGTGAGTAACGCGCAACTGTAATCAGATTACCAAAGGCAGATTACTCATTTTCCAGTATTTAACCAGATTACATTTTTGCATCATCTCATTGCACACATCATATTGGTAAGGAGCGGTTCCGAAGACGAGCTCTAATCTCTGGCGAGATGTTAACTACCTCGCCCGGTGTGCAGGAGTTCGTGGGCTCGAACGCGACCCTGACGATGCCTGTGGTATATTTGGAGTTTGCATCTGTCTTTCTCCATGGTCGTGTGGAATTTTCTCCGGGTCCTCCGGTTTTCCCCTCCACATTTAAAAACGTGCGTTTAGAGTATGTGGCTGCTATAAATATCCACGTGGCGATGATAAGCCACTTGGTTGAACTATCATTTGTGATAGCCAAATCCCCTCTGAATAAGAGCTATACAACTCAGTGGGCCTTACCCGCTAAAATAAATATTTATATTAAATTGCTTGCTGCAATAACACTATTTTCTATACTTCTCTTGTGATAACTTTTCTTGCCGTTTATACCTTTTTCTCGATTTGTTTAATTCATTTTAATGTCCTGAGGGTACAATTTGCTTAATATTTGGTATAAATAGGATTTGGCCCTTAATGGGCTTATGACTATAATTATTGTACAGCGTTGTGAGATGCAATTAGCATGAATGACGTTCGATGATACTGAAATAAGTATTATTAACAATATGCTTATTGTCAACAAACGTATATAAAACATTTACTGAGTTCACTAATTGGTTGCTCTGAGAATATTGAAGGTGGGGGAGGGGGGGATTGCTTGCCCATTTCTCCAAATTTTCACTACAAAATCAACAAACTTATTCCTCAGAAACAAAATATGTATATTAACTGGAGGAATCCGATAAGCTATACAGATATCCAGTATGGGCGGGTCAGCACGTTACAACAATAAATTGAACAAAAAACGATAGAAGTGAATAATATAGTCAAGACAAACAAATCTCTTAAGAATATATACAGATCTGACTAAACATTTTTTTTAATCTTACCAGGTAAAGCCCACTGAGCTATTAACACTGTGGCCTTAAAAGGAACAAATATTTAATCGGTGACGTTTCGGGAAACGGCCATTCTTCATGGTTTTATTTAGAGTGGATGGGGCCCTGGCCTGATAAGAATGTTTCTTTAATGTTCCCGGATGAACAGTTTGTAAATCGGCATGTGAATAATTATCGATTAATATATGTTGCGTTACAAAGCCTTCACAATATAAAAAGCAATCATAGCGAAATTAACTCATGTGTATATATTAAAAAATAACATCATAAACGTGGCATGTGCATTGCATTCTGGGTAAAATCATTGGAGTGAGATCAATGGCAAGGATCTTCAGCGTGGTCGACTCAGCGATGCGTTCCCAGGTCCAGCTGTTCATTTAAAAGGATGCGCGAAAACCCTTAGAAGGAGGCATGTTCTCAATTGCTTTTTATTTCCGAAACTTTTAAGACACTTAATAAAAAATTAACCCGTAAAAACAAAGTTTTTCACTATAAGTCCTCTGGCTTGAGATGGCTGCCACCTATGGGTCAGATGATAGCCTGGCAGCATTAATCAATTGGTAATTAAATATTTTTAAAAAATTCCTAAAAAAGTGTAAAACTTTGCAAATAAATTTTCACGAAAATTAATTGTCACGTACAACGAGTCTGTGTGGAAAATGTCAGCTTGATTGGATCACGGGAAGTGGGTTAAAAAACGACCGAAATATTTGCACGGTCGTAAGTGCGCAAGCAAGCAAGCGAACTTAATATAAAGGATTTAAAAAATAGATGTCCCTGTTATACGATTCAAAACTAGTTTTATTTGAGTGTATTATAACCCCTCGCCAATTCTGTTGAGAAATCAAATGTGACATGTACACAAATGCAGTGTTCCAATACAAGGTACACCATATATATATATGCACCTACAAAGGGACATCGTTTGTCTCGTTTACGTTAATAAAAAAAACAACTACGTTTTAAATGTATTCTAGATTTGAAGCTTTCGTGACTGCAGGGATTCATACTCTTAGGTTTTTCGGTAAAGTCACGTAGGTAAATCTAGCTGTGACGGTCCCACCTGATGACGGAGACTTGTGTTGCCTCCGAAACGTCGTGATTTATTATTTTATTCTATTATTATTTCAATTATAGTTTTATTATTTATTTTTTACCTACGTGACTTTACCGAAAAACCTAAGAGTACGTTTTAAGTGTGTCTGAAGCTGAACGGGGAAACACAGAGTGAGCTTCAGTGGCCCCTCTGGATAAGGCCTCATCCACTTTGACCATAGCCACGTCGTCTTCACCACGAGCACTGCCCATACGGTGAGCACTCGTTGCTGTCCAGTAGAACCCCTCTTAGTCAGCACCCCTGTTAACGACTAATCACTTAACGACGGGCCTCCATAGAGCCCAATGTGTAGTGTATAGTGTAGTGTATAGTGTAGTGTATAATGTAGTGTATAGTGTAGTGTATAGTGTAGTGTATAATGTAGTGTATAGTGTAGTGTATAGTGTAGTGTATAGTAGTGTATAATGTAGTGTATAGTAGTGTATAGTGTAGTTTATAGTGTAGTGTGTATAGTGTAGTGTATAGTGTCGTGTGTAGTGTATAGTGTAGTATATATTGGAGTGTATAGTGTGGTGTATAGTAGTGTATAATGTAGTGTATAGTTGTGTATAGTGTAGTTTATAGTGTAGTGTGTATAGTGTAGTGTATAGTGTCGTGTGTAGTGTATAGTGTAGTATATAGTGGAGTGTATAGTGTGGTGTATACTGTATAGTATAGTGTATAATGTAGTGTATAGTGGAGTAAATAGTAGTGTGGTGTATAGTGTAGAGTAGAATCCCTCTTAGCGAGCACCCCTGTTAACGACTAATAGATTAACAACGGGCCTCCATCGAGCCCAATGTGTAGTGTATAGTGTAGTGTATAATAGTGTAGTGTATCGTGGTATAGTAGTGTAGTGTATAGTAGTGTAGTGTATAGTAGTGTAGTGTATAGTAGTGTATAGTAGTGTATAGTGTAGTGTTAAGTAGTGTAGTGTATCGTGTATAGTCGTGTAGTGTACAGTAGTGTAGTGCCTCGAAAGAACCCAATGTGTTCGCTTACCGAATATTCCTCTATTAACGACGGGCTGTTGTGGGTACAGTAAATATACATTTTATGCATCGATTAACCACGTTTCTCTTAATATTATGTGTTTAGAATATTGCTAGAATCTGTATGTATTAATATCAATTGTTTAAATATGATAAAAAAAAATTTGGGGGGTGAAAAGGGGTAACTTCCGATGCTATGGGTACGAATTAAGCCTTTGACATGTATTTCCTATACGTGCTTAACGACCAAATCGCTTAACAACCGGTTTCGTGTAACCAATTACCGTCGTCAAGAGGGGTTTTACTCAATTTTTGTTTCTTTTTGCGTTTTTAATTTTGGTGCCTCAGGTCACTCTTGCAACGAGACGAATCCTCGACTCGTGAGGCATCATACAACTTCAAAGCTTGAACGTTCTGACGTTGACACCGCCCACTGCTCATGTAACCCCGCCCACTGATCACATAACCCCGCCCACTGATCACATAACCCCGCCCACTATTCATGTAGCTCCGCCCACTGTTCATATCGCCCCGCCCACTATTCAGGTAGCTCCGCCCACTACTCAGGTGCTCCCCCCCCAATGCCCGCCTCATGAGTTGAGAATGAGGTGAGGTTTTTAAAATTAACCCGTAAAAACAAAGTTTTTCACTATAAATCCTTTATATGCGTGGCGGCTAGAGTCCTCTCGTCCTCTGGCTTGAGATGGCTGCCACCTATGGGTCAGATGAATGGCTGCCACCATTAAGCAATTGGTAATTAAATATAATTTTTTTTTTCCTAAAAAGTGTAAAGTTTTGGAAAATACATTGTCACGCACAACGAGTCTGTGTGCAAAATGTCAGCTCGATTGGATCACGGGAAGTGGGTTAAAAAACGACCGAAAGATTTGCACGGTCGCAAGCAAGCAAGCAAGCACGCAAGCAAGCAAGTGAACTTAATATAAAGGATTTAAAAAGGGAACAGAGGGACAGCTTTGATTTAACTTGGACTGCCCCAACCGAACCGGGGCATTTGGTGGCTTTAAGTGGGAGCCACTGCCCAGCAATTGACACATAGATGTTGTGGAAAAAAAATCAAAATACATATTTAGTCTTAGGTTTTTTCGGTAAAGTCACGTAGGTAAAAATGTCAAATTAAAATTAATAAAAGTAAAATAAAAAAGTTAAATAAAATTTTAAAAATCACGACGTTTCGGAGGCAACACAAGCTTCCGTCTTCAGGTGGAACCGTCACAGCCCGACAGCTGTATCAAGTAAATGAGAGATTACAAGAGATACCACTCCGTATATATAATGGTTGATACAGCTGTCGGGCTGTGACGGTTTCACCTGAAGATGGAAGCTTGTGTTGCCTCCGAAACGTCGTGATTTTTTTTATTTTACTTTTTTTTATTAATTTAATTTTTTTTACCTACGTGACTTTACCGAAAAAACCTAAGAATATGAATCCTTGCAGTCACGAAAGCTTAAAATCTAGAATAAATACATATTTAGTGAGGGAGGTGGAACTTCATTGTTTTTGCGACGAGAAGCTGCACATCTTTAAGGCCTATACGTGCGTGTGCCTCTACGTACGTAGAGGCACACGCACGTATAGGCCTTACCTAGTGCAGGTATCACGCGGAGTGAAAGAACACCGTGTAAGTCACTGAGTCAACTGTTCTTTTCGGTGGAAACATCATTGTTTCCGAGTTATCAGCCACCCAGCAAATCCCACACACGGCCGCTCTGCGCACTCAGCCCCTGGTTATTAAATAACTCTTGCACGAACGGCTGTTTAATTAAAATGCTTTCGTGAGCTCCCGTTATAATACCCTCCAACTTGCCTTCGAATGCCCGAATTCAGGACACAAGGTATTTGTTTTCATCCTCCAGTGGGCAGGTGGCTCAATGGAATGGCACATGAACAAACGTATTTCATCTCGGGGCCCCTTTTTGCCAGTATCAAAACGATGAAGCAATACGAATGTTGAAACTTTTCTGGCAATTTATGTGTCGTCTTTTAAACTGATTGGCCTACACCAGACAGCCTTCTTTATGGCCTAGTCTCACCAGCAGTGTTCGACTAAAGAACGCCAAAAGGCGAACAGTACACAGACGATGCGCGTATTAGAGCATTTGTAGCTCGGTTTGAGCAGTTATATATGTATAAGGAGACCTTTAATCCCAATATCAAAATGATGAAATAAGAAGAAGAGGTGAGAAGAATTGGCTAACTCTGGGGTAGGCCAATCAGATTTAAAGACAATGCATATATTATATTCTTGGATCTTTCGGTAAAGTCACGTAGAAGGGGAAAAAACAATAATAAAATAATAAAAATAAAACAATAAAATTCTCACGACGTTTCGATTGCAACACAAGCAATCATCATTATTATTGTATTTTTTCCCCTTCTACGTGACTTCACCGAAAGAACGAAGAATATGAATCCCTGCAGTCACGAAAGCTTGAAATCGAAATGCATATATTGCCAGGGCATGTTAAGAGCTTGCATCTTGAATCCCTGCCTCACTTGATGCAGCACATCTAGCTGTGACGGTCCCACCTAATGACGGAGACTTGTGTTGCCTCCGAAACGTCGTGATTTTGATTATTTTATTTTTTATTAATTTTAATTTCATTTTTTACCTACGTGACTTTACCGAAAGAACTAAGAGCATGTTTGAATGTTGTGCCACAAGCACGTGTGGTTAATGCAGACTTTATGCCTTGCAAAAGGTTTCTATTTGGTGTTTGAACGTCTAAATACCTCCCGTTTTATTGCCAGAAAGGGTAAAACCTATTCTTATTGTTTCATTCTTTTTCTTTTTCCAGGTAAGGCTCACTGAGTTATGCAGCTCTTGTTCGGAAGCGGCCTGGCCACAAATGATAGCTCAACGAAGTGGCTCATCATCACGTGGAAATGTACAGCAGCCAAATACTGTGAACGCGTGACGTTGATTCTAAATGTGGACGGAAAAACCGGAGCGGAAGAATCCACGGTGGGAGAACATACAACATGCAAACTCCAAGTATACAACAGGCATCGTCAGGGTGGCGATCGGGATCGAACCCACGAACCTCCTCCTGCATAGCAGGTGAGGGAGTTCACATATCGGCCACCGTGGCGTCCCATTACGGCTGTGCCCGAGGAACCGAGCCAACTTGAGCTGGCACTGTTGGGAAAAAAGACAAAAACGGTGTTTGCAAAAACCTTCTTGCATGCCCCCCCCCCCCGCGATTAAACCGCCCTCTCAAGTGTGGCGAGAGTTGATGGGTCACCATTGAATGAACAACATTCCAATCGCGATACATTTGCCTTTGTTATTTAATTTGGCACATTGGCGGCTTCTCGAACATGACGAAACATCCGTGCCCGTTGTCCCGTGCGAGAATACCTCGGCAGCGACACACCTGATGATGATTGCTTGTGTTGCAGTCGAAACGTAGTGAGATTTTTTTTATTGTTTTATATTTTTTGTATTGTATTATTTCCCCTCTACGTGACTTTACCGAAAGAACCAAGAATATGAATCCTTGCAGTCACGAAAGCTCTAAATCAAAATGATAGCTCAGTAAAGCATCTTATCACGTGGAAATGTATCTGATTCAACCCGAGCACCTGTAACACTGTTGTTGACTTCAGAATTTTCTTCTACGGGAGCTTCTTTCTTCACACCTCTCGATAAACCAACCGTCTCTCATCTCTTTTCCCGTAAATCTGTATCTTGTTGGGCTGCCACCCACCCCGCGCCAAGCCTCTACACTTGTACAAGGCGCGTCTCGGCCTTCCCCCCCCCCCCACCTTCCTTTGCCAGCGCCCCTGTTTAATAATTCTCTGGGTGTCATCCCTTGACCCTTGCGTTACCCTCACACTCAATCCTGGCCGTGTCCCCGCGCGAACTCTGGACTTGTATCGTATAAGGCGCCTCTCGGCCTAACGAGCTGGATGGGGTTCGATTTAAAGCTTTCGTGACTGCAGGGATTGATCTTCTTGGTTCTTTCGGTAAAGTCACGTAGAAGGGAAATAATCAAATAATAAAAATAAAACATAATAGAATAATTCTCACGACGTTTCGGCCACAACGCAAGCAGCCGTCCTCAGGTGAAGAACAGGTCTGTCGGAAAGACAGCGTCTGAATTCAGACAGACCTGTTCTTCACCTGAGGACGGCTGCTTGCGTTGTGGCCGAAACGTCGTGAGAATGATTTTATTATGTTTTATTTTTATTATTTTATTATTTCCCTTCTACGTGACTTTACCGAAAGAAACAAGAAGATGAGTTGGATGGGGTTCGCGAAAATTTGCTCGGTAAGTGGAAATCCCGTTAAACAATGATCATCGCTTTCTCATTGACTCTTGCCATGCTAAACGCTGACATACGTTTCAGCCCCATAATGTCCCACTCTTGAACAACGTTTTTTTTTTTTAACGTGAAAAATACAAATTATTATTTTAAAAAATAAAGTAAGAAAACATCAAATGTAACACTTTTTCACACGTGAAGAACCACAGTGTTTGCAGGTGTCTGCCATTTGTTGCTTGAAGGGTAGACATATGTGGGATGAGGGAGCAGCAATGAAAGACCGCTGGTTCAAATATCACTCGCCAATGATGTTCGCCGTGGCTCGGAATCGAACCAGGGTTGCTGGGTTCATAGCCGCGATACGAGACGAAACGCGACTTCGTGTCCTCAGCGTCTGCAATTAATTAGCGCCCCCACTCCTCTCCCACTCCCACCCCGCGTCTCCCCATCCCTCCCCGCAACCCACCCATTTCATCCCCCCACCCCTCCCCACACCCCTCCCCACACCTCCCCCCACCCTCCCCTCCCCCCATCTATCCATTACATTGCTACCACTATTCCCCCTCCCCCCACACGACGGATCACGTGGGCACAGGGCAGGAGAGTTGGTAAAGAAACAGCTGCGGGCACCGTGCGCTCCCTGCCGCCACGTGACGCATATTTATCGATCAGTTTCCGCTCGCTAAGCAAACGTTTGCTCGTTTTGCGAACAAATGGGTCTAAATAAAAATGTCTCGCTATAGCGAAGGCGATTAGAAATAATGCTCGTTAAGTGAAACACGCCTGTACTCATATTATCGTTCACTTCTAATTCGTTTTACATACATGTCAATTTGATCGTTGAATTACTGGATAGCGATACTAAATATATTTACAGTTAAATTTGATGTTAAGTTATTTTTTTTCTTTCATAATTAAATGTAATGTATAAAATAGCTGTGGAAATTTGGGTCGGCGTGGGGGGTGCTTAGAGGAGTCAAACACTGGTCTGCTCAATTCCGTCTCCTGGGGTATTGACCAGCGGGGTGGTAGTGGTAGTGCCGTGTGTCCTTGTGCTGCAGAGATACGAACACCACCCAGAGGAGCACTCGCGAACAAAACGTCGCCGTAACGTGACCACGCCGCTCGCATCCCCTCTTCGCGAGGGCGTCCAGTCACCTCAACTGTGGTGGCTAGGAGATGTTAACTACCTCGCCGGGTTTATGGGAGGTCGTGGGTTCAATCCCGATCCTGTTGAATATTTGTAGTTTGCGGTGTCTCTCTCTCTCTCTCCGTGGTCGCGTGGATTTTTCTCCGGGTCCACCCGGCTTTTCACTCCACTTTTAGCATCAGCATCACGCGTTTAGAGTATTTGGCTGCTATGCATTTCAACCTGATGATAAGCCACTTCGTTGAGCTATTATTTGTGATGGTCAGGTCCCTCATGAAAAAGTAAAAACAAGTTTAGTAGTCTAGTTTTTTCTTAAGTAAATTCAGTCAACTAATTGCACGTCTAAGGCACTTCATGGCCACAAGCAAATCAGTTACTACCACTACGGAACGGCTTAAATAGCAACGCCTTAAACGTAAATTGTAAGTAAAATAAAATGTGAACAACATTGAAACAAACCGTTCATAAGTGATATTTTTTGTGAAAATAGCTTTGGACACGCGCTTAATTTTAAAGTAGGCCCTGTCTCCTTTAGATGCCCCTACTTGGACATCGGATTCCTCCAGTCTAAATATTCTGATTATGACAATGGTTGTGGGCTCAGTGGGCCTTACTTGGTAAAATAAGAATAAATTGCTTAGTTTCGTCTTTGGGTTAGCCTCGTGATGCATAAAGGAACCAGACCACAACGCGAAATAACGCCCATCGTCCCGAAATCAGAATCTCTATTTAGACTGGAGGGAGTTGAATCTGATGAGCTATGAAGATCTTTTCTAAACAGATGTCTAGTAGGGTCAGAAGGTTAGCGACATAGATAGCAAAAATTGAGAAATTGTTAAGCGTGCCACTTTAAATAAATAATCATGGATAATATATAAATAACAAAACAATATTAATTGCGAGCCGGTCCACGCAGCTCTGAAGCTGTCACAGGCCAGCTTAATAAAACACGAGCTGCGTGGACATTTATAAGAGCACCGTGCCATAGCATTAATCATTGACAGGTCTTTGGCAATCCGCTGCTGAATGAAGGCTTTCCCCATGCCATCATGCCTGTCGGGATTGTTTGAGCATACTTCACCACGATGGTTAGCGCCGCGGGGTCGGTTAAGTGGGAGGTTGGGGGTGAGATGGGGAGCAGGGGCGATTCAAGATACCACTTGTCACTGATGTTCGCAGCCGTGGCCATGAATCGAACTCAGGTCGCCACATTGACAGCGCAGTGTGCTCACCGCTGCGCCACCGCTCCAGTGCTGTGATTAGTAACCATTACTACTACCACTACAAGAATCAACATTCTAGATTTGAAGTTTTCGTGACTGCAAGGATCCATACTCTTTGGTTTTTTCGGTAAAGTCACGTAGGTGAAAATAATAATTAATAAAAATAGAAATAAGCTAATTAAATCACGACGTTTCGGAAGCAACACAAGCTTCTGTCATCAGGCGGGACAACCACAGCAAAAAAAAACACCTGATGTGTTACTTCCGAAACGTCGTGATTTAATTTGATTAATTCTATTTTTGTTAATTATTTTTTATTTTTTCACCTACGTGATTTTACCGAAAGAACCAAAAAGTAAGAATAAACATTACCCAAATATGTCCATGCACTGTACTCACCGCTTGCTTTCAGCGCACCTTTCGATTCAAAACAAACAAAAAGAAATAAAAGCGGGGAGAGGGGAAAAAATCCTCAACACCATAGAGCAGAACGAAAAAGAAAACGAATTTAGCTCAACTTCAAACACGAGTCGCATTTAAATTTATGAAGAACCCCCCCCCCCCCCAAAAAAAAAAAGGTCGAACGTGTTTACAGGCCCGGGCGAAGGCGCTCCGTTCCCAGTCGCTTGTTTGTGTAACAAAATGAAATGCCTTGTTTGAGCAAACACTTTGGAGCATTTTTTTGGTGCGCTACTCGGGCATGTATAATCACTATCACGAACAGCAGCCCCCATTTCCTTTCCAATAATTGGCAAAACTGTTCACGCGTGGCGAAGGGTTAGAGGGTTATGAGGTGGGATTTCTTTTTTTAACTTTCTCTGACAGCGACAGCATTTCTTGTGTTTAGTCGGAGCTCTGAGCAAACAACCTCCGTTTAGCAGGAACTGATTGTCTGGGAGAATTGCTGTTTGCGAGCGCCTATTTAGACCGGCGCGGCACGGCTGTTACTGGGTCATGGTGGAAACCAGCGTCACGCATATACCCAGCCACTTTTGTCTTTCTCGCAGTGCTGCTGTTCGTGACCCATTCAAATCACCACCACCACCGCTACTGCACTTGTTCATACTCAATTTAGGCCAAGTTGATCTTAGGGGATGTCCAGGAAAGGTTCGTTAGCAATTAGCAACTTATCCATACATAGAGTAAGTCGTTGGATCTTGAAAAAGATAAGTGAACGCTCATTGTTCTGTAGTGTACAAGATGAAGATACCATCATGGTCAAACACGTGACCTCCAAGATCTGCCTGACCAGTGTCCCACCAGATGCGCTTCTGCGGCCGTCTGGAACGCTCTTCCTTCCGATACTAGGAAGCCACTGGAGCTATGCACTTTTTAATTAATCTAGATTGGAAACTAAATTCCTAAGAACTGCTTTTTGTGTTTAGGTTGTTGTCTTTCCCCCGCACCTCCTTCGATTAGCACGGTTGGCTACGTACGGTGCGTAAGAAGTTCAACATACACACGTACACCATCTGCTCTTAGGTCTTCCCCTTGGTCGCTGGACCCTTGAAGACCACTCCAACGCCTACCTCGGCAATCTGCCCTCATCCATCCTGCACACCAGTACATGTTTCGCCTATTTACATCATGCAACTCTGAACCTGCCACGTTATCTTCCCGAATTCTGCATTGCCACTAACATTCCTAGAATCCTTCGCAGGCACCAATGTCCCCTCACCCTGAGTCCCATCGCTCACTCACCCCAATGTCCCCTCACCCTGAGTCCCATCGCTCACTCACCCCAATGTCCCCTCACTCTGAGTCCCATCACTCACTCACCCCAATGTCCCCTCACCCTCAGTCCCATCGCTAACTCACCCCAATGTCCCCTCACCCTCAGTCCCATCACTCACTCACCCCAATGTCCCCTCACCCTCAGTCCCATCGCTCACTCACCCCAATGTCCCCTCACCCTGAGTCCCATCGCTCACTCACCCCAATGGCCCCTCACCCTCAGTCCCATCGCTCACTCACCCCAATGTCTCCTCACCCTGAGTCCCATCGCTCACTCACCCCAATGGCCCCTCACCCTCAGTCCCATCGCTCACTCACCCCAATGTTTCCTCACCCTCAGTCCCATCGCTCAACTCACCCCAATGTCCCCTCACCCTCAGTCCCATCGCTCACTCACCCCAATGTCCCCTCACTCTGAGTCCCATCGCTCACTCACCCCAATGTCCCCTCACCCTCAGTCCCATCGCTCACTCACCCCAATGTCCTCTCACCCTCAGTTCCATCGCTCACTCACCCCAATGTCCCCTCACCCTCAGTCCCATCGCTCACTCACCCCAATGTCCTCTCACCCTCAGTCCCATCGCTCACTCACCCCAATGTCCCCTCCCCCTCAGTCCCATCGCTCACTCACCACAATGTCCCCTCACCCTCAGTCCCATCGCTCACTCACCCCAATGTCCCCTCACCCTCAGTCCCATCGCTCACTCACCCCAATTTCCCCTCACTCTCAGTCCCATCGCTCACTCATCCCAATGTGCCCTCACCCTCAGTCCCATCGCTCACTCACCCCAATGTCCCCTCACCCTCAGTCCCATCGCTCACTCACCCCAATGTCCCCTCACCCTCAGTCCCATCGCTCACTCATCCCAATGTCTCCTCACCCTCAGTCCCATCGCTCACTCACCCCAATGTCCCCTCACCCTCAGTCCCATCGCTCACTCACCCCAATGTCCCCTCACCCTCAGTCCCATCGCTCACTCACCCCAATGTCCCCTCACTCTCAGTCCCATCGCTCACTCACCCCAATGTCCCCTCACCCTGAGTCCCATCGCTCACTCACCCCAATGTCCCCTCACCCTCAGTCCCATCGCTCACTCACCCCAATGTGCCCTCACCCTCAGTCCCATCGCTAACTCACCCCAATGTCCCCTCATCCTAATTCCCATCGCTCAACTCACCCCAATGTCCCCTCACCCTCAGTCCCATCAGTCACTCATCCCAATGTCTCCTCACCCTGAGTCCCATCAAACATCTATGGTCCGGAGTCGAACTTGGTTTGACCACGCAGTGCAGGACTGCGCCGGTTCTTCGTCACGTCCCCAAAAAACAACCGTGTGTACGGTATAATTACAATTTATAAAGTCACACATTTGAAATGTGACGACTGTAAAGACACACAAGGTACGGAATATCACGACCCGCTGTCACTGGGCACGTTTCGCGCCATCCTCTTCATAATTTCCTCACTCATTATCGTCTTCAAAATTAAAACGGGACGTGTAAATGGGTATTACACATACACAAAAAACCCCACCACGCTTTCATTGCCTCCAACTAAGACTTTTAAGTAGCGTACCTTTCCCCCCATTAATTATTCATTAAATTATATTTATTAAAAAAAACATATGTATACATAATTCAGTGTTCCTTTAAGACGCATTCACCGAGGCAAATTATGCACGGTTAATATTATTAATACTGTGTAAGTGGTGTCTATGTCTTTTAAAACTATGTTTGCAGATGTGGAAATATTAACCCCATGTGGCTGTGTAAGCTATGCGGTGAACTTGACCATCCTGTTGTGATGGCCTGGAGAAACCCACAGAGGCCCAGCTCGAGTCAGTCTCCGGCCCTATACCCTTGCCTGGACAGCCCAGCCAACAAAACTCACTCAAATCGGGCAGGGCGTCCAGGAAAGGAGCGTGGGCCTACTACAGTCTATTATATATGACATAGTTGTGTATTATTAGGGAACACCTATTCATACGAATACTACACTTTATGATTGTTTGGTCCTTTGCTAATGTCCCAGGCTCAGCCAGACTCCATGCTGCATGTTATTGTAAGGTTTCAATGGTATTGCTCTAAGCTTAGGTATTGCCATCGTATTAGAGATTGTCAGGGTTCGATGTTGATGCCGTATACTCATAGAGCCATATGAAGGTACCTTGACTATTCTTATTTCAACCGAAAGCTAAAGTGTCCCACTGATCAAGGGTGCCGAGATGTTAACTACCTCGCCTGGTATACATGCAGGTATTGGGTTCGATCCCGACCCTGACGCCTGCTGTATATTTGAAGTTTGCATGTTCTCCCTGTGTTCGCGTGGATTTTTCTCCGGGTCCTCTGGGTTTTCCCTCTACAGTTAGAACCAACATGCTTTCATAGAGCATTTGTCTGCTATCCATTTCCACACGATAAGCCACTTTATTGAGCTATCATTTGTGGCCAGGTAGTTTCCTGAAAAAGATCTACACAACTCAGTGAGCCTTACCTGGTTAAAAAAAAATATATAGTTCAGTTTTAGCAGAGGGCCGTCATCTCTGTCGATGGTGGGGGCTGTTCTCTGTTTAAGACTGTTGGTGTGCCCACCACACTAGAGCAATGTTCTTCATTCATTTTCAGAGGGGGGCCACTTTCACCGATAAGAAGACATCATCAGTGTGAGGGCCGCCACACATTTGAAATCATGGGATGTTTGACAGCAGCAAGATGGGGGTGTTTTCACAGTTGCTTATTGTCAGGCGGCCGCACTTCAGGGGCCGCACTGAAGGTCACCAGGGGCCACCAGTCGCCTCGCTGGCCTTGCAATGAAGAACACTGCATGAGATGTATACAGTCGTCGTCAGCAGCAACCATGGTCTATCCATCTTCTTGGTTCTTTCGGTAAAGTCACGTAGAAGGGAAATAACAAAATAATAAAACATGATAAAATAATTCTCACGACGTTTTTACCGAAAAAACCAAAAAGATGAATCCCTGCAGTCACGAAAGCTTTAAATAGTCTATCCACTTACGGATGAAGGTCTCCCTAATCTGTCGCCTTCCCTCCCGGTCCCTCTGCGCCACAGCGCGTGCGACGATCTGATCACTCCGTCTCTGCAACGTTGGTTCCGTCGGGCACATCCTCCCCTTGGGCTGTCATTCCGTCACCAATCTCGTCCACTGGCTTACCATCCCTTCTCACGATGTGTCCTGCACAAGCTCACTTTACTTCACAATAAAACGTTACACTGGTCAACACACTTTTTCTGGCATAAGGTATTCCAACGGTTTTAAGGTAATTTTGGGGTGCTGATTCCAAATCTGTTTTTGTCTATCACATCAGGTTTTTGAGATATCAAATTTTGCATTTTCAATAAAAACTGCAGAAGAAAAATATTAAATAAATGTGGATATCTACATAAAATTATATTATAAACACACTATCCTAAAAATACAGCACCATGTTTTAACACTAAAACAGTTACTGACTCGCAACAACTTGCAATCATAAGTGACAGAGTTAATTTCGGGTAAAATCAATGAAATGGGGTATGCCGATAGCATAAAAATGAGATGTGATAGAGCAAATCTGAGATCAGATTTTGAATCAGCACCCTGATATTAGTCTAAAACAGCTGCAAAAGTCCAGGCCAGAAAAAAATGTTGTTTTTTTACCAGTGTTATCTATCTTGTCTTTTTTTTTATAGAGGTGCAACCGTTTAATAGGACAATCATATTTCCCGCACCTCTGATTCGCACGGTTGGCTACGCACGGTGCGAAAAAAGTTCAACATACATAATACATACATGGAGGTGCGACAGTTGCACTGATATTGCGTGACTAAAATAACATTGCAAATCAGAAGATGATGACTCAGGCAAGAAGATACGCCCTCACCAAGGTTTTCCGTGGGGGGGTAATGGAAGATATTTTGCAAATGGACGGGAGAAGGAAACGCATGAAGATAGATGGAGATAGGATTAACCGCCTGTGCCTTGCTGACATCATAGTTATCACGACAACCGCTGGACACGAAAAGTGCAGGGAAATTGGTGACACTTAACGGACAAAGCTGCAGAGTTTAACTAAATCTAGACATCAAATGCAACACATGCGTCAATAACACGTCCTTAAAAGGAGACAACTACAACAGGCGACGTTTCAGGCAATGGCCCGTTTTCACAGCACGTCATTATCACAACATTGTCAATTGTTTCGCCACCAAATTCCCGGTGTCATTTTAAAGACTACACTCACTTATATTGGGCGGTGACCTGGCACTTATTGCAGAGGTTCGCGGTTCCAATCCTGCCAGCCCGGCCTCATTTTTTATTCTTTAGTACGGCTGCTCACGTAGACGCACAACAACAGCTACAATTTTAAATTCAGGTGTTCGAGCCAGACAACCGCGTCAGGAGCAGTGGAGTTTATCATCGCTGTGATGCCTCCTTCGCATGCGTAGACCCGGGGCATTGCATTGTCACGGTCTGTTCTTGGATGACCACAGTCGCATCCACTCCTGGATAAAAAAAATTATTCTCAATTTGTGCATCTGCTGTCATGGGTTTGTACAATGGATATGCGGGTTGGGGTGCACCAATGAGCTTCGTGGAAGACGACACCCCAGGGGATCTTCTGCGTTGGGTCTTTCACAGCACAAGGAAGTTTGCTTTGTGAGCACCGACCTGGTTCACACTGCGCAGGGGTCTCTGTAGCTGACAAAGAGTGCCGCCTGTTTCACATCGGACGTTAAAGACCCCGTGAATTTGAAACATTGACGGCGCAACATTGCCCAGTTAGGAATCTTACACGGCAGCAATCATGGACCCCCCCCCCCCACCGCCCCCCTTACTGCAAACTATTGGCAGACCCTCGTAGAAAAGAGTCGTCAGACACGATGGAGGCGTCTCTGAGTAAACCGGCGTAACATTTTTTCAATTATTATCATGATATACAAATTATATTGCCGCGACATTATTTTTAACACTCTATATCACGAGCGTTCTCGTGAAAGAATATAACTAACCAAAGAAATTCCACGGTTTTTCATCGTTTTTAAATTCGCGACAAAATTTAAAAACGATGACATGTTTTTTTTAAAATCTTTTATATTAAGTTCGCTTGCTTGCTTGCGTGCTTGCTTGCTTGCGTGCTTGCGTGCTTGCTTGCTTGCTTACGACCGTGTACATCTTTCGGTCGTTTTTTAACCCACATCCCATGATCCATTCGAGTTGACATTTTCCACACAGACTCGTTGTGCGTGACAATTAATGTTCGTGAAATTTTTTTTCTCCAAAATTTTACACTGTTTAGGGAAAACAAATTAAATATTTAATTACCAATTGTTTAATACTGCAGACAATCATCTGACCCATAGGTGGCAGCCATCTCAAGCCAGAGGACGAGACGACTCTAGCCGCCACGCATATAAAGGATTTAGAGTGAAAAACTTTGTTTTTATGGGTTATACTTATTTACACATCTCGTCGGCCATGCGGCCCTCTCTCTGTGTGTGTGCGCATCATTTCTGCAGCGTTGCATCAACGCGAGCAAACTGTGGACCGACCGGTTTGGACATTCAGTGCCTCGTCAGCAAAGTCGGGCTCGCTCGCTCGCTTGCTTGAGCCAATCAATGCTGCTGAACTGCCAGATGTTTATTGTAGGCAAGGCCCCCCCCCCCCCACTTTTCTCTGTTTGGTGTGGGTCCTAGCTCGGCGCATGACCTCTTTAAAACACAACATCATTATTAGCGTAGTTGTGCAGAAATATCATTGACGCAATAAGCAGGCGAGACGGACGCATCTTACACAGACATCAGTGGCGAGATGTTAACTGCATCGCTTAGTATACAGGTGGTTGTGGGTTCCATCCCGACCCTGACGCCTGCTGTGTATTTGGAATTTGCGTGTCCCTCTCCCCGTGGTCGCGTGGATTTTTCTTCGGGTCCTCCGGTTTTTCCCCTCCACATTTAGAATCGACATCGCGCGTTTATAGGATTTGAATGCTTTACATTTCCCACGTGATAAGCCACTTCGTTGAGCTATCATTTGTGTTCCAGGTCGCTTCTGAAAAAGATCTGTGTAGCTCAGTGGGCTTTACCTGGTAAAAAAGAATGAGTAATTTTGTTTATTTCTTGAGTGAAACCAGCCAATTAACTGTACGACTATGACTCGTCACCACCACAGGCTAAGATGTTACTACGACGACCGAACGGCTTTAACATCAATGCCGTAAACGTCAATTGTAAATAAAATAAAATGTGAGCAACATTTAAACAAATCGTGCCTACGCTATATTTTAGTTAAATTAGCTTTGGACACTCGCTTAATTTTAAAGGAGGCCCTGCCTCCTAATAAAATAAAATGTGAACAACATTTAAACAAACAGTGCATACGTTATTTATTTGTTAAATTAGCTTTGGACACTCGTTTAATTTTAAAGGAGGCCCCGCCATCCTAATAAAATTAAATGTGAACAACATTTAAACAAACCGTCCATAAGTTATATTTTTGTTAAATTAGTTTTGGACACTCGCTTAATTTTAAAGGAGGCCCTGTCTCCATCTAAAGGAGGCCCTGTCCTGCCTCCTTTAGATGTCCCTTCCTGGACATTTGTGAAAAAGAGCGTAATAGCTCACCAATCTGAATAAAGATTCTGATTGTGACAATGGTGGTGTGCTGTGCTTCAGTGCGACCTGTGCTAACACTGCCCCCTGTTGTTAGTTAACCAGCTGCCTGCTCGCGTTGCTGCTCCTGCGTTGGCAGTGATGTACAAACAACAACAAACAACAAACAACTCTACACGTTCGTCAACAACAACAAACATCTCTACACGTTCGTCAACAACAACACTCACTATGTGTGTGTGGCCTTAAAATGAAAAAAACATATAACAGGTGACGTGTCAAGCAACGGTCCTACATCATAGCACATTAAGTAGGGCAATTGTGCTTTGAAGAAGGGCAATTTCCCGAAACGTCGTCCACAATTGTATATATGTTTTTACTTTCCACGCCACAGTGTCATTGATGGATGTGTTGAACTCCCTGTTGTCAGTGGCTCTGTACGAGACACGCGATCTAACCCAACCACCTTTATCAAGCATTGATTGAACGTCGTTTCGATATTCGTTGTCGCACCGTTTAGGAACGCATCCCCGACGTAAACCGAGGTATCACTGTAGCTCTGTGGGTTTTACCTGGTATGGCTAATACAAGCACAACGATGATCCCAGTTGGAGTTGACCGTGATGTTATTTCACTGAGCAGAGAAATCAGTCGCCACTAGGTGGTGGTAAGTTTCCGTCATCGTTACAGAGTCACAACCCGTGCCATGGTCTCCCTTCACCCTCGATCCTTCATCATCATCGTCGTCTCTCCATGCTGAACGAGCAAACGATCCACTTCACCTTATCTGTCCCTCCACGTAAAAAAAAAACCGAAAATATGTTTTACCCATCCCATCATCCCGGCATCTTTGGTTCAACACCATCGAACTGAGACGGTGATCACCGCATCGCGTGATGCTTTCAGATGCGCTTCTGCGGCCGTCTGGAATGCTCTTCCTTCCAAAATTAGGAAGCCGCTGGAACTATGCACTTTTTAATTCATCTACATTGGAAACTCATTTCTTATTATATTTTTGTGTTTAATTTGTTGTCCTTCCGCACACCTCCGATTAACACCATGGTGAACTGGACTTCAATGGTAAACAGGACTTACATAGTGAACTGGACTTCCATGGTAAACTGGACTTCCATAATTCTAGATTTGAAGCTTTCGTGACTGCAAAGATTCATATTCTTAGGTTTTTTTCGGTTAAGTCACGTAAGTAAAACATCAAAATAAAAATAAAAATAAAATGAAAATAAAAATCACGACGTTTCGGAGGCAACACAAGTCTCCGTCATCAGGTGGGACCGTCACAGCCGAATTAGCTGCATCAAGTGATTTTTTTGTCATTTTATTTTTATTTTGATGTTTTACTTACGTGACTTAACCGAAAAAACCTAAGAATATGGACTTCCATAGTGAACTGGACTTCCATGGTCAACTGGACTTCCATGGTGAACTGGACATCCATGGTAAACTGGGCTTCCATGGTAAACTGGACTTCCATGGTGAACTGGACTTCCATGGTATACTGGACTTCCAGAGTAAACTGGACTTCCATGGTCAAAGGTCGGCAGCCAAAATAACAAGAAGAGACATTTTTGTCGACTTTCAAAAGCACGCGTTCGTGGCACGGCTGACATTAGTGCTTTCACGATCTGTCCAGCCAGGGCCGCCCAGAGGTATCCAGAGGCTCCTGGCAGAACGATGTCACGTCAGCTCCTCATTCATAAGCTCCAAGATAAAGTAGGGCCGTGGGGCGGCACTGAGTAGGTGCATGTATGTACGACGTGTTGAACGCTCCAAACAACAATGTACTGTACAAAAATTCTTAGCATGTTTCTCTTAAGCAGAAATCTGGAGGCTTGGGCCACCTTTCACGTTGTGCCAACGCACCGATGCTGCCAAATCGTTCGTTTTGTGGATTTATTTTGGTGATTTCGAAAGAGTGTATTGGTTTAGCCATGTTTGTTTGTTGTAGTGCAGAGTTAGACTGATGGCCGTAATCTAAGTTGTCTTGTGGTTGTTGTTGGTTGTTTGACTTGCATCCCACTGGGATTTTTGCACACAGCGTTGGTGTACGGTGTTTTTTCTGCAATATTTTGCTGTCTTTTCTTGGCTTTTCTGTTTGCACTCAGTCACATAGTCACTTTAAGATGTTTTTTTGTTCATGTTTTTTTTTGTTGCGGTTGCACCCGATTCAAGAGCCGAATGGCTCACAAGGCAATACCCAATAAATGAACTTGAAACTTGAACTTGAACGAACTCCGAAGGGAAACCGAGTGAGTCGGAGTCCTCTCCCGGCCTGCAATTCCTGCTCCATGTGCATGTATGTCATAATATTTATTTACACTCGAGAAATCCGATGAGTTTTGGCATTTTCTTTTTCACACATGTCCACTTGTTTTCACAGATGAACTTCTTTCGCACCGTACGTAACCAACCGTGCTAATAAGAATATTTTGTACCCTTTCTGGCAATAAAGCAGGTGCTGAGATGTTCAAACACCAAATAGAAACCTTATTTTTTCATACTTTGATACTGGCAAAAAATGTCCCATTTTGTAGCTGAACACACAAAGCACTCCTAAATTTTTTTAATATTGTTTGGTCAGTGACATCACTGGCCAAAACAACAAAAGTGCCCTGTTGATTTTTTTGCGTGTCTAACCAAAACTGGTAGTCCACCCTCGATTGTACAGGAGTAACAGGGTGGTCCCGATACATGAAACACACGGATTACGCGAAACAGCGCACGGTCACTCGACTGTCCCACGCAGTGGTGTGTTGTGTCCGGTCCATCTACTCACTCTCACCCGCAAAGACAAAGATCCTCCGTGTAGCCTTTGGGGCCGTCCAAAATTGACGTGACGCACCTAGGGGGGGGGGGGGGGGGGTGGTCAGACATTTGTGACGATGTGTGACGATGGGGGGGGGGGTGTTTGAGAAACGTGACGTCACATCAAAATGCACAACTTTAAATAAATATAGACAACACGTTTTACTTAATTAAATCGACTTTTTAAAAATAAATGTTTTCTCCTACAACATCAGAGTGCAGCGCCACATTAAATACGCACTACAATGATAATAGTTTAAAGCGATTTGAAGCATGTTGGGGCAAGTGCTGTTAGCGAGTAGCACCTACGATGGCCGGCACGGCACGCGAGCGAGTGGGTGGCCAGCACCACGCCCGGCCGCCTTTGTCTCCTCAGTGGCGATGTTTACACACCGCACCAGGTTTGAGGCTGCGTCGACCTAGGGGAGGCTCGCTCACCCACTCATCCACGAACTCACCCACCGACCCATTCACTCACCTACCAGTTACTGTTTCACACACTCATGCACCCATCCACTCACCCACTCAATAACCTATTCACTCGCCTACCAGTTACTGTTTCACACACTCATGCACCCATCCACTCACCCACTCAATAACCTATTCACTCGCCCACCTATCCACTCATCCACCCACCTACCCACCCACCCACGTTTGCAGTGTACGGACCATGTACATGGAACTCACTGCTGGTAACTGAGATCTGTCGCGTTAATATTATTTCTAAGTATTACTTTACCTGTTCACACAGGTGAGCCTCAAATATCTTTTTGAGGAGGATCCTGGGGCCTGTTTCCAATTGCGCGAGACCAATTGAGTCGTAATTATCTATGAGGGGACACCGGAAATCCGAAATAGCTCCGTGTAGAACAGGAGGAGAATATACAAACTCCACACGGAGAGAGGCACCTGATTCGGGCATCAAACTCGGCCCCTCGTTGCTGTGAAACACAAGCGTCACCACCACCAGAGTCTGTTCAATCAGCCAGATCTTAAATTCACTTTTTGTTTTACCAGGTAAGGTCCCACTGAGCTGTCGAGCTCATTTTCAGAAGCGAGCTGGCCACAAATGATAGCTCAACGAAGTGGCTAATCACGTTGAAATGTATAGCAGCCAAATACTCTAAACGCACGTTGATTCTAAATGTGGAGGGGGGAACAGCGGAGGACCTGGAGAAAAATCCTCGTGACCACGGGGACAGAGACACGCAAACTCTAAATATACAGCAGGCGTCAGGGTCGGGATCAAACCCACAACATCCTCCATACCGGGCGAGGTAGTTAACATCTCGCAACCTGCAGCCGATTGGCAGCAGACTCAAGGCAGGAACTTTGTGTGTTTAGTTTACAGTTCATGTGGGCACACGGTCAGACTTTAGAGTCGGGGTCACGCAAGGGTCAAGGGACCATACCCAGAGGAATGATTAAACGAGAGCGCTGGCAATGGAAGGCGGGAAAGCGAGGATAAGAGGACACTGGGGAGAAAACCCCCAACAAGATACAGGTACACCTCGCTTAGCGCTTAAGATGTGTTCCTGGAGAAAAGAGCGCTAATGGAATCAGCACTAAAAGGGGTCATTGCACCATTGTACGTATGCGTTCCCAACAGCGTAATTTTTTTTCCGTATCAGCAATATATGAAGACTTCATTGTACACATTGGCTGGTAAATGAGATGAGAGGAGAGAGATTGTTTATAGGGAGAGAGGTGTGAGACAAGGGCTCGGAGCTCTGGGGAGGGGGGAAATCCTGAAGTCAACAGCAGTGTTTGTGCCCTACAAGTGTTCCTGTTGGTGTTGAACGGAACAATAAAGGTCCCCTAGGAGGACGACTCGTGTGGTGGACGAGGCATACAGCCACTGCACGTGCACGAAAGACTCCGTGCTGTGCGAACAGCGCAAACAGCAAATGCATTCTCACTACCATTATTTGCGATTTTCGATAAGATGCTCTGTGGCTACGCAGAATGAGGTTGAAGATGTAGAATGCGTCGTCTGATTATGTTTTTTTAATTGTTTCTTACAATTATCGGTTTACCTGCCGCCCTGTGTGCGGTCAAATGAGCACTGAATAGCTGCATAAAATTTGCAGCCTGATGCTCCCTCCCTCCAGGCAGCCAGCCAGGGAGCAAAACTTTTTACAACATAGTTATATGATAGCGTTTCCCGCACAAGGTGCATGGCGTGTGTGTATATGTAGGGGAGCTGTGTCGTCAACGTGACGTCATCACGCAGGTGTGCGCGGTGACGTCACCACACTCGCCCGGGTGTGAAGGTAGACAAATACAGACAGACGGATTCCACGAGAGTAGAGTACAAGGATTGGTGCCCACTAAAGACTTTTATTTCGTTTTCTTTTCGCGCAAACACGGTTATTCCACCGCCTGGACATTGTTTTTCACGGACAATCGAGTGCAACTGTAATCAGTCTCACTTGTAGCCACATACCTGGCCAGAAACCCCACGCAACAGGCATTAGGGCACTCATATAAAAACTAAACCGGGACACGTGTTTGGCAGTGACATGAGTTATTATCAAGGACAGTTATTTTTGGAAAGGTGCGAGCGGAAGCTTGCCGCTTCAAATACTGGCTGGTGCGGCGTTGAACTCGGCCCATCATCCCTCTGGGGGTCGGTAAAATAGGTACTGCTTCGTGGGGGAATCAACAGTGGTTGTTCTATGGAGAGACTCCGCACCTACGATTAGCACGGTTGGCTACGTATGGTACGAAAGAAGTTCCACGTACATACTCGTCCCCGCCATAGGAATGGGTAATTTCCACCAACTGGCTCAGGGCTGTAAGCAGATGACCACCAATGAATGGCCTCCGTGTGGCTCGTTTTGCGAGCAGAAAATCACTTTGACTTTTTGGGTGTTTTGGAAGCGGTTTCCTTTTGACGAGTAGATCATCACGGGATATTCTCTCGTCTGGCGGGGAGGAGGCAGCGGAGTGATTACTGGCGAAACATCGTCCACGAATTGTAAATGTTGTGGGTGTACTCTCCATCACAGCCGGTGTGCTGTACTCGTAACGAATTGACGTGTTTTCGTTCACGTGACAAACCTTACTAATTGGCTGTGTCGGGGGTAGTGGCGGCTTTAACGATGCAATAATATTCATGCGATCGAACCCAAGAAACCCTCTATTATTGACGATATCGGTCGCGAAAGCCTACTTAATGTTAAACTTGTTGAGCCATAACCATGTGTGCAGGGGTATTGCTCCATAATATCGGTTTTATTTGGGCTAGATGGCGTCAGAATAAATGTGTCGTTAAACCCGCCACCACCCGCCACAGCAAATTAGTAAGGTTTGACGATTTTTGACCCCCTCCCCCCTTCGTCACACGGCGTCACAAAAAGTCAGACCCCCCCTCAAATATGACGTCACAAAGCTCTGCCCCCCCCCCCCCCCAAAAAAATAGAACATGCTTCAAATCACTTTCAACTATTGTCATTGTAGTGCGTATTTAATGTGGCTCTGCACTCTGATGTTGTAGGAGAAAACATCAAAAAGTCAATTTAACTAAGTAGAACGTGTTGTCTATATTTATTAAAAGTTGCGCATTTTTACGTGACGTCACATTTCTCAACCCCCCCATCCCCCTCGTCACACATCGTCACAAATGTCTGACCCCCCCTAGGTGCGTGACGTCATTCATGGACGGCCCCTTATCGCATGACTGAATACAATGGCCTGAGCCGTCACAAGTGATGTGATGCACGCTCACGATGTTGCCTCGTGCACTCTGGGATGTCACCGCAGTGCACTAATCTCTGTGGCTGGCGTTCAGGATACTAAGCGGGAGCCCTTTGTACCACACCACAATTTTAGATTCCTTTGTTGTGATAACCTTTGTTTTGTTTATACCTTCAGCTTAAATACCGTTTCTTGGCCGCTTTATGAATTGTTGTCATTTCACGAGGGGTTTCATTTACTTACTAAAATGTTTCGTAAATAGAATGAAGCGCTTCTTGTGATTTTTGTTGCATGTTATTATTGTACATCGTTGAGATTCAATTCGCATTATTTAAAACTGAAACGGTTATTACTGCGTGTTATATAATGTTGGCGTGGAACTAGGACCCATATCTAAAATAGAAGGTCCTTCCCTCGAACATCTGACAGTTCGCCAGCATTGATTCAGACGAGCCTGACTCTGCCGATTGCTGATGAGAAACTGAATGTCAAATCCTGTCCAGATTTTGCTTTGTGTTAAACCTATCTTGCTGGAAAAAAACACACAAATCACTCCCATGAGGCTGTGTGGCCAATGAGACTTGTAACAAAATACTATTTGTGTTTATGTTGGGAAGGAGGCAAATTGGCTGCGTAGTTAATCAATTTAATTTTAGGTGACTGAATCCGGATTCAAACCGAGGTTATCTGTGGTACTGGCTTAGTGCATCGAACACGGCAATTAATAGCCCCCAGACCCTGGCCTTCACTTGAGAGATGGTGGCCTGGTGATGTTGACACGGCCATTATCAACCAAGTTCAGGACACGTGATCCACGGATCCCAGACGTGCTCTGACAGAGCTGTTATGAACCTATGGAGAGAGAGATCCAGACCTATGGCTTCAACACAGCGCCTCAATAGATGTCAGCTGAACACTAAACCGATAACACATATTCTTAGGTTTTTTCGGTAAAGTCACGTAAAATTTAAAATTAATAAAATTAATAAAAGTAAAATAACCAGTATATGTACAAGGACTGTTTTCTTGGAATCTCTCTCACTTGATACAGCTATCGCGCTGTGACGGTTCCACCTGAAGACGGAAGCTTTTGTTGCTTCCGAAACGTCGTGATTTTTATTTTTATTTTACTTTTATCATTTTATTTTTATCTACGTGACTTTACCGAAACAACCTAAGAATATGAATCCTTGCAGTCACGAAAGCTTCAAATCTAGAATCATAACACATACATTTCGAGCATCTTGCGAGACAGCCAGACCAATGGCTTGCACCCATCAGGTGAGAGATACTGGGTTCATTACCCTGGCACAGCTATTATGAATCTCTTCATAAAGACACCAGATGCAGGGCTTGAGTTAAGAGCCTCTGGCAGTGCTAGCTTAGTAATCTTAACGTGGCCAATATGAACCCCCTAAGAAGGAAACAGAGAGAGCGCGACAGAGCCACTCAGACCAGGACTCCAGATGTAACGGCTCATCAGCATTCTAATCCAAGCAGCCACAATCACGTGCTTACCAAAGTGTGAACACATTTCCGCAGACAGTCTCAAATCTGCTGTCGTTGCTGCCGTGTGTTTAACCTCAGAGAAGCACGTGGCTTCCGAATATGAAAGTTAAACGTCACAATGACAGCTGTGACGACGACGACAAACGACGACCACGTGGCCAACAATACAACGAGAAGAGAGACAGAGAGAGAGGCAGGCGGCTGGCTACATGAGCTTCACGATGATGTACATGAGCAGCAGGCAGATGAGGATGAGCGCGAAGTTGACGAACAGCTCCTGCATGTTCTTGGCGGCATGAGATCCGAAGTCACGCTTGTCCTTATCCATTGTGACGTCGTCTCAGCGGCAGTGTGTGCCACGTGCGTCTCGTATTGCTTCCTCCTCTTCCTATATCTTCTCCTCCGCGAGGTGTCTTCCACCAAGATTGGGTGTCCACTTGAGTGTGTCTGCGTCCTGATGTCTTGTGCAGAAGATGCCAGAAGATTTAAATGTATGATTTTTTTTTCTGCTGGATATGTCGTTTATTCCGGATTCTGGGGAGAGGTCATAATCATCATCATTCGTATTCCCACCATAACACTATAATCACCATCATCACCACTATCACAACCACCACCATCATCATCATTATTACAACTGCCATCATTAGTACTATTAAAAGATCTACCACCATCATCATTGTTGGCATCATCATCATAATTACCGTAAAAATATAATCACCACCATCATCATCATTGTCATTATCACTATCAAAACCATCATCATCATAATAACCATTATCACAACCACTATTATCATAATAACATCACAACCACTCTTTATCATAATCATCATTATCAGCATCATAATCAACACTATCACCATCAGCTGTAGTAGAATCATCACTATCATTGTCGTTACTATCAAAGAATATTTTAACTTCTTCACGTTTCCCACTGCCCTTAACGATGTCACCTCTGAGCGGTTTCAATGTCACTGTCCTTATCAGTAACCCGTGAACCCTTCAACCAATTCTATGGTGTGCCTTGGCGTTAGGGCTTTGATTGCATTGCTACTCATCAGTGAGGCGTGGCGCTTAAGTCAATGTCGTGTCGTGTATGTTGTGTTGTGTATCCTGTGTTGTTTATGTTGTGGGTGTTGTGTGGTGGGTGTTGTGTGTGTTCTGTGGTAAATGTTGTGTTGTGTTGTTTACGCTGTGTTGTGGGTGTTGTGAATGTCGTGTCGTCTTGCGTAGGTGCTCGCTAACAGCACTTGCCCCTACAGTTTGTTAAGGCTATACGGGGGATCTTTGTTCATCTTTGTTATGTTGTGTATGTTAGGTTGTGGCTGTTGTGTTGTGGATATTGTGTTGTGGGTGCGAGTGACTCTTAGCAATTATATTTTGAGCAAACTATCTAGAAATAAAATAAAATATGATTTATAATAAAATATGCAATATTTAATATTTTATTGTAAATATGTAACATTTCATTAATATAACAATTTCAATAATTATAGTAATTTTCACAGACACGCCTACCAGATGATAACCATTACTTAAAGAGAGGGTCCTTGCCTATAAACATCTGCCGGTTTTCCCATCATTGATTCAAGCAAACAACCTGACTGCTGATGAGATATCGAATGTCGAAACTGGTCCAGCGTTTTTTTTTCGTGCTTCTATTTGAACGAATGCAGCCGATGAGATACACTCGCAAAAGGTCGCTGTGCTGATGGGATGCGTAAAAAAATAATTACCGAATTACAAGACGCACAACCAATTTTAAAAATAGTGCGTATTAGTGCGTATTAAAACGGCAAAAGTAGCCGTGGGATATCCAGAGGCATGGGGTAACCAGATAACACGAGGGCACATTGCAATTAGCAAACATCTCTTATCTCGTAGCTGTCCACCAAGGCTGAGTGTCTGTGCCTGTGGCACACCGAGGGGGGTTCTGGGACTCCGTCACAGAGGCCTCAGTGACGTCACGCAGCGTCCAGTGCACTTACCACGTGTGCCCAAGTCAAATTTAAAGTTGTGTGTTTTTTTAATCATTGGCCAAAGTTTCAGAATCGAATGGCATGCACCAGACTGGGACACACACATTTTATTTTTCTACCTACGTCACTTTACCGAAAGAACCAAAGAGTATGGATTCCTGCAGTCACGAAAGCTTCAAAGCAAGATTCAAATCAAGATTGGGACACACAATATAAGCGTACAGCTTGACGATAACAGATGTGTGTGTGTGTGTATATACGTATGTGGGGAGCGATAGCATCGCGGTTAGCGGGCTGCACTACAAACCCGGCAACCCGAGTTCGACTCCGGCTCACGGCCAACACCAGTGACGATTATCTGAACCGTTCCTGGGCCTCTCAAGGACAAGTCAACTCAGCCTCAAATGAGCACCTGGTGTGGTGTGTGAACATCGCCATTGGGGAAACAAAGGCGGCCGGGCGTGGTGTTGGCCACCCACCCCATTGTGCGCTGTGCCGGCCTTTATACGTGCTCGCCAACAGCACTTGCCCCAAAAGTCTGTCAAGGCTACATGTCTTTATAAACAAAAATCCGAAAGGAATTGGCCAAAACACCACAATGCAGAGCCCTCCTGTGAACGAGTCTTGAGCCTCAATGATGCTTTTCCGAATGAATAAATAACACCTCCGCCCGCCCAACACCACCCCCCCATTAACAACATCAACCGCACGAACACAGACCTGGAGGCGCTTGTACCTTTTTCCCAGCAGGAATCCGTCAGCTGGAAGACTGCCAATGCCGAAGCCAGCTAAGAGCGGCAGAGTCTTTCTGAGCAAAGTAATTAGCGCCGACAGGCAGCAGCAGCAGCAGCAACAGCAGCAGCGACAGCAGCGACCGTTGCAACAGCGACGCCAACGCAATCGTTCCGCAGCAGAACCTCAGCAGAGTCGAGGGGGGGGGGGGGCATTCCTTCTGAGCAGCGCTCCCATCATTTAAACCTTTCTCGTGACCTTGGTGTGACCCCCCTCCAGCCCCTCCCTCCCTCCCCCCAGCCCCTCCCTCCATCCCAAACAAATCCCACCCGCCACCTCCCCACAGCTTCCCCGGCTCCCCACTCAGCTCTGAACACTCAGGTCCCCACGGTCACTCCTCCGCTCCACACAAACTCCCCCAGCGCTCGCTAAATGCGACCACGGGGTAAGTGTGGGCCACCGTGTGGCCTTCTGGGAGCCTGGGTCCGAGGTTGCACAGTCCCCCGGACCTACTGCGGGTTTTGCACATTTTCATTTGTTATTTATCTTAATTGTTTTGGCGGAATAGCAGCGAACTATTTCATAACCCACTCGTGTTCAATTGCCTATCGCACAATTCACTATTAATGGCCCGCATCATGAAATGGGAACGACCAACGTAATGACACCTCGCTCGGCAGGGATAAGTGGTGCATCTACCTATTCTTACCCAAAGTGTCCCACCTATAACACCAGGGTTTGTCCCGTGACCTTTGAAACTCGCTTTACGTGGTTTAAAAGTACACACTCTTAGCCGGGAAACATAGCGCCGTTGCGTGCTGAGATGTATTATCAACCTACTTGCTGTGCTTTCTGCGCGGACATGTTTTGTTCGTCGTTAATTGTGAGGAGTTGACCGACGCAGGCAAATGACGCGATGGGAAATGCGTCCGATCAGCACGACTGGCTACGTACGGTGCGAAAGAAGTTTAACCTCCGTACAAACATACTCTTTGGTTCTTTCGGTAAAGTCACGTAGGTATAAAATTAAATAAATCACGACGTTTCGATTGCAATACAAGCAATCATCATCAGGTAGTAAATGATAATGATCACTCAGGGGAAGCGATATTTAATTGACATTGAATTAAAATAAAATGTGGAACGTAAATGTGTACCTGGTGCGGTGTGTAAACATCTCAGCGAAGGAGACAAAGGCGGCCGGGCGTTGTGCTGGCCACCCACCCCCTCATGTGTGGTTCCGGCCTTCATAGGTGCTACTCGCTAACAGCACTTGCCCCAAGAGTCTGTTAAAGGCTATACGGGTGATTTTCGTTAGTCAGAACGTTACAACAACAAACAAAAGACCCGATAGGAATGCCACTTCTAGGAAAGTTACGCGAAATACTCCAAAAATATACAAATAAAACTAAACTATTTTGTTTTGCCAGGTAAAGCCCACTGAGCTATTAGCTTCTTTTTCAGAAAATAACTGGCCACAAATGAGAGCTCAACGAAGTAGATTATATGGAAATGCATAGCAGTGGTGAGAGTTGGTGAATCGCCCAGAGGAATGTCGAAAAATTCCCTTCCCGTACGCGTCGAGGAAGTTGCCATACCCAATGCATCGCCAGTGCAGCAAATGTGGAGCGACGCTCGCCTGTTCCATCTGTTTGGGATAGAGCGTTACCCTCTCGCACTGCGTGAGTTTTCTCCAGGCGCTCCGCTTTCCTCCCAGTGTAAACACTCGATCGTTGGCCCGACAACACCTTCATATGTAGAGGACCGCAGAGCTTGGAGGGGGAAATGTGGCACCTGGCTCACAGCCGGGCGCCGCGGTGGCTCTGAGATGTTAACTACCTCGCCTGGTATACAGGAGGTCGTGGGTACGATCCCGACCCTGACAACGCCTGTATATTTGGATTTTGCCTGTCTCTCTCTCTCTCCGTGGCCGCGTGGATTTTCTTCCGTGTCCTCTGGCTATTCCCTCCACTTTTATGAACGCACATTTTGAGTATTTAGCTGCTAAAAAAAATTTCCGCGTGACAAGCCACTTCGTTGAGCTATTATTTGGGGCCAGGTCGCTTCTGAAAAAGAGCTCAAGTATTTCGCTCAGTGGACCTTACCTGGTAAAATAAAACCAAAATAATTCTAGATTTGAAGCTTTCGTGACTGCAAGGATTCATAATCTTAGGTTTTTTCGGTAAAGTCACGTAGGTAAAAAATAAAAATTAATAAAAGTAAAATAAAAATAAAAATCACGACGTTTCGGAGGCAACACAAGCTTCCGTCTTCAGGTGTGACTGTTCCACCTGAAGACGGAAGCTTGTGTTGCCTCCGAAACGTCGTGATTTTTATTTTATTTTTATTTTACTTTTATTAATTGAAATTATTTTTACCTACGTGACTTTACCGAAAAAACCTAAGAATAAAAAAACAAAATAGTTACTAATTTTAGTTTTGAAAGCCATCAGCCTCACTTTGTAGGGCACGTCCCCGGCAGCCGCGTTGGTCTCTGGCCAACACACTCACACAGCCGCAGCGCTATGTCCTCGTCATTTCTCTCTCTCTGTGTCCCGTCTCTCTCTCTGTCCGTGGCGCAGCGTGACAAGGTGACACGAGACAAGCACCTGTTCACAGATAACCGCGGCGGCGTTTCCTTCTTCTTCTTCTCCTGTGTTTTGTTTAACGCGCCCGCCAACGTGTGTTTGGTTTGTTCTCTCCCCCGGGCGCTCAACGCTTTGCGTTACGCGAGCGTGAAGTCGGCACCAGCCCCGAGAGATATGTTCCACGCGCGTTGCCAGGCCAGGAACGGAGAGTGGGGGGCGTTGCTTTGGAACACGGGCAGCGAAATGCTCTTTGAGGCTGGAATTCGTGCGAGGGCTCAAGAGCACGCTGGGCGGCTATGATTAGAACGACATCACAACAACGCCTCCTCCTTGTCGCCCGACTCCGCACGGCCTCCACCCGGGGCAGCTCGAGGGCGAGCAGGGTGGTCGCGTGGTCGCGTGGCAGCGTGGCAGGGTGGTAGGGTGGCAGGGTGGTAGGGTGGCAGGGTGGTAGGGTGGCAGGGTGGCAGGGGGGTAGGGTGGCAGGGTGGCAGGGTGGTAGGGTGTCAGGGTGGCAGGGTGGCAAGGTGTCAGGGTGGCAGGGTGGTAGGGTGGTAGGGTGGTAGGGTGGTAGGGTGGCAGGGTGGCAGAGTGGTAGGGTGGCAGGGTGGTAGGGTGGCAGGGTGGCAGGGTGGTAGGGTGGAAGGGTGGTAGGGTGTCAGGGTGGCAGGGTGGTAGGGTGGCAGGGTGGCAGGGTGGTAGGGTGTCAGGGTGGCAGGGTGGTAGGGTGGTAGGGTGGTAGGGTGGCAGAGTGGTAGGGTGGTAGGGTGGTAGGGTGGTAGGGTGGCAGGGTGGCAGGGTGGTAGGGTGGCAGGGTGGTAGGGTGGTAGGGTGGCAGGGTGGTAGGGTGGAAGGGTGGTAGGGTGGTAGGGTGGCAGGGTGGTAGGATGGTAGGGTGGCAGGGTGGTAGGGTGGCAGAGTGGCAGGGTGGTAGGGTGGTAGAGTGGTAGGGTGGTAGAGTGGTAGGGTGGCAGGGTGGTAGGGTGGCAGGCTGGTAGGGTGGCAGGGTGGTAGGGTGGCAGGGTGGTAGAGTGGTAGGGTGGTAGGGTGGCAGGGTGGTAGGGTGGTAGAGTAGTAGGGTGGCAGGGTGGTAGGGTGGCAGGGTGGCAGGGTGGTAGGGTGGTAGGGTGGTAGAGTGGTAGGGTGGCAGGGTGGTAGAGTGGTAGGGTGGCAGGGTGGTAGGGTGGCAGGGTGGCAGGGTGGTAGGGTGGTAGAGTGGTAGGGTGGTAGGGTGGCAGGGTGGTAGGGTGGTAGGGTGGTAGGGTGGCAGAGTGGCAGGGTGGTAGGGTGGCAGGGTGGCAGGGTGGCAGGGTGGTAGGGTGGTAGGGTGGCAGGGTGGTAGGGTGGTAGGGTGGTAGGGTGGAAGGGTGGTAGGGTGGTAGGGTGGCAGGGTGGTAGGATGGTAGGGTGGCAGGGTGGTAGGGTGGCAGGGTGGTAGGGTGGCAGGGTGGCAGGGTAGTAGGGTGGTAGGGTGGCAGAGTGCCTGGCGTGATGTATAAACATCGCCACTCGGGATACAATGGCAGCCGGGTGTTGTGCTGTCCACCCACCCACCTCGTGCTGGCCTTCATAGGCGCCTGCCTACATCACTTGACCCAACAGTATGTTAAGGCTATACGGGGATCTTTGTCTTTGGTATGTTCTCCCTCTGTTCTGCACGGGTTTCCTCCGGGCTCTCCGTTGTCCTGTCATAGCCATACTTAATTGGGATCACACAGTAGTAGAAGCAGCAGCAGCAACATCGCCCCCTCCTGCAATAAGCCTGGCAGGATCCTCCTGAAAAAAAGTTTTGAGACTCGGTGATAATAGAAACAAATTATGATCAGCAGCATCATCACCATTTGCACCAGAAGAATCAGCAATCGCAGCAGCGTCATCATCAGCAGCTAGGATTGGCACCTCTAAGTTAGAGAAAACGTGGCTTAGTAAAATTAGAACCACTCAGTGGAACGTCAACAACGGATATCTCCGCATGTAAATAATAGTCCCTAGATTTGAAGCTTTCGTGACTGCAAGGATTCATACTCTTAGGCTTTTTCGGTAAAGTCACGTAGGTAAAAAATACAAATAAAATTAATAAAAGTAATAATAGTAATAAAATAATAAATCACGACGTTTCGGAGACAACACAAGTCTCCGTCATTAGGTGGGACTGTCACAGCTAAAATTACTGCATCATAATAGTCCCTGTCATGGGAATGTGGGATTTCTACATCTTGGAAAAAAAAGGCGCCGCCTCTCTGTGCATTCGATGAGTGAGACACTTTGAGTCGGTGCAATTTCAGTCCCCGTCTGTGGATGGACCGGTCTCTGCCACGAGAATGTGGAATTTCCACAACTTGAAAAGAAAATAAATTCCGACTCACTGCGCGTTTGAAGAGTGAGACACTTTGAGTCGGTCCACTCTTGAGTCCCCGTCTGTGGATGGACTGGTCTCTACCACGAGAATGTGGAATTTCCACAACTGGCTCGAGGTCACTAATGGAGGGGAGTGTCACACCACTGAAGGAGACGCTCCGGGCATTGCTGCTGCTGCGTTTTGTCCAATACACAATGCAACAAAGGCAAAGATCATCCGTATAGCCTCAACAAATGTTTGGGGCAAGTGCTGTTAGAAAAGCACCTATGAAGGCCGGCACGGCACACGGAGGGGTGGGTGGCCAGCACCACGCCCGACCGCCTTAGTCTCCCGAGTGGCAATGCTCACACATCGCATCAGGTACTCACTTGAGGCTGAGTCGACCTAGGGGAGGCCCCAGGACCGGTTCAGATCATCGTCACCGGTATACGACGTGAGCGGGCAATCGGGGCGCCGGGTTCGGAGCGCAGCGCGCTAACCGACCACAGACAGACAGAGACAACACATAATATAGGTTTTTGGGTCAGATCGCGTTATTTATAAATGTGTCGTAACCCTCCACCACCCGGCACGGCCACACAGTAAAAAATGTGTCACGTTTTCAAAGGACAAATTAATTGACTTCTTTAACCCACCGGTGTGCTGAAGAGAGAATCAACAGCATTTTAAAATGTGAGTTGATTCTCTTTTCAGCACACCGGTGGGCTAAAAGAAGTCAATTAATTTGTCCTTTCAAAACGTGACACATTTTTTACTGTTTGGCCGTGTCGGGTGGTGGAGGGTTACGACACATTTATAAATAACGCGATCTGACCCAAAAACCTATATTATGAATAATATTAGTCGCGAAAGCCTACGTGTTAAGTAGAGACAACACACACAGAGACACCCCCCCCCCCCCCCATGCACTACCGACTACAGCAGCAACAGCAGCAGCATTCCTCTGCGTGCGGAACGTGTCAGTGACATCCATAACGGGTCCTGGGCAGGGCTGTACGAAGGCATCCAGCATTAGCAGTGTTTATGGTTTGGCAGTAGAGTCGGGTTGGTGGGGCGGTGCAGGGCACTTTAAATACACGCGTGGACGTGGAGCAGGCCGCGGTTCAAGGGCGCGCAGATGACGAGCGGGTTAACCCGGGACGCGAAGCGCACAGGGGAGGGGTGTGGTATGGGGGGGGGTATGATAGAAGGGGTGATTTAGCGTGGGGGATATGATTGGGGGGGGGGGGGGGGCGGTATGATGGTAGGGGGGATGTGGGGTGGTATGGGGGGGGTGGTATGATGAGAGGTATGGTGTGGGTCGTAGATCCAGGCGAGATGGAGCTACCGTCCCATTGTGTGGATTAAAAGTGGTCCAATCACGATTACTGTGGTTTTGTTATTTTAACCACTTAATCCGTGGGTTTTATTTTACATAGTTTCTTGCATTAATGTAGTTTTTTAAAGCTGTCCTTGATTGTATTAATGTAGAATAAATGTAGACGGGTTTTTTTTATTTCACGCGGTATTTTTCTGCTTAATGTAGTTTTAAGCAGAGCTTTGTAAAGTATTCAGAAGCTATGAGTTTTAACGACATTGTATATACAAAGCGCCAAATAATCATTAGTCCTCGTTGTGGAGAATGTTAATAACGAAATTAACAAACTTAAATGTTTACAGATCCCATCAGCTATATGGCCTTCTGGGACGCAGCGTCGATTCAGTACAAGAGACATTTAGTGTCTGGCTTGCTTGCATCAATGCTGGTGAATTATCAGATGGTTAATCTAAAACTTTTTAAAAATAAAGTGAGAAACATTTTTTTATTTTACCAGGTAAGGCCCACTGAGCCATAGAGTTCTTTGTTAGAAGTGACCTGGCCACAAATGGTAGCCGAATGAAGGTGCTTTTTGCGTGGAGATTTACAGCAGCCAGAGTCTATAAACACACGTAGTAGATTACTGCCAAATGTGGAGGGGAAAAACTGGAGGACCCGGAGAAAAATCCACTCCGGGAGAGAGACACGCAAACTCCAAATATACAGCAGCAGGCGTCAGGGTCGGGATCGAACCCACGATCTCCTGCATACCAGGCGAGGTAGTTAACATCTCCTAGCCACTGTGATCATGATAAGAGAGAGACACGCAAACTCCAAATATACAACAGCAGGCGTCGGGGTCTGCATCGAACTCATGACCTCCTGCATACCAGGCGAGGTAGTTAACATCTCGCCACCACGGTATGTAGAACAGAGCCCTCTCTCTTCTTGGTTCTTTCGGTAAAGTCACGTAGAAGGGAAGTAATAAAATAAAACATAATAAAATAATTCTCACATTTCGGCCACAACGCAAGCAGCCGTCTTCAGGTGAAGAAGACGGCTATTGTGTTGTGGCCGAAACGTCGTGAGAATTATTTTATTTTTATTATTTTATTACTTCCCTTCTACGTGACTTTACCGAAAGAACCACGAAGATGAATCCCTGCAGTTACAAAAGCTTTAAATCGAAATTTAAGAGCCCTCTCTGTTCGATATGGGTCCGAGTTGAAAGCAAAACTCCAAAATAATCATAAAATAACTCCTATTCCTATAGTGATCTCCTCTATTCTCATGACATCACCGCGTGCTCTGTGCCTTTGAATATTTTTCGCTGTCTCTGACGTCACAGGACTGCTCTTTGTGACGTCACAACACTCTGTGCTCGTGTACTGCACACCGAGGGCGTAACGTGTTCTGATCTCTTTGCAACATCACGGACACGCTCTGCGAAATCTCACCAACACCCACCCCTCCCCCTTCGTCAGCAAGAATGTGCCAAGCCACTCAACAGGTTCCTTCGGCCGACACCAGAAATTCAGTTTCGGTCGACCTCTACTGTGACACTGCTTGGCCCACACGAGAGACGGCAGCCTTCTTCATGGCCTCGTCTCAACCACCAGTGTCAGACCGGAGAACAACGCCAAAAAGACGAACAGCACAACGCGGCAAGCGGCGCGTATAAGCGAGAACCTTTTTTTTTCTTTGTTATTGTTTTTATTTTATTTTTTTTACCCGGTAGTAACAACAACAAAAACCACATTTTATACCACCATAGGGAAACTCGCACGGACACTTCCACGCCGTTCACCGCCGCGACCCGAGGAATCATCGCGGGAAATGATCAAACGGAGGAAGGTATTGCACACACGTGGAAGGGAGAAACGTTAACAGGACACAGTGGTGCACAAGACAAGACTCGATGTATACCCGTGGCTCCAGAGCCTTCGGCAATGTCACAGAAATCCTAAGAATCCTTACGGGTGCCGTTTTTGTTGCCTAGGATGTTCGGCAAGAAAGCCCTCCCGAGTCTCGGGGACATTTCACCGAACTCCCGAACATCTTTTTGGGGTTCTTCAGACGTTACCCCCAAAACACATTTCTAAATTGTGGTAACGTGGCCTGGAAGAGCGTTAGAAAATGCCAAAAGGCACAACTGGGATGTGAGAGTGAAACAGAGAACTTAAAGTAAAACAATACATTTGTGTTTCGATGTAAAGCTTTCGTGACTGCAGGGATTCATCTTCTTGGTTCTTTCGGTAAAGTCACGTAGAATGGAAATAATAAAATAATAAAAATAAAACACAATAAAATAATTCTCACGACGTTTCGGCCACAACGCAAGCAGCCGTCCTCAGGCTTTACCGAAAGAACCAAGAAGATGAATACATTTGTGTTTAATCTTTTTTAAATCAGCAAAAAATCAGGAATCATGGGAAATGATGCTGCACGGCATTGAATGTACGCATGTAGATTGAACGCTGCTGCTCCTGCTGTGAATGTGCAGCAGCAGCAGCAGCAGAACTACGATGGTGATGTATGAATGTAGAACTTCTTTCACACCGTACGTATCCAACCGTGCTAATCGGAGGTGACTGTGAATTAAAGAGAGGAAGAGACCTTTGGCGCGAAGACTGAACCTTGAAGCCCTTTCCTCCCAACAACGTGGTAATCTATTTTACCGACCCTGGATTTGAGATGATGATGATGATGGACTGCATCAATACCCAGCGCTGGAGCCTGACCTGGCCCACTCTACAAGGGCGAGTGGCGAGCTATGACCGCAGCCAATCACGGGGCTGCAAATAGCCGAGCGGGGAGCAGAAAGTCGTCGCTGCTACGGCATCGCGAAATATGAACAGGGCTCGCAATCGGCGCTGGACATGCAAAATGCGTGACCGCGATCGGATTAACCAAGAGCTGGGAGGTTCGGTTAACCATCGCTCCACTGTCATTGCGTCACTAAGTTTCACGATTACTTTTCACAAATAACAGTGCGAAACAATTCGACGATTCGAATGGGGAAGTGATGGGAGTTAGCAGCTTGGGGGCTGAAGCAGCGAAGCATCGGCCCGACATTCGCGGATTGGAACCCCTTCACCCCAGCGGTCCGCGCTGTCGACTGCCCGCCCCCCTGTTCAAGTCCAGGCTTACAGCGGTCGTCTCTCTGCCCGTGACCGACTGCCTCTCTCCCTGCCTCTCAACTCAGCCTCACCATCCTCCGCGTGCAGCGCCTTCGCGATGCGGTCGCATGGTACCGACGACACGGGGCACGGAGCGGCAGGTCATTGCACGTCACGGTTATTTTCCCCGGGTTCAACGAATGGGCGCAACGCGAGTTCGTTTGAAGCGATCGTAAAAGTCACTGAAATGAAGCAGCTTGCGTGAAATCGCGAAATTCACGTAACTTCAAAAACAAAGTCCCGCGTATTTAAGATGTTTTGTCTGTTTTCCCTTCCCCCGCAAGAAGTCACCCCCCTCCTAACACTGCTCAGAGCAATGATAAATTAAAATCGTTCAACCTGCACCACGGAGGCCTCGGAACCCAGCCTCCTGCTTTGCGTGACCGTTGAGCGCAGCGTGAAAGGGTCGGACTTAGGCGGGCGAGACGCCCCCCCCACCCCCCGCCCCCCCCCACGATCCTGAGAACGGCGGGGATCCGAGGGCTTTGCCCCGACAACCCCCCTCCACCCCTCCCGCATCCCGGTCGCTCAATAGGCCATGAGCTTGCGGACTCCTTCGAAGCAGCGCCACTTGTCGGGGATGTAGAAGACCTCGTGGATGTGGGAGAAGGGCGTGTCGAAGCCACACACGCGGTGCACGGGCGCCTCCATGTTCAGGAAGCATTGCTCCTGCACACGGGCGCACACGCGCGCAGAGACACGCACGCACACACACGCACGCAGAGACACGCACACACATGCACGCAGAGACACGCACACGCAAGCAGAGACACGCACACGCACGCACACACACGCACGCAGAGACACGCACACACGCACGCACAGACACACAGGCACACGCACGCAGAGCCACGCACACGCACGCACACGCACGCAGAGACACGCACACGCACGCAGAGACACGCACACGCACGCAGAGACACATACGCGAGCAGAGACACGCACACGCACGCACGCACGCACAGACACATACGCGAGCAGAGACATGCACACACGCGCACCGACACGCACGTACACGCACGCAGAGCCACGCACACGCACGCACACGCACGCAGAGACACGCACACACATGCGCGCAGAGACACGCAATGACACGCGCACACACATACACACAAGCAGAGACACGCACATGCGCAGAGACGTGCACACGTACACGCGCAGACACACACACACACATGCGCAGACAAGCACACACACACGTTCACAAACGCAGACACGTACACACGTGCGCACGTGTACGCACGCACACACAAAGAAAAGACAAAGATCCCCCATATAGCATGAACAGACAGTTGGCGTAAGTGCTGGTAGCGAGTAGCACCTCTAATAGCCGGCACGGCACATGAAGGGGCGGATAGCCAGCTCCACGCCCGACTGCCTTTGTCTCCCTCGTGGCGATGATGACTACACTGCACCAGGTACTCATTTAAGACCGAGTCGACCTAGGGGAGGCCGAGGACCCGTTCAAATAATCGTCACCGGTGTTTGTGGCCGTGAGCGGGAATCGAACTCGGGTCGCTGGGTTCGTAGCGCAGCGCGCTGACCGCTGACTGCTACCGGCTCCCTCCGCACAGCAGCCGCCAGTCCGTGATGTCACCGCGCACGCTCGTGCCGCGTGTCTTCACGTTTTCCCCAGCGCTTCGTAAACAACCAGGGCGCTCAGTAAAACGACACGGGAGTTAATCTAGCATGAAGACAATTGGTCACCCTTGTTGAAAACGGAACTTTTAACTTCAACGTCCATCCTTGGGTGGTAGCAAACACACGACTTGCAGAATATTTATTTATAGTGGAGAAATCCGATGAGCTGTAAAGCTCTTTGTCACAGATGTTCAGACTCTGTGGTCCTCCATGAGAGTGGAGGGAGAATGGAGGGGGGAAGGAGAGGGGGGGGAGGTGGGGGTCGCCCCCCCACCCCAACCATCTCGTGCTGGCGGGAGCCGCCTAACTCGATACGGCGCCAAATATTCCAAAAGCGGCACAGACGGGCATCGGCGATAATTGTGCTTCCACAACAATAATTATGGCAAATCGCCTGATGGAGCCGGTTGCAATCACCCAGAGAAACGTCGTTGTCAAATTGTAAATGGCGTCGGTTTACTCTGCAACACACCGGTGTGCTGAAGCAGTAACCAATTGCCACGTTTTCTTGACGTGGCCAACCTTGACTAACTGGTTGTGTCGGGTGGAGGTGGGTTAACGACGAGCTTACGTTTACGCGATCTAACCCCCCGACAAAAAAACGTCTATTGTTTACAAATTCCCCATAAACGGAATGAGCGTGTCACGATCTCGCACGGCCTCGTGTGCAGCCCGCGTCGTCCCTTTGACCGCATCCTGCTGGGCCCAAGGGGACCACGTGCCACTTCCTCGTCAGCTACCAACGGCGCCCATTCCCCGGCCTCGTCCGCTCCCTCCGCCAAGGACTCCCCCGCCCCCCCCCCCTCCCAACGGCGACTTTCGCGTCTCTCGTCGATTGCTCGGCGGCCCGAGCGTGCGGCGGAGGGCACTGAAAGTGGGGCACCCGACTCGTCGCTCGCCGCCCGCGTTTCTTTCACTCTCAGCGTTAATCACGGTGAACGGCAGGCCGGGTCACTCAAGTGGGCTATGTCATGGCCGTTGTCGGACACACTGAGCCAGCAAAGATTGGGATCTTGGGTTTGAGCGCTGGGTCTGGGTGTCTCAGGCGGTTCACAATGTCCATGTCAGACACGCAAAGCCAGGACAACTCAGGTCCTGGGTTTGAGCCCTGGGTCTGGGTGTCTCTCTGTCTCTCAGGGGGTTCATAATGGCCGTGTCAGACACACTGAGCTAGCACAGCTGAGGACCTGGATTTGAGCCCTGGGTCTGGGTGTCTCTCTGTCTCTCAGGGGGTTCACAATGGCCGTGTCAGACACACTGAGCTAGGACAACTGAGGACCTGGGTTTGAGCCCTGGGTCTGGCTGTCTCTCTGTCTCTCAGGGGGTTCAAAAAGGCCGTGTCAGACACACTGAGCTAGTACAGCTGAGGACCTGTGTTTGAGCCCTGGGTCTGGGTTTCTGTCTGTCTCTCAGGGGGTTCAAAATGGCCGTGTCAGACACACTGCGCCCCCCAACAACTCCTCCTCATTCTCACCTCGTCACAACGACGCGACCACCACAGCAAGTGCTGGCTGCCGTACCGATCACTTGGGGACTCGTTAAGTATCTATACCAACTATGACAACATTTAGGTTACTTTAGGGATTCGGGGAGTTGGGGGGGACGGGACAAAGTTTTACGTTTTCGAAAACTATTTTGTTTCTAACCCAGTAAAATTCCTGTTCAGTAAGATCCACCTTCTGCTCGATAAAGCAGGTTTTTAATTAACACTATAGCGTTAATTATTAATAAGTAAGCCAGCACACACACCGATTCCATAGACAAAGATCCCCGTATAGCCTGAATAGACTGTAGGGGCAAGTGCTGTTAAGCGAGCACCTATGAAGGCCGGCACGGCACACGAGGGTGTGGGTGACCAACACCACGCCCGGCCGCCTTTGTCTCCCCAGTAGTGATGTTTACACACCGCACCAGGTACTAAGGCTGAGTCAACCTATGGGTGGGCGAGGCCTAGGAATGGTTCGGACGTCAGTCGCCACTGCTGCATCCCTAGGTAGGAATCGAATCCGGGTCGCCGGCCCTTGGCAGCGCAGTGAGCGAACCGCTGTGCCACCGTTCCCCCCGCACCACCGTTAGAAACGCCCGCCAACTCAGCGCATGCGAGCTAAAATAAAACACCGTGTTAACCCTTTTAAAATTAAAATAACACCGTTTCTGAACGAGGGTGATGTTAACGCGTGTGACTCGATCTCATTCACAGTTAACTTATTAACGGCGGATCGTGAGCTCACCCCCCACCTCCCCCCTCGCCCCCTCCAGCCCCTCCCCCCCCACAACTATCATCTCACTCCATGCACTCCACTACCTCTTCCACGCGTACATCCCTCCACTATCATCTACGCACTCCCCTACCTATCTCCTCTCATCTCAGCAGCGGTCATCCTACAGGGAGACGGGTCCCCACCACGGGAACGTGGAATGTCCGGTACAGGCTCAGGAAGGTCCGGTGGTGGGCTGTGGTCTGCGCGGTAGCTGCCGTCGATCGCGGTGCTGCTCTGCCACCTCGTGGCCACCACCAAGGTATGCGAAATTTCTTCCGTGTGTGTGTACGTGGAATATGAACATGTACGCGTGTAGAAATTCATGAACATGCATCTGGAACATCTGTGTGGAACTTTATACAATACAGGTTTCGCTCGCTCTATGCGGGTCCAGTTTCCGGTCCCGCGCTGTGGTCTATGGGTCTCTACGCAACTCCTGTGGATCTCTACGCAGCTCCGTGCGTGTCTGTGATCTCCCAGTGACTGCCGCCACTGTGACGGAGCTGCTCGTCTCAACGGGGGGGGGGGGGCCTTTGCCAGCTGACATAACGAAGCCCGAGTCTAGCGATGATGTCACCCACTCGTCACCGTGGAGGAACGCGGGGATGGCGTGGGGGGGGGAGGGGGGGCACGGGTGGCACCGCTCACCTGCACCGTGGTGGCGATCTCCGCCGCGAATCCGCTGGTGTACGGAGCCTCGTGCGCCACGAGAAGCCGGCCCGTCTTCACCACGGACTGCGGGGACACGCGGCGCGCCCTCACCACACCGTGCCGCCATCGCTACCGCTCTCTCGCTACCGTGAGGGCTGGCGAGCAGCATCTCTCAAAATCTCACTGCCGCCACCACCACCGCCGCCGCCGCCACCGCCAGGCTGGGGGTCTGGCCCTTGATCGCGACGTTTCACACGTGTCAAATGCACGGCGCTGTTGTTCAATCCACTGGCAGATGACGGCACCTCCCATGCCGATGCCGCTCGCGAGGCTGGTTTGACCATTTTGACCATACTTCACCACGCTGCCCAGTGCGTGTTGGTGACGGCAGGCAGGCGGGCGCGGCAGCGTAGCAGTCGAGCGCAACGGACTCTGCCACGCTGCTGCCAAGCACGCGGCCGACCAGCGGCAGCCTGCGGCAAGCGGTCCGTCCGCCGCGGTCACCCACCGCTTAGCTCGGTGCGTCCCCCCCCCTCCCCCCGTCTCAGCGAGGTCCCCTACCTTGCACACGGTGACCATGTCCCAGGGCAGGATGGTCTGCAGGTCGATGAGTTCACACGACACGCCGAGCTTCTCCTGGGCCAGGGCAGCCACCTCCCGCAGCACGTGCACCTGCACGACGACGCACGGGTCACCCTTGGGACTACGCGCTCACGCATGCACGCACGCGGCGCTGTGCTGAAGGCGGTGGCGGCGCGTCGTTCCGCGCGGGCGACTCGCCCACTTCTCCCGCTTCTCCCGCGCGCCCCGCTCACGCCGCTCACCTGCGTGCCCCAGCCGAGCAGCGTGATGTCGCTGCCCTCCTGCAGCACCTCGGCCTGGGACAGCGGCAGCTCGTAGTGCCCCACCGGCACCTGCTCCACTGCCCACGGCAACAACAACAACATTATCAAAGACAAAGACACAGATCCCATGTATAGGCAACGATCCCGCTGGCGGCTTGCTGCTGGGAAAAGGGGTACAAACGCCTGCAGGTCCCTGTTGGTACAGATGATGGTGGTGACGGAGCTGGTGATGGGGGGGGGGTGATGTTATTTATTCATTCAGAAAAGCCTCATTGAGCCTCAAGACTCGTTCTCAGGAGGGTCCCGCATTGTGGCGTTCGACCAATTCCTTTCGGAATTATTTATATATACAAAGACAAAAATCCCCCGGGTAGCCTTAACAGACTGTTGGGGCAAGTGCTGTTAGCGAGCACCTACGAAGGCCGGCAACGGCACACGAGGCGAGTGGGTGGGTGGTGAGCTCCAAGCCTGGCAAATCTTTGTCTCTCTAGCGGCGATGTTAATGCACACCGCACCTTTTCTTTAAAACGAATTTCTGGTATTTAGTTTGTTGCCCTTCACCCGCACCTCCGATGACACTCGGTCTACATGGCTTACAAGTACGGGGAGGGGGGTGGGGAGGGATGGGGGGCGTGGTAAGCCTCTGTGTCTCTCTCTCTCTCACTCTCCCGGGAGCCGGGCCACTCACCTGCGGCTCGGTACAGAACCTTCGGCTCAAAGAAGATGCACGGGTTCTGGTCGTTGATGCAGGATAGCAGCAGCCCCTTGGCTTGAATGGGCCCCCTCGGAATAACCACCTGTTGAAGACAAAGACAAAGATCCCCTGAATAGCCTTACCAGACTTTTGGGCCAATTACTGTTAGCGAGTAGCACCTATTAATGCAGGCAGGGCACACGAGGGGGTGGTTGGCCAGCACCACACCCCGCCACCTTTGTCTTCCTAGTGCCGATGTTTTACACACCGCATCGGGTCCTCGTATGAGGCCGAGTCAACCTAGGGCAGGCCCGTGACCGGTTTGGATAATCGTCACTGGTGTTGGCCGTGAGCGGGATTCGAACTGCTGCTGCTGCAAAACAAACAAAACAAGCACGCAGACATCGTCACATAACACACGTAGCTGGGTGGGTATGTTGGTAGCAGAGTGCGGAGTTATCTGGGTATGTATCAAAGTGAACATGTAGCCGAGGAATCCGAGAGCAGGATCGGCAACTGAGAGGGTGTGCAGCCTCGTGGACGTGTAGCTGAGAGGGCAGCTGAGAGGGCAGTCGACTGGGTAGGCGTGTAACTGAGAGGGCAGCCGAGTGGGCATGTAGCTGAGAGGGCAGCCGAGTGGGCGTGTAGCTGAGAGGGCAGCTGAGTGGGTGTGCATCCCAGAGGATAGGCTGGCGTGCAGGTGGGCGAGCAGCCGAGAGGGTAGCCGAGTGGGTGTGTAGCTGGGAGGGCAGCCGAGTGGGTGCATCGCTGAGAGGGTAGCCGAGTGGGTAGGCGGGTGGGTGTGCATGCAGCCAAGTGGGCGTGTAGCTGAGAGGGCAGCCGAGTGGGTGTGCATCCCAGAGGATAGGCTGGCGTGCAGGTGGGCATGCAGCTGAGAGGGTAGCCGAGTGGGTGTGTCTCTGAGAGGGTAGCCGAGTGGGTAGGCGGGTGGGTGGTCATGCAGCCAAGTGGGCGTGGAATCGAGAGGGTAGCCGAGTGGGTGTGTCGCTGGAAGGGCAGCCGAGTTGGTATGCATCCGAGAGGGTAGGCTGGGGTGCAGGTGGGGGTACAGCCGAGAGGGTAGGCGAGTGGGTGTGTAGCTGAGAGGGTAGTCAGTGGGTAGGCATGCGGGTGGGCATGTAGCCAAGTGGGCGTGCAGCTGAGAGGGCATGCAGCCGAGAGGGTAGCCGAGTGGGCATGTAGCTGAGAGGGTCGCCGAGTGGGTAGGCGTGCGGGTGGCCATGTACCCAAGTGGGTGTGCAGCTGAGAGGGTAGCCGAGTGGGTGTGTAGCTGAGAGGGTAGCCGAGTGGGTGTGTAGTTGAGAGGGTAGCCGAGTGGGTGTGTAGCTGAGAGGTTAGTCAGTGGGTAGGCGTACGGGTGGGCATGTACGCAAGTGTGCGTGCAGACGAGAGGCCGTGCAGCCGAGTGCACGTGTAGCTGAGAGGGCAGCCGAGTGGATAGGTGTGCGGGTGGGCGTGCGGGCGACCTTGATCCCGGGCACGTGAGCGAAGAAGGCCTCGGGGCTCTGCGAGTGGTAGAGCGCGCCGTGGCCCACGCACCCCCACGGCGCACGCACCGTGAGCCCCCCGCAGTTGAACATGTTCCCCGAGCGGTAGCGGTACTTGGCGGCCTCGTTCACGATCTTCGGCGGGGGGTGCGGGGAGGGCGGGGGGTAAATCAATCATCGCCGTCGTCGTCGTCATCATCGCTCACATCCCTCTCAACACCCGCCGTCATCCGTTTACATCGTCGCCAATCGGAGGCAGGCGGATTGTTGCATCGCGTGACCGTGAGAGATGTTCCCCAACTCCGGCAGGCTCCCATTCATCTCATGGGGGTTGTCAAGGGGCCCCAACTCGTAGCTTTGGCCACCAGGCCTGCCCCCACGCTCGTTACGCTACTGGCCGGATCCCGTGCATGCGCCACCACCACGACAACCCCCCCCCCCCCCCATATAGCCTTAACAGACTGTTGGGACAAGTGCTGTTAGCGAGCAGCGCCTATGAAGGCCGGCACGGCAAACGACGGAGTGGGTGGCCGACACCACGCTCGGCCACCTACCGCAACAACAACCACCATTCGCCACGAACACACGCGCGCACACAAATGCTGCGAGAGCCGTGCCCATGCTCGCCTGGTCAAACGCCGGGTAGATGTAGTCGGCAAACTGGATTTCGGCGATGGCGGTAGCTCCGGTGACGGCCATGCCGATGGCGAAGCCCACGATGCCTTGCTCACACAGCGGCGTGTTGAAGACGCGGTCCTTGCCTGCAAAGCGCCGCGAAGACTTCATACAAAATATATAAACTCTTTAATTGAAATAGACTCAACGTATCGCTCAGTGACACCGTGTTTGTGGCTTTGGAAGAAGAAATCTTCATATAAGAGGCGACGTTTCGGGCAATGGCCCTATTTCGGAGCACGTGATTTTGTTTCTATGTGTTATGAAGAAGGGCCATTGGCCGAAACGTCATCTATTTATATATCGTTTTCATCATTTAAGGCCACACAGTGTTATTGAGGAACGTGTTGTGTTCAACAGTCGGCTGGACCACGTCACGGCCGATTTCTGTCGCTCGGCTGGTGCTCTTGTTAGCTGTGCTTGTGCACCACTGCCAACGCAGGAGCGCCGAATATGTATTTCTGTATCGAAATATTCCACCTGGAGGATCTCTTGAGCGGGAGCGTCTAAGTGATGACGCGCGTACGACTCCAAGAGTGGTGGGGCGGGATCAGGGTTTTAGGCGGGGTTGAGGGCGGGGTCAGGGTCGAGGGTGGGGTTGGGGGTGGGGTCGAGGGCGGAGTCAGGGTTGAGGGTGGGGTCGAGGGTGGGGTTGTGAGTGTAGTCGAGGGTGGGGTCGGGGTTGGGGTCGAGGGCGGGGTCAGTGTTGGGGGTGGGTCGAGGGTGGGGTCGGGGTTAGGGGTGGGGTTGGCCGTGTGGTCGAGGGTGGGGTCGAGGGCAGGGTCAGGGTTGAGGGCGGGGTCGAGGGCAGGGTCAGGGTCGAGGGTGGGGTCAGGGTTGGAGGCGGGGTCGAGGGCAGCTGCGGAGTTGGGGGCGGGGCCAAACCCTCACCGTATTTGTCGAGAAGCCCGACTGTGCAGCGGAACACTCCTCCAAACGAGACGTCCTCTCCAAACACCACTAGGAGCACGGACAAAGACAAAGATCCCCCGCATCGTCTGAACAGAATCTTGGCAAAAGTGCTGTTGGCCAGTAGCACCTATGAAGGCCAACACGGCACACGAAGGGGGTGGGTGGCCAGCACCGCGCCCGGCAGCCTTCGTCTCCCGAGTAGTGATGATGTTCACACACCGCACCAGGTACTCATTTAAGGCTGAGTCGATCTAGGGGGGCTTGGGAGCAATTCAGCTAATCGCCACTGGTGTTGGCCGTGAGCGGGAATCGCTGGGCTCGTAGTGCAGCCCTCTGCCACCGTTCTCCCACGACATGAGACAAAAGTTGCATGGCAAATGGTATTTATGGTTTAACATAACTCCCAAAATCCACAGAAATAGGTTCGCAAACCTACTTGCCGCAGTGGCATCTCGTGGCTGCGAGGGGGTGCGCCACCAGCAAGCCCAGGGCTGCACAACCCCACCTGAAACCTACTTGCTGCACTGCACCGCTGCGGAGTGCTTACCGGCAGATGCATCGTTGGCAAGAGAGTCATCGATGGCACTGTTTATGGATTGGAAAAGATTCATCTTCTGAGTTTCTCCTGCAAAACAGAGAGGTACATAAAGTGAGAGACACAGGTGGCAAGGAATGCATGGTGCCATCACATCACAGTTGTTCCGCGCCAGCGTGTGGGTTTCGCAGTGGCGAGATGTTAACTCCCTCGCCTAGTATACAGGAGGTCGTGGGTTAGATCCTTACCCCGAAGCCTGTATATTTGGAGTTCGCATGTCTCTTCCCCCATGGTTGCGTAGATTTTTCTCCGGGTTCTCCGGGTTTTTCCTCCACATTTGTAAACGTGCGTTTAGAGTATTTGGCTGCTATAAACTTCCACGTGACAAGCCACTTCGTTGAGCCATCATTTGTTATCGCCAGGTCACTTCTAAAAAAGAGCTATATAGCTCAGCGGGTCTTAGCTGGTAAAATAAAAAATAGATTGGTTTAGTTTTGTAGTATATACATCATCCTGCCCTCTGCTCCGATCGAGCAGAGAGCATCTGGTAAAGGAAAAAAGGGGCGGCCGTAGCTGCTGGAAATGTTTACACAGAGAAGCGAACCTTTGGCTGGCAGCGATGGAAACAAACAAGGCACGCGGTCAATTTGTCCCGTCAAGGTCAGCAGCCCATCGTGAAATGCAGCAGAAAAATAAAAATACCACGGTGGCGGTTTCACATAGTTGGACTGCACGGTTCGTACAAATTAAAGACACCAGCAACCGTTAGCATGATCTCGAAGAGGATGTTTACTGGGGCAACCAATTAGCGCCGTGATGCAGATACAAATCGTATACGAATAGGTTTTACCCTTTTTGCCAATGAAACAGAGACTATAATGCTCTGATACGTGCATCGCCTTTAAACTGTTCGCATTTTTGCGTTCTCTGGTCTGACACTGGTTGAGACTAGGCCCGAAAGAAGGCTGTCTCTGGTGTGGACCAATCAGTTTCAAAGGCAATGCCATCATATACTACCAGAGCATGTTTTTGGTTTGCAAGTTCACCACAAAAGTAAGTTTGGTTAATACAGACATGATTCCTTGCAAAATGTTTCTGTTTGGTGTTTGAACATCTTAACACAGCTGTTTTATTGCCAGAAAGGGTAAAACCTATTCTTATAATTGGCTTTGTTCACCTTTTCTGATACGGGAGAAACGCTCGCGAAATATCGTACTCAAAACTGACTTTTTCACCGATGCTGGGACAGTGATGGGGCGAACGATTTAATTATTTTTCCAAACCAGTGGCCTACTCCATAAACCAGCCATGTTTACTAAAACTATAATTACCTTCAAAATGACACCCACGTGTATTATTTAGGATGTATTTCTTCATTGTAGTTGACCGTGACGTTAGCTCGCTTGTGCACATGCCGACAGAGGGGCACATTTCACGAGCCACGCGCACGTGACGTGACCGTCCATCCATTCCTCCCAGCCAGCCAGCAAAACTTGTATCCTTAAATACAGTGCAGCAGCAGCAGCAACTGCAGCAGCAGCAGCAACTGCAGCAGCAGCAGCAACTGCAGCAGCAGAAACTGCAGCAGCAGCAGCAACTGCTGCAGCAGCAGTAACTGCAGCTCCCTTTGATGCTGTTAATCCTGCATAATGCACATGCATATGCAGTACTAATTACATTCCTGCATTTCCCATAAATATGCTAAATTCCTGTTGATATGCAAATTCCTTTGTCAATGCGCCCAGCTTATATATATGCTCCAAGCTCGTGTGCTGTTTCATTCAGACTCTGTCGCCTCGACGGACCTGGTTTTCACCTGAGGACGGCTGCTTGCGTTGTGGCCGAAACGTCGTGAGAATTGTTTTATTATGTTTTATTTTTATTATTTTATTACTTCCCTTCTACGTGACTTTACCGAAAGAACCAAGAAGATGAATCCCTGCAGTCACGAAAGCTTTAAATCGAAAAATACAGCCCTGTCTCTCTCCACCTTCCTCTTGCCTTCTCTGTACCGTATAACACAACGTATGTCGATGTCTCGCTCTGTCCGTTTCTCAATTCCTCTCTCCGCTGCACCTCACCCATTTCCCCTCGCCCGATCTCCCGAAAACGGTGCTCTTGAATGCAAAGCCCGCGGGCCACTGACGGTCCCTGGGTTGGCCTTTAGTGCGGCCCCATGACGCACTCCATTATCGTGCTGCTGTCAAAACCCCCTAATGGTTTAACATCTGTGGCAGGCCCTCACACTGACGACGCCTATCCTGTCAACCCCTTATCAGTGCCCTACCTTATTACAGACCAATTCAGGCCTTACTGGTCACCCCGTGCCCCTTATAAATCTCAACGTTCATCCTATAAAGTCCCATCACAAGGGAGAAACACAAAGACATTTTTTGGCACGTATTTAAACGGCTGTATGCCGTACGCACCTGAAAACTCAATTCCCCTGTACAAGAATCCAGTGTTAAATAAAGTGTATGAGTTCAGGGATATGGATGATGTCTTATTGGCGAAAGTGTGCCCCCCCCCCCCCCCATCGAAAAATGAGTGAAGAACACTGGGATACAGTGCCTGATTAAGCTAGTGCGGGGCCTGCAGAATATGTTATAAAAGGGACCTAAATAAAAAAAAACACAAATAAATATTCAAGCACAATTATTTTACTTGCATAGTAAAATAATTGTATTTATTCATTTGCTATACAGCCATTTAATACGACAAATCGATAACCTTAAACGCCCAGTCGTTCATAAAAATTGAAGGCAGTATAGTACTATAGTAATAGAGCAAGTGCAGAATCACTGAACCGAAATTGATAGCTTGAAGGCATTTAGCGCGGGGCCCTTGAAAGTGCGGGCCCCGTAGCTACATATTTGTTACTTTTGCTACTGGGATAATCCGGCACTGCTGTCTGTGACAGTGTCGCTTACATCAGCGTCGGTACCAGATTCTGATCCGTCTCATCGCCTATCGACTTGAAGCGTTTTGACGCCGCGAAGGTTACGTGACGTCAAAACGCCCCCAACCACCACCCCCCCGCGCGCAATTAAAAACATCCCGATGACGTCACAACGCACCTGTCAACCCGTGCCGCGCCGTGACGTCACGCACCCCCCCTCACGCACCTCCCCCCCACGCACCTCCCCCCCACGCACCCCCCCCCACGCACCCTCCCCACGCACCCTCCCCCCACGCACCCCCCCACGCACCCCCCCCACGCACCCTCCCCTTTCGAGTCGAAGGAGAGTTGCGGGGTGCGTGGGTGGGGGGTGCGTGGGGGGGAGGGTGCGTGGGGGGGGTGCGTGGGGAGGGTGCGTGGGGGGGGGGGTGCGTGGGGGGGTGCGTGGGGGGGTACGTGGGGGGGTGCGTGGGGGGGGGTGCGTGGGTGGGGGGTGCGTGGGGGGGAGGGTGCGTGGGGAGGGTGCGTGGGGGGGGTGCGTGGGGGGGTGCGTGGGGGGGAGGGTGCGTGGGGAGGGTGCGTGGGGGGGTGCGTGGGGGGGTGCGTGGGGGGAGGGTGCGTGGGGAGGGTGCGTGGGGGGGGGTGCGTGGGGGGGAGGTGCGTGAGGGGGGGGTGCGTGGGAGGGGGGTGCGTGGGAGGGGGTGCGTGGGGGGTACGTGGGGGGGTGCGTGGGGGGGGGTGCGTGGGGGGGGGTGCGTGGGGGGGGTGCGTGGGGGGGGTACGTGGGGGGGGAGTGCGTGGGGGGAGGGTGCGCGTGGGGGGGGTTCGTGGGGGGGGTGCAGCAACAACAGGCGGCCAGCCCGCGTTTGCTCCACAGCGCAGCAGCGAGACGCGGCACCGAGACACCCCCGAACCCGCCGTGCGCTCACCGTACTGCGTGGGCGCAGGGTCCGCCACGAACGTGAAGTGAGCGGCGCCTCTGCGCGACCCGCACGATGCCGAGACGGCAGCAGCGGCGGCGGCTCCGCGGCGCGCAGCCCCGCAGAGACTCCCCGATGACCGCAACGCGAGCGCCAGAGCCGCCATCGTTTCGCGACTCTCCTCTGCCGCGTCGATTTTATGAATGACCCCCTCTCGTCGATTCCTTCGTTGCCACGCCAGCGAGGGGAGGGAGGGATCGATCCACGATTACGAGGCTCGAATCCGCTGGGATCGATTTGGTCTTCCGGGGTAGATGTGGGTGCGTTTTATTTGATTGGTCGTCGTGCCACGCGTTCTGGAAGAGGTGCTCGCGCTCACCGATGGAATCTTTCTCGCGGAGGAATCCGATGAGCGGTGAAGCTCTTTTTGACACATCATGTCCACTAAGGGGCGGTATCAGAAACTTAGAACAAACGATGCAAAACACACGATATGCAGTGCAAAGGTAAATAAAGCATCCACAAACTCTTAGTTCTTTCGGTTAAGTCACGTAGGTAAAAAATGAAATTAAAATTAATAAAAATGAAATAAAAATCACGACGTTTCGGAGGCAACACAAGTCTCCGTCATCAGGTGGAACCGTCACAGCCAGATTTGCTGCATTAAGTGAGGCAGGGATTCAAGATGCAAGCTCTTAAATACAAGTTAAGGGGGAGGAGAGGGGGGGGGGGGCTTATCAGGTTTTTTGGGGTTAGATCAAATTTAAAAACAAATTAAGCTAAATTATGTTTTTCTTAGCAGGTAAAGCTGACTGAGCTATTAACTTGTTTTTCAGAAGCGACCTGGCCTCATATGATAGTTCACCAAAGTGGCTTAAAATCTGGAAATGTACAGCAGCAGAATCTATTTATCCTGGAGGAATCGGATTGGCTGTAAAGATATTTTTTCACACACGCAACACCATTTATATATTCTTTTTACTTCAATTAATGTACGTTTTCGTAGCTAGTGCAATAAACCAAACTTGTGGGTTAGACCACGTGGTACTTTAATGGTCAAAATTAGTATCATCTAACCCCTCCACCACCCGACAAAGATGTAATTTATAAGCGCCGAGGTATTGATCAAATTCAGGCAAGGTAGGTGCTGTATTAGGGAGTAAGTAGCCTTGATACGTGGTAGATTGATTTTTATTCGGAAGCTATTGGAGCTATGCACTTTTAAATCTCAATTGAAAACTCATTCTTTTAAAACTGCGTTTTGTGTTGAGTTTGTTGTCCTTTCCCCGCACCTCCGATTCGCACGGTTGGCTCCGTACGGTGCGAAAGAAGTTCAACGTGCTTACAGCCCATCAGCACTTCGGGGGTCGATAAAACGACTACCACTTTGTGGGTGAGTCAACAGTAATGGTCTAATAGCTGTCAACCTGATGAAGCTAGTTGTAATTACTGGTGAAACGTCGTTCTCAGATTGTAAATGTTGTGGATTTGCTCTCCCAACACACCGGTGTGCTGTACTAGTGACGAATTGGCCACGTTCTGTTTACGTGACAGCCCTTACTAGTTGGCTGTGTCGGGTGGTGGCGGGTTTAACGACACATTTATATATTTACGCGATCTAACCCCACAAAAAACCCTCTATTATGGAAGATATTGCGCGTAAACCTTGATTAAAGCTTTCGTGACTGCAGGGTTACATATTCTATGGGTCTTTCGCTAAAACCACGAAGATAGAAAAATAATAAATAAAAATATCACGACGTTTCGATCGCAACACAAGCAATCGTCTTCAGGTGATATTTTTTTAAATTATTTTTCTACCTACGTGTTAAACTCAATGTTGTTTAAATATGGTCCAATTAATATATTAGCCTCCTGCCAGAGGAATGTGGGATTCTAGATTTGAAGCTTTCGTGACTGCAATGATTCATACTCTTAGGTTTTTTCGGTAAAGTCACGTAGGTAAAAATAGATAATAAAAATAAATAATAAATTAATAATATAAATAAAACGTGGAATTTTTACCTATCAGGGCTATAAACGTGAGCTGGTCACGACCTTGAACGCTCATTTGGAGCATTACAAACAACAACAGCAAAATCATCTTTAAACAGAATGCGTTGCGCGCGCACACATTTCAGTATTACTTCCAGAAGGCGTCGTGGTGTAGTCGACCGAGTTGTGGTGCAACTTTCACCACCCCCCGAAACTTCACCGGCGCCAGCCAATGGCAGGCGTCCTAGCGCCGAGCCCCCGACACACCCCCCACACCACCCCCCAGCTCGCATTGTATTCCCCAGCGCGCACGGACACACGCGCATTTACATTTCACACATCGCATAGGCTGCTTCACGGAACGAAAGCCAAAGGGGCTTTCGGTGCCCTGTTTGATCGATAACGCACAAATGTGGTCTCGCATGCAAAGACAAAGGTGCCCCCGTGTAGCCTTTAACGGACAGTTGGGGCAAGTGCTGTGAGCGAGCACCTATGAAGGCTGGCAGGGATGGTGTGAATAGCAACCCCGCCCGGACGCCTTTGTCTCCCCAAGTACTGCTGTTTACACGCCGTGCCAGGTACTCATTTGAGACTGAGTCGACCTAGGGGGGTGGGGTGAGGTGTCATCAGAGCCACTGATGTTGGCCGTGAGCGGGAACTGAACTCGGGCCCCTGGCTTCGTAGCGAAATGCGTTCGTTAACCACTGCGCCACCGCTCCCCAAACAGAGGGAGGTGGTGGGAGGGACAGGGTTAGTGCGTCTTGCAAGACGGAGAAAGCTTTGTGTGTACTGTATGTGGTGCATGTAGAACTTGTTTTGCACCGTACGTAGGTAACCGTGCTCGCCGGAGGTTATTCGTTCCACAGGTGCTAGTTGTTTTTCTTGCCGACCCATGACCATGGGAGTCCAGTTTACCATGGGAGTCCAGTATACCATGGTAGTCCAGTTTACCATGGAAGTCCAGTTTACCATGGGAGTCCAGTTTACCATGGGAGTCCTGTTTATCATGGTAGTCCAGTTTACCATGGGAGTCCTGTTTACCATGGGAGTCCAGTTTACCATGGGAGTCCAGTTTACCATGGAAGTCAAGTTTACCATGGTAGTCCAGTTTACCATGGGAGTCCGGTTTACCATGGAAGTCCGGTTTACCATGGTAGTCCAGTTTACCATGGGAGTCCGGTTTACCATGGTAGTCCAGTTTACCATGGGAGTCCGGTTTACCATGGAAGTCCGGTTTACCATGGGAGTCCAGTTTACCATGGAAGTCCAGTTTACCATGGGAGTCCAGTTTACCATGGAAGTCCAGTTTACCATGGGAGTCCAGTTTACCATGGAAGTCCAGTTTACCATGGGAGTCCAGTTTACCATGGAAGTCCGGTTTAGCATGGGAGTCCAGTTTACCATGGGAGTAGCGATAGGGGTTGGGGTAGTAAGAGGGTAGGGATAGGGGTAGTGATAGGGGTAGTGATAGGGGTAGTGATAAGGGTAGGGATAGGGGTAGTGATAGGGGTAGTGATAGGGGTAGTGATAAGGGTAGTGATAGGGGTAGTGATAAGGGTAGGGATAGGGGTAGTGATAGGGGTAGTGATAAGGGTAGGGATAGGGGTAGTGATAGGGGTAGTGATAGGGGTTGGGGTAGTGAGAGGGTAGGGATAGTGATGGGGGAGGGGTAGTGAAAGGGGTAGTGATAGGGGTAGTGATAGGGGTTGGAGTAGTTATAGGGGTAGTGATAGGGGTTGGGGTAGTGATAGGGTAGTGATAGGGGTTGGGGTAGTGATAGGGGTTGGGGTAGTGATAGGGGTAGTGATAGGGGTTGGGGTAGTGATAGGGGTTGGGGTAGTGATAGGGGTTGGGGTAGTGACAGGGGTTGGGGTAATGATAGGGGTAGTGATAGGGGTAGGGATAGGGGTAGTGATAGGGGTTGGGGTAGTGATAGGGGTTGGGGTAGTGATAGGGGTTGGGGTAGTGACAGGGGCTGGGGTAGTGATAGGGGTAGTGATAGTGATAGGGGTAGTGATAGGGGTGGGGGTAGTTATAAGGGTAGTGATAGGGGTTGGGGTAGTGATAGTGGTTGGGGTAGTGATAGGGGTTGGGGTAGTGATAGGGGTAGTGATAGGGGTTGGGGTAGTGATCGGGGTTGGGGTAGTGATAGGGGTTGGGGTAGTGACAGGGGTTGGGGTAGGCCTGGTTGTAGCTGGGGGATGGGACAGGCAGTATCAGCAGCAGGATGATTATGGGCTTGGGGAGAAGTGATAGTTGTCAGGGAGGAACGGAAGCCGGTTTGTGATGATGTTTGTTTTCCACCGATTATATTTGGCCAACAATAATGCATTATTTGCATTTATATGGCGCTTTAATACCAACATTGTATCAAAGCGCCCCTACACACAATCACATCTCATGCGATTGTATAGGGATTACTACTCCCAGTGGCGGTCATCCCTGTTCCACGTATGTATGTATCCATAATCAATGTATATGTACGTTGAACTTCATTCGTACTCAGTAACGTTTTTACTGAGCAGGTGGCCGATATAGTCTGCCAGCGGTTAAGCAACGACTGTGGTGTGAAATCACAATTTAGTAAAATTGCCGGTAATTTAGTTTCGTCATTCGGATATGTTTGGCCAATACCAGCTCCATTGTGTAACTGTTGTTGTTATGTAACTATGGGAGGAAACCCATGCAGAACTGGGAGAGAGAGAGAGGACATTACAAACTCCACACGGGAAGGCGGCCGAATCTGGGAATCGAACAGAGGGCTTTCTTGCTGCAAGGCACAGGTGTTAAACCACTGTGCCACCACCACCACCCTGCCACGCACTACGTTAGGATGTTTCCCTCTGTAATGAGTGTCTGTCTGGCTTCGTGTGTGTGTGTGAGAGAGGGAGACCGGGGTGGGAAGGGGGGTGTACACGGCACAAACCCAACTTACGCACCGCATCAACTTTATCCTTCGACCGTCAAACCAACCATATCATCAGTTCATGTAACTTTTACCTGAAGGCTCTCAGACACCTACGTCCTCTCAACTCCACTGAAATTGCCAACACATTGGCATGTTGCATTGTTGGGTCTCGCCTTGACTATTGCAACTCCGTCCTAGTCCGGACCTCCGCTGGCAACCTAAAGAAACTTCAAAGACTACAAAACAACCTCCTAGCACGCGTCGTCATTGGCCACACTCATCCCCGTCTCGACTCACTAGCTTGTCTCCGTGCCCTCAACTGGCTACCCATCGCCAGTAGGGTCACATACAAGACCGCCTGCCTCTGCCACAATGCCTTCATATCCGCCTTCCCGCCGTACCTTTCTTGATTATTGACAACTTGCAGCGCAGCAAACGGCAGATGCCTGCGCAGCGCGACTCACGACCTCTTGATACCAAGATCCAGGATGGTCATGTCTATGCGCCGCTTCTCGGTGGTAGCCCCAACAGTCTGGAACGATATCCCTCTGCACATTCGCAGCATCACCTCAATCGCCTCCTTCAAGAGACACTTAAAAACTCGCCTCTATAGCCACGTGCTTTCGAGCAACTCTGAGCTTGGCTCCGCGCATCTGAGTTGCGGCCATTACGTCTGCAAATTTGCGCGCGTTATAAATTGAATTATTATTGATAATTTGTTTTTTACCCTTCTATCTGGCAACAAAACTGACACCTTTTTTACAAGGAGTCATGTTTGCATAGACCACAATACCTGCAGTCATAATGCAAACAAAAAACATAACTCTGATAATGTGCACTGTCCTTGAAGTTGATTGGTCCACACCCGAGACAGCTTTCTTTAGAGCCTAGTCTCACATGGGTTGGACCAGATGACGCCAAAAAAAAGGCGTCAGTTTTGTTGCCAGATAGAAGGGTAAAAAAACAATTATCATATTTTCTACTGGCAAATGAGGTTCCAATGGTGAATTATTATTATCAAGCGCCTCAACATTCGTCACAGACGGGAAAACCCCAACCCCGCGCGCTCCACTTGCTGCCCACCGCAAAGTCCAGTGAGGGGTTGGGAATCTCGCGGCCCACGGCCATCTCTGCGCGAACCACCAACCCCGCGGAGTGATCGCTGGATGTCGCGTGAGCCACCGCCACTCCGCGGGGCGCTTTTGGGAGCGGCTACAAAAACCCATCTTCGTGGCTGTCACCGCGAGTGATTTCACGGTGAATAATGTTCGTCCCGCTGTGCGTTGTCCCACAGATTTATGAAACACGCTACATACATCATCTTGTGTAATGCGCATCCTTTATCCTGCATCGCGACAGAAAAGTTTCAACTTTCAAGATTATGTTTCTTTTTTTTATTATTTCAGGGTTTTTCTTCCCCTATTCCTCCCCCACGGAGGAGGAGCGGTGGTGCAGTGGGTTAGCGCGCCGCGCCTTGGAGTTCCTTTTTCCCCCAGCCAAGTCGGTTTAGGTTGACATCTTCAGGTCGCTTCTGCGTAACGCAGTGAGAACTCAAGAGGCCGGGATGAGTCTCATTTGCAAATCGTTATCCGGGTCACCGACGTGGTAAGAGCGAAATAAGTACATTCAAAGTTGCGGTACTCTACAGCAATGGAAATATACATTGGAGCAAAATGGACAACAGCGTTAAATGCGTAATCAAAAATATTGCGCGAACATAAATGGATGTTAAACATCATACGGGGACTCGCCTACTTACGAACATTGAATTTACGAACTTTCAGAGATATAAGAACAAACATGTTCGCACGTCCAGTTGCCTGTTTGGACCGAGAGTCGTAAGTTCAACCGCCGCGCAAGAGATGGCAGAACGTGAAGAACCGGTGGTATCTACATCGACAGGAGATTATACAACTTGGTAATTGTTTTTTTACCCTTTAATCTGGCAACAAAACTGACACCTTTTTTTATAAGGAATCATGTTTGCATAGACCACAATACCTGCAGTCATAATGCAAAAAAATACATAACTCTGATAATGTATGCACTGTCCTTGAAATTGATTGGTCCACACCCGAGACAGCTTTCCTTAGAGCCTAGTTTCACATGGGTTGGACCAGATGACGCCAAAAGGCGCACAACTCAAAGACAACGCACCATCAGAGTATTGAGAGCTCGGTCTTTGAGTTGTGCACCTTTTGGCGTCATCTGGTCCAACCCATGTGAGACTAGGCTCTAAGGAAAGCTGTCTCGGGTGTGGACCAATCAACTTCAAGGACAGTGCATACATTATCAGAGTTATGTTTTTTGTTTGCATTATGACTGCAGGTATTGTGGTCTATGCAAACATGACCCCTTGTAAAAAAGGTGTCAGTTTTGTTGCCAGATATAAGGGTAAAAAAAACAATTCTCATATTTTTACTGGCAAATGAGGTACTAATGATGTAAATTATACAACTTTTAAAGACATTCCCCCGTGTTTGGTGTGTACGCTCCATACAACGGGTTTGGAATCGACAGGAGTAAAGTTGGACGTACGAACACATCCACTAACGAACAGACCTCTGGAACCGAACTCGTTCATAAAGAGAGAAGTCCCTGTAATATTTTGAGTGATCATAGTACAATTACCATTAAGTTGCAGAAACTTAGAATCGGTGCAGTATATAGGATGATTATTCCCAAGAAATGTACGTTTGTTTACACACGTGGCACATTTGCAGCACAAATTTGCCACTCAAAGCGCCATCATCACGTTAATACACAACGTAAAAAAATAATCGAAATTCTATCCATTGAGACAAAAAAGACGTAAATATCCACAATAGTTATACGAATATGTAAACAGACAATGACGCACGTGAACATCATTGGTGAGTGATATTGTATTCTTAGGTTTTTTCGGTAAAGTCACGTAGGTAAAACATCCGAAACGTCGTGATCTTTATTTTATTTTATTTTTATTAATTTTGATGTTTTACCTACGTGACTTTACCGAAAAAACCTAAGAATATGAATCCTTGCAGTCACGAAAGCTTCAAATCTAGAATGAATGAGTGATATTGTGTACTGTATGTTGAACTTATTTCGCACCGTACGTAGCCAACCGTGCTAATCGGAGGTGCGGGGGAAAGACAACAAGCTAAACGCAAAAAAGCAGTTTTTAAAGAAATTAGTTAAGTGATTTTTTCTGAAACAGTTTCGGATCCCTCCTGACCACACAATCTTCCGCACGCACCAGCGTGGTGAAGTATGGTCAAGCAACCCGCATCACGTGGTGTGGGGAGGTGTCTATCCAGTAGTGGATGCACAGAGCCCTGTGAATGTAAGTTAGGAGTCGCGATGCTTTAGAGATGGGCTTTGCGAGTAGTGGGATGGGTCACAGCTTCAGTGGTGCAAGTCTGAGAAGTTGACATTTGCCAATCTTTCCAATTCGTAGATTCTCGTGAAAAGGAGTTCATAGACTCGGGCTTTCGTGGATGAGAATGCATGACACTTGCTTTATGTTCTATTTAAAGTTTCTACATTAGGCCTTCAAACAACGTGGTAGCCGTTTAATCAATACCAGAGTGACAGTAGAAGAGGCTTCTTCTTGGTTCTTTCGGTAAAGTCACGTAGAAGGGAAGTAATAAAATAATAAAAATAAAACATAATAAAATAATTCTCACGACGTTGCGCCAAACCTCCTACGCATTTCACAAGTAGTACTAATCACATACCTGCATTTCCCATAAATATGCTAAATTCCTCTTGATATGCTAATTATTTTGTCAAGGCGCCCTTCCCCCCTTCCAACCCAGCTTAAATATACGCTCCAAGCGTGGTGGTGTTTCATTCAGACGCTGTCGCCTCGACAGACCTGGTCTTCACCTGAGGACGGCTGCTTGCGATGTGGCCGAAACGTCGTGAGAATTATTTTATTATGTTTTATTTTTATTATGTTATTACTTCCCTTCTACGTGACTTTACCGAAAGAACCAGGAATATGAATCCCTGCAGTCACGAAAGCTTTAAATCGAAAAGTAGAAGAGGTTCATAAAAAGCAACAACAACATCATCATCATATCAGGTAACTGGTATTGGCCAAAGATGCACATTCTGAACATTACACGAGATTACAAGTGGCAGCACCGCCCCCCGTATTGTGAAGACCTGGCAGGACACGCCTGACAAGGAGTCTTGAGGCTCAAGAGAAGTCTTTGCTGGGGCAACCCAAGTGGAATAAAACAATAAACTCTAACCCTGTGGTGTTTATATTTCGTCGTGATATATTCCGCGCTGTCGGTGGTCAGCGGAACTAAGCACCGGGGTTGACAACACTGCGTTTGTTTGTTTGTTTATCACGCGATTCATACCGGCCATGTCAGGAGTGTCGTCTCAATGGATAGACGCATTGATCCGCCCAAAGATCCCCCATTCAGCCATATAGTCTGCAGTGTTGACGAGCACATATGAAAGCCGGTACGGCGCACGAGTGATGTGATAGCGGTGGCGTGAGCGGTTAGCGCTACGGGCTCGGCGACCCGAGTTCGATTCCAAGCTCACGGCCAACACCGGTGACGATGATCTGAACAGATCCTGGGCCTCCCATAGGTCGACTCAGCCTCAAATTAGTGCATGATGCGGTGGGTTAACATCGCCACAAGGGAGACAAAAGCGGCCGCACCGGCCTTCGTAGGTATTCGCTAAGAGTACTTGCTTCAACAGTCTATTGAGGCTATACGGGCGGTCTTTGTCTTTGGTGAGGAGGGCGCTACGCATACCCGGCTAATTTTGTCTCAATCTGGCTGCTGATGTTGATGTCCCACATCGTCAGCACAGCACTAGATGCCGCTCATGTTAGGCTGAGTTAACCTAGAGGAGGACCAGCCTGGAATTCAGGATCCAACTGTGGTGGTGGTGGTGATGTGATTTTTTTTTAGTTCGGGGCAAGAGCTGATTGCGTCTATGAAGAGAGACTGATTACTTTACATCTGCAATCTGAAACGGATTCCATTGCATCTGTAGTGTTCTCCACTGAGGCACACACTTGAACTTGGAGGCAACACTTTATTCTCACACCCCAACAGGGTAACTATATAAACGTACAACAGGTTAACTCGACCACAACGGGGTAACTACATAACCTGGTCAGTCAGTAACACACTGCCTGACCCACGATGCCGAGCGTAAAGACCGAAGACCGAGGATCGAAGAGACGTAGCACCGACGGGTTCCATTCCAACAGATAGCCCGGATCCGCTCTCGGGACCTCCCTTTTATGCCCCTGAGCACGTGACCTGGCTCCGCCCTCGGCCACGCCCCCTTCTGGATCCTACCAGAAGGTTCTGGGCCATACATCACGTGTTCCTCTCGCCACCTTTTGGGCCCCCTCATTATCCTGTCCTGGTCACGTGCCCTCTAGGATTCACCCAGACTGCCACGTCCTCACTTGACCTCTCTGTGACAGTCACCAGAACCACGCCCGCTAGGGCCCAGAGGTCGCAACCGGGTACCCGATACCCGTACCCGGCCGTACCCCCGTACCCGGCCGGGTACGGGGGTACGGCCGGGCACCAGGGTCGCAAACCCGTTTGCGACCCTGGTGCAGCCGGGTACGGGTACGGGTAGGCCGTGAGTCACCGGTGAGTAACCGTTTGTCACTTATTTCGGGTAGGGTACGGGTACGGGTAGCGTACAGGTACCCATACCCGCCCGGGTACGGGTACCCGTTTGCGACCCTGGTGCGGCCGGGTACGGGTCCGGGTAAGGAATCAAAACCCGTTTGCGACGTCTGCCAGGGCCCCCTTCCACGCCATACCTACTCTGGTGCCAGAGAGAGGCTCTCACACGCACACTTCCACTCTTCTGTCAATAGCTGGCGCTAAACGCTGTAGTGACTCAACATGCGTCACTACACATCAATGCGCAGAATCTGTGAACGTCAATTATAATTATTTGCAATTGTAGGACAGCGATAACCCCCGGTTCACGTCGGGGATTTGTTCCTGCAAGGTGTGACGACACATATCGAAACGACGTTAAATCAAATCGGTTTTACAGGGTGGTGGTAGTGGGAGGTGGTGGTGGAGGCGAAGGCTGAGAGGCGATGGACAACGAGAGAGAACGGACGACGATGCCGTCGGCGACGTAGGCGTTGGGGTTGAGGCGACGCAACTCGGGGTAGCGGTTTCGATGATAGAGCGACGACGTATTTGCGAAACGACGCTAAAGGTAAACAAACAACAAAAATCACCTCGATGTTTCAAGAGCCGCAATGCACTGTGGGGTTAATAAATGACGTCACTAAGGCCCTTAATAAATGACGTCACCAAGGAGTCCTTAAAGAGACACAGGTTGTCGATCCCGGGGTTAGTCACAGTTCATCTCATGTTCATATAGCGCGTTTATCCAAGGCGCTTTACAAAGGTTATGAGTGGTACAATGAGGGTAGCTAAAAGTGATGCGGTGAATAGGGATGGGGTATGGGGATCGGAGGTTTCGTAGGTACGGGAATTACGGTGGGTATCTAGGGAGATGGAGGGAGGTATGTGCCAGGGAGAAGAGATGGAACTAGACAGGGAGGGTGTTTCCTTAATGCGGAGGGGAAGTTTGTTCACTAATTTAATGACATGAATAGGCACGCAATACAATTGAGTTATACACCCTTGAACTGATCCATATCACTGGAAGTGTGGATTTTACACCAATGGCTCAGATTTATCAACGAAGATGAAGACTTCAACTGCTAGTTCAAGAAGGAGGGGACACAAAATAACGTTCCTTTCAGCAGTCGGCATCTACTGGACAATAAAAAAGAGCTTCATAGCTCATCGGATTTCTCCAGTTATGAATACAGAGTTTGTATTTATTTATATAAAGTTTCTGATTCTGATTGGCTACCATCAGCAACATCAACCACGCTGCCAATCCAGCAGAGGGCGCTGGAAGCTCGTGCACGCATTCTGAGGTCACGGCGATATGGCGATATCATTATCGTACGATATAAGATCCGCTATCATGGGATATCGTGCGTTTTGCTACCTGCCGTCATTATCGCTATTATCTTTGAACGTACAAATAATTCTGAAATGTTCTTGACAAAAATATATATTGGAAGTAAGCAATAACCTAAATATATATAATATTCTTTGGTTCTTTCGGTAAAGTCACGTAGATGAAAAATAAAAATACTGATAAGAAAACAAAAATGAAAATAACTAAATAAAATCACGACGTTTCGGAGGCAGTAAATTTGCTGTGGCTGTTCCACCTGATGACGGAAGCTTGTGTTGCCTCCGAAACGTCGTGATTTAAGTTAGTTATTTTCATTTTATTACTTTTATTAGTATTTAAATTTTTCATCTACGTGACTTTACCGAAAGAACCAAAGAGTATGGATCCTTGCAGTCACGAAAACTTCAAATCTATATATATATACAATTTAAGAAAAAACAGTGCTCGGAGCTATTAAGATAGTGTTGTATCAATTAAATTCGTGCTTTTTAGTAAATAAATGTGTAAATATGTCGCTGTTATCCATGAATGCAATGGCTTTGCATTTTGTCTTACGGATTAACTACTGGCATGGCTTTTATGAAGTCACCACTGTAGCAGTTGATTAAATTCAGGTATGCAGAGTAACTGACGGCAGATTCTAATGAACAGACACACTCGTGGCAGGCGAATGCTGAGTTAAGTGCAGTCGAAGGTCTTTTAAAATAAAATCTTCCTTCGTACCGGAAGAACAGCCGAAGCAAACTTTAAAAAATGTGAATTAAAATGACAAAGTCATGGAAAAAACGATTATCGCGATAATGGTCATATAGTGAAAGTGTGATGCCGTCATCATGGGACCTCCTTTGCCAGTACCAAAATATACTAATAGGGGTTTTCCCCTTTTTTCTGCCAACAAAACTGACACCTTTTGCAAGGAATCATGTTTACATTAACCACAACACTTGCAGTCAAATGCAAACAAAAAGAATACTCTGATAATTTATGCATTGTCTTTGAAACTGATTGGTCCACACCAGAGACAGCTTTCCTGATGGGGACCAATCAGTTTCAAAGACAATGCATAAATTATCAGAGTATTCTATTTTGTTTGCATTTGACTGCAAGTATTGTGGTTAATGTAAACATGATTCCTTGCAAAAGGTGTCAGTTTTGTTGTCAGAAAAAAGGGGAAAAACCCTATTAGTGTGATGCCGTCGTGAGAAATAAAATCCACAAGGTCCACTCACTGACACGTGACGTCTCATGCCCACGTGGGACTTACCAGCGGAGAGTGTTATGGCTCTTCCGCCGTATGTCACGTGAAGCACCTGCGATTAGCACGGTTTGGCTACATGCGGTGCGAAAAAAGTTCAACATACATACATGCATACTAAGCTACATTATATTATTTGGATGTATAGGGCGTCTAAATGCAGTGCAAACAGTGGGGATGTAATGGTAATAGTAATGACTTATTTACCGAGAAAGCCTCGTTGAGTCTAAGGATTCATTTACCGGAGGGTCCTACACTGCATGAAGAAGATGTTTTTATCCAATGAATGAGCTTTCATGCATCTGGGAAGGAACCGGAGCATTTGGAGAAACTCCACATGCATGTGCGAGGGAGCAACACTCTATCCCTGTACAGCTGATTGTAGTACACGCTTTCTCGGCCGCCTTCTCCTTGCGAACCAAGGCACGGCTCCTTCTTGACGTGGTGACCCACCAACCCCCGCTACGAGAGGGCAACGCTCTATCCCGTACAGACGGGACAGGTGGAGTCCGCCGTGTTGGTGTACCGCCTTCAGAATCAGAAAGGGTTTTATTCGCCATGAAAGTTTGCATAAACAAGGAATTTACTATGGCAGGAAGGTGCATACATTCAACATGTAGGAATCTTAAAACTTAAATTAGTGGTATACAGTCTAACTATACTAAAATTACAAAGTCTAACTAATACTCAGGGGCTAAAGTATGTAATTTTTTGGAATAAGTATACAATATAAATGTAAACTAGCTGTAATATACAACTTAAAATACAAAAATACAAATAGGGTAACATGTTGTAAATATGGCAAGGTGTTATTTTGTAGATAAAATGTTTAAATAAGTGTAAAAGTCATTTTCTCCTGGCCAGAGCCGGCCCAGCCGCTAAGCGACCCTTGCAATTGCAAAGGGCCCCGTGGCCAGCAGAGGGCCCCCTAGAGTCACTGCTAGCGAGTGGGTGAAAAAAATCATACATCAAAGGGGCCTCCAACCAAATTTTGGTTAGGGCCCCCAAAGGTCTAGGGCCGGCTCTGCTCCTGGCGTGCCAGGGGTACGGGTTATTCCTTAACGCCCACGGGAAGGGCGTTTCACAACATGTGCGCGCGCGTGTGTGTGTGAGATCCACCAAGACTCGCTGATGCCTCCACAGTTCTGGGTCACAGGTCACGTGTAGCGCAGCCACCGCCACCCGATATTCATTTAATAGAGAGAGGCAAGTCGGTCATAGGCAGCAGAAACAAATAAAGTGTTGCGCCTGGATTAGAATGGGGGCAGGGAGTCAACAGCACCGATTGCTGGGAGAAGGGAGTTCCAGACCGTAGGGGCAGCAAAGGAGAATGAGCAACCTCCCACTGATGATAATAGTAATACTGTCCGAGTTAGATGCGAAGTGGCAATCATGGTTTGCGTTTGAGTAATATTAGCTATAGCGTCCCCCCGCTCAATTACGTTGGTGACGGAAAAAATGTCAGTGGCGGAGATTCCACATTCTTATAAGGGGCCGTCCATAAATGACGTCAAGCACCTGGGGGGGGGGTCAGACATTTGTGAAGATGTGTGACGTCACATCAAAATGCGCAACTTTAAATAAATATAGACAACCCGTTCTACTTAATTAAATCTACTTTTTAATAAATGTTTTCTCCTACAACATCAGAGTGCAGCGGCACATTAAATACGCACTACGATGACAATAGTCTAAAGCGACTTGAAGCATGTTTTATTTTTGGGATGAGGTGGGGGCAGAGCTTTGTGACGTCATATTTGAGAGGAGGGGTCTGACTTTTTGTGACGCCTTGTGACGTGGGGGTGGGGATGTCAAAAATCGTCCAAAATCGCGTGACGTCATTTATGGACGGCCCCTAACGAGGGCCAGTCTCATCCAAGTCTGACCCTGAAGTCTGTATATTTGGAGTTTGCTTGTCTGTCTCCCCGTGGTGGCGTGGGTTTTATTCCTGAAGGTCCTTCGCCTTTCCTCTTCACATCTAGAAACACGCGTTTAGAGTATTTGTCTGCTCTACATTTCCACATGCTAAGCCACTTCGTTGAGCTATAATTTATGACCAGATCGCTTCTTAAACAGCTGTATAGCCTAGTGGGCCTCACCTGGGAAAATAAAAAAAATAGTTTGGTTTAGTTTTATAGTTTACGTCATCCCGAGAGAAATTATGGAACTGTGATGCACAGACCCGTTCATGAACCTCACTTACCATCTCCTTATCAAGTCGCAAGTTTTGAAAATGTGCTTCATCCGAAAACATCAATTTTTTCGTGTGGGTGGGGGTGGGGGCTAAACATCGACCAATCCTCTCGACAGAAGGGCCCAAAAAAGGGCCTCTCCTTTTTGCTAGAGAGGAGCCGGAAGAATCATACACGAATACTTCAAGATGATTATTTCCCTCTATTCTTTGTGACATAGCACAACAGCTTTCAAACACCCACACCGAGCTGCCACCGATGCCACTCTTCCTGCTGCCACTTCTTCCGAAACTGCTGCTGCCACTGCTGCCACTGCTGCTGCTACCACCGCTGCTGCTGCCACCGCTGCTACCACCGCCGCTGCTGCCACTGCTGCTACCACCGCCGCTGCTGCAACCGCCACTGCTGCCACTGCTGCTGCTGCCACTGCTGCTGCCACCGCTGCTGCTGCCACTGCTGCTGCTGCTGCCACTGCTGCCACCGCTGCTGCTGCCACCGCTGCTGCTGCCACTGCTGCTGCCACCGCTGCTGCTGCTGCTGCCACTGCTGCCACCGCTGCTGCTGCCACTGCTGCTGCCACTGCTGCTGCTGCTGCCACTGCTGCTGCCACTGCTGCTGCTGCCACTGCTGCCACTGCTGCTGCCACTGCTGCCACGGCTGCTGCTGTCACTGCCGCTGCTACCGGCCCCGTGCTACCCCACGGATCTCGCGTGGCTATCTGGGTCTTTGCGCGCGTTTAGAGGAATAATTGGGGCTCGTGTCTACACGGAGATTGCCTGCGCGACCCCCACCGCCCCCAACCTCGTCTCAAGACCATTACCCTCTGTTGGTGAGTAATCTCCAGACAAACGCTTATTACTGTTAGGCGAGCAGCTCAGCCTTAAACCGAGAGGGCGAGAGGAAATTAATTACATCTCCGGTCCCTCTCGCCTGCCCCCGTGAGAATTGGCAAAGGACGGGCTTTGTCTTATTATTTTCTGTTATTTGTTCTTCGCGCAATTTCCTTAACCTTAGCTCAGGCGACGCTTGACTCGAGCGCGCGGCGAGGCGAGGCAATTACCGTGGCCCGTTGGGTTGCAACCATGTCCGGGCTCGCGAAAATCCATGGCAATCAGAGAATCCATGAGTTCATAGAATGGGTGAGATCACCGTCATCATCATCGTCATCGCCATCACGGGGGTCGCGTTCAGTTTATTTTGTCCAACCAGGTGAGAACTCGAGTCGACCAGGGGGATGAGTTTGCAACAACAACAAAAAAGAGTGATCTGCTGGGTCACACGAAAAAAAATGACGAAAATAAATTAAGTACAGCAACGAAGCGAATACACATCGGAGCCAAAAAGCAACGATGTCACGTGATGATGCGAAATCGTGTAGAATGGTCACGAGTTCGTATCTCAATTGGAGTGGTTCACCGTAGACATTCACCGTTGCCAACGTGGGTGCACAGAGTGGCTCCAACTCTCGTGGATGCACAGAGTGTCCACCACTCTCGTGGGTGCACAGAGTGTCCACCACTGTCGTGGATGCACAGAGTGTCCACCACTCTCGTGGATGCACAGAGTGTCCACCACTGTCGTGAGTGCACAGAGTGTCCACCACTGTCGTGGATGCACAGAGTGTCCACCACTCTCGTGGGTGCACAGAGTGTCCACCACTCTCGTGGGTGCACAGAGTGTCCACCACTGTCGTGGATGCACAGAGTGTCCACCACTCTCGTGGGTGCACAGAGTGTCCACCACTGTCGTGAGTGCACAGAGTGTCCACCACTCTCGTGGGTGCACAGAGTGTCCACCACTCTCGTGGGTGCACAGAGTGTCCACCACTGTCGTGAGTGCACAGAGTGTCCACCACTCTCGTGGGTGCACAGAGTGTCCACCACTCTCGTGGGTGCACAGAGTGTCCACCACTCTCGTAGGTGCACAGAGTGTCCACCACTCTCGTGGGTGCACAGAGTGTCCACCACTCTCGTGGGTGCACAGAGTGTCCACCACTGTCGTGGGAAGTCCAGCAGTGGCCGTCGTGATGACAGACGGATCCCCGCCATGGCATATGGCCCCGCGTGCTCTCGTGAGCGGTGAGAGAGAAAGAGAGGTCCGCTCTCTGACTTTGGATTTGACTTCTTGGCTAGGGCAGGCGTCGGAAACCCGCAGCTCCAGAGCCACATGCGGTGGCTCTTTGGGCTTCACCCTTGCGGCTCTTTGGCTCTTTGGCTGCCCCTTTGCGGGCAGCAGTTTATTTTCAATAAAACAAATCTTAAACGTGATTTAACGTGAAGATGATGTATTAAATACGGCAGGGTAAGGGTTCACAATGGAATGTTTTGGCGACAACACAATGTATTGTTACAGAATAACTAAGGGGGACGGGGGAGGGATACGCTTAACAGAAGCAGTTAATCTCCATCACCTGTTTTGTTAATCTAGGTCAGAAACCTGTGTGTCATCTGCTGTATAGCTGCTGCTGCTGCTGAGTTCGTGTACACGTGGTTCTGCCCGTGCGATGCGGCTCCCAAAACTATTTTGGTCAAAGGCAGAAAAACAAAAATTGCCTCTTCTTCTCCTCCTCTTCCTCCTTCTTCTTATTATTTGAAAGCTTTTTCGACTCCGGGGGCTCGGGGTGCCTGCAGTTCAGGAATCAAAACCCAGGATATCCACTAGACGCTGGCCCAACAACCTCCCGACGGCCACATAGCCGATGTTTCACTCCTTGGTCATCTGCTTCCTGAAGCTCCGAGTCCATCTCTCTCTCTCTTCCCCTCCTCTCTCTCTCTCTATAATCCGCTTTGGACGATTGAAAAGCGTGAAGCGTGTAAAATACGCCTTTAAAGCGGAGCCAGTGGTGTTGTGAGATAAGACATTTTGATGAAAACACCATGTGGTACTGACCACATAATTCTTCGTGCAACGATATGAAGCTTCGTAGACACCGACGATATACTTTATATACTGCTTCTGCACGTGGGTGCGTGCGTGGGGAGCGGTAGTGTAGTGGTTAGCGCGCTGCGCTATGAACCCGACGAACCGAGTTCGATTCCCGCTCACGGCTAACACCAGCGACGATTATCTGAACCGGTCCTGGGCCTCCCCCTAGGTTCGACTTAGCCTCACATGAGTAGCTGGTGCGGTGTGTAAACATCGCCGCTGGGGAGACAAAGGCGGTCGGGCGTGGTGCTGGCCATCCACCCTCTCTCGTACCGTGCCGGCCTTCATAGGTGCTCGCTAACAGCACATGCCCCTACACTCTGAACAGGCTACACGGGGGATCTTTTTTCTTTGTTTTTGTAAGATGCAGCAGTGTGATGGCTCGCACACTGCACTGCGATCTTAGCGGCCCGTGTTCAATTTACAGTCATGCACAACGTCTGGCGTGGGTCTCCCCTAGGTCGACCCGGACTTAAATTCATACCTCTCCCCCTTATGTAACAAAACAATCGAATGTTCTACCGGCACGATTTTTTCCATGTAAATGAGACCAATCCCGGATTGTCTGTCACCCCCCCTACCCCCATCAATCAGGAGGACACATCAGACACAACGGGGCCTGGTGGATATTCGCGTGCGGTTTTGTTTTTGTGTTTGTCGCCCAAAGTTCGGCAGCGGGGACCTTAAGTTCCTGTGTACAAGCTAAACAATCTCATATTAGCCTCCTGCCAGAGGAATGTGGGATTCTAGATTCGAAGCGTTCGTGACTGCAGGAATCCATACTTTTTGGTTATTTCGGAAAAGTCACGTAGGTATAGAATGAAATAAATCACGACGTTTCGATCGCAACACAAGCGGCCGTCATCAGGTGGAACAGATACAGCAGGAGGACTGCTGACACAGGAGAAAGAGCTGCTGCAACAAGAGTCTACATCTTCTTGGTTCTTTCGGTAAAGTCACGTAGAAGGGAAATAATAAAAATAAAACATAATAAAATAATTCTCATTATTTTATTTATTATTGGTTTTTTACCCTTCTATCTAGCAACAAAACTGACACATTTTTTACAAGGAGTCATGTTTGCATAGACAACAATACCTGCAGCCATAATGCAAACTAAAAACATAACTCTGATCATATATGCACTGTCCTTGAAGTTGATTGGTCCACACCCGAGACAGCTTTCCTTAGAGCCTAGTCTCACATGGTGTTGGACCAGATGACGCCACAGCGTGCATAGCCAACCGTGCTAATCGGCTCTTTAAGGACCAGCTTCGCGCCGCTATTTATTAAGGACCACCGCCGTCTCGTATGCACCACAGTGCGTCATTGCGGCTCCTCTTTTTAAATATTGAGCGGTTTTTTTTCCTTCTTTCTCCGAATTCGAATGTTGTTGTTTTGGTTGCCAAGCCCTGGTGTAGCGGAGAGCGCGCGGTGCGCTCAGTGCCGGATTAAGCTAGTGCGGGGCCTGTAGCATATGTTATAAAGGGGCGCTAAATAAAATATACAAAAACATAAATATTAAAACACACGAAATGTTTAACTTGCATAGTAAAGTAATTGTATTTTTTCATTTGCTATACAGCCAAATAATACGACAAATCGCTAACCTTAAACACCCAGTCGTTCATAAAAGTTGAAGACGGTATAATACTATAGTAATAGAGCAAGTGCAGAATCACTGAAAAGGAATTGATAGCTTGAAAGCATTTAGCGTGGAGCACTTGAAAGTGCGGGGCCCATAGCATATGTAACTACTTTTGCTACTAGGATAATCCGGCACTGGTTGCGCTACGAACCCGGCGACTCGGGTTCGATTCCCGCTCACGGCCAACACCAGTGACAATTATTTGAACCGGTCCCCTACGTCGACTCAGCCTCAAATGAGTACCTGGTAGGGATACAACGACGGCCGGGCGTGGTGCTGACCACCCACCCCCTCGTGTACCGTGCGGGCCTTCACAGGCGCCCGCTAACAGCACTTGCCCCAACAGCATGTGTAGGCTGTACGGGGAGGGGATCTTTGTCTTTGTCTTACACGTTTATCAGTTGCTTAAATAGATAAGCTCGGTTTGTTAAAATAATATATTTGGTCCAATGCCCGGAGTGAAATTCTACATTGTGATGCTGGTCTCTGCCTTTAAGAAATCCAGCGTTGTCCCTGGCAGTGTTCGTCTCACGACCCCGGATGATGACGGGTCTGGGTCAACCCTAACTGGGAATTAAACTTGTGACCCTGACTGGGAATTGAACTTGTGACCTTTCAATTGTGAGTCAATCGCCGAGGCCGCGGCGCGCCACTCAGCCAGCTCGATACAATCAACTCCACTTGTGTGGAAAATCAATAGGCAGCGGTTGCCCTGTGGACACTCTGGCTCCCGCCATAGGAACGTGCAATGTCCACCACTGGCTCAGGGCCGCTAGGGGAGATGAGCGCCGTCCCACACTCGCTTGGATAGAACGTTTCAAGTTCATTTTGTTGAACCAAGTGGGAAGCCAAGAGACCATGAATGTGTCTAATTTGCAAGACTTACCTGGGGCACGGGTCTGCCAGTGGAGAGGAGGCGATGATTGCTATACATGCAATGTCGTTGATAATAGGGTTTTCCCCTTTTTTTGGCAAAAAAATAACAGGTGTTAAGATGTTAAAACACCAAATTGAAACATTTTACAAGGAATCATGTCTGCAGTAACCACAATGCTTGTGATCAGAATGCAAACAAAAACATAATCTGATAATATATGCATTGTCATTGAAACTGATTGGTTCACACCAGAGACAGCTTTCTTTTGTGCCTCGTCTCAAACGGTGTTAGACCAGAGGACGCCAAAATGCGTTTAGAGTATTTGCCTGCTATACATTTCCAAACGATGATAAGCCACTTCGTTGAGCTATCTGTTGTGGCCAGGTCGCTTCTAATAAAAAAAAAAAAACTCTATATAGCTTAGGGGGCCTTGTCTGGTGAAATAAAACCAAACAAAAATAGAAAATGCAATCCGGTAATTTTTCGGAATTGGCAAATCTGGACATTGATTCCGCCCACTCTTGCAAATGACGTCAGCGGATTTTTAACGATCGTTGTGTAGCAGACGGCGCGTTGCATCATCATCATCATACTGGAAGGAACCTCCTGGTTACACCGGCCCACAAGGGATTATTGTGTCCGTCCGTCCGTCGTGCAGGGAGGGGCTGAGTGGGGAGGGAGGGGCTGGGTGGGGACGGGAGGGTGGGGAGGGGCTGGGTGGGGAGGGTGGGGAAGGGCTGGGTAGGGAGGGTGGGGAAGGGCTGGGTGGGGAGGGTAGGGAGGGGCTGGGTGGGGAGGGTGGGGAGGGGCTGGGTGGGGAGGGTGGGGCTGGGTGGGGGGTGGGAGGGGTGGGGCTGGGTGGGGAGGGGCTGGTCACCCCGTGGTGCCCTTTTTTTTAAGTGGGGAAAAACATAATTCTTGCTGTGGTTTTCCCACCTGATGATGATTGCTTGTGTTGCAATCGAAACGTCGTGATTTATTTTATTTTCTACCTACGTTACTTTACCGAAATAACCAAAGAGTATGGATTCCTGCAGTCACGAAAGCTCCAAATCAAGATTGGACTCCGTCTGTTCCACGTGTATGGGACAGAGCAGTGGGTCTTCATTGCAAGGCCCGCAGGCCTCTAACGGTCCCTGGTGGCCTTTAGTGCGGTTTCCTGCCCATATCTAAACACGAATTAATTGAATCTTGACTTAAAGCTTTCGTGACTGCAGGAATTCATATTCTTTGGGTCATTCTGTAAAGTCACGTAGATACGTTCAAAGAAAATAGCAAAAAACTACGTTTCGATCGCAACACAAGCGGTCGTAGTTTTTTTAAATTTTCTTTGAACCTATCTACGTGACTTTACCGAAAGACCCAAAGAATACGAATTCATCGGATGAAAATATCTCCATATGTAGAGGATCACAGAGCTTGGAGAGATAATTTGGTGTCGGTTCACCGCGTGGCTGCTAGTGCTGCCTTCCCACTCTTCGTCTGTGGTTCCTGGCGCCTCTGAGTTTCCCACTCTCTCTCTCTCGCTCTACGAGTGCGAGCAAATACTACTGTGCAGCGGCGCGTTACAAGTTTAAAATTATTGTCATCACCACCACCACCACTTGGCTTGAGGTCTTCCTCTTGCTATGTAGTCAAGACATCCTCAATAATGTCCCTGCCACGGCAGAATGGGATTTTCACTGTTGACTCAGAGCCACTTTTAATGCGACTGGCAATATTCATCCCTCTTTTTATTGGTGTTTTACTACACGCGTATGAATAATGTATGTATTGAGATCAAAAGTGTGAAACAACCATACCTTCAAATATGGCATCGATGTGCACATTCATCATTTAATTTCGGCGATAAACAACGTGACGGTAATTGCCACAGAGACGAAGAGCCCACGTGTAGGTTCTTGTACACCGATTGTTGGGGCGAGCGCTGTGAACGACAACAAGACTGGGGTAATTCTAGACTTGAAGCTTTCGTGACTGCAAGGAATCATATTCTTAGGTGTTTTCGGTAAAGTCACGTAGGTAAAACATCAAAATTAATAAAAATTATTTTATTATTTTTATTAATTTTGATGTTTTACCTACGTGACTTTACCGAAAACACCTAAGAATAAGACTGGGGTACTCTGTAGCCAGCACTCGAATCTCCCAGAAGTACCTCGGAGTATGCCGTACATCTCACCTCGCACATTTAAAGGGCCACCCCGTCCAGCTAGCAAGGCGTCCCTGTGTGGGCGCAAGGCGACTCAGCACCGCTCTGACGAAGGGGGGCCCCAGTTGTCTTCCAGTATATGAAGTGACGGTGTTCTTTTTTTGCTGCCGTGTGTAATCCAAGCGAAGTCAAATTTGCGGTCTAACTTTGTTCGAAATTTGTTGCCAAGTTTGGACCGTGGCCTACTCATTTCGGACGACGTCACGGGGGTGGGTCTCTTCAACGTCCATCCGAGAAGCAGCCGGCGCGTGTTTTTTTTGGAAAATAAATTAAACACACGGACCGCAGTGTTAACCGGGACTGCCTGCCGAGGGTACGAACCGCGGAGCTTCAGCAACAAGCCGCGAACAATGGGCCACGTGTTTGCTCCAATTTGAAAATTGCTAGCGGGGGGGGGGGGGGCACTGAGTTCCCTCACAGGTTAAGATGACCCATTGCCTGGTGCGCGCGCGCGCGTGTGTGCGTGCGTGTGTGTCTCCAAATCACCATCATCATTAGAATAATTTTGGCTGGAAACAAGTGAGGGCCCTTTGAGACGATTGTCCCCATCTGCATCTCAGCCTCGCGATGGCACTCACAGCGCGTGCGGCACAAATTATCCCCGCGTGCGGAGGAACAAAAACCACGTGAGCACGCACACGAACACAGAGAGAGAGGACGTTCGTTTGTTTTCTAAAAAACAAATTAATGTCTATCCACAATCACACGCACCGATGTCTGTGCGTGCATAGACTGGCGCGCGCGTGTGTACGTGTGTGTGTCACTGTGTGTGTGTGTCACTGTGTGTGTGTGTCACTATGTGTGTGTGTCACTGTGTGTGTGTCGCTGCGTGTGTGTCACTGTGTGTGTGTCACTATGTGTGTGTCACTGTGTGTGTGTCATTGTGTGTGTGTCACTGTGTGTGTGTGTCACTGTGTGTGTGTAATTGTGACCTCCTGCCAGCGGGCGTTCGACACTTCACGTGGCCTCAAGGTGCACTTGGCCTGGCACAAGCATCGTGGTGACGTCACCGCCACTTAGTGGCGAATAGCGGTTGTTGTTGTTGTGTCATTGTGTGTGTGTCACTGTGTGTGTGTGTCGCTGCGTGTGTGTCACTGTGTGTGTGTCACTGTGTGTGTCGCTGCGTGTGTCACTGTGTGTGTGTGTCACTGTGCTTGTGTGTGTCACTGTGTGTGTGTCATTGTGTGTGTGGAGCGGTGGTGTAGCGGTCACAGCGCTGCGCTACGAACCCGGCGACCCGAGGTCGATCCCCGCTCACGGCCAACACCCAGTGACGATTATCTGAACCGGTCCTGGGCCTTCCCTAGGTCGACTCAGCCTCAAATGAGTACCTGGTGAGGTGTGTATTCATCCTCACTCGGGAAACAGGTAAGTGCTCGTTTAACGCGGTAGATGCGGTTCTGAGAAGTAACGCGTTCCGAGAAAACTGTTTACCCATAAATGATGTAACGAGATAACGTTTGGCGAGATACGATGGACCCACACACCACCGTGAAATGGTATCATTCCGCACACAGTATCACTCCGCTCAGTTGCACAGCACAAAAAGTAGTTCGTTGTAGGCTGCTCAGAAACCGCTTTATAACGCCGCGCGCCCCGCGAAAAAATATTCCCGAATGGAAGACACCGTTTTGATAGCGAAAACGCGTCATAGTGTGAACGCAAACGCATTAAAGCGGAGGACTTGGCGTACCCTGGAGTCAAGAGGCCTCTGTTCCGATCGCTGTGCCAGAGCTGGCTTTGTGTTGCTTTGGCAGACGTGACGCGAGCCTCAAGCTCCAGTCGCCACCGCATGCACCTGAGTCTGCAGCGCACAAACCTCGGGCATTAACAGCGAACCACATGAATCCTGCAGGTGGTGCCTCCTGCCGTTCAATTACACGTCGGTAATTGTCCGTTTCTCAGGGTAAATCAGCGTCTGCGTAACACATGCTTCAAGTTGGCTTGCCAAACTGACCCGGTTTGACCCGCACACTCCGTGACCTTTCTGTGTTCGGGTGGTAGGAATTCATTGGTTTGGTTTTCATTTAAACCGAGATTTCGTTCCGGGCATTGTGTTTGAACGTCATTACCGCACAACTTTGGTCGACCCACGGGCGAACTGAGAAATATGTCCCGGCATGGTCCATGGTGGAAAATATGACCTCTTGGATTGCAGGTCCAGCCGTGCTGACCTGCACTACACTGAGGTCGCTGCCGATCGTCCGCTGGTCATCTCAAACCATCGCAACCCAACGGAGGTGGGTGAATTGAACTGCGATGGGAATAACGCGGGGGGTGTCGGGACCACGTGTCTCGTGAGTGGGAGGGGTTGACGATCTCGATGGAAGAGACTGAAAGAGCCGCACGCCTCGACATTTAGTGACGGAGCCAACACTGTGATGTTGCAGTGCAGTTTCGACGTGGCTCGGTATTTGAAACTTACTACTCGACGGAATGTCTTGCCAAAATATTACCGATCTTCAGCGTGTACAACATTCTCTGGCACGTGTCGTGACGGTTATTGCAACATCCCACCGCGTCCGTCCAGTGCTCGCAGAGCTGCATTGGCTTCCAGTTGCCGAACGAATACATCGTGAGGTCGCACTCATTACACGCAAAGTGCTTGCCACTAATGAACGACAATAACCCTCGCTGGTCTCGCCAAAAAGCATAAACCATCACGCGAACTCCGGTCATCCTCGCAGCAGCAGCTTTTGGCTGGCCATCGAACAAACACGGTCACCGCATCGCGTGGTGCTTTCAGATGCGCTTCTGTGGCCGTCTGGAACGCTCTTCCTTCCGATATTAAATAGGCACTGGAGCTATGCACTAGGTTGACAACTCATTCGTTAGAACAGCTTTTTGTGTTTAATTTGTTTTATTTCCTCCGCACATCCGATTCGCACATTTAGAATCAACATGCGTTTTGATTATTTGGCTGCTACAGATTTCCACATGATGATAAGCCAGGCCACTTCGTTGAACTTTCAATTGTTGCCAGGTCGCTCTACATAGCTCAGTGGGCCTTACCTGGTGAAATAAAATAAAACATAAAAAAAAATCGTTTCAATGGTAGAGGAGAGTCATCTGGACTTGGTGGGGTAGAGAATTCGCCATGCAGACAACCGGACAGCGACAGCTGCGGAGGATAGAGAAGAGCGACATCCCTGCGAGCACGTACACCAAGGAGATGGAGCGATGGCATCGGTTTGTGTCCCTCTGTTATGTTTGGCAATTACATAATCACAGGATTATGAGTGGATGAGGTTTGCATTGTGAACTGGCCTCCCATGGTGAACTGTACCCCCATGGTAAACTGGACTTGCATGGTGAACTGGACTTCCATGGTGAACCTGACTCCCATGGTAAACTCGACTTGCATGGTGAGCTGGACTCTGATGGTCAGGGTTCAGCAACCAACGTAACAAGAAGAGCCAATTTGTTTCGAATTTCAAGAGCCGCACTGCACTCCTTAAAGAGTCCACGCATGCGGCTCCGGAGCAGCAGGTTGCCGACCCCTGTGCTAGACAAAGAGGTAGGGACTCTGGACTTCAACAGGGGCAGGGGGTTGACAGCACGGATGGTTAAGTCAAGCTAGGGAAGGCTCAGGACACAGAACCGTGCTCACGCAAGGGTACGCGAAGGGCACGCTATTGTTTCGAAAATGACTTACAAGCGTCGTCTCTGTTCAATTAAATTACAATTCCATTTTTTTCCAGGATTTTCTTTTCTTGGTCTCCGGGGGAGTTCCGCGCTCTCAGGAGTGAAGGCTTTTCAATGGCGCAGGTTCATTTCGCCGCCAGTCGGGCAAAAGAGGGCGGAATTTAAAACACGCGCACAATTCTGCGTTGTCTCGGGGCTCGTTGCTTGTTCATTAAGCTGGTCACACATTGGGGTGATCAGGTCACGGGAAAGGCGGGCGATGTCAAATGCACACATCTGTTTGGCCCAGTGAACAACGAAAATTGGTTCCATTTGCTTTGATGTTTAGTGAACCGGGACTCGCATTAAAGCCGCCTTTGCAAGGAAAACAGATTACTTTGGAAATTAATCAAAAAGGTTTTTCTTTTTGGGTTAGATTTTGTAAATGTGTCATTAACCCACCGCGAACCGACACAGTCAATTAGTAAGGATCTCGATTTAAAGCTTTCGTGACTGCAGGGATGTATCTTCTTGGTTCTTTCGGTAAAGTCACGTAGAAGGGAAATAATAAAATAATAAAAATGAAACATAATAAAATGCAATTCTCACGACGTTTCGGCCACAACGCAAGCAGCCGTCCTCAGGTGAAAAACAGGTCTGTCGGAAAGACAGCGTCTGAATGAGACGCTGTGTAAACAAAACGTGCCGATCAGTTGCTACTTCAGCACACCGGTGTGTTGGAGAATAAACTCACAAACATTTACAATTTGAGTAAGGACGTTTCGCTGGCAATAACAACCACCAGCTTCATCTGGAGATCTGCCAGAATTGTCAACGACACATTTGTGTTGACGCGATCTAGCCCAACAAACACCTTTATTACGAATAACATTGGTCGCGACAGCCCTACGTGTTGAACTTATTTTGACAAGCTGTGCCCCCACGTAAAATGCATTGTGGCAAGGAGCAAAAAAAAGACACGTGCCCAGGTGGCAGTGTGGGTCATCATCACGATCCATGGTCGGAGATCCCGTAGTAGTCGTCCCACTGGACATTTCGTTATTCGTCGTTTCCGCTTTCCTCTCTGTCTTGTCGTGCCAATATGCTCAAGTAGCGGCCACATCTTTCTGGCACCAATCTCTGATGTTGTCGTCGCCAAGCCATTTTCTGTTTGGTCTTTCTCTATCTCCGGTTCCTTCCATTTTTCCAGAACACACTTTTAAATTTCCTGTTATTGTCCATCCTACATATGTATCCAAATAGTGCCAGTTTCCTTCTCATCACTGCCTGCGTCATCAGGTCTTCTTCTGTGTGCAACCTTTTTCTTACTTCTACGCTGGTCACTCTGCTGGTCCAGCTTAGATGCAATATCCTTCTGTAGCAATGCATTTCGAGTGCCAATATCTTATCTCCAGTGTGAGTAGAGTTCTCACAGTTGGACAGTCAAGAGTAAAAATCCCATTCGGGAATTGACCCAGGCCAACATCACTCTTGGGTCAACCGAATAAGCACCACTTTGTTGTCATCCATGATTGCACCGCAGATGGAATGTTGATGAAGGTCACGTGACGTGTGGTTCGGCCAATCACAGTCGGGGACGATGATTGCCACGTGTTTTCCCAGTTGAGTAATTCGGTTTGTGATGTTTTCGAATGCGCTAAGTTTATCACCATGCTGCCGCCACAAAACGGTTCAATCTCATTCAAGTAACTTTACGGAGATCTTTAACGTCTTCCGTGGGTAACTGCGCCCGCAGGGGCACTGCGGTAGTGAGATATTAACTACTTCGCCTTGTATACAAGAAGTTGTGGGTTTGATCCTGACTCTGATACCTGTATATTTGGAGTTTGCATATTTTCTCTTCCTGTGGTCACGTGGATTTTTCTCCAGGTCATCTGGTTTTTTTCCCTCCACATTTATAAAAATGCGTTTAGAGTACTTGGCTTCTATACATTTCCATGTAATGATATGCTACTTTGTTGAGCTATCATTTGTAATAACCAGGTTGCTTCTGAAAAACAGCTACATAACTCAGTGGCCATTACCCTGCCCAATGAAGACAATTGTTTGCGTTGCGAAACGTCGTCATTATTTTCTATCTACGTGACTTTACCGAAAGACCCAAAGAGTGTGAATTACTGCAGTCACGAAAGCTTTAAGTCAATATATATATAGTTTGGTAAACTCACGTAGATAGGTACAAAATAATAAAAAATAATAAATATAAAAACTATGACATTTCGATCACAACACAAGCATATCTTTACAATAGTGGGCAGAGTTTGATTGATTTTGATTGTCATGGCTCTCCTGTCCACTTAGTGGGCATACTCTTCTGTGTGGGAGCAGGAAAGTGTTATCATTGACCACGTGCATCGATTTGTCGATCGTCAGTATTCGTTAAGAATCGAAAGAGCAACAGTCAAAATCATCAGTTGTGCTTAATTTTGAGTGATTTATCCGATCATTTATTTTGTAAATTTTAATTTACGAAACTGTGCCGTGGCAGAGAAATGGAAGCCTGTTGTTTTAACTTTAAAGTTAGTTTTTTGGCATAGAGATCCGCGGAAAATTGATATTTTTGGATTATCAGCTAATGTGAATTATCTCCATCCGTCCTCCCCGTCATTAGTGCGGATAATCGAGATTCTACTGTGTATATATATAAATTGTCAATTGATAATCGTGGGAATGGTCGTTGGGGCCTAGTTAAGCTCACTTTTAGCAGAGGCTGAATCGGGCCTAGCCTGCTACGCACGTGGTTGAGCCTAAGTTGGGCCTAACTGGCCATTCACGTGGTCGAACCTGAGATGGGCCAAGCTCGCCACGCACGTGGTCAAGCCTGAGTAGGGCCTAACTGGCCATGTACGTGATCGGGCCCAATGCGTCGCCCACATAGCGGAGCCTGCGTTGTGCCTCGTGTGAATTAAATGATTCATCCCTGAGGTTATTTTACTTTCATTGCATTTTTTTTTATCGTTCTAAGTAATGCAAAAACAGGACACTTGTTTATGTCACTGAGTTTATTTTAACGATTGCTATTATGTTTAATTAACAACTTGTTCAAAAATTCAGTCGTCACAAATTATGGCAAGTTACTATTTGATATACTTTAATTGCACGTTTTTTACATATGCAATACAAAGTAGAGTACTTCATTGAAAAAAAGTTTGGACATTACAGGATTCAATTCCGGTAATTGGTCATCATAGCTTTGTGGTGAATCACAGAGCTCGTTGAGATCCACCAGAAGATATCACAATGCTTTTTTTAGCCCCCCCCCTCTCAATACGTTCCATTCATTGGCTACCACATACTGATAAGCCCCCCCCCTCCCCCTTGTATTTAAGAACTTGCATCTTGGAATCCCTGCCTCACTTTATACAGCAAATCTGGCTGTGACGTTCCCACCTGATGACGGAGGCTTGTGTTGCCTCCGAAACGTCGTGATTTTTATTATTTTATTTTTATTAATTTTAATTTCATTTTTTTACCTACGTGACTTTACCGGAAAAAAACTAAGAGTATGAATCCTTGCAGTCACGAAAGCTTCAAATCTAGAATCACAATGCTTGTTGTATTGGCCACACACTGGAATATACATGAAGATTTGTACCTAGGGATTGGTAGCACGGCGGTTTAGAAACTCCCGCTCAATGATAAACCAATCAACCCGAGTTTGTTTCCTGGCCACAGCTAACATCAAGCGTGACATCTGAACTTGTGTTGGGTTCTTCTACTTCACCAACTCCCACTGACCGACGTGGTGAAGTATCCTTAAACAAACCCCCTTGATTGCGATATTGTGGGGAGGTTATTTTTTTTCAATCCAGCAGTGGTTTCAGAAAGGGACTGTTACAATCACGTTCCCAAACGAAGCGCGTGATGTACGGTGGCTGCTCTGTGATAGGATGGCGGGCACCCATTTCTCCCTTGTAAAAATGAGATAATGAATCTCTGGGGAGTCATAGCTGGTTAAATAACGATGACAGCGGATGATTGATTTATTGAGCGTCTAACCCGCCGGGCTTCATCACCTCCGCGGGTGAATGAGCCCGGCTCGGGTAAGGAGATGACCTGGGTTATGACGTAGCTTTGCACGCTTTAGCTTTCACACCCCGCAGCTCACATACCCTGCTACATGGACGCCGTGTCTTAATACCCCCCTTTGTAATGGCACATCTGAGCCACGCCGATGCGATGCCCTCGAGGTACGGGCAGTTTTCCACTGGCCACATGCTGTGTTGGATGGCCATGGCTAAACCGTGATAGCCGCTGGATTCACAGAAGACAATCGGAATCTGGCTTGCAACCAAAGCATAGCCAGAGGAGAGGGGCTAATTACTCATTCATTCAGTGTGACATCAGCCGGTACCCTGCGAAAGGACACGGCGTCACTGCGTCATCTGCGTGCGTCTCAACTCGTTCGTTGCGTGAGACGACAGTGGCACGGTTTTGGCAGTGGGAAAACAGCCTGGCATCTCGTGAGGCACGCTGGCCTTGGTTGGGCCCGGCACAGCTCGGTTGTCCAGTGGAAAAGGGGTATAAGGTTATTTTGACTCGGTGTTAGCACTACCAGAATTAGATCATCATGTTGTTGTATACATTTTAACTGTGCCGTGGTGGGGAGATGTTAACTACCTCACCTGGTATACAAGAAGTCGTGGGTTCGATCCCGACCCTGATGCCTGTATATTTGGAGTTTGCATCTCCTCCCCATGGTCGAGTGGATTTTTCTCCTGGTCCTCCGGTTTTTCCCTCCATGTTTAGAATCAACACGCGTCTGGAGTATTTGGCTGCTATACATTTCCAACTAATACGCCACTTGGTTGAGCTATCATCTGTGAAAGCCAGGTCGCTTTTGAAAGAGAGCTACATAGTTCAGTGGGCCTTACCTGGTAAAAACATTTTTTTGTTAGTTTATCAGAATATGCTCCGCAAAACAAGAGCTCATAGTGAGGCTTTTCACGCATCGGTCGTAGCAAATCGAAATAACGAGCATTTGTGTGTCCCGCCTGGAGAAACAGCACACTCTTTACTCAAAACCACCTCTACCTGTTCATTAGATGTCTTCGCATCTTCTGCTGTGAAACTCTACAGTCCCCCCCGGTTAAGCGGCAACAACATTTGCAATGCACCGTCTTGACACGCGTGCACGGCAAAACGAATTTGTTTAGAACTGGCTTATTGTGTTCAGTTTGTCGTTCTTTCCCCCGCACCTCCGATTAGCGCAGTTGGCTTCGTACTGTGCGAAAGAAGATGAACATACAAAACTAAACAAAAATGTTTTGTTTTATTTTAGCAGCAAAGACGCATTGAGTTATATAGCTCCTTTTCAGAAGTGACGGCCACAAATGATAGCTCAATGAGGCGTCTTATCGCGTGGACATTTATGGCAGCAGCCAAATGCTCTCAACGCGTGGATGTTGATCTGAATGTGGATCCCGACTCCTGAACCCTGCTGTATATTTGCACGTTCTCTTTCCCCGTGGTTGCGTGGAATTTTTTTTCCGAGTTCCCCGGGGTTTACCTCCACACTGAGAATCAACATTCACGCGTTTCGAGACCATCTGGCTGTTGTGCATTTCCACGCGACGAGCCACTTGGCTGAGCTATCGTTTGTGAAAGCTGGGTTGCTTCTGAAAAATAGCCTTACTTGGTAAAAAAAAACAATTTAGTTTTTAAGTGCCGGAGATTAAGATGGACGTTCGCCCCTCTGCTCCGGATGCATGGACTGCTGCGAATTAGATTATGGTCATACGCTTGTTTACCCAGCAAAGGCTCACTGAGCCGCGTAATTCAACGTCTCTTTAGTAATTTGCGTGACCCGGCTGGAGAGGATGGAGGTAGAGAGCGGACGTTCGAGTTACGGTTGAAAACAGGTGACATCAGTGGCAAGTGACATCCGAACAAGTGTTGGACATATCCTAGGTCGACTCAGCCTCAAATGAGTACCTGGTGCAATGTGTGAACATCGGGGGTGGGGCGTCAACGACGGCCTTAATAGGTGCTCGCGAACAGCACATACCCCAAGAATATTTTGAAGGCTATGCAGGGGATCTTTGTCTTATGTTTATAATTGGGAGTGGGAGCGAAGTGGTGAGCGCACTGCGCAACGAAACTGGTGACCCGAGTTCAATTCCCGTTAATGACCAACGCGGCAGCCTTAATAGGTGCTCACTAGCAGCACGTTTCCACCAGGAATGTGTGAAGGACTTAGACTACGGGGGTTTATCTTCGTCTACCGTGCACGCTGCATGCGAGCGTGCAAGGCCGTGACAGACGCAGAGCGCCTACCCCCCGGTGCTCGCGTTCGGGTCATGAGTCGAGCTGGCATCGTTGGAGTCGAGACCCTTTCCTCGAGGAGGTGATTACAGCGAGCGGGGAAAGTGCAAAGGCAAAGATCCCCCGACTGTTTGGGGACAAGTGCTGTTCGTTCGCCAGTAGCACCCAATGAAGGCCGGCACAGCACACGATGGGGGGAGGGTAGGTGGCCAGCGCCGTGCCCGGCCGCCTTTGTCTCCCCGGTGCTGATGTTTACGCACAACGTACCAGGGGCTAATTTAAGGCTGAGTTGATCGAGGGGATTCCCAGTGCGCCAACCGCTGCGCCACCGCTCCCCGCTCATAAAGACAAAGATCCCCCGTATAGCCTTAACAGACTGTTGAGGCAAGTGCTGTTAGCGAGCAACTATGAAGGCCGGCACGGCACACGAGGGGGTGGGTGGCCAGCACCACGCCCGACCGTCGTTGTCTGCCTACCAGGTACTCATTTGAGGCCGAGTCGACCTAGGGGAGGCCCAGGACCTGTTCAAATAATCGTCACCTAACAGCATTCTCGGCTACCTTTGTCTCCGCAGTGCTGATGTTTTTTTTTTATTACACACCGCACCCGGTGCTCATTTCAACGCTGAGCTGTGATATTTGTCTGCGTGGGCCGTTCTCTAACACCCGAAGGACAGCGCTGCTTTCTTATTTGCGAGGGATTGTAGTGGATCCTGTGTCTCGTGAAATTAATATTACACAAAACGTTTCTTTAGAAACACACGCTTTGGAATAATCCTTGGCAAGACATGATGAACTGAAATGCCCTGGCAGCTGATACAATTCGTGTGGTTCCCTTCTAAATGGGTGCCATGGTTGCCAAATGTCAACTGCCTCGCCTGGTGTACAGGAGATCGTGGGTTCGATCCCGACCCTGATGCCCGATGAATATTTGGAGTTTGCGTGTCTCTCTCCCTGTTGTCGGGTGGATTTTTCTCCATGTCCCCTGGTTTTCCCCTCCACATTTAGAATCAAGGTCACGCGTTTCGAATATTTGGCTGCTATAAATGTCCACTTGAAAAGCCACTTTTGTTGAGCTATCCATTTGTGATAACAAAGTCGCTTCTCAAAAAGAGCGACGCAACTCAGTGGGCCTCAACCCGTTTGTCAATAACTCTGGCCCTTGAAAGTCAAACTATGTGTAATAAAGGTCGTTGAGGCGACTTCTGAAATCCGGTCTTTTATTCAACTTGCATACAGCTTTCCTTCATGCTGCTGACAGGCAGCGTGAGAGGGTTAGAGAGAGATGCATTGCTACGTGGCAACCCGGAGCCCCGCTCCCGCGTGGCCCCTTCCTCCGTTCGTTCCCGTTCTGACCACGTGTCGTTTGTCTCCACCCCTATTTAATACCCGGGTCACGTGGTACGTTTCCACCAATCCTGGTTAGCCTCCATGGAATATTCCAGGCTCCCTCATAGGCTCCCGGAACCACGCCCCTGACTCATCTCCCCATTGGCTGTGGCCAAAGCCAGCAGAACCAATCCTCTCCTTACAGCTGTCACCTTTCCATTACGTCAGGGCCACGCCCCTAGGCTTCCCCCCATTGGCTGTAAACCAGGACCGGCAGAGCCAATCATCATGACGAGTTGTGATACGTCAGTGAGCCAGATATATCCTCACGTTACATCTGTAATGGGTGGCACTTTGGACAATGGCCTTAAAATTGACATTGCTAACTGCTTTTCTTCGCACCGCCTGTTGTAGACTTTTCTGTTGCGCCTTTGCGACACAGTGTTACTGACGAACCTGTTGACATTTCTCAGCTGTAAATTCTTGACCAAAGCTTAGTCTGAAATATATGTTTTTTGGGTTAGATCGCGTAAATATAAACGTGTCGTTAAACCCACTACCACCCGACACAGCCAATTAGTAAGGTTTGTCACGTTAACAGAACATGGCAATTCGTTACTAGTTCAACACACCGTTGTGTTGGAGAGCAAATCCACAACATTGTAAATGTACACTCGTAACGAATTGCCAAGTTATGTTTACGTGACACACCTTTCTAATTGGCTGTGTCGGGTGGTGGCGGGTTTAACGACACATTTATATTTACGCGATCTGACCCAAAAAAAACTATATTATGGATGATCTTGGTCGCGAAAGTCTACGTGTTAAGGCCTAGTCTAGCGTGGGTTTGAATGGGGTCCTAGGTGGACGCTCAACAGACATGCCCAGCCACGGCAGAGGAGAGAGCAGGTGCGTCTTAGAGGCAAGCCAGGAGGTGAATGGAACAAATCATCTCCACGGCAGTGTTCTACTTCCAAGGGCACAAGTACAGCACGTGCTCTTGCTTGTACCCAGCGTGCACTCGAGATTCAGTGTGGATGTGCCGGTGACGGAACAGCGTGTCAGTAATTACTAGCCCTTGGGCTTGTTATCTGTAGGCTACTACTGCACATGATATACACACTGCAGATAAAGATCCCCCCCCCCCCCCCCGTAGCCTGAGACTATTGGGGTAAGTGCTGTTAGCGAGCCAACATGGCACACGAGGGAGTGGATGGCCAGCACCACACCCGACCGCCTTTGTCTTTCCAGTGTTGATGTTTACCCACCGCACCAGGTAAAATAAACACCCCGATTAACGCCTTTCCACGGTGTATACTTTCGCTCTAACGTACTCGGCTTATTGATGACCCAGCCCGTTGTACGGTAATGTGGTACCTCGCCATAACCGTACTTGACAATTTACGAATGTACCCATATAGTGTAGTGTATAGTGTAGTGTATAGTGTGGTGTATAGTGTAGTGTATAATGTAGTTAACAGTAGTGTATAGTGTAGTGTATAGTAGTGTATAGTAGTGTAGTGTACAGTGTCGTGTGTGGTGTATAGTGTAGTGTATAGTGAAGTGTATAGTGTGGTGAATAGGGTAGTGTATAATGTAGTGTACAGTAGTGTATAGTGTAGTGTATAGTAGTGTAGTGTACAGTGTCGTGTGTGGTGTATAGTGTAGTGTATAGTGTGGTGAATAGGGTAGTGTATAATGTAGTGTACAGTAGTGTATAGTGTAGTGTATAGTAGTGTATAGTAGTGTAGTGTACAGTGTCGTGTGTGGTGTATAGTGTAGTGTATAGTGGAGTGTATAGTGTGGTGTATAGTGTAGTGTATAATGTAGTGTACAGTAGTGTATAGTGTATAGTAGTGTAGTGTACAGTGTCGTGTGTGGTGTAGTGTATAGTGGAGTGTAGAGTGTGGTGTATAGTGTAGTGTATAATGTAGTGTATAATGTAGTGTATAGTGTAGTGTATAGTAGTGTTTAGTGTAGTGTATAGTAGTGTATAGTGTAGTGTATAGTAGGGACGTGCGGTCAGGGGAGGCAGGGGAGGCAGAGCCTCACCTGTCATACACCAATAAAAATAGCTGTTACGAAAAGTAAATAATGAAATAAATGTTAAGATATTTTTCCACTGATCTGTGTTATAAATGTAATTTCTGTACGATTACAATCATTTTTTATAGTCAAAATCGCCAAATTTGCGGACCTCCGCTGCAAACACAGGAAGAGACGAGAGGTGAGGCAGCGACGAGCTCAGCCTCCCCTCTGATTGCGCAACCCCTCAGTAACTGGATGGAGCGCGGGCAATAAGCGCGTGCCTGCTACTATCTCTGTATGTCACCAATGTAATGTTTGTAGACCCCTTCACTACATGTCCTCGCCCTCCATAGTCCAGGTAACTTATTTCACGTATGCGTATAAAGATATTTAGGCTCGTTGGTCTCGTCATAAAACTGCAATGAAAAAGCACCAGGGGAGGCAGCTAGCACGTCTGCCTCACTGAGGGGGGCGTGTCAGACACGCCCCCCTCAGTGAAGACACGCCCTCCCCTCAGTGAGGACACGCCCCCCTCAGTGAGGCAGTTATCAGATCTGCCTCACTGAGGGGGCCGTGTCTTGAGCCCACGTGATTGACGCTCGCTCTCCCTCCACGTTAGCCAGCTCTTGCAAAAAAAATCCAGCGGCTGCAAAAATGGAAAACGTTAAATCTAACCTTGAAAATTTCTCTAAATTGAACTTTTAATCAAAACAGGGAGTGATAAACAATGGAAGACCAATGTCTGAGCTGAATGACCTTCTTCAAACGAAGGGACAGAAAATAACACGGTCGTTTCAAATGGAGTGGTACCAACGAAAAGACTGGCTGCCTTCTGTTCTCCACTACCGACAACCTTTGGACTAACGCGGGATTTTGTGACTTGGAAAATCTACCAAGGAGCCTCAACAAACATGAAAAATCGACAACTCACATTCACAGCCAAATTGCTTTAACAACTTTTGGAGCTTCAAGGATAAATCTGGCTTTGAATGAACAGCGGAGATTAAATATCAGCATCCACAATGCCAATGTAAAGCAAAACCGTGAGGTTTTAAAATACCTTATTAATGCGACCTGCTTCCTAGCCAAACAGGAATTTGCATTTCGTGGTAACGATGATAGTACAAGGTCTTCTAATGAATGAAACTATGTGGGGCTATTACATGCTTTTGCTGAGAAAGATGAAAAGTTAGCGAGACATTTAGAGACATCCACTGTGTTTTCTGGCTCATCAAACAGAATACAGAACGATGTAATCGAAGCAGTCCGTGATGTAATTAGAAATGATATCAAAGAGGAGATTAATGCAGCCCCATTTGTTGCAGTCGAAGTGGACGAGACAACGGCTGTCACAAACAAAGCCCAGCCCTCTGTAATGTTGCGTTACGTGACTAAAAGTGAGGTGACTTGTGAGGTGCGGGAGGCGTTCTTGGGATTTGATGATGTCAGTGATGACAGACAAGCACCAGGCTATTCCTGATTATGCTTTGTGAGTGTTGGGGAAATACAATTGCGTTGAAAAGCTAGGAGCTCAGACTTATGACGGAGCCTCTGTGATGGCATCAGATCTTAATGGGGTGCAGGCCAAGATTAAAGATAAGGTACCTGAAGCCACGTTTACCCATTGTTGTGCACACAAATTGAACCTGATGCTCTCGCATTCAGCAAAATGTATGCCTGAGTGTATAACGTGTTTTAAAACAGTTGAGGGACTTGCAACGTGTTTCAATAAGTCGACCAAGCGCACCCACCTCCTGGACGATGTTGTGAAGCGACGTTTACCAAGAGCAGCGCCCACGAGATGGAGCTCAAATTTTAGACTAGTTCAGACGATCAGCATTTACCAATCTGATCTGCGTGATGTGTTCCGGATTATGAGCGGAACATCCCGATGGTTGGGACAATGACACCCTGATGATGGCCGCCGGATATGATCTCTGGCTGTCAAAGGCATCAACCTGCTTCTTCATAATGGCATATGAGGGCAGTTTCAATGAAACCGATGAAAACTCAAATATGACGTCGCAAAGCTCTGACCCCCTCCCCCCCCAAAAAAAAAACTTATTTCCATTTTGAAAATAAAACATGCCTCAAATCGCTTTAACTATTGCCATTGTAGTGTGTATTTAATGTGGCGCTGCGCTGTGATGTTGTAGGAGAAACATTTCTTAAAAAGTCTATTTAATTAAGTAGAACGTGTTGTCTATATTTATTTAAAGTTGCACGTTTTGATGTGATGTCACATTTCTCAAACCCCCTCCCCTCGTCACACATCGTCACAAATGACAGACCCCCCCCCCTAGATGCGTGACGTCATTTATGGACGGCCCCATACCTGTACTCACATAATGCTGATTCGACCTAGGGGAGGTCCGGTATCGGTTCAGATAATCGTCACCGATGTTGGCCTTGAGCAGTAATCGAACTCGGGTCACCAGGTTCAGAATTAAAATATTTATTTATCCCGGAGGAATCCGATAAGCTAAAAAGCTCCTTTTCACAGGTCAGAACTTTACAAAAACAAACAATACAAAAACACGACATTTGTACAAAGTATAGGGAAGGTAAGCAAATAACTTAAAAAAAATAAAAATTCACAAATACAACTGAGCTGTTTGTATTTTACCAGGTGATGGCCACTAAGCTGTTAGCTTCCTCTTTCAGAAGCGACCTTGGTCACACATGGCAGCTCAACGCAGTGCGCTAACCACTGCGCCACCGCTTTTCCCAACCACGTGGGTGTCGCACGTACGGCGGACACTCCGCACTCTCCTTTAAATCTCTGCACCTCTCTCTCTCTCTCACATCTCTCATGCTCACTCTCTCTCTCGCTGCCCCCGCATATAATCTGTTGTACACGTCCCCTTACCTTCCGCCTGTCTTCCCATCTCTCTATCAAGGCGCCACCCAATGGCCCCCCTCTGTCTAATATTAGATCCCTACGTCTGTCTCATCACATCAATCTCTGTAGCTTTCTCTCTCTATATCTATCTGTGTGTAGGGCCCCACACGAGAGGTCTCGAGGCCCCGAGCAGCTACAAAAAAACACGTGGGGTCGTAAAAAATAACTTGGCAGCATCCTCATAACAAACGAGTTGTCGGGATTTACTCGGTTGAGGCTTACCTGGGTAAACAAACGTAATCAGCATCATGATAATAGTAAAAGCAAAAAATTTCTCTCGGGCGTTCGTACGCTGAGAATAAGTGTCAGCTTTTGTCGGCCCCCAGTTGACCGGCTCTTGCCACTGCATCCCGCTAATGATGTCTCCTGCTCCCATCCCACTCCCATATCGCTGTCTCTGCTTCTTCCTCACCCGAGCGGGAACGCTTCCCACCTACACTGCTGCGAGCCATCATCATCATCACTCCAGAGGTCTCCTTCATCCCCGAAGCATTGCTCTTACACTCTTATATATATTTTTTGTTCACTATCACTGTCACTTTCACATTCTGTACTCGCTCTTTTCTTTCTCTCTCTCTCTCTCTATCCCAGAGTACGGACAAGCCCCTCTCTGTACCAGCGTGGACGGCACTCTCGTGTTCACCTTCTGAAGCGCTCGCTCGTCACCGTGGCGTGCGCGATGACCACCACCACCACCACGTGACTTTCCTTTCGTGTTGCGCGCGGTGCATTTAGCGCCACAGCGCGTGGATTTATAGCGATTATTTTCATTTGTTTGCTGGTGACTTTGTGCATTTCATATGGGAATCGCCTCCAGTGCTGTTGCTGCTGGCGGCAATAAAAGTGGTGTAAAAGTCAAAAGTCTCTCTCAGAGTAAAGATCTCACGCTCTCCATCCCGCTGTCACTCACTCACCCCCCACTCGCTCTCTCCCGTCTCTCTCACACAACGCAAACGCTCCTCTCATTATATCTATCTTCTCACTCTATACCCGCATCCCCTCCTCGATTAATATTCATTCATGAGTATTATTCATTGATGATTATGATTACTCTTTGGTTCTTTCGGTAAAGTCACGTAGAAAGAAAATGAATTAAATAATAGAATACGAAATTTCGATTGCAACACAAGCAATCGTCATCAGGTACGAATGAATGAGAAAACAAACATAGTAAACTTAGAAATATAATGCGATAAAACACAGAGAGTCGGCTAACATAACAGTCAACACCCTACCTGGTGATTATTAATTCATGATTAGTATTCATTGATGATTAGTATTTATTAATGATTAGTATTTATGAATGCCTACTATTCATTGATGAATATTTTGTATTGATCACCTTAGAGTGATAGCTATTGATTGTTAATTAGTATTCAGTGATTATTCGAATTCATTGATTAAATGTAGATTAATGACAATTATTCATTGATGAGTGAAAGAGTGGTTCGTATTCATTGATGAATGCCGGAGATTCATGATTAGTTCTAGATTTGAAGCTTTCGTGACTGCAAGGATTCATACTCTTAGTTCTTTCGGTAAAGTCACGTAGGTAAAAATAGAAATAAAAATAAATAAAAATAAAATAAAATAATAAAATGATTTTATTATTTTATTTTTATTAAAAATTAATAAAAATAAAATAATAAAATGATTTTATTATTAAATTTTTATTAATTTTAATTTAATTTTTTACCTACGTGACTTTACCGAAAGAACTAAGAGTATTCATGATTAGTACACGTTACTATTTATTGATGAACAAAAACAATATGAATATCAACGGTGACTGGACCGATACCTGGATATGAACCCAAGTCCTCAGCAGTGTAGGCTCAACGCTCTGACGCTGCATTTAGCATCCAGAGTTGGCTACGTACGGTGCAAAAGAAGTTCAGCATACATAAACACAGAGCTTCCCACGTTTCGGATTCAGGTTAATCGCCGCAGATTCGGACTGCCACACTGTGGCGCATGAAAAAATTCTTCAGATTCATTGCAGAATTTCTATGCATCCTTGACAAATCCGAGGAGCTGTGAAGCTCTTCGTTCGCACAGATGTCCAGTCAGGGTGGGTTGATTGAAATGCCCCGTGGCTGTTCAGAGTGAATCGAGGCACCCTCTGTGAGAGAGACGGGAAACGAGAAGCTGTCTGAGACGTCCTGCCGCGGTGCCCTTGTTTCTCTTTTGCCCTGGAGATCATGGGACAGAAGCCACTCGTTTCCTTTCCTCCCCACTCACCGAGTTGACCTCTGCATTGTCCTCAGAACCTGCGGCTGGAGCAAACAAATGAACGCGAAACAATACGACAATTGGGACTTGGTTGGAGTAGCTGGAAGCCCCCATTAGGATGTTCATAATGGGCATGTTTTGAAATACTGAGCCAGTGCCGCAGAAATCCTTAGTTTGAGCCCGGAGTATGGGTGTCTCTCTGATTTTACAGGGGGTTCATGATGGCAGTGTCAGAGACGCTGAGCAGCACAGCTGAGAACCTGGGTTTGAGCCCTGGGTACGGGTGTCTGTGTATCTCAGGGGATTCATAATGGTGTGGGTGTCTGTGTATCTCAGGGGGTTCATGATGGCAGTGTCAGAGACGCTGAGCAGCACAGCTGAGAGCCTGGGTTTGAGCCCTGGGTACGGGTGTCTGTGTATCTCTGGGGGTTCATAATGGTAATGTCAGAGACGCTGAGCAGCACAGCTGAGAACCTGGGTTTGAGCCCTCGGTACGGGTGTCTGTGTATCTCTGGGGGTTCATAATGGTAATGTCAAAGACGTTGAGCAGCACAGCTGAGAACCTGGGTTTGAGCCCTGGGTGTGGGTGACCGTGTCTAACCCAAGTCGCCACGTGTCGTGGGTTTGATGTCTCGACCCGGTCACCAATGACTGCACACAAAACAATAGCCATTTTTTTAAATTTATATCTAAAAATAAGACTTAAAATGTACGCATATTGTGTGTAAATACAGACACATCTCCAGATGAGGAACAGAGAGACCCATAGAGAACAAAAAAGGAACACACAGAAACCAACACTGAGACGACGATAACTTAAATATATATTTAGATTTTACTCACGCAGAGGGACGGATTTTGTAAGGTTTGTAGTGTCTGCTTGTCTAGCTCTCGCCTTGTTGCGCGTTATTATTCATTTTATTTACATATTTCCAAATGTATATGTTTTTGTTTTATAATATCACTACCCCAACCCCTATCACTACCCCAATTCCTATCACTATCCCAACCCCTACCACTACCCTAACCCCTATCACTACCCTAACCCCTATCACTACCCCTATCACTACCCCAACCCCTACCACTACCCCAACCCCTATCATTACCCCAATCCCTATCACTACCCTAATCCCTATCACTACCCCTATCACTACCCCAACCCCTATCACTTGCCCAACCCCTATCACTACCCCAACCCCTATCACTTGCCCAACCCCTATCACTACCCTAACCCCTATCACTACCTTAACCTCAATCACTACCCCAACCCCTATCACTACCCTAACCCCTATCAGTGATAGGAAGTTATGGTAATGAGTGGTTGTGATAGGTGTTGGGGTAGTGATAGGGGTAATGGTTGTGGTTGGGGTAGTAATAAGGTTAGTGATGAGGGTGGTGATAGTCATAGGGGAAATGAAAGTGATAGAGGTAAATATATAAATGTGTTGTTAAACCCGCCACCACCCGACACAGCCAACTAGTAAGGCTTGTCACGTCAACAGAACGTGGCCAATTCGTCACGAGCACAGCACACCGCCGTGTTGGAGAGCCAAGCCACAACATTTACAATCTGGGCTCATATATATATGTACGCGATTTAAGCATTGAATGAAATCCATTTCCTGCAACACAATGTGGCTTGCGATCCGTTCGCGTGCGAGCGTGAGACCAGGGTCTGCAAACGAACTTGAACGCCAACGGCCACACGCTACGGGTTACGTCTTATAATAATAATGATTCACATTCATTTTCAAGGCGCCTTCCACAAATATCTCTCGGGGGCGTTGTAAGAATAAGTATAAGGAGAGGACAAGAGAGACAGTAGAAGCTAATTAGAATAAACTGACTTGGGAAGATGTGTCTTGAAGACGAGACTAACACATTATCGGATGAACGAATTTCCAACAGGTAGGGAATTCATAATCAAGGTTGTTAGGGTTAGATTGCGTTAGATTAAATGTGTCGTAACCCTCCACCATCCGACACAGCCAGTGAGATTTGTCACGTAAACAAATCGCGCCAATTAGACAATTAGTTGCCACTTCAGTCCACGAGTGTGTTGGAGAGTAAATTAAAAAATGTTTAAAAAGTACTAAAATTGTAAATTCATAATCAACGTTTTTGGGTCAGATCGCGTTATTTATAAATGTGTTGTAACCCTCCACCACCCGACACGGCCAATCAGCAAAAAAGTGTCACGTTGACAAAAGACAAATAGTTCAATGCTTTAGCCCACCGGTGTGTTGAAGCGTGAAACCTCAACATTTACAATTTTCGAGTACGACGTTTCGCTAGTAAATTGCATACAGGTTCGAGCCCTGGGTCTGGGTGTATCTCTGTGCCACTCAGTCGTTTTATAATGACCATGTCAGACACACTAAACCAGAACTGCTGGTGTCCTGTGTTCGAGCCCTGGGTCTGGGTGTATCTCTGTGTCACTCAGTCGTTTCATAATGGCCGTGTCAGACACACTAAGCCAGAACTGCTGGCGTCCTGTGTTCGAGCCCTGGGTCTGGGTGTATCTGTCTCTTTCAGGAGGTTCAGATTTGCCATGTCAGAGACACTGCGTCAGCACTAGTGAGGTCCTGGGTTTGGTGTGTTGGGTCTGGGAGTTAGTATCTCACAGGGGGTTCAGATTGGTCGTGTCAGAGACACTTAACACTAGTGAGATCCTGGGTCTGGTGTGATGGGTCTGGGTGTCAGTATCTCACAGGGGGTTCAGGTTGGCCGTGTCAGAGACACTGCGTCAGCACTAGTGAGGTCCTGGGTTTGGTGTGTTGGGTCTGGGTGTCAGTATCTCACAGGGGGTTCAGATTGACCATGTCAGAGACACTTAGCCCTAGTGAGGACCTGGGTTTGGTGTGTTGGGTCTGGGTGTCAATATCTCACAGGGGGTTCAGATTGACCGTGCCAGAGACACTGCGTCAGCACCAGTGAGATCCTGGGTTTGATGTGTTGGGTCTGGGAGTCAGTATCTCACAGGGGGTTCAGGTTGGCCGTGTCAGAGACACCGAGCCAACACTGCTGGGATCCTACGTTTGAGCCATGGGTCTGGGTCTCTTTCTGTGTCCCTCAGTGGTCAGACACACGGAGCCAGCACAGCACCTGGGTGTTGGACCCGGGTCGTGACTAACCCGTGACTAACCCGGATCGCCGCGTGTCGCCAGTTCCACATCTCTGCCCCGGTCACCGACGACTCCACACACACAAAAAATAACCCGTAAAAACAAAGTTTTTCACTCTAAATCCTTTATATGCGTGGCGGCTAGAGTCCTCTCGTCATCTGGCTTGAGATGGCTGCCACCTATGGGTCAGATGATTGTCTGCCAGCATTAAGCAATTGGTAATTAAATATTTTTAAAAAATCCCTAAACAGTGTAAAATTTTGGGAAAAAAATTTCACGAAAATTAATTGTCACGCACAACGAGTCTGTGTGCAAAATGTCAGCTCGATTGGATCACGGGAAGTGGGTTAAAAAACGACCGAAAGATTTGCACGGTCGTAAGCAAGCAAGCAAGCAAGCACGCAAGCACGCAAGCAAGCAAGCGAACTTAATATAAAGGATTTAAACAAAAACGACAAATCGACGGTGGCAGCACGCTGAGTTCAGCCGCAGCGTGGCTCCAAGCGCTGAGATCGAGAAACGCGTCCGGGTGTCGCGCGACGCGTGCCCGTGGCAGTCGTTGGGCCCGATTTGGAGAGATACGATTTGCAATCCGGTGGAACTGCAGCAGAGAAACGGCGCCGAGAGGCACGCGGAGAGACTGGGGAACAAGCGCAAGTTGGAGGCGTCGCGTTGACTGCTGAGGAGGAGGAAGTGAACTCGAGCAGGACGCGTCGCTCGAGGGACGATGTGCCCTTCGCACGTGCGTGTGCATGCGTGTTGAACTTCTTTCGCGCCGTACGTGGCCAACCGTGCTAATCGGAGGCGGCGGGATGAGAAAGACAACAAGGCGGTTGAGTGACAGCCACAGGGGATGCCCCCTCCCCCCCCCCGCCCCGCAACACCACGGAGATGGAGCGAGTAAACGTCGACAACCTGGGGTGACCCTCATCCAGCATTTTTAAATCCTTTATATTAAGTTCGCTTGCTTGCGTGCTTGCGTGCTTGCTTGCGTGCTTGCGTGCTTGCTTGCTTGCTTACGACCGTGCAAATCTTTCAGTCGTTTTTTAACCCACTTCCCGTGATCCAATCGAGCTGACATTTTCCACACAGACTCGTTGTGCGTGACAATTAATTTTCGTGAAAATTTTTTCCAAAATCTTACACTGTTTAGGGAAGTTTTTTAAATATTTAATTACCAATTGCTTAATTCTGGCAGACAATCATCTGACCCATAGGTGGCAGCCATCTCAAGCCAGAGGACGAGAGGACTCGAGCCGCCACGCATATAAAGGATTTATAGTGAAAAACTTTGTTTTTACGGGTTAATTTTTTCGATTTAAAGCTTTCGTGACTGCAGAGATTCATCCTATTGGTTCTTTCGGTAAAGTCACGTAGAAGGGAAATAATAAAATAATAAAAATAACATTAAAACATAATAAAATAATTCTCACGACGTTTCGCCCACAACGGACGGCTGCTTGCGTTGTGGCCGACACGTCGTGAGAATTATTTTATTATGTTTTATTTTTATTATTTTATTATTTCCCTTCTACGTGACTTTACCGAAAGAACCAAGAAGACCTCATCCAGCAGTTGATAGACCATCATAGCAGGATTGCGAACTTTATAACGACCGTAACCCCGACCACTCGGTCGTCTACGATCTTGCATCGAATTCCATTCCACACGCAACGTCGTGAAACTCGGTGGCTGCGGGGTAGGGCACAGAGGCTCGTGGGGACCTCTCCACGCTCCTACATCAAAGAGCGCCGCCTTAAGTGGCCTCTTGAGACAGAGGGGGAGGGCCCATACCTTCAAACAAAGGGAGACACTGGAACAGCAACACGCCAGAAAGCCGCTCCATACAGCCACCGCAGTGTTTGATGGAAATATCGGACATTATTCTCAGAGCAACGGTGGCGAGGGTGACATCTCCCTCGCCTGGTATGCAGGAGGTCGTGGGTTCGATCCCGACCCCGACGCCTGCTGCTGTATATTTGGAGTTTGCGTGTCTCTCTCTCATCATCAACACGGTGGCTAGGAGATGTTAACTACCTCGCCTGGTATGCATGAGGTCGTGGGTTCGATCCCGACCCTGACGCCTACTGCTGTATATTTGGAGTTTGCGTGTCTCTCTCTCTCATCATCATCACGGTGGCTAAGAGATGTTAACTACCTCGCCTGGTGTACAGGAGGTCGTGGGTTCGATCCCGACCCTGACGCCTGCTGCTGTATATTTGGAGTTTGCGTGTCTCTCTCTCTCTCTCTCATCATCATCACGGTGGCTAAGAGATGTTAACTACCTCGCCTGGTGTACAGGAGGTCGTGGGTTCGATCCCGACCCTGACGCCTGCTGCTGTATATTTGGAGTTTGCGTCTCTCTCTCTCATCATCACGGTGGCTAGGAGATGTTAACTACCTCGCCTGGTGTACAGGAAGTCGTGGGTTCGATCCCGACCCTGACTCCTGCTGCTGTATATTTTGAGTTTGCGTGTCTCTCTCTCTCCCCCCGTGGTCCCGTGGATTTTTCTCCGGGTCCCACCCCACCCCCCCTGTTTCTCTCCACACATCTTTGAATCAACGTCACGCGTTTCAAACGTAGGCCACTTCGTTGAGTTATCCTTGGTCGTCAGCTGGCTCCTGCACACGGGGCGAGGTGAGTTGACGCCTTGAAACACCGCGGCGCTCCATGAAGCCACACGCGAATGTTAAAAAAAAATTCTTGGTCGAATTTAGATCCCCATGGGGACATCGCCCCCCCCCCCCTCGCCGCCCCCTCGCCGCCCCCCCCCCCCCATTCCGTAACTCGAGCAGCCTGTGCTTGGGACGCACATATAGCGCTTCGTGCGGGTGGCCCTGCGCTATAAGAATAGCAGCGCAGATAAGCACGTGCGTTAACATTGCTACTCACCGCGTGTTCGTTATCATCATTGTTACAAATTGTGCGAAGTAACGATGCCATCGAGATGTCCGTGCTGGTGTGGTCGCGATGAACCCGGAGCAAGGAAATGAGGCTGACCAAGATGACTGACCTGGGTCGCCAAATTGACGAAAGCTTTCACGTCAAAATACAACAACAACAACAACAAAACAAAGAGAAATGGGAGCAAAAACAACTTCCCAGCCCCTCCTGCGGGGAGCAGTTACTCGGCACGGTGTCTCTGAGCTCAGCGCAGGGGGTGGAACAGCGGACACGCCACACAATGGGAAATCGGTTGACACATTGATCGTTCGTTACATACCGCTCGAGGGCGACTCGAGTGCGCATCACCACTTCGTGGGAAGTCACCGGCGGTCGCCCTACGGATGGACTGGCCCCCGACACAAGAACGTCGAGTTTCCCCACCGCTGGTTTCCGGGCAGCCAGAGGAGTTGAGCGCCAGCAGAGACGTCGCTTGCCGCTTCTTGGTTCTTTCGGTAAAGTCACGTAGAAGGGAAATAATAAAATAATAAAAATTTAACATAATAAAATAATTCTCACGACGTTTCGGCCACAACTCAAGCAGCCGTCCTCAGGTGAAGAACATGTCTGTCGGAAAGACAGCGTCTGACGTATTTATTTTTATTATTTTATTATTTCCTTTCTACGTGACTTTACCGAAAGAATCAAGAAGATGAATCCCTGCAGTCACGAAAGCTTTAAATCGAAACGTCGCTTGCTGCTAGGAAGACGCGTGCACTGCGCTTTTGCGTAGAGCAGTAGACACAACGCAGCGCGCATTTTTTTCATTCCCCATGATGGCCATAAAAGGATGCAACGCACGAAGACTAATGAGAGCAAAAGGTTAATCTAGCGGTGCCATATGATTAATTCCAGGACTAATTAATGTAAGTGTGATTTTAGGAACGTTACCAATTGTAAAGGATAAAGTCACCGTGTTATGGATTTTCATTCCCACAAAGACATTATGGCAGGAAGCGACCCTTGCTGTGATAGGTCGTTTATTGTCCTCCACTGCCCTTGTCTGGAATGCCCCACCCCCATACCCCACCCCCCACCCCCCACCCCCCACCAGCACCCAGGCTTCAAACCCAGGTCCGTAGCTGTGCTGGCACAGTATGTCTCTAACATGGCCATTATGGACCCCCTGTGAGATACACAGACACCAAGATCCAGGGTTCAAACCCAGGTCCTTAGCTGTGCTGGCACAGTATGTCTCTAACATGGCCATTATGGACCCCCTGTGAGATACACAGACACCAAGACCCAGGGTTCAAACCAAGGCCCTCAGCTGTGTTGGCTCAGTATGTCTCTAACACGGCCATTATGGACCTACAGAGAAAGTAAGAGAGTGAGAGAGACACCAAGATTCAGGGCTCCAACTCAGAGTCTGAGCTTTGCTGCTGCAGTCTCTGTGACACGGTCATCATGAACCCCGCTGTACCAGCCAGCTTTAGTTTCTTCGTCTGAAAGAAAGAAAGAATTTTAAAAACATGTCCAATCAAAGTGTAATCAACTGTCCAGACGGCTAACGAGGAATTCACTCCATCTTCCGGTGGGCGCTTTCCGAAATCGCAGGGAGAGATTTCGTCAGCGCGGTTCATTGCCGCGCCAAACGCCAGCGGGTTGCTCGAGCAGGACGTGACGGCTGTCAATGTGAGGGCTCCATGCTTTAACGTCCGCAATGATAACATTTGCGTGCCTTTGCAAGGCGCCTTCCACTAACGTCTCAGGGCGCCTTGTAAGGACAAGGTCAAGAGAGACGGCGGAAGCCAAATATAAGAAACTGAAGTCAGAAGACGCGCTTTAAGACGCGACCTAACAAAAGCATCCACAATCAATTGGCGAAGCGACTCCAGCCCAAGCCGCGCTCAATAACGAGGACACAGTTTCTCTCCACAGCCAACATGCTGCAGCTGATGCTGCTGCTGATGCTGCCGATGATGCTGCTGCTGCTCGTGTTAGCGCCCTAATAATGGGGGACCCCGTCTCCTAAATCCCACGGCGGCAGCTGCTGCCCCCCCCCCTGCTGCCCCCCCCCCTCCCTCGTGTTTTATTGTCCACGTGGGGTGGGGGGTTGGGGGGTGACGTGCGTTGTCACAGCGCCTGTCTCGAGCTCGATGTGTCCCGCGTGTGCGGACCTGCAGTGTGGCCTCGTTATAACGGAGGAGGGGGGGGGGGCATACTACGAAATGTGATAAGGTTTGGGGGCACGATGGTTAATATCGAACACGTTTGAAACGAATGTTGAATGTTAAGGGATGGGGGGGGGGGGCTGAGTAATCAGCAAGGGGATTTGGGGGTGGCGTTCAGCCCCCAAACCTTTCAGTCTAAGCACGTGTGTCACTTCGTTTAGAGTCTCTCCTTGGCTGCTGCTACGCGTGATTTGCACGCGATGACAAGCCACTCCGTTGAGCTATCATTTGTGGCCAGGTCGCTTCTGTAAAAAGCTGCTACATATCTCAGTGGGCCTTACCTGATGAAATTAATTTAAAAAAATCGTTGATAGTGTCTTTGCGCGTGTGCGCGTCTGCAAGTCATCTCAGTCACTCACTTGTGTCTGTCCCGTGACCTCCTGCCAGCAGCGAGCCTTCGACACTTCACGTGGCCTCAGATTGCACCTGACCTGGCACAAACGCCGTGGTTCTGTGTCTGTATGTGTGGGAAGCGGTAGTGTCGTGGTTAGCGCGCTGCGCTACGAACCGGTATGACCCGATTTCGATGCCCGCACGCGGCCACCAACACAAGTGACGATTATCTGAACCGGGCCTCCTCTAGGTCGACTCGGCCTCAATGAGTACCTGGCGTGGTGTGTAAAACATCGCCACTGGGGAGACAAAGGCGACTCGGGCTTGATGCTGGCCACCCACACCCCCTCGCGTGCCGTGCTGGCCTTCATAGGTGCTGCTCGCTAACAGCACTTGCCCCAACAGTCTTTTTAGGCTATATGGGGGGCCTTTGTCTTTCTAAATGTGTGTGGGGAGCGGTAGGTAAGCGGTTAGCGCAGATTAAAAAAATATTACTTGGATCGAGTAAGAGACAGGGAGGAGGAGGAGGAGTTTATAAGACACGAAGAGAAGGGCAATTACGAGAAAAATTGAAAACTATCAACGTAGACATCGCACGAATTGGGCATCCTGCTGGCAATGTGTGGCATCACGCCAGGCCGGCTTCTGTCTGCCTGCCGCTGATTTTTACGCGTTACTCGAGGTGCGACTCATGAAGGACTGAGCTGACCTCAGGCACGCTCAGATGCCATTCACCACTGGTGTTGTCCGTGGGCAGTAATCAAAACAAATCAAGGATTGCGGCGTGATGCGTGCAATGCTGTGCCGACACTCTTCACGACTGATACAATGATAAAGTCAAATGTGGTCCAACAAAGCTTTTGTTGGGGCAAATGTTGTTAGCGAGCACCTATGAAGGCCGGCACTGCACACGACGGAGTGGGTGGCCATCATCAATCCCGGCGGCCTTTGTCTTCCCATTGCTGATGTTAACACATCACACCAGGTACTCATTTGAGGCTGAGTCGACCTAGGGGAGGCCCAGCACCAGTTCAGATAATCGTCACCGGTGTTGGTGGCCGTGAGCGGGAATCGAACTCGGGTCGCCGGGTTCGTAGCGCGGTGCGTCACCATTGCCCACTCGCATACATAGATAAAGATCACCCTTATAGCCTGAACAGACTGATGGGTTAAGTGCTGATTGCGGGCACCTATGAAAGCTGGCACGGGACATGATGGGGTGGGTGGCCAGCACTATGCCCTTTGCCTCCCAGACCACACACACAACCGAGCCGCCTAAGTCCATCACATATAATTAAATAAATGCATCGCAAGTGGCCCACTTCTGCGAACGGGGGCGGGGGGGGGGAAGTCAAACTCAGCAATTAATCAGAGAGAGAGAGAGGAGGGGGGGGGGCAGGTTAACGGTCAATCCAGCAGTGATAGACGCTTAAAGTGAGGGCTTCTGTGACCATCGTTAACTTTCTTCCCAGAAAATCATTATAAATGATTTTCACTTTGTGTTCGCGGGAACGGAGAGAGAGCGAGAGAGCGAGAGAGCGATTCTTTGACCTATGGGGTTTTTTTTTTATTGCGTCTCTCAGAAGAATCATGAGGTCATTTATTACATTATACTTTTTTAGTATCTGTGATAATAATGATAATTCACAGCCCTCTTTAAAGTCACGTTACACTGCTGGGTACAAATACTTCCCCAAGCTCCCTAAGTCATCCCCGTGCTGTGTAAGTCATTGTTTGACGATACCTCACCGCGCTGGTGGGTTGGTGGAGGGAAGGGCCCGGGTCTGCTTCCACCGCCTTTCACTACGAAGTGGCGGTGAGGGCACCACGTCGCTAGTGCCAGGTCAGGTGCACTTTGAGGCCACGTGAAGCGTCGAAGGCTCGCTGACAGAAGGATGTCTCGGGACAGACCCAGGTGCCATGGGTTGGCTGACTGAGATGACCGGTAGATGCAGCAGCTGTACCCCCAACTGTGCCAACTTGCCGCTTGTTGTGAGCGTCGCTTTTCTGCCCTCCTGTTGTTGCTGGAGGGCGACTACCTCCAACTGCCCAGTAGCGTCCTTCACGAGCCTCCTCCATAGAGGCCGATCTTTCCACCACTGGTATCAGTCATCGGCATGTTCACTCAGCTCCACATCTTCCTGTACCGCATTAGGTCCATCGCTTCTCCAGCCGATTTCGTGCCCGTTTAGCCAGCTCTATGCGGCCAAACAGAAGCTGCTTGGGCATGCGGTGGCTGGGCATGTGGGATACATGACCAAGCCAATGCAGCATTGCCTACCGGAGGAGCTTACTTATGGGAAAGTGTCCAGATGTTTCAAATATCTTTCAGGGAATGCTGCCTGGTTAAACGCAGGATGGATCGTCAGCATGCCAGCCTGAATGTTTCTAACCGGCACAGATGTTCCATTAGAAGGTTCCACGTTTCACAAGCATACAGAAGGGAGGGCTTGACTGTGGCCGAGAAGACCCAAAACTTCGTGTTGAGCGGCAGATCAGGGAGCTTCCAAACAGCATTGCGCTGCTGATGAAAAGATAATGCTGCCCAACTGATTCGGAGTAAGACCTCTGCTGTAAAAACTGAGATGGCGATAAGCACACTACCCAGGTATGGGAAATTCTCCACTCTCTCCACAACTGCTCCATCACCAATGGGGAGATGAGGGGGTGGAGTGTTTGGTGGCACAAAATACTCAGGCAGGTGCATAGTTTTGGTGGGGCTGATGGTAAGACAACACCTTTTATTGGCACACTCCTGGTTCAGCAGCAGTGCCTCCAACTCTTACTCTAAGTGAGCAACAATCACCAAATCATCAGCATTATGTAATATGGTTGACCAATACAGAGCCATCACTCGATACAGCCTCCGGTTGTATCTGTACCAGATGGAAATCCTCTGGTACAGCCATGGAAAACTTATCGAACTACGTGGTCAAAGATGATGTTAAATAATGTGGGAGCCAGAGGACATCCCTGTCGCACCCCAAGGTGCACAGGGAATGGCTTCGACTCCTGGCTACTTCGCTTTACCTGGGCTTGCTCACCATCATGAAGGTCCTTAATGATTGTGAGCAGAGAGTCAGGGTCTCTGAAAGCACGAATAATTACCAACAGTACTGGCCTGTTGATGGTATCATAGACCTTGACCAGGTCAATACAGCAGAGATGTAGGTATTTTTGGAGTATCCTACACCTCTGCTGGAGCAGACGGATAGAGAATATGGCATCCGTGCAGGACCGCCCTTGTCTGAAACCACATTGGGGTACTTTAAGCCTCTCTTCAGCTTACCTGGCAAGGCGATGTTGAATACTCCTTGCCATGATCTTTCCCGGTACACTGAGAAAAGATATGCCCCTATAGTTGTTACAATCTGTGCGGTCCCCCCTCTTAAAGATGGAGCACCACCAAGGCATCATTCCAATCCTGCGAAACCCGTCCTGTAGTCCAGATGCTATGCTCCCTCAGCACACACACAAACACACCGGTCCTGTGAAGGCAACTAACGAGGAAGAGCATCGCCCTACTGCTCATTTGAGCTTTCACTCTTGTCTCGATGACATCGCTGCTCACACACGTCAGTCTGATAGGGGAATTGAAACGGGAGCGGTGGATTTGTGTTCGTGATAATGTATTAAATTGGCTGTCAACACCTTCCTATGAAGGCGTCGCGAACTCCAAATCTGTTAGCAGATTGCACGTGGAGCTAAATCGTATCGCTCGCTAACAGCCTTTAATTACACTTAGCAATATGCCCGCACTTTAATTGCCCGCGGTAATCATGCGCATTAGCAGAAATGGAATTCCTAACGCAATGTGACACAGACACACGCAAGCCATATATATATTTATATTTTAAGCACAGTTTCTGAGCACGAGAACTAAAGGGCCAATACACCAAGCAGCCAGCAACAGACTGAAGGTGTAATAGACAAAAGTGAATACGTGTCTTGAATTGTGCGGGGTTATAAGATCTTTGGAAATAAGAGGTTGGGAGGGAGATGTTTCCAGAGTCGATATTTCTCAAAGTTTTTTCCAAAAAAAATTCAGATCGATGTTGTAAGGTCACCAGTTATTACTGTGCACATGCTTGGAGCAGTGGCACAGTGGTTAGCACAGTGCATTATGAACTCGGTGACCTGAGTTTGATTACCAGTCATGGCTAACATCAATAGCGAGCGGCATCTGAACCGATCCTAGGCTATGCCCCAATACCACTTGGCTCCTGTCACCACGAGGGGTGGGCAATCCTCTGATTTGGGGAAGGATAAGATCAGACACAACGGGAAATGGTTCTTCTAAAAAGACATGAAGGGGGCATGGGAGCGTGGCAGTGAGGTGTACGAAGGTGAGTTCTTAGGCGACTGTGGGCTAGCCTCTCCATCAGCGTGAAGCGAGGAATCGTGGTGGTGGTGGCTTATGCCCCCACCGAAGATGAACATCAGTGGAGAGACGCAGGCAAGGCTGATGAGTCATTTGCCACCGATGACCTCCCGTCCCAGGTGCTAGCTAAAGTGGTCCCTCGGGATGGAGTCATCTTACTGGAAGACTTAAATCTCCGAGCGGGTCATGACACTACTACTCACAACTAATTGGGAGTTGTAGTGTAACTAATTGGGAGTGATTGGAAGGCATAGGTCAGATCAGTTCAAACAATAATGTAGGAGACTGCTGGGTTTCTGCACAGCCCATGCACGGGCTTGTTATCCATAGCACAGATTCATTATTGGTGTCTGTGGTGCATGCCATCTGTCTGCCACTATAGATGTAGGGAATTTCAACCGGACCTGCCCTTCTCCTTCATAAACCTGCTCAAGGTCTACTGTACCATCAAGAGGACAGGGCTTTGGGTTGTTCTTCACGCTTTCAAGATCCCTCACCATCTGCTCACCATGGTGGTGAGATGTTAACTACCTCGCCTGGCATACAGGAGGTCGTGGGTCCGATCCCGACCCTGATACTTGTATATTCGTAGTTTGAATGTTCTCTCTCCCCTTGGTTGCATAGATTTTTATCCGGGTCCTCCGTTTTTTTCCTCCGCATTTAGAATCAAAGTGCATTTAGAGTATTTGGCTACTATAAAATTACACATGGTGGTCCACTTCGTTCAGCCACTATTTGTGGCTAGATTGCTTCTGAAACAATGCTGTATAGCTCAATGGGCGTTAACTGGAAAATTATTAATTATCTAGTTCATAGTTTATAATTGAGGATTTTGGGCAGGCCCGGGTAAAGCTGTGTGGCCGGGAGTTGGAGCCTTGCATTAATGAGTGGTGACCTTGGGCTCCTGCACTCTTGAACGGGTGTTATGACCACATAGCTCGAGAAGCCTTCCATGGGACACGCCAGTGGAATTTCTGTCTGGTATAGATTCAATAATGCAGCAAAGTCCATTGCTATACTGTACTTCTATGCCCCCCGTGCATGTCTATAACTCACCGCCTTTAATGTGCACGTTCGAGTACAATGCTCTGTTTTCAGGGTGGTTCTGAGTTGGGATGTTTGTCCAAAATGAGTTCATGTGAGGATTTGCTTCGCACTCCATGAGCATTCTCCTCTCAATGAGAACCATCAACGCCTGCGCTTAAGTTGTCGGGCTCTACGAGTAGGGGTGCTAACAGTGGACAAAATACACAATTATCACTCCGTAATTTCCCGAGATTCATTTTCATTACCACTTGGGGGTGTCACATGTATTTATGTTAATGCAACATATGCAATAGCCCGCAGCGAGAACTATAAAAAAACACATAATCCACACGAACAAATTATACCTTTGCAAACGTGATGTAGGGATCCAAAAAAAACGGTTTAAAAAATAAACCACAGAAGACGATGTGCACAGCTTAAAGGCAAATTGGGTCAGATGCACCGAACGTTCCATTAGGACGAGGAGCGCTGATATCAGACATCAACAATAAGCCCAGAATATACATAAGACCCTTGATACACATCAGCAATACACCCAGAACATGCACACAACCCTTGATATTCGCGGGGGTTTTCCCCACTTTTTCCATATATTCAACACATTTATAGCAGTGCCATTTGAATTTCGCGCGAGAGTAGATAGTGTAATGACGACTTGACACACTTCTCTTGAGATGGCACTTCATAGAAGACACGTTCACTTGACATCAGGTGGAGACCCCCACTGCAACAGCCTCGAGCCTTCCTTATATACCAACCAAGGCCTTCTCGCTGACTCTTGACGCTCGCTCCACCGGCAGATTTTACCGTCCTCCTCTGTCACCTGACCACGCAACCCTTCTCGATCATTCCCGTAGCCACCAGTCCCTTCGCACTCACAACTGACTCCCCTGTCATTACCTCCCGTGGCCACTAGTACATTCGCACTGCAGGCTGACTCCCCTGTCATTACCTCCCGTGGCCACTAGTCCACTCACTCCGCATGCAGGCTCTATTGGCGAACGTTTCCCCCACACGCGACGCCACTCTGCCCTCTTAGCCGGTCTCCGTCTTGTCGTGCGGCTTCACACGCCGCTGCTCTCCTTTACGAATCGTTTGCAATCACGTGCCGAACATTGTCCATTTATCTTCTTGGTTCTTTCGGTAAAGTCACGTAGAAGGGAAATAATAAAATGATACAAATAAAACATAACAAAATAATTCTCACGAAGTTTCGGCCACAACGCAAGCAGCCTTCCTCAGGTGAAGAACAGGACCTGCAACCGCGAGAATTCGCGAACGGTCAACGGGGTCGGCGGAGGAGGGGTACAGCGACGGGGCTGGCGGCAGCCTCTCTGCGTTACTCGTAGCGGAGAGGGTTTTCTGAGCCGCTCTCGTTTTCCGTGATCACCACGTTGCTGGCCCGCTGCTGTTGTTGTTGCTGTTAGGTTTGTGAATTTGCTTCTGTAGGAAGTCATTAAACACTTGCGCTTTATTTTCGGAGACCAATTCTGGGAGCGTGGGGAGGTGTGTATTTCTCCCTCTGCCCCCCCCCCCCCCGTGGAATCCAGGCACACACAGATACCCACAGACACACACAGAGACCCACAGACACACACAGAGACCCACAGACACACACAGAGACCCACAGACACACACAGAGACCCACAGACACCCACCCAGACCCACAGATACACAGAGACCCACAGACACGCACAGAGACCCACAGACACGCATAAAGACCCACGGACACACACAGAGACCCACAACACACACAGATACCCACAGACACACACAGAGACCCACAGACACGCACAGAGACCCACATACACACGCAGAGACCCACAGACACGCTCAGAGACCCACAAACACACAGAGACCCACAGATACACACAGAGACCCACAGACACACGCAGAGACCCACAAACATGTACAGAGACCAACAGACGCACACCCAGACTCACAGACATCCACAGAAACCCACAGACACACACAGAAACCCACAGACACGCACAGAGACCCACAGACACACACAGAGACCCACAGACACGCACAGAGACCCACAGACACGCACAGCGACCCACAGACACGCACAGAGACCCACAGACACACAGAGACCCACAGACACACACAGAGACCCACAGACAAACACAGAGACCCACAGACACACACAGAGACCCACAGACACGCACAGAGACCCACAGACACGCACAGAGACCCACAGACACGCACAGAGACCCACAGACACACAGAGACCCACAGACACACACAGAGACCCACAGACAAACACAGAGACCCACAGACACACACAGAGACCCACAGACACACACAGAGACCCACAGACACGCACAGAGACCCACAGACACGCACAGCGACCCACAGACACGCACAGAGACCCACAGACACACACAGAGACCCACAGACACACAGAGACCCACAGACACACACAGAGACCCACAGACAAACACAGAGACCCACAGACACCCACAGACACACACAGAGACCCACAGACACGCACAGAGACCCACAGACACACAGAGACCCACAGACACACACAGAGACCCACAGACAAACAGAGAGACCCACAGACACACACAGGGACCCACAGAGACCCACAGACACACACAGAGACCCACACACGGAGCTGCTCCTCCTCAGATCTAGCGGTGGTGAGGGAAATCATTCATGAGTTCCTCCAGTAATTTCTTACTATTTCCAGCCCTGGATATGCCCCAATGAGCATCGTGATACTATAGCGTCTATCGCATCTCCCGCACCTCCGATTTGCTGCGACAGAACCACCGTTGTCTCTAAATATGACGTCCCCTGAACCTGTGACGCATTCTCCACCCTCTCATCAACCGCGTGATGGAATCGCCCTGTTGACGAACGTGCACACAACCGTTGCCTCTTGTGCATTGAGCCATTTTGGGTTGACAGAAATTACAAAAACATTCAAAACACCGTCATCGCCATCATCACCATCATCAACGCCGCCGTCGTTTAGTCTCCCGCTCACAGTTTACGTTTCTGCGCGTGCGGAACGCATCGCAGCAACGTTCCACCCCACCGCGTGTGTTTCTCGAGGAGGCTCTTAGCCCGCGTTGCGATATGCGCTCTCAAACGCCTGGGCACATCTGCTGAGTCTATTAACTAAAAAAAAACATTTTTTTTTTGTTTTGCCAGCTAAGGGCTCACTGAGCTACGTGGCTCTGTTTTCGGAAAGCCACCTGGCTATCACGAATGATAGCTCAACGAAGCGGCTCATCACGCGGATATTTTGTAGTAGACAAACACTCAAAGCGCGTGATGTTTTTTTCTAAATGTGGAGGGTAAAAAACCGGAGGACCCGGAGAAAAAATCCATGTGACCACGGGGAGAGAGAGAGACACCGCAAACTCCAAATATACAGCAGCAGGCGTCGTGGTCGGGATCGAATTCCACGACCTCATGTATACCAGGCGAGGTAGTTAACATCTCCTAGCCACCGTGATGATGATGATGATGAGAGAGAGAGAGACACGCAAACTCCAAATATATAGCAGCAGGCGTCAGGGTCGGGATCGAACCCACGACCTCCTGCACACCAGGCGAGGTAGTTAACATCTCCTAACCACCGTGATGATGATGAGAGAGAGACACGCAAACTCCAAATATACAGCAGCAGGCGTCGTGGTCGGGATCGAATTCCACGACCTCATGTATACCAGGCGAGGTAGTTAACATCTCCTAGCCACCGTGATGATGATGAGAGAGAGACACGCAAACTCCAAATATACAGCAGCAGGCGTCGTGGTCGGGATCGAATTCCACGACCTCATGTATACCAGGCGAGGTAGTAAACATCTCCTAGCCACCGTGGCCTCATTACGATTTCGATGACCAGACGTTGTTGTTTGCTGGTCGAACGGAGGCTTTTTTTGCAGCCAGGCTCCACGATTGTGAAATTCCCTTCCTCCTCTTTCCATTCGGGAATCTGAGTCTGTTACACTTTTTAAATCGCCTCTTAAAACTCACTCGTTTCTTACACGCAGGCTTTCTCCGCAACTTATTGTGAAGCGCTGTGAAGCCCTGTGAGAATTGCAGTGTAGAACACCGAGTTTATTATTCGTATTATTATTGTTCAAGCGTTCCGTTGGCCATTCCGCATGCTCACGATAATAATATTACCCCGGTACCCCCAACCAAATTGATTGGCCGATAACACGTTCATACGTAGAGGATCGCAGAGCTTGGGCAATTATTGGTAGCGCCGGCTCGTCACCGCGTGGCTGCTTGTGCCTTCCAGCTCGCCTGTGCTTTCTCCTCCTGGTGAGTCGTCCTCTGTCTCTTAGTCGTCCTCTCTGAGTCGTCCTCTTTCTTGAGTCTCTCTCTCTGAATCGTCCTCTCTCTCTCTGAGTCGTCCTCTTTCTTTGCATCGCTCTCTCTCTCTGAGTCGTCTTCTCTCTCTCTCTGAGTCGTCCTCTGTCTCTGAGTCGTCCTCTCTCTCTGAGTCGTCCTTTCTGAGTCGTCCTCTCTCGTGAGTCGCTCTCTCTCTCTCTGAGTCGTCCTCTTTCTCTGAGGCGTCTCCTCTGAGTCGTCCTCTCTCTTGAGTAGCTCTCTCTCTCTGAGTCGTCCTCTGTCTCTGAGTAGTCCTCTCTCTCTCTGAGTCGTCTTCTCTCTCTCTCTGAGTCGTCCTCTCTGAGTCGTCCACTCTCTTGAGTCGCTGTCTCTCTCTCTGAGTCGTCCCCTCTCGACCGCTGAACAAATGCCGCTGGAGTTACTTTCCGCTTTGTTCTGTCTTGTCATATTACTGTTTACTATTTTATTTTACCAAGTAAGGCCCACTAAGCTAGAGAGATATTTTGTCAGAATCGACCTAGCTATCACAAATCATAGCTCAACGACGTGGCTTATCACGTAGAGATTTAAAGCAGCCAAATAATCTAAACGCGTAATGTTGATTCTAAATGTGGAGGGAAAACCCCGAGGACCCGGAGAAAAATCCACGCGACCAACGGGGAGAGAGAGAGACACGCAAACTCCAAATATACAGCAGGCGTCAGGGTCGGGATCGAACCAACGATCACTTGTATACCAGGCGAGGTAGTTAGCATCTCCCTCCTCCCCACTTTCATTATTGTACAAAAATCAAAACGAACTCTTGTATTCGTATATTGTTAATAAACAGATTTATTGCTGAACAAAGTAAACAACACACATCGACCAAAACCTCGCGATTCGAGGTCTCCCGAAAAATTGAGTTTATTTAGACTCTCCAACCCCCGCCTCCCGCCACCGACAAAAAAACCAAAGCACTATTATTATTAGAATTTATTTAGACACAAAAATAAAGAATATTTCCACGTGATTGATTGAATGTGGCACTCCCCGGAGACGCGGCCGTTATGCCTAAGTGGCAGAGACTAGTGTTGTGCATTTATCACAATTATTCCTGTGTGGTTGACATAAGTCACGAGTGTGAAATGTTTCCGTGCACACGCGGTGAGTAATCTAAACATCCAATTAAGGTCCTTGTGAAAAAAAACATCCTCCGCGATGTATGTTACCACGCACGTGGGCCCCGATCACACACACACGCACACGCGTGTGCGTGTGCGTGTGGTTGGGGGGGGTTGGTGGGGAGCGGTGGTGTAGTGGTTAGCGCGGTGCGCTACGAACCCGGATTTCCGATTTTGATTCCCGTTCACGGCCGACACCAGTGACGATTATCCAAACCGGACCTGGGACTCCTCCCCTAGGTCGACTCAGCCTCAAACGAGTACCTGGCGCAATGTGTAAATATCGCCACTGGGGAGTAAAAAGGCGGTCTCACAGCACTTGCCCCAACAGTCTGTTAAAGGCTGTACAGGGGATCTTTGTGTCGGAGTGATGGTGCAGTAGTTAGCACACTGCGCGGCGATCAACGTAACCCTGAGTTCAATTCCCAGCCACGGCTAACATCAGTGGCAATTGGCATCACAACCTTCCCTGGGTCTTCCTTAAGTCTGCTCAGCGTTACATAAGTACCTTGTGTGATGTGTGAACGTCAGCATTCGATCTATCTGGCCTCTCTGAGTGCCGTGGAGAAGGACCATTACCCGAAACGTCACCTGTTATATATTATATCGATATTACGGACTTGTTCATTCTTTCAAAGCGAAGTTGTTGAGTTGTTGTTACCTTCCTGGGACGTGCACATAGCTGCGTTTTGCAATAAAGATCTGCATCGAATTCCTCCCGCCCGGGATTCTACGATTCCGTCTCAACCATTTTCGCTCTCTCTGTCACGTCGCCCCCCCCCGGGGCTTCTCGCGCCATTCATTCGCAAATGTAGCAAATCCGTTTCCTCGTCTCGCAGAGAGGCTAAGACTCACACAGCCCTTTTGGGACCTCGGTATGAAAATTCCCCGCGTGGGCTCCGAGAGATATGCAGACTGACGCCACGTCTGCGAACACACGGGCGCCGCCGTGTCGAGATTTTGCCGACCTCGCCCGGTGTACAGGGCTGCTCATGGGCTCGATCCCGACCATGACGCCCGCTGTATATATGGAGTGTTGCGTGTCTCTCGCCCCGTGTGGATTTTTCAAGCAATAATGCAGGAGGCTGCTGGGTTTTCGTGCAGCACAAACGCGGGCTTGTTACCCATAGCACAGATTCATTGTCGGTGCATTCGCTTGATATCTGGCTGTGTGCCACAGTACAGATGTTGGGAATTTCAGCCAGACCTGCATCTCTCATTCATTAACCTGCTCAAAGCCTACTGTACCACCAAAAGGCGACGGTTTTGGGTTGTTCTTCACGCTTTCAAGATCCCTCGACATCTGCTCACCGCAGTGGCGGGATGTTAACTGCCTCGCCTAGTATACAGGAGGTCGTGGGTCCGATCGTGACCCTGACGCCTGCTGTATATTTGGAGTGTTGCGTGTCTCTCTCCCCGTGGTCGCGTTGGGTTTTTCTCTGGGTCCTCCGGTTTTTCCCTCTACATTTAGGATCAAAGTCACGCGTTTATAGATTCGTTTGGCTGCTATATATTTCGACGAGATTATAAGCCACTTCGTTGAGCAATCATTTCCAATAGCCAGGTCGCTTCTGACAAAAAGATACATAGCATCTCAGTGGCGCTTACCTGGTAAGAATTTAGTTTTTAACACGTCGGCTTTCGCGACCGATATTATTCATAATAAAGGTTTTCGGCTTAGATCGCGTAAGCATAAGTGTGTCGTAACCCTCCATCACCCGACACGGCCAGCAAGGTTTGTCACGTAAACAACGCGCCAAATGTTGCGGATATACTCTCCAACACACCGGTGGGCTGAAGTAATAAACTAATTGGCGCGTTTTGTTTACGTGACAAAACCTTGCTGGCTGTGTCGGGTGGTGGAGCGGTACGACACGCTTATGCTTACGCGATCTAACCCCAAAAAACTTTATTGTGAAAATGAAAAAAAAACTGTTTTATATTATAGTTTTCTTGGAGATAACGGTCGACGACTCCAAACTCATCCCTCCAAGACCGGTAGATTCCACCCCGCCACCACCCCACGCTGCTGATGCTTCTCTCTCCCCGTGCTTACCCGAACCAAGTCTTTATTTTACTTATTTATTGGGGTATCAGATCGCGCGGAACATATATATATTGACGTCAATTGAAAGTCGTTGCCCCGTGTAATTCCTCGTATTGTGTGGCTGCCACTTCCCGCGCCTCTGATTAGCACGGTTGTAGCTACGTACGGCGCGAAAAAAGTGCAACCACAAACACGTGCACGTCTGCATTCACCACACATCGTGCTCGTGGTGAAATAAAAAAAAACGTACAAACATGCTTTGATATGAATGTATGCATTGTCCTTGAAGCTGATTGGCCTACACCAGAGACTCCGTTATGGCCTGATTCCACATACATACGTACACGTGCAGGAGGCCTCCGTGATGGCCTGGTTTTTCTAGCTTGATATTACATTTTTGGGGGGTGCGTTGGTGGGGCGTGGGGAGAGGGGGGGCGGTTTGGAAAAATTAGACCGTTTCATAGCTAATGAGTGCTGGTGGCAGCCACTGAGTCGTGCCAAACGAGCCTCTCTCTCTCTCCCCACTCGCTCGTTCCCGTGCTACGCCTCGCGTGTGATTCCTCCTCCGCGTAATTGGTCTCGGTGGGAGCGTGCGGAATTCTCGCAGACAGATCTCCTCGTCGAGAGTATTAAAGCAGAAAGCGAAGAGAGCGAGAGAGAGAGAGAAAAAATTGTGAATGGTAATAAATAAATAACGGCGCTTAAATTGCGCGATGATTTTCGAACCCTTGTTTTGGAACAAACGACGTTCTCGAGAAAACAAAACGCACCGGGCGTGAGTTTTAGCGAGAACGCGAAGCGTTGATGGTCGAGGCCGTTCCCTTGTGCGTCGCGAGTTCTCCACGCGACCCGGAGCGTCTCCTTCACGGGACCTTGCCGCAGCAAAATTAGCGCGGGCGTCAACCTCGCCCAGAGTGCCCCGCCCACAATGCACCACCTCGCTCATAGTGCCCTACCCACAATGCACCAACCTCGCCCAGAGTGCTCTACCCACAATGCACCACCTCGCTCATAGTGCTCTACCCACAATGCACCAACCTAGCCCAGAGTGCTCTACCCACAATGCACCACCTCGCTCATAGTGCTCTACCCACAATGCACCAACCTCGCCCAGAGTGCTCTACCCACAATGCACCACCTCGCCAGAGTGCTCTTCCCATAATGCACCACCTCGCTCAGAGTGCCCTACCCACAATGCACCACCTCGCCCAGAGTGCTCTACCCACAATGCACCACCTAGCCCAGAGTGCTCTACCCACAATGCACCACCTCGCCCAGAGTGCCCTACCCACAATGCACCCACCAAGCTCAGCGTGATCGACTCAGGTTCAAGTTCAAATCCTGGATTAGGGTCATCTCAACTACACCACCACCACGACTATCATCAGCATCCCTCACGGCCCATTATACATTATTACAACTTTGTAAGATCGCAACCACAGCAGCGGCTTTGATGTGGATAGACTGACCCGGCCACTTGAATGTGTATCGTTCACTCACTGCTCACGTGCTCACAACTCATTGTGATTGACAGGATACAATGCCCCAACACCCCCTTCAGGGTTTTGGTCCGCCCTGTCCCCCCGTTTAAACAAAGAGTGAACCGGTGCGTATGTTTACACACCACGCCAGGTAACGATTTAAGGCTGGGTCGACCTAGGGGAAGCCCAGGACCACTCATGTCTGCCGTGGCCGGAGAACGATGCGCAGCGCGTCTGACCACTGCACCACCACTCTCCACACACTTGAAAACACGCACACGCTCACGTAGACAAGGTCGAATTGGCAAAGACAAAGATCCCCCATATAGCCTGTACCGACTGTTTGGGCAAGTGCTGTTAGCGATTAGCAACCTATTAAGTCTGGAACGGCACACGAGGGGGTGGGAAGCCAGCAGCACATGTCTCCCCAGCGCTGATTGTTTACACACAGCACCAAGTACTCACTTTAAGGCTGAGTCGACCAAGGGGAGGCCGTGGACAGGGTTCAGACAATCGTCACTGGGTTCTGATGACCGTGGGTGTGAATCAAACTCGGGTTGGCCGGGTTTCGTAGCGGAGCGTGCGGACCGCTGCACTACACACCGTATATCGTTGCGGTCATCATCATGATTGTCAGCCGTTTTCCATCGGCGACTGGGCAAAGCCTTCCCTGGGGTGAGCCTTCTTTTATATCTCCACGTTCTTCCATTTACGCCACTCACGCCACCGCTTTGCCCCCCCCCCCCACCACTTCTCCCCCTCCCGTTCCTTTCCCCACCATCATCATCATCGGATGTGCATCCCAACTAAAAACCAGCTCGGCACGCAAATAAACTCCGCCAGTTCGCTCATCAATCACTCGCGCCAATGCGACTGATTCCGTTTAACACGGAGTGGCTGGGCTTTCGCGACCGATATTGATCCATAAGAGGTGTTTTGGGTTAGCTCGCGTTAAAATATGAATATGTTGTAAAAACCCACCAGCACCCAACACGGCCAATTAGTAAGGTTTGTCACGTGAACAAAAGGTGGCAATTCGCTACTAGTTCGGCACACCAGTGTGCTGGAGATTAAATCTTGTTGGTTTACATGCCAATTCGGTGCTGAACTATTGAACCAATAACGAATTGGCATGATTTGCTGTGTCAGGTGGTGGCGGGTTTGACGACACATTTACGCGATCTAACCCAAAAAACCTTTATTATGCGACTGATTCACATTTCCCTCCCCTCCCTCTTCCCACCATTGCAGTCGTTCTGCAAGTTAACGGTGCATTTTAGATTAGATTTCTTTTAAAGGACAATTTCAGAGTCTTTTGTGTGTGTGTGTGCATGGATTTTCCGGATCATTTGCGTGACGTGGTAATGTTAATGCGTCTCCATAATGTGTGACCTCATATCTTGTGATGCCATGCTGTTTGGCTCGATTCCCGAAACACCAAAAATAATAATTATTCTGATTTTACGATAGGTTGTACCTAAGCCTTATTTTCAGTTGTTTTTTTCCAGTGAGAGTTGTTTTAGGTCCCTGGGTGACAACGCAGTGATAAAAACTCGTGCCTCACAGCCAGAAAACCCTGGGTTCGATTCCCGACTCGGACGACTTTCTGCGTGGAGTTTGCATGTTGTCCTGTCCCACCCGGTTCTGCAGAGTGTGGGTGTGTGATTTTGCGTGTGATGTGTGGAGTTATGAGCGGTAATGTCAGCGCGATGCACTACAACCCCGGCGAACCAAGTTCAATTCTCGCTCACAGCCACCAACACCCGTGACGATTATCTGAACCGGTCCTGGGCCTCCCCTTGGTCGACTCAGCCTCAAATGAGTATCTGGCGTGGTTAGTAAACATCGCCATGAGCGGGACAAAGGCGGCCGGGCATGTGGCTTTAATCGGAGGTGTGCCGTTCCGGCCTTCATAGGTGTTCGCTAGCAGCACTTGCACTCAACAGGCTGTTAAGACTCTACAGGGGATCTTTGTCTTTGGATGGAAAGAAGGATTCGGCTTGATTATTCAGCGGGGAGCCTGGAGGAAGACTAAGAGCTGGGGAGAAGAGTATTTCTTTTCATTTTCATTTATTAGCTATAACCCTGTGAGCCATGCGGCTCTTGACTTGGGTGCAACCGCAATAAACAAAAACATGAACAAGAAACATCTTAAAGTGACTACACGCAACAGGAAAAACAGTCTTCCAGAAAAAGCACCGTATATCAATGCTGTGTGCAAAATCCCAGTGGGATGCAAGTCAAACAATAACAACCATAAGACAATTCAGATTAAAGTTATCAGGCTAACTCTGTACTACAACAAACATGGCTAAACCAAAACGTTTTCAAAACTCACCAAAATAAAGCTATAAAAACAAAGTAACAGTGATCATAGGAACTGTGGTTCAAATTGAACAATAAACGATATACATAACATGTACGACCAAACTTTGCAGCCATAGCGTGCTGCATGAGTCACTCCATAACAGCAGGAGTATCAGTGGCAGTATCAAACACTTTCAATGCACCTTTAAAGATCAGCACACTATAATCAAACTATAAACTTTCTTACAAATTTATTGTTCTTATCACGTAAGGGCCCAAGGAGCTCTATAGCTCCTCTTTATCAGAAGCGACCCGGCCATCACAAATGACAGCTCAGCGAAGTGACTCGTCACGTGGACATGTTTAGCAGCAGACAAATGCTCTAAACGCACTTTGCTTCCACATGTGAAGGGGGAAAAGCAAAAGACCCGGGGAAAATTCACGCGACCTACGGAGAGAACGTGCAAACTACAAATATGGAGGCGTCAGAGTTGGGATCGAACCCACGACCTCTTTCATACCAGAACACGTGGTGCAAATCTTCAGAGGCCAATATTCCTTTCATCAAAATAGCGTGGGACGGCGCCTATCTCTCCCTCTCGCTGGCACCTGAGAATTGTGGTAAAATTCCACATTCCCATGACGGGGCCCAATTTATCCACGTTGAAAGCAACTATTGGGTATTAATCCTGGCCTGAACACAGCGCCGAAGCTGTACTGCGTAATCGACGAGTAGAGGTGCGATTGGTCCCCCTTGTCGATGAAGAAGACTTGAAGAATAGAATACGACATTTCGATTGCAACACAAGCAACCGTCATCAGGAAGAACTAAATTTGAGAGAGAGACAAAACACAGACACGGAGACACACAGACAGACACACAAGCAGAGAGAGACAACACAGAGACACACAGATAGAGACACACATCAACAACACGCATAGACCCCATTGCCTCTATTTAAGGCCTCGACACAGAGGCATTGGGTCTCTGTGTGTCTATGCTGTGTGTCTCTCTGTGTGTGTCTCTGTGTTGTCTCTCTCTCTGCTTGTGTGTCTGTCTGTGTGTCTCCGTGTCTGTGTTTTGTCTCTCTCTCTCAAATTTAGAAGTTCACTGGGTTTGTTTTCGACCTGATGACGATTGCTTGTGTTGCAATCGAAACGTCGCATTCCATTATTCAATTTCTTTTCTTTCCACGTGACTTCACCGAAAGAACCAAAGGGTAACTCCCGCAGTCACGAAAGCCTCAAATCAAGTTTACGACTTCAACAATTCGCTCAGACGAGCAGAGTTGTACTTCGAACCCACGAGCCTCCCGCACACCAGGCGAGGTAGTGAACGTCTCGCCACCGTTGCTCCCACCGAAGGTGCCCGCGGAATCCTTTGGCAGCGGCGGTTGTCAGTGAAGTCAGCTCGCCCGCGTCGGCGAAGGCAGCCGAGCCAAGGGCTGCGTCGCGACTCGATCAGTTCCGTCGCCTTTGCGCCGGGAGCCCTGTTGTGGTGTGTTGCGATTGCAATTAGAGCGAGTGTCACTCATTTGAAGGAAGTGTAATTAATGAGACACCGAGAGGCGTTATTAAATATCCAGGGGTGCACCGAAGTGCACAGCTAATTGTGTATGTTTATGGAATTTGTTGCCAATTTATGTCCCAATTGTGTCGTTACCAAAGCCACGTGACGAGTTGAAGGAACGTGCTTCCAGGACTCCCGAGTCGGCGGCATCAGCAGCAGCAGCAGAGGCTCGTGTCGCTCTGACGAGGTGAGGACGAGGTGAGGAGTCGTCGCCACGTCAGGGAACGGCCCCGGAAGACGACGACGCCACAGCCTCTCACGCCAATCGGAGTCGCGTCTCCTCCTCCTGCTCCTCCTGCAGTCGCCTCTCTCACCCAGCACGAGAGGGGGCGCTCCTCCTCCTCCTCACCCTCCTACCTCCTCATCTGCTCCTCCACCTTCACCTCCCTCCCTCCCCTCCCTCTCTCCTCCCCACCCTCTTCCTCACCCTACTCCTCCACCACCTCCTCCTCCTCGGCCACCCCACGCCCTCCACGCTCTCCGAGGAGCTGTTCTCCGCGCGTCTCTCCTCCTCCGACTCGTTCCTCAATCTCAGCGCCCAGAGCCGCGCTCGGCTGAACTCGGCGAGAAGCCGCCTCGAGGTGCGCGACGGTGGTTCTCGTTCCGTGCAGTCGTTGGTGACGGGGCCGAAACGTCGAACTCACGACACGTGGCGACCTGAGTTCGTCACGGGCGCCTACAAGCCGGGTTCACACCCAGGACCTCAGCTGTGCTGGCTCAGAGTGTCTCTGACACGGCCATAATGAACCCCCTGTGAGGCACAGACACCCAGACCCAGGGCTTGAACCCATGGTCTCAGCTGTGTAGGCTCAGAGTGTCTGACACGGCCATCATGAACCGCACGTGAGACAGACACGCTGACCCATTGCTCAAACCCAGGTTTTCAGTTGTACTGGCCCAGTGTCTGTGGCACAGCCATTGTGAACCTAGAAAGAAAGTGAGAGACAGCCAGATCCAGCGCTCTAACCCAGGATCTCAGCGGTCCTGTCGGACACGGCCACCATGAACCCCATTTGAGACAGACACGCTGGCCCAGGGCTCAAAGCCACGTTCTCAGCTTTGCTGACTCAGTGTCTTTGAGACGGCGATTATGAAGCCCACGGAGTCACACGGGCAGATCTTTCGTCGGGTTTTTCGTGGATGTGCCGCACAACTCTGAGATGTGCCTCCGGGTTGTGCCCAGTGTCGTGGCTGAATCATGGGTGACCTCAACCCACCACGTAAATCATCAATACCGCGTCGGTGTATCTCGTGCAACAATGCATGGATGCCGTACACATCAACGATTCGCGAGCGAGTGAATGACCATTTATATATAAAAAACAAAGACCAAGAACCCCCGAATTTAGTCTTAACAGACTGTTGGGGCAAGTGCTGTTAGTCAGCACTTTTGAAGGCCGGCACGGCACACGAGGCGGTGGGTGGCCAATACCACGCCTGGCCACCTTTGCCTCCCCAGTGGCAATATTTACGCACCGCACCAAGCACTCATTTGAGACTGAGTCGACCTAGAGGAGACCCAGGATCGGTTCAGATAATCGTCACTGGTCTTGGCCGTAGGGCAGCACGCTCACCGCTACACTACCTCTCCCCACGTCAATGATTCGCAAGTGAGTTAATAACCATTTGTACATTTGAAAAAAAAAAGCAAACACACACACTTGTCAATTAAGCCTCACAAATTGGGAATTACAATATCGCACACACTCGCGCGCTTGTTCGCTTATATGGAGCAGTTGTCGCTGATTTCTGACCTCGTAATCACTTCGCTCCCACTAGGTGGTCCAAATCATGTAAACGGCACATTATAAGGAACTTTTTTTCTTAAAAAAAAACCAATGTTCGTGCTATTGCCAGATAATGAAAGGCTTGTGAACAGCTTTGCCCTGGTAATTGCAGTCTCCAGCGCTTATTGAGCCAGGCACGCTGCTCTCGGTGTGCTGACTGCCGCTAGACGGACACTTTGCCATTCCACCGAACCCTCAAGCCAACGTTGAACCGTTGTTTTTATTTATTAACTAATTAGAATCAAACAATTACATCGCGATTGTACTTCTGGCGTTGCGCGACGAGACGGAGAATCGATCGCTCCCGTGGACGAAGCCGCCAAATCTCCCACCCCCCCACAGCGCATCGCGTGAGAGCCCCCCTCCCCCCCCCCGGGAAGTTGACATTGCCGAACTACTCCCGAGGTCACAGTTTGAAAAGCCCTCTCTCTCCTCCGTGCGCCAAACGCCACGTGTGGCTGTTCATCACACCTCGTGACCGCTATTTGTGGCACGACAGTCGAGTCAAACCTTGTCCCACCCTCGGTTATTAGTGGGGCTGAGACACGTTGGCTCGTTACGCTTTGGAAACCCGGTTTGATCACAGGTGGTCGAAACCTTCATTTGAATTCGTGAGCTGAGCGTTGTTGGCTCAGTGGCTTTGTTCCAGCCATTATGAGCCGACCTAAGAGAGAGAGAGAGACACCCAGACTCAGGGCACGAACCCAGGTCTCAGCGGTACCTACCCAGTGCCAGAGACACGGAATAATTTGACACTGAGACCATATCATTGAGACCAGGGCATAAACCAAGGTTTCAATGGCACTGGCCCAGCGTTCCCATGATCATTGTAACAATATATTATATTGCATCACACAGAGGCACGGGACAGCTTATTATGGAATCGGAACATTTATTTAAGTCACCTCTGATGTGAAGCTGTAGCGTGACTATTTGAGAATGGTCTGCTCTCCTATAACGCGGTCGTTGCATTCCTGAATAACACGGAAAGATTGTGCTATCTAAAATACATGGAAACGCGCGGTCCGTGATAACGCGTGAGATGCGTGCACAGGCTGAACAAAGACCGAGGCGCGTGGGTAGCATCTAGAAGCATCCAGCAGCATCCCGCCATGCGTGATACTAAGCCAAGGAAGCCGTACGACCGCTTATTCCTACTCGCACGACGTAGTTCTGTGCGCTCGATCATGGCTTTATTTTAGTGATTTCGAAAAGTGTATTGGTTTAGCCATGTTTGTTTGTTGTAGTACAGAGTTAGACTGATGGCCTTAATCTAAGTTGTCTTTTGGTTGTTATTGGTTGTTTGAATTGCATCCCACTGGGATTTTTGCACACAGCGTTGGTGTACGGTGTTTTTTTTTCTGCAATATTTTGCTGTCTTTTCTTGGATTTTTTGTTTGCACTCTATTCACTTCAAGATGTTTTTTGTTCATGTTTTTGTTTTTTGTTTGTTGCGGTTGCACCCGATTCAAGAGCCGAATGGCTCACAGGGCTATACCTAATAAATGAACTTGAACGTTATATCCAATTTGCATCCACGTTATAAAAAAAACTTTTTTTCACAAATACATTCATCGCGTTCTAGCCAATTTGCGTTATAAAAACACTCCCTATCGGAGGAACAGACTGTATAGCGATGAAAAATAACAATAGGTTTTACCCTTTCTGGCAATAAAACAGGTGTTACGATGTTCAAACACCAAAGAGATGCCTATTGCAAGGTATAAAGTCTGCATTAACCACTCATACCTGTAGCAAAACATGCAAACAAACATGCTCTGATAATATACGCATAGTCCATGACACCGTACCAGCGTTAGACCAGAGAACGCCAAAAGGCGAACGGTACAATGACAATGCAAGTATCAGAACACTTAGAGCTCGGGTCGAGCAGTGATATCGATGGAATCCCTTTGCGCCAGTATCAAAAACTAGGACAAATAAGAATAGGTTTTACCCTTTCTGGCAATAAGATGTTCAAACTCGAGACCGTGTAGCATCTCACGCTGTCTTCTGTTGCTGATGTCGCGTGGCCTAGAGCAGGGGTTGGGGAACATCCGACCCGCGGGCCGTATGAGGCCCGCGAAATCATTTGGGTCTGGCCCTGCCAAGGCAACCGCAGGCGGGACTAGAAATTCAATAAATCTAGGAGCAAACCTGGAAAAGCAGTTGCGAGTAACAGCAACATCATCAATACCAGCTAACATCACACGCCTCGCCAAAGAGAAGCATTTCCAGCCATCACATTAGGGGTGCGAGTTAATTAAATGTTTGACCAAATATAACAACAGGATCATTTTTAAGTTGATCATTTTGTATGGCCCGCGAATGATGTTACAAAATATCCAAATGGCCCTTGCCAAAAAAAAAGTTCCCCACCCCTGGCCTAGAGGCACGGACCACGTGTTGGTGTCAACGACGGCCTGCGAGACCCTGCCGATGGCGATGGGTCGCGTCAGCATGGACGCGCGATCGCAGCGTGATGGCACCGTGCAGTCTGATCACTCTCTCGGTTGCCCTCCTCCTCTGTGACTGCCATCCGCAAGCATCGACATTTGCTCTTTTTTTTGCTGGATTGCTGTTTTTGCTACCATGCCTCTGACGTCACCGTGCCAAAACGGCGGCCTATCCGTTTCAATCATTTTTCTCTTGGGTTTGTTCCTTCTGTCTTCACGTTCATTCCCATGACTTAATTTCATGTTCTATCCCCAGTGATTATTAGAAGGGGGGGGGGGGGGACACAACATTATGGCAGTAGGAGTTGTAGCAAAGGTGGCAACTCTGCTCATGGCAGTGTCAGGGATCGAACCGTGGGACTCACAGCTCTCTGGCTCGGTGGTCAATCGTTCTTATTTCGCATGGCTGATGGTGTAGATGCAGAACAACAACTCCAATTTCGCATTGAGGTGGTCAAGTCAGGAGCAGTGGAGTGTATCGCTGTGACGTCTTTCCTGTTGTATTTGCGGATCGGGCATTTGCGTCATTATACGTTGCACCGTCTGTTCTGGATGACCACAGTTCGCATACTTCTGGAGGGTTTTCAAGTTTATATTTGTTGCATCAGGTATCCGCATCTGCTGCCATTGTCTGTGCAGTGGGTGCGCTTTAGGTTGGACCGTGAGTTTCGTGGAAGATCAAACCCAGGGGATCTTCTGCGTTGGGTCTTTCACAACACGGTGTTCTTTTGAACTCCTTTCAGCTCCCCTGGGCTTGCACGGGTGGTCAATTTCAGAGTGGAGGTAGACAGTGACCTCTGCTTACCCGAGAGACAGACAGACAGACGTTGTGAGCTTAGTTTCCTCTGGCTACTGGCTGCATTAGCTCCCACGCGGCTCCATGGGAAAAGAGTGGCAATTACAATCCTCAACTCCACAGCAGCAGTCAGCCATCCATCAACCCATCGCGACTAATTATTCCTCTTATAATTAGGAACGCCAACAATTAACTGGGTTTCCGGAGCACGAGATCCCTCTGGGAGATGGAGAGAAGGGTGAGGTGGAATCAAGGTAGAAGTGGTGGTGGTGGTGGTCAATATACAACTCTTAGGAAGCCATTGAAAAAAATAAACATATACAACGAAGATGAATGGGCAGATCGGCTGGAGAATATAAACAGAAAGAAAGAGATATGAGTTGGGAGTGGAATGCCTATAGCAGCAGATTGTACAACTTGTAGCAGCAGTTAGGTTCATAAAGCCTAATTCTAGATTTGAAGCTTTCGTGACTGCAAGGCTTCATACTCTTAGGTTTTTTCTGTAAATTCACGTAGGTAAAAAATAAAATTTAAATTAATAAAAGTAAAATGAAAATTCACGACGTTTCAGAGGCAACACAAGCTTCCGTCTTCAGGTGGAACCGTCACAGCACGATTGCTGTATCAACTAAAGAGACATTCTAAGAGACCGACCTTGTATATATACTGGTTGAGGGGGGGAGGAGCCAAGGTAGGCCCCTGGATCGGAGTTTTGTATTATTATTATTGTGAGGTTGGTGCGGCTGAAGCTGCTGCTAGGCATGAGCCTTTGTTGTGTAGACTGGTTGAACTGGGTGGTGCCAGAGTTGTTAAGGTGCGGCTGCTGCAAATGGGACTGGGCATATGATTTACTGAAGCTAGTTCAGGCTTCCTTGAGGCCTAGTGGGGGCCTGCTGCACAGGCCAACTGATCTACAAGAATTGTGTAAGAAAGTCACGTTCTGTGAGCGTCAACATATCAACTACTTACTGGTGATATTAAACAACTTCTAAATCATAACAATTTAAACTACGTTTTTATTTTACCAGGTATACAGAGCTATCTAGTAGCTCTTTTTCACAAGTGACCTGGCCATCACGAATTATAGCTCAACGAAGTGGCTTATCGTGTGGAAGTTTATATCAGCCAAATATTCGAAACGCGTGTTGTTGATTCTAAATGTGGAAGGAAAAACCGGAGGACCCGGAGAAAAGTCCACGCATACACCGGGAGAGACAAATATAGAACAAGTGTCAGTGTCGGGATTGAACCCAGGACCTCCTCTATACCAGGCCACAAATGATAGCCTCAACGAAGTGGCTTATCGTGTGGACATTTATTTATATCAGCCAAATAAAATACACGTTACACCCCCCACTCCTTAATTCGGTGGTGCCGCTGCTGCTGAAGCATCAACAACAACCAGCGCACGGTCGTTTCAAACGCGACAGCTTAATCGATTGGCTGCTGTGTCCGGTGGAGGAGGGGTACACGACACACGCACACATGTTTTTTTTAATAACTTGCGCGATCTGACGCAAATCGTCGTGTGTGCTTTGTGGTCGACGGTGGAAATGCGGGGCCTGGACGACTCGAGGCAACGCCTTGGGTTGGTGGAGATACACGCAGGCGGAGTCAACCCCCACTCGTGTGTGTCTGTGTGTCGTGAGTCACTCGTAAGCGTGGGGAGCGGTGGTGTAGCGGTTAGCGCTATGCTGCGCTATGAACCCGGCGATCCGAGTTCGATTCCCGCTCATGGCCAACATCAGTGACGATTATCTGAACCGGTCGTGGGCTTCCCCTGGGTCGACTCAGCCTCAAATGAGTACCTGGTGTGCTGTGTAAACTTCGCCACTGGGGAGACAAAAACGGCCGGCCGTAGTGTTGGCCACCCACCCACTCGTGTATCTACCGGCCTTAATAGGTGCTCGCTAACAGCACTGGCCCCAATAGTCTGTTAAGGCTAAACGGGGTAATCTTTGTCTTTATTTTTTGTGAAGTGAGTTTTAATGGAGGTTTGCAAAAAGCCAAAATTCTAACTAAACCGTTGTCACCACATCGTTTTTTTTTCGATTTAAAGCTTTCGTGACTGCAGGGATTCATCTTCTTGGTTCTTTCGGTAAAGTCACGTAGAATGGAAATAATAAAATAATAAAGATAAAACATAATAGAATAATAAAAATAAAACATAATAAAAAACAATAACATAATTATTTTATCATGTTTTATTTTTATTATTTTATTATTTCCATTCTACGTGACTTTACCGAAAGAACCAAGAAGACACATCGTTTTTGTTGTTGGTGATGCAATCGTCAACGTCAGTGATTGGACTGAGACCTTCAGTTGGCTACGAGTTGCGGCCCCTTTGACACAAAACACTTAATGATGCGATTAGGTGCCGTCCACAAATGACGTCATGCACCTAGGGGGGGGGGGGGTCAGGCATTTGTGACGATGTGTGACGGGGGGGGGGGGGTGAGAAATGTGACGTCACATCAAAATGCGCAACTTTAAATAAATATAGACAACACGTTCTACTTAGTTAAATGGACTTTTTGATAAATTATTTCTCCTACAACATCAGAGTGCAGCACCACATTAAATACGCACTATAATGACAATAGTTTAAAGCGATTTGAAGCATGTTAAAACAAATTTGGGGTAGGGGGCAGAGTTTGTGACGTCATATTTGAGGGGAGGTCTGACTTTTTGTGACGTCGTGTGACAAAGGGGGGGGGGGGTTCAAATTCATCCAAAATCGCGTGACGTCATTTATGGACGGCCCCTTAGGCAAGACGAGCCGCGCTGTATATAATAGCCTAGGTGCGACGGTGCGAGACACATCTAAATATTGCGGCACCACCGCAATATTTGAAGCTGATAATGTTGTAACTACGCCACTGGCTGAGAAGCCAGCCTACCAAATCTGGGTCGTGAACTCCGGATCTTAGCATTGGTGGCTCGTTGGATGCAACGGCCGTCATGGACCCCTCCCGAACGACGCGGCCGCTTCCCAAACCGGCCTCTCCTCTCGAAAGCGAATGTCCTCACGCGTTCAAGACCTCTCAATGAGATTCATCCCTGCCTGTCACTACACATCCGCCTGACAAATAATCCAGCAGAGCGGCACTCAGGAAAATCCAGTGACAGTTATTGGGCAGTTATCGGTGAGCTATTGATTAGTTATTGTGACAATCACATTCGCTGAACTCCAGACAGGTTAATAGCGGTCATTACAGCCCTGCCACTTTGTGGGGAAGTCAACAGGGGCTTCAGAAAAAAATTGATAGGCTCGCCCCCGCCATAGGAATGTGGAATTTCCACCACTCGCTCAGGGCTGCAAATTAGAGATGAGCACCACCTCAATGCTCATTTGAGCATGATATCTCTCTGACTTTGAATAATTATAATACAGTGGCAACTCACTCACAAAAGTTATCCTCCACTCTGCGTATTCGTTTAAAGTGCCTTTGTAAAATTTTTGTGTGAAATCTTTGACGCAGTGACCTTTTGATTATTGTTTTGATCGTGGATGTAAAGAGAAGTGCCTGAAGCGTGTCTGTCTGGTGAACTTCTTTCACACCGTATGTAGTCAACCTTGCTAATCGGAGGTGCGGGGGGAAGGACAAGGACATGCCTACACAAGCGCAGGAGAGAAACACTCCTCACTTGCGAGGTTGACCGGAGCACTGGGAATTGAACCCAGGCTCTCAGAAGTCACGATAGCAGAGGTCGCAGCTGGGTACTCGATACCCGTACACTACCCGTACCCGTATCGGGTAGGGTACGGGTACGGCCGGGTATTGGTACGGGTACCCGTTTGCGACCCTGGTGCGGCCGGGTACGGGTACGGATAAGGAATCAAAACCCGTTTGCAACCTTTGCCCGATAGACTCAGAGCTTAAAACTTCTCTCACCGCACGTTATAACAACCCAGCATAGAGCAGCAGTCGGGTTGATTGACGATCCAGCACTCACTCGTTCACTCCGGTGGCTTGCTCGCTCAGCGGCGGTCAGTCACCTCCTAATCGCTCTGCTATTGCTACTGCCATCCACTGATGCCATTCCCTTGAACTTGACTCGTTGAACTCCCACGCTTTAAATTTTGATTTAAAGCCTTCGTGACTGCAGGGATTCATCTTCTTGGTTTTTCGGTAAAGTCACGTAGAAGGGAAGTAATAAAATAATAAAAATAAAACATAATAAAATAATTCTCACGACGTTTCGGCTACAACGCAAGCAGCCGTCTTCAGGTGAAGAATGAGACACTGCCAAGCTAGGAGCTTATATATAAGCTGAGTTGGAGGTGGAAGAAGAGCGCCTTAACAAAGAATGTGCATATCAAGAGTAATTTAGCATATTCATGGGAAATGCGTAGGAGGTGGGCAGGGGGGTTTCAAAGTCATATTATGCCCATGCATTATGCAGGATCAGCAGCACCAAAGGAAGGGGGGTAGCATTAACAAAGGGAGGGCATGTTAATAGTATGTAGAAGCAATGAAACATGTGAATGGGAGAACGGTGGCAGGAGACCCGCAGCGGAGCAAATAATGCATTCCCTGTGGAGAACACATGATACGCTTTGTGTGGCCCAGATGCGTCGGTCCAGGCCCCCTTGTGAATGTCGCGTCCGTTTAAATGCGGGGCACCTCTGCGCGCGTCCATTTGCCGCGTCGCTCGTCCCTTGCTGGCAAAGCGTTGATAGCGTTGTTAACCTTCTTGGTTCTTTCGGTAAAGTCACGTAGAAGGGAAATAATAAAATAATAAAAATTAAACATAATAAAATACAATTCTCACGACGTTTCGGCCACAACGCAAGCAGCCGTCCTCAGGTGAAGAACAGGTCTGTCGGAAAGACAGCGTCTGAATGAACACCACCAAGCTTGGCAGCGTTTATTTAAGCTGGGTTGGAGGAGGAAGGGCGCCTTGACAAAGGAATTTGCATATCAACAGAGGAATTTAGCATATTTATGGCAAATGCAGATATGGGACTAGTTACTACTTGTGGAATGCGTAGGAGGTAGGGGGGGGGTCTCAAAGTCATATTATTCCCGTGCATTATGTAGGATTATCAGCAACTTGCGTTGTGGCCGAAACGTCGTGAGAATTGTATTTTATTATGTTTTATTTTTATTATTTTATTATTTCCCTTCTACGTGACTTTACCGAAAGAACCAAGAAGTTGTTAGCGTTGTTGACGCTCGGCGAAACCCATCAGCGCGCCGTGAACAGCAGGCTTGGCGCAAGCACGAGATGCTCTGCAACAGGACGGAACGAATCCGCGACAGGGTAAGTGATCAACTATATTAATGTTCAGAAACAGAACGAGTGATACATTATATTAATGCACAGGGACAGGTAGAATGATAATGTTAATGCCCATCGACAATGAATGATAGGTTATCGTAATGCTCAGTGACATAATGAATGATAAATTATGTTAATACTCAGGGGCAGATTGAATGATATATATTAATAATAAGGCACAGAATCAATGATACATTATGTACATCATTAGGGACAGAATGAATGATAAATTATGCTAATGCTCAGGGAAGCCACTCGTCGTCAACGGGGGGGGGGGGGGGGGGGGGCTAACAGCAGGCATTGCTGCACCGATAAAAATTGTGTCTGCTCAATCACCGCTCGATCACATAGATAGACATATTCAACATGTCCTCGCTCAATCACTAATCGATCACATAGTTAGACGTATTAAAAATGTCACAGCTCAATCACTAATCGATCACATAGTTAGACGTATTAAAATACCATAGCTCAATCACTAATCGATCACATAGATAGACTATTAAAAATTCCATGGCTCGCATCACTGCTCGGTCACATAGATAGACGTATTCAAAATTCCATAGCTCAATCACTAATCGATCACATAGTTAGACGTATTCAACATGTCATAGCTCACATCACAGATAGATCACATAGATAGACATATTCAACATGTCATAGTTCACATCACAAATAGATCACATAGATAGACGTATTCAACTTGTCATAGCTCACATCACAGATAGATCTCATAGATATACATATTCAACATGTCATAGCTCACATCACAGATAGATCACACAGATAGACATATTCAACATGTCATAGCTCACATCACAGATAGATCACATAGATAGACATATTCAACATGTCATAGCTCACATCACAGATAGATCACATAGATAGACATTTTCAACATGTCATAGCTCACATCACAAATAGATCACATAGATAGACATATTCAACATGTCATAGCTCACATCACAGATAGATCACATAGTAGACATATTCAACATGTCATAGCTCACATCACAGATAGATCTCATAGATATACATATTCAACATGTCATAGCTCACATCACAGATAGATCACACAGATAGACATATTCAACATGTCATAGCTCACATCACAGATAGATCACATAGATAGACATATTCAACATGTCATAGCTCACATCACAGATAGATCACATAGATAGACATATTCAACATGTCATAGCTCACATCACAAATAGATCACATAGATAGACATATTCAACATGTCATAGCTCACATCACAGATAGATCACATAGTAGACATATTCAACATGTCATAGCTCACATCACAGATAGATCACATAGATAGACATATTCAACTTGTCATAGCTCACATCACAGATAGATCACATAGATAGACATATTCAACATGTCATAGCTCACATCACAAATAGATCACATAGATAGACATATTCAACATGTCATAGCTCACATCACAGATAGATCACATAGTAGACATATTCAACATGTCATAGCTCACATCACAGATAGATCACATAGATAGACATATTCAACATGTCCTCGCTCAATCACTGATCGATCACATAGATAGACGTATTCAACATGTCCTGCTCAATCACTAATCGATCACATAGTTAGACATATTCAACATGTCATAGCTCACATCACAGATAGATCACATAGATAGACGTATTCAACATGTCCTGCTCAATCACAGATAGATCACATAGATAGACATATTCAACATGTCATAGCTCACATCACAGATAGATCACATAGATAGACATATTCAACATGTCATAGCTCACATCACAGATAGATCACACAGATAGACATATTCAACATGTCCTCGCTCAATCACAGATAGATCACATAGATAGACATATTCAACATGTCATAGCTCACATCACAGATCGATCACATAGATAAACATATTCAACATGTCATAGCTCACATCACAGATAGATCACATAGATAGACATATTCAACATGTCCTCGCTCAATCACAGATAGAACACATAGACACTCATATTCAACATGTCCTGCTCAATCACAGATAGATCACATAGACACTCATATTCAACATGTCCTGCTCAATCACAGATAGATCACATAGACACTCATATTCAACATGTCCTGCTCAATCACAGATAGATCACATAGAATAATCTATTAACATGTCATAGGTCGACCACTGTTCAATCACATAGATACACGCATCCACAATGCTATAAATTTCGATTTAAAGCTTTCGTAACTGCAGGAATTCATATTCTTGGTTCTTTCGGTAAAGTCACGTAGAAGGGAAATAATAAAATAATATAAATATAAAACAATAAAAATGTTCACGACGTTTCGACTGCAACACAAGCAATCATCATCAGGTGTGAAATCCACAGCAAGACATTTTTATTTTATTTTTAAAATTTATATTATTTTATTATTTCCCTTCTATGTGACTTTACCGAAAGAACTAAGAACACAACGCTATAGTTCTGTTTCATAGACATGTAATCAAAATGTCGAATGCTGTTCTCCCCACACTCCCTGGAACCGCTGACTCCTTCATTCTCCCCTATTGCATTGTTTGTAAAATATTTCCAGTCCAGTCATGTTTTTAATGCCATGCTAAGTAATGGCAATCTGATCAAACAATGAAACACAGAGGCAATCGCACGAGATTGCCACTGCCCGCATTTATCAATCCGATTAGTTCAAGTTCATTTATTAGGCATAGCCCTGTGAGCCATTCGGCTCTTGAATCGGGTGCAACCGCAACAAACAAAAAAACAAAAACATGAACACGAAAACATCTTAAAGTGACTATGTGCAAACAGAAAATCTAAGAAAAGACGGCAAAATATTGCAGAAAAAGCACCGTACACCAACACTGTGTTCAAAAATCCCAGTGGGATGCAAGTCAAACAACAACAACAACCACAAGACAACTTAGATTAAGGCCATCAGTCTAATTCTGTACTACAACAAACAAACATGGCCAAACCAAAAACTTTTCGAAAATCACCAAGATAAAGCCATAAAAGCAATGAAACAGTGATCATAGGAACTGTGACCAAATTTTCACAATAAACGACGTAAACAACATGTATTACCAAACTCTGCAGCCATAGCTGGCTGCATGAATCACTCCTCAACAGCAGGAGCATCAGTCGGAGTGTCATTAGAATACCGCTTTATATGTGACGTGTTCCCTTGCCACCACTGCAATATGCCTCATCGTCATTAAGACTCATCAGCTGATTCGTGCCCACCAGGGCCTGCCAAGGAGAAACCCGCGTGAGCCCGTGAATGACACCAGCAGCATTACTCCAAACACGCCGTCGCGAGGATTCAAACGAACGCATAGATTTGCAACTACGCACTCTGGGCAAGACGCTCACTGGAGCGTCGCGCTGAAGGAAACGCAATCACAATGATCGGCGCGCGGTGGGCTACCTCGTAATATTTTTCCCTTCTCGTAAACGTGTTTGTCTCTCCATATCGGCGACCGTGCTGGGATTCCATCTCGAGTAAGAGGAGATCGCACGCAGAGCCGCATGCAGAGCGGCGCACGGTGATTACAGTCAATTTAGCGCAAAGGTTGCTTAAGACGAATTGATTTGTTTTCTTTCCCCAGCGGTAGCCTGCCCGCCCGCCTGCTCCCGGATGATTGCGGTTGGGAATCCAGCAGTCCGCCCTGGTTAAATACCGTTCAACTGCATTCGTCGTCAAGGACGACGGGCGATCCGCTTCACGGTGGACGTGATGGGAAGCTCCTGCGGTATACTTGAACTTTGGGAGCACAGCAATTGTCGCCCGCGACCGCCCCCCCATGGAAAAAAACACTTGGCAGGACCCTCCTGAAAAAGCCATCCTGAGACTCGGTGAGGCTTTCCTCGGTGAACGAGTGTAAGGCTCGTGTCGCCAGGTGCACAGTCAACGTCAGGTCCAAGTTTCTCTCCCTGCCAGAGGTGGTGACTGCGTGGCTCAGAGGTCAGGGCGCTGAGCTGCTGAGGGCCTAGGTTCCAATCCGGGTCTCGACCGCCCACCCGTGGTTCAACTGGATTCACAGGCGTAGCGAGTAGAATTGGCTTTGGCATTCCTGGCCACGACGCGCATCATCGGCACGCAAAAGGCAACAGAAACATCTGGTTTTCATCTTCTTGGTTCTTTCGGTAAAGTCACGTAGAAGGGAAATAATAAAATAATAAAAATAAAACATTATAAATAATTATCACGACGTTTCGGCCACAACGCAAGCAGCCGTCCTCAGGTGAAGAACAGGTCTATCGGAAAGACAGGACGGCTGCTTGCGTTGTCGCCGAAACGTCGTGAGAATTATTTTATTATGTAGAATTTGTATTATTTAATTATTTCCCTTCCACGTGACTTTACCGAAGAGAACCAAGAAGATGATTCCCTGCCATTCACGAAAGCTTTCAATCGGAAATCTGGTTTTCAGATTCGTCGAATAAATAGACTGCGCGGCCATTCACACGGATGCCTCAAGTCAAGAGCCGGTGGCTTTAGTTTTATCAATATAATCTGCCCCCCCCCCCCCCCCAAAAAAAAGTAATCAGGTGCCTTCATCTACCAACGCGCGCATCGCGTGTCCTTTAGAGACCACGCGTCGATGTTCGGAGACGAGTTTTCGAGACGCGAGCAACACGCTTGGCACGTGCCGACCACGAGAAAGCGCTACTTAGGAGCAGTTCTCCGCGGCAGCATCTCACAACTTGCTTCATCAGAAGAGTTGGTTACGAAGGACTCTTGAAATAGTTCTCGCGCTACGGGGGTTTTTTGTATTTATTACGAGTGTGAGCTCGCGGTGTGATGATGTGACGAGAGTCTAATTTACGCGTCTTTGTTACGGGCGCTGGAAAACCGCCACCACTGTTCGAGAGATACGATTAGTTGCGTCCGCAAAATGTGCACGCAACAACAGCAACAGCAGCGAAAGCACACGGGATTATAATTGCTATGACTTTGTAGCTTGCCACCAAGGCCACTAAATGCAATCGCAAAGTGTTATTCATCTTTCCAAAATAAAAAATGAAATTGTGTTAGATTGCGTAAACATAAACATGTCGTTAACCCACCGCTATGCAACACAGTCAATTAGTCGGGTTTGTCACGTGAACAAAACGCGCTAATTGGTTACTACTTCAGAAAATCGGTGTGATTTCGCTGGTGATTACAACAACCATCTTCATCGGGTGACTTGCCAGAATCGGTGTGATGAGTGGGGAACGCGGTACTCTTTGGCGGATTACTAAATGCGGGCAGTGGCAATTCCGTGCGATCGCCTCTGTGTTTCATTGTGTGATCAGCTTACCATTGAATTTCGACTTAAAGCTTTCGTGACTGCAGGGATTCATCTTCTTGGTTCTTTCGGCAAGCAGCCGTCCTGCTTGCGTTGTGGCCGAAACGTCGTGAGAATTGTTTTACTATGTTTTATTTTTATTATTTTATTACTTCCCTTCTACGTGACTTTACCGAAAGAACCAAGAAGAGGAGCTTACCGTTGCTTAGCATGCGCCATTAAAATACTGCCTATGATTATTTGCCATTGAAAAACATGACCGGACTGCAAATATGTTTTACAAACAACGCAATCAGGTGAATGAACGAGTCAGCGGCTCGAGAGAGTGTGGAGACAACAGCAGCAGCAGCCGCAACTGCTCAGTAATCGACCTGATCGACATTTTGAACACGTGTGTCTACGTGATCGAAGAGTGATCGAACTATCATATGTTTAATATTTCCAGCACAGGAATCGATCACTACTCAATCACATCGACACTCGATTTAAAAATGTCATCGCTCGATCACGTAGATACACGTATTCCAAATATTATAGTTTGATCACTCGTCGATATAGTAGTACTACTAGTATTCTATTTGTCAGGTAAATCCCACTGAGCTATCATCTATTTTTTACAGAAGCGACCTGGCCACGCGTGATGATATTTCATAATCGCAGTGGTTGATAGCGTCATCATCACCATCACACGCGGGAATTTATAGTAACCGCCGAATCACTGAAATGCGCGTTGTTTCTAAATATGTATGGAATCGGGCAAAACCGGAGGAACGATCCATGCGACTACCACGGGGGGGGGGGAGAGAGAGAGAAACACGCGGACTGCAAATATACAACAACATGCATCGCCAGGGTCCGGGATCGAACCCACTGCCTACTGCGCAGCAGGCGAGGGAGATAGCTCCCCCTCGCCACCGTACTCCTGCTGAATGACAAAGATCCCCCGTATAGCCCGAACAGACTGTTGAGGGCAAATGCCTCTAGCGAGCACCGCCTATGAAGGCCGGCACGGCACACAAGGGGGTGCATGGCCAACACCACGCCCGGACCGCCTTCGTCGCCGTAGTGACGATGTTTACACACCGCATCAGATACCTATTTGAGGCTGAGTCGACCTAAGGGGAGGCCCAGGACCGGTTCAGATAATGTTGGCCGTGAGCGGGAATCGAACTCGGAGCGCAGCGCTGACCGCTGCACCACCGCTCCCTCACACGCGCGTGCACACGTGCGTGACTCCGCAAGAGGCAGGGCCTGCGAATGGGACGGATTCGTCTCCGTCGATCTGACCTTCATAAACGTCGCGGAGATGGATGGACGGACGGATGGACGGACAGGCCGACGGAGGGATACGCGGACAGACAAGGGTCGATTGGCATGCAGACAGACTTGCAAATGCGTACATATTTACAGCGTTGTGGCAGAGAAAACCGGCTTGCAAAATAAACATTTATTTAGATATATACATTTCATCGGTTTCTTTTTATGAATGCAATTTACAGGGATACAATTTGCACCTAACGTTCGGACGTTGTGATAAGACGAGCTCGTGCAGTTATTTGTTGAGTGAAACCGATTGTTTCGGGGTGCGCCACGCTGTTTGAACCTCTCACCCACCTGAGTTGGATTCTCGGCCACGGCCAAAAGATCAGTGGCAGTGACATCTGAACGGGGTCCGTGGTGGCCCCTTCAGCAACTTGCACTGGACCAGCGCGGTGAAGTATGGTCAAACAACCCCCGTGACCGACACAGCGCCAGGAAACCTTCGCCCAGCAATGAATATGGCAATGCGCTGCGAATTCTAATTATGTTTTGTATCGATCCTAACGCTGATGATGCACGCATCGAATTGCGTGCAACAATCACTTAATCAGTGTTTATGAAAATTAAAGTCACCGCTCCAAATGGCGGAGCCTCCCACCGATGAACAGATGTACAGATAATTTCTCTTGTTGTGCTACTGCCTTGCTCCAGCTTGCATTCAGAGTCCAAACTCGGCATGAATATATCATTGAGTTTGTTATGCAACGTATATACTGTACTTTATTTTTGTTGTACGTTAATTTTGCGTGCGTGACTTTCTCACCTTTTAATTATTTTGAACTCCCATCGATTTTTGTTGATGTTGTTGCATTATTTGTTGTCGTAAGTTGCTGGCCCGCCCCTGCTGGACATCTGTGAAAAAGAGATTAATAGCTCATCGGATTTCACCAGTTTTGTTCATAAATAAAGGGATTCGTCGGGTTAGATCGCGCAATTATAAACGTGTCGTTAAACCCTCCACCACCCGACACAGCCAATTGGTAAGGTTTGTCACCTAAACAAAACATGGCAATTCGTTACATGTTTTGATTACGTGACAAACATTATTAATTGGCTGTGTCGGGTGGTGGCGGGTTTAACGACACATTTATATTCTACGCGATATAATCCTCCCAAAAAAAAACCTCTATCATGGATAATGTTGGTCGCGAAAGCCTTCGTGTTAAACTGAGTCTCATGGTTGATCGATGTTCTGTCGCCGGGTTGATGTTGATGATGATGGCATCGGTGGTGATTTGTCACTGAACAGAGTGGGCCGCGTGAGGGCTGCTACTGCTGCCACCTGCCACTCCACATGTTCATTCTGATTCCTTTCTGCTATGTAGAGGCAAAACATAAAATCACTGATACACGGACCGCCACCGCTGTGCGAGGTTTACAAATGGATGCTACGTTTCATGACATGATGGAGATCAGGATTGCAATCATGATGGCAATCATGATGGAGATCTCGATGGCGATCACGATGTAAATCATAATGACAATCAGGATAGCAATCATGATGGCACTCATGATGGAGATCACGATGGCGATCACGATGTAAATCATAATGACAATCAGGATGGCAATCACGACGGCAATCATGATGGGAATAACGATGACAAGAATGATGATACCAATGATGACGGTCGTAATATCAATCACGATGGCAATCACGACGGCAATCATGATGGCAATCACGATAGCAATCGTGACCAATATCATAAAGTTTTTTTTTTTGTTAGATCGCGAAAATATCTAAATGTGACAATTTCATGTTCTGTTTACCTTGGCTGTGTCGGATGGTGGCGGGGTTAACGACACACCCATATATTTACGCGATCTAACACAAACACCTCTATTATGGACCAAAGATGCAATTAGCAGGAACTGGAAGAATAAAAACCTCAATTAAATATTTATTTTAATTCATCCATCCCTGGGCTGAGCATAATTCATTATAAAGCAATTAGCTGCTGCGTAATTATGCATGTGTTTGATTTCATTCTCACCCCTTTGAGCATCTGCCTTTCTATTTCCTGCTCTGGTAAAACCAAACAATAATTCCCCTTTTATCTGCACCTGTTGTAGACGATTGGTTTTCACATGAACGCCGCCGTTAATTGAAATGTGACCGCATGGGTGTGTGGTGTCGCGATTAGCGCAGCTGCACTACGAACCCGCTGAGCCGGGTTCGATTCCCGCTCACGGCCAATACCAGTGACGACTATCTGAACCGGTCCTGGGCCTTCCTTAGGTCGACTCAGCCTTAACTGAGTGGCTGGTACAGTGTCACTGGGGAGACCGACGCGGCCGGGCATGGTGCTGGCCACCCACCCCCTCGTGTGCCGTGCCTGCCTTCATAGGTGCTCGCTAACAGCACTTGCCCCAACAGTCTGTTAAGGCTATACGGGGGATCTTTGTCTTTGGTGTCTTACAATGGAACCTCAGGCTCAATCCCTGGGGGGGGGGTATGGCTCATCGCCCCATTGTTCGAGCCCAGAATTATCTTGCGGCACACGAGACGCGCCACCGGATCTGACTCACACGGCGAAGGAGCGTAAACTGGAGTTGACGCACGGACGCACGGACGCGCGCACACATCCACGCACACACTCACACAAGACAAAGTCAAAGATCGCCGCTCTAGCCTGAACGGACAGACATTTTTTCCCCTCCACGTTTAGTATCCTCATGCGTTTCGAGCATTTGCCTGCCGTGCATTTCCACGCGTAAACGACGAGCCACTTCGTTGAGCTACCATTTGTGATCGCCAGCTCGCTTCTGAAAAAGAGATACGATGTAGCGACTCAGTGGGCCGTACCTGGTAAAACAAACACGTAGCTTCGTGTTGTCGTTTAGTTTTAGACTGTTTGGGGCAAGCGCTGTTAGCGAGTAGCACCTACGAAGGAGGGGGTGGTGGCCAATGGGACGTGGGTTGGTACAGGACCCCAGCCTAAGCACCGGCCACCCCCGCTCCTAGCGGCACCGTGCTCTGTTGCAAAACAAAGACAAAGATCCCCCGTATAGCCTTAAATACTGTTGGGGCAAGCGCTGTTAGCGAGCAGCACCTATGAAGGCCGGCACGGCACACGAGGCGAGTGGGTGGCCAGCACCACGCTCGACCGCCTTTGTCTCCCCCAGTGGCGATGATTTTTACACACCGCGCAAGGTACTCATTTGATGCTGAGTCGACCAGGACCGCTTCAAATAATCGTCAGCGGTGTCAGTGGCCGTGAGCGGGACGTCGAAAGTGAGTGGGGGGCTGCCGGGTTTCGTAGCGCAGCGCTGCGCTAACCGCTGCGCCACCGCTCGACCGCGCACCGCGCGCAATGGATGCTGCGCGCGGAATCAAAGGGAGCGGGGATGGAGTGGGCGGAGGTGTCGCGTTTTGTTCTCGTAACGCGGCGGATTCACTCCGCGAAAGACGCCCCTCCCTCCCTCCATCTCTCCTCCACCCCTCGTTCCCCTCCCCCCCCGCGCTCTCTCTCCCCAACCCGCACCCTCCGCGACAAAACGCGGTGGAGTTCATCGGTGAGAACGGCGCCTCCAATTGACGACTCAATCCGTGACTCTCAAGAGAGCGAGTTCGATTCCCGCTCACGGCCACCAACACCAGCGACGATTATCTGAACCCGGCCCTATACCTCCCCCTAGCTCGACTCAGCCTAAAAAAATGAGCACCTGGTGCGGTGTGCAGTGAGCATCGCCACTGAGAAGACAAAGGCGGTCGGGCGTGGTGTTGCTTACCCACCGCGCCGTGCTACTCGATAACAGCACTTGCACCTGAGGTCAGCGGACGGCAGCTACGTGGGATTCAGTTTAACACGCGGCAGGCTTTCGCGACCAATATCATCCATAATAGAGGGGGTTTCTTTGGGTTAGATCGCGTAAATATATAAATGTGTCGTTAAAAACCGCCACCACCCGACACAGCCAACTAGTAAGGGTTGTCACGTAAACATAGCGTGGCCAAATTTCGATTTATAGCTTTCGTGACTGCAGGGATTCATCTTCTTAGTTCTTTCGGTAAAGTCACGTAGCTTATATATAAGCTCCTAGCTTGGCAGTGTCTCATTCTTCACCTGAAGACGGCTGCTTGCGTTGTAGCCGAAACGTCGTGAGAATAATTTTATTATGTTTTATTTTTATTATTTTATTATTTCCATTCTACGTGACTTTACCGAAAGAACCAAGAAGATCATTGAAGACATTGAATGCGAGGTGGAGGGAGAATGTCGAGAGAGGCCGCAGGAGTGAGAGGAATGACAGAGAGCCATGAGCGTGGATTTGAACAGCAGCAGCAGGGAGATGACAGCACGTGTGGCTGGCACGGGGGGAGGGGCAATCGAAGGGATTCGTTAGACTGGGGCTGATATAGAGTGCAAGCAAAGCAAGGAGATTACATTCGCTTGTGCAAATGTGGGACGGATGAGTTGGTTGCAGTAACATCTAATACAAGGCGAATCAAGAAAATGTGAACACGTACCTAGTACTCCTTTCAGGCTGAGTCTACCCAGGGGAGGAAGCCCAGGACCGGTTCAGATAATCGTTACTCGTGGTTTTGGTGGCCGTGGGAGGGCAATCTAACCCGGGTCGCAGGGTTCGTCGCGCAGCACGCTGACCGCTACACCACCGCTCCCCGCACAGGCGCACACACACACAGACACGAGCACACACACACAGACACACACACAGACACGAGCACACACACACAGCCACACACACAGACACGAGCACACACACAAGACACACACACAGACACGAGCACACACACAGACACGAGCACACACACACAGACACGAGCACACACACACACACAGACACGAGCACACACACAGACACGAGCACACACACACAGACACGAGCACCACACACACAGACAGACACGAGCACACACACAGACACGAGCACACACACACACACACGGACACGAGCACACACACACACACAGACACGAGCACACACACACACAGACAGACACGAGCACACACACACAGACACGAGCACACACACACACAGACACACACACACACGAGCACACACACACAGACACGAGCACACACACACAGACACGAGCAACACACACAGACACGAGCACACACATACAGACACGAGCACACACACACACAGACACGAGCACACACACACACACACGGACACGGACACAACGACGAGCACACACACACACAGACACGAGCACACACACACACAGACAGACACGAGCACACACACACAGACACGAGCACACACACACACAGACACACACACACACGAGCACACACACACAGACACGAGCACACACACACAGACACGAGCACACACACACAGACACGAGCACACACATACAGACACGAGCACACACACACAGACACGAGCACACACACACACAGACACGCGCACACACACAGACACGAGCACACACACACAGACACATAGACACGAGCACACACACACAGACACACACATACAGACACGAGCAGACACACACAGACACGCGCACACACACACAAAGACACGAGCAGACACACACAGACACGCGCACACACACACACTGACACGCGCACACACACACACAGACACGCGCACACACACGCACGCGCACACCTCCCGTGCTGTGCACGCGCCATCCCGAGGAGGAGCAGCAGCAGCAGTGATTACCCGTGACCCCTAATGAGTCATTGATGGAATTTGCCTCCGCGTGCAACCCCCGAACCGATGACCGCGACCCAATCGTTAGAGCGGCGGTGGTAACCCGAGGGGGTGGGGTGGGGGGTTGTGGTGTGGGGTGGGGAGCTCAGAGGGCGAGGGAAATTGTCGGGGTAGGAGAGCGGTGCCTGGCTGTGTGGCTCAGCTACCGGTGACGCTGTCACTCACTCCGCTCTCTCTCTCTCCTCCCCTCGCGCTCTCTCTCTTTGATGTCACCCAGCCGCGGCTGTCATCGGGCAGTTTGGCGTCAAAACCCAGGGGACAGCTCCCCCCCCAGCAGGCCAGCTCACCCCGCAGAGAGCAGCGAACACGTAGCTAGTTGATAACGAATCCCATCATGAACTCAAGATGTGTCCGTTGTTGTAACTTAAATCTCGACTTAAAGCTTTCGTGACTGTAAGAATTCATACTCGTTGGGTCTATCGGCGAAGTCACGTAGATAGGAAAATAAGAATTAAAATCAAGTGAATAAAAATAATACAAATATTTTTTTATTAAATTTATATTATAAAATCTAATATTTTATTTGTATTAACTTTATATTTTTATTAAGAGTATTATTGTAACTTGCTGACCCCCCCCCCACCCTCACCCCTTTCCGCTACTGGACATGTGAAACAGAGCTTCATAGCTCATCGGATTCCCCGAGTCTAAATAAAGATTCTGCTTCTGATTAAATTGTTTTACATTGAGGTGGAGCGGAGTAATGTTTATTTCATTAGTTTACTACCCGTAATTCTCCACAATACCTCACTATACTGTTGGAAACTTAACGGCGCCACGGGGAAGTGGTCCGCATAACCGTTGCCAAATACGGGACCACGATTTAGAGGCTAAGGAGCCGTCCATAAATGACGTCACGCACCTAGGGGGGGGGGGTCAGACATTTGTGACGATGTGTGACGAGGAGGGGGGTGGGGGGTGAGAAATGTGACGTCCGTAAAAATGCGCGACTTTAAATGAATACTAGCTGTACTACCCGGCTTCGCCCGGGACTTGTATCCACCACGGCCGGCCGCCTTTGTCTCCCCAGTGGCGATGTTAATACGCCACAGCAGTTACTCGTTTGAGGCTGAGTCGACCTAGGGGAGGTTCAAATAATGGTCACCGGTGGTGGCCGTGAGCGGGAATCGAACTGGGTTCGCCGGGTTAGTAGCGCAGCGTAGCGTTAAGCACTACACCCACCGCTCCTCACACACCACACACGCACAGACACACACACAGACACACACACACAGACACACACACACAGACACAGGCAGCACGCTAAGCACTACACTACCGTTCCCCCTACACAACACGCGCGCGCGTCCATAGCTACACATACACGCGCTTGCTGCAGACACACACGACTTTCAGGGTGCGTACGGCAGTAAACAACTGAAATAATAAAGCGGCAATGCTGCGCAAGGAACGCCTTAGACCTGCAACACATTTGTGTAATGCGAGCGTAAACACACAAACACATACAAACACATACACAATACACACACACATACATGCAGACACACAGACAGACACATAACACACATACATACACACACATACATACACGGAAACACATACATAGACACACACATACATACACACAAACACATGCACACACGTACATACACACATCCATACAGACACGCAGACATACACATAAAGACATACAAATAAACCCACATACATACACACACACATACACACAAACACATACACATACATATACACATACATACAGACACACAGACATACACATAAACACATACACACATAGACATGACCCGGCTTCGCCCAGGACTTGAATCCACGATGCCCGGCCGCCTTTGTCTCCCCAGTGACGATGTTCACACACGACAGCAGTTACGCGTTTGAGGCTGAGTCGACCTAGGGGAGGCCCAGGTCCGTTTAAAATAATCGTCAGCGGTGGTGGGCGTGAGTTGGAATCGAACTGGGGGCGCTCAACCAGCTTAATGACTATTTGTACAAAGAACATATAAAGAATCGATTATAATAAGCAGGCAACAGTCCACATTATAGACTGCCAGTACACGCACTCAGCTTCATAAGCAGGCTAGAGTGTACATGATAGAGTGGCAGTACGCTCACCGAGCTTAATAAGCAGGCTACAGTTTACATGATAGACTGGCAGTACGCTGACCCAGCTTAATGACTATTTGTACAGTGAACATTTAAGTAATCGATTGTTGGCGCGTTGGGTTTAAAAGTAATATTAATTGCACACATTGTGGTGGGGGTGGAGTGAAGAGTACGAAAAACTTTGATGAATTTACCTCAGAGTGGCGTGGTGGGTGTCGAGGCCTAGTAGCGTGCAGAGCCTGCGGCCTCGCCAAAATTGGGCACCCGACAGAGGCAGGGTACGGGTGGCGTTCCTTCCCCCCCCCTCAGCGCTCCAACAATACTGTGTAATGGCTATTATTTAATTATTTACGGAGCCTATGAAAGTGGCGAAGGCGTGGCTAGCCATTGGCAGGGGCAACCGCCGTCCAATGAAAGTGCAGCCCTTGGCGAAGGCGTCGCTAGCCGTTGCCAGGTCCAATGAAAGCGGCGAAGGCGTCGCTAGCCGTTGGCAGGGGCAACCGGCGTCCAATGAAAGTGCGTATGGTCCGGAGACACACAGACACACAGACAGACAGATAGACAGACAGATTCGCGATTTTATATATATAGATAGACAACACGTTCTACTTAATTAAATAGACGTTTTAATAAATGTTTTCTCCTACAACATCAGAGTGCAGCGCCACATTAAATACGCACTACAATGACAATAGTTTAAAGCGATTTGAAGCATGTTTTATTTTTTTTGGTGGGGGGGGCAGAGCTTTGTGACGTCATATTTGAGGGGAGGTCTGTCTTTTTATGACGCCGTGCAACGAAAGGGGGGGGGGGGGGTAAAAAATCGTCCAAAATTGCGTGACGTCATTTATGGACGGCCCCTAATTCGATTTTAACAATAACAACAACAACAAAACGCAGTTGGTTGGGGGGCGGAGTGGTTCGTGAGAAGGAAAATATTTTTTGACGGTCTCCGAGTCCAGAAACGTCGGGGATGCAGCCCTATTAAACGATTCAAATTTGTTCTGCCCGTCTGAGAAAAAGAATCGGATTTTGCTCCTTTCCGGCAATAATCACAGGAGGTGTTGAGATGTTCAAACGCCAGTAGACAACTTTATTGCTGGTTTCGTCAAGGAGGATGAGCCGTCAGGCGGTCGCTGCATCGCACGCTTTGAGATGCGCTTCCGGGTTGGGGGCCGTCTGGAACGCTCTTCCTTCCCAAATTAGGAAGCCACTATTCACTTTTAAATGAAGATTGTAAACGAATTTCTGTTTGCGTTCATTTCATTTGTCCTTCCACCCGCACATACCATTAGCACGGTTGGCTGCGTACGGTGCGAAAGAAGTTCGAAACACATACATCACGTCTGCATTAACCACGCATCTATGCTTGTGGTAAAACGTACAAACATGCTTTGATAATAATGTCCTTGAAACTGATTGGCCTACACCAGAGACAGCCTCCTTCATGGCTCTGTCTCACCAGTATTATTAAAGGTTAAAGCCGATTATTATTATTTCACCGTTATGTTACGCTAGGCATTTGGAGCCGATGCTCTGCAATGAATACAAAAACACAGATACTCCCTCAACCGATGCTGCATTGAGGGTTACAGAGAAAGCCAATACCAAACCAAATACACCCACATTTTGATTTAAAGCTTTCGTGACTGCAGGGATTCATCTTCTTGGTTCTTTCGGTAAAGTCACGTAGAAGGGAAATAATAAATAATGAAAATAAAACATAATAAAATACAATTCTCACGATGTTTCGGCCACAACGCAAGCAGCCATCCTCAGGTGAAGAACATGGCTGTCGGAAAGACAGCGTCTGAACAGCGAAACGTCGTGAGAATTGTATTTTATTATGTTTTTTATTTTATTATTTCCCTTCTACGTGACTTTACCGAAACAACCAAGAAGATATATACACCCAGTGAACCAGAGGCTTGGGGTTGATTCTCAGCTGAAATCACCGGATGTCAAAGCTGTGAATGTGACTCAAAGACTCGAAAACTGCTGCGCTGGCAGTGGCACAAATAACAACAACAACGACCACAGATAACAAAATAAATCAACACTTTCGCCAAAGCACACCGCCTGTAAAGGAAGGAAAATTCTGTCCAGGATGCATTAATACGCGGATTATGCTAATTAGGGTTTAATTGACCTGCCTGCAGCTGTTCTACCCATAATGCAGTGCCAGCAAAATGTTTCTATTTTAAACAATCGCTACAACTACATTTATTTAGGAGTAGCATTAGCATGATTGTTGTTGATGATGGGGTTGTCTGTTACTCAAAAGCTACTAATAGGGTAAATATTAAGTGGCCGATGTAAAACCTGGTCATCAAAAACATGTGCTTAAAAATGTAATTCTTATCAGGCCTCATGGTCTTCTTGGTTCTTTCGGTAAAGTCACGTAGAAGGGAAATCATTATAATATTATTATATTATTTTATTATGTTTTATTTTTATTATTTTATTATTTCCCTTCTACGTGACTTTACCGAAAGAACCAAGAAGATGAATCCCTGCAGTCACGAAAGCTTTAAATCGAAATTTAGGCCTCATGGTGTGAAGTGCGGTCTCCAACTCGTATTATCCATTCCATTTCTCTGGCATCTCTATTTTTGTGCCATGAAGGGCCATTGTCCGAAACGTCTCTTTTCATATATATTTTTTTCCTTGAAATGCCACACTGTTATATACTAACGTGTGAAGTATTTTTTTTGTCAAAAACAGAGCAATGGACTTCTCGAACCAGAAAAAAAAGATTGTACAAACATCGTTACAATCGTATAATGATTGTTTATAGATTCAAAACTCAATTCGTGAGAACTGCTTATTGTCTTTAGTTTGTTGTCCTTCCCCGCACCTCCGATTAACAAGGCTGGCTATGTACGGCGCGAAAGAAGTTCAACGTATACATGTGTAGAGGAGTAAAATGGAGACGTGACGTCAGGTGTGCCGTTCAGTGCGATGACGTCACGTCTCTTAGGGTACTTAAGGGACGTAAGCGGGGTCATTGTGGGAACGGGTAGAGTAAGAAGGGTGAAGAGGGAACCAGGGGTAGAGAGAGGGATCGAGTGGTGAGTCTGGGGAGAAGCCGGTGGTAGCCGTAGAGGTGCTTCTCTCTCCGCTCGGTGGAGTCGGCAGAGTCCCCGATCCGACACGAGAGAGAGAGACCGGAGCTAGCCGGCAGGGACCCGGACTCAGAGTAGGACCCCTAGCCCCTGGGAATTGTGTACCATGTGTATTATTGTTAAGCTTAAATAAACCCTGGCGAAAGCCCTTAACTTACCTCTCGTCTACGAGTACGTCCATGGGAACTTCTCTACACTTGCATACACACAAACACGTCACGCAATGAGAGAGGACATTCCTCCCCGAGCGCTGGAGTTTGAGCCACGTTAGTGTGTAGATGAAAGAAGGTAAACCGTGGTGGTGGTGGTGGTTGCTGTTACTTTCCTGCAGTGAATCTTGATTTGAAGTTTTCGTGACTGCAGGGATCCATACTCTTTGGTTCTTTCGGTCAAGTCACGTGGGTAGAAAATAAAATGAAATCACGACGTTTCGGGCGCAACACAAGCGTCCGTCATCAGGTGGGACAGCCACAGCAAGAAACAACTGCTGAAGTGGGCAAAAGGGCTGCTCTCCACCCTTCCTCCTCCTCCCTCTCTTGCCTATATAGCCTCTTGTTACAGCAGCCCTTTTACCCACTTCAGCAGTTGTTTCTTGCTGTGGCTGTCCCACCTGATGACGGACGCTTGTGTTGCGCCCGAAACGTCGTGATTGAATTTTATTTGAAACCTACGTGACTTTACCGAAAAAATCAAAGAGTATGGATCCCTGCAGTGTTTGGTGCCGAGGCGTAACGCTACCTTACCCCCTACACCCCCACCCCTCCCTTCACCCCCCCACATCGCCCCCCGCCCCTCTCCCAGGCCACCTACCGCCTCGAAAACGAGCGAAACGAACTAAATTGAGCACGGAAATAATTCAGCGGCAGATTAACACGCGGAGAGCGTTATTCTCCACCCCCCCCCGCTTCCAACTCTCTCTTTCTCTCTCCTGTGGATTAATTACCGCCTTAATCTTTGCACGGTTCAGCTGAAAAAAAAATGTTGTCTGCTAAGGGGCGGACGCGCAGAGGCGTCTAGGCCATGATGGTGATGATGTTGATGATGCTGACGAGGAGGAGGAGGAGAAGGAGGAGGGGGTAGGAGGAGGGGGGAGGAGGAGGGGGGGAGAGAGGAGGAGGGGGGGGGGGCGAGGCGTTTCTCAACGTCGTGATTTAATATTTTATTTATTTTGTATTTATTTTTATTTTTTACCTACGTGACTTTACCGAAAAAACCTAAGAGTATGTTTCTCAAGGAGTTTCAGCGATTGAAAAGCAACCCCGCTGTAGAATTGACCACCGAGGAGGTGCGAGCGGAGATGGTGGACGGGCTCCGTTGTCAACGCTCGACACGAGCGGAATTGTGGCCGCACGGATCTCGGATTCATCTTCTTGGTTCTTTCGGTGAAGTCACGTAGAAGGGAAATAATAAAATAATAAAAATAAAACATAATAAAATACAATTCTCACGACGTTTCGGCCACAACGCAAGCAGCCGTCCTCAGGTGAAGAACAGGTCTGTCTTTCCGACAGACCTGTTCTTCACCTGAGGATGTCTTTCCGACAGACCTGTTCTTCACCTGAGGACGGCTGCTTCCGTTGTGGCCGAAACGTCGTGAGAATTGTATTTTATTGTTTTATTTTTATTATTTTATTATTTCCCTTCTACGTGAATTTACCGAAAGAACCAAGAAGATGAATCCCTGCAGTCACGAAAGCTTTAAATCGAAATTTTATTATGTTTTATTTTTATTATTTTATTATTTCCCTTCTACGTGACTTTACCAAAAGAACCAAAAAGATGAATCCCTGCAGTCACGAAAGCTTTTAATCGAAATTTAATCTCGGATTCATTACAAAAGCTCCGACACGGGGGGGGAGGGGGGTATGGGGGCAGAGAGAGAGAGCGAGGAGAGGGGGGGGGGCTCACAGAAATTTTCGCACGTGCGACGATGAGAAGCGTTCGTGATTAGTGACGAAAATCCAAATCCAGGTTCCACGGCGTCTCTTCACTCGAACGGGCTTCGTGCGTGCGTGCGTGCCGTCGCGCTCGCAACTCTGTTGGGGTGGACCTAAACCCGTGGTTGGAAATTCCACAGTGCCGCGGCAAGGGTCGTGAAAAACCACGTGGTGACTTGCCACAAAGTGGTGCCACATTTTATCGACCTTAGCGCAGAGGGATGATTTCATGAGTAGGCGACCGACCAGGAATTTAATTCACGAACCCCCAGACCACAGCAACACTCGGACGAAATTAACACGGCCATCACTGGGCTGGTAGGGCTACGTTGCACTGAGTAACTCTAATAAGAGTGAAGCCACCATTAATATTTGCCATATACGGCGGTAGGGCCACAATGCACCGCGGATTAGCAAGGTTGGCCACGTGCGGTGCGAAAGAAGTTCAACAAACACCATGGGAACCTCATTTGCCAATAAAAATATGCTAATTGTTTTTTTACCCTTCTATCTGGCAACAAAACTGACCAGATGACGCCAAAAGGCGCACGCCTTTTGGCGTCATCTGGTCCAACCCATGTGAGACTAGGCTCTAAGGAAAGCTGTCTCGGGTGTGGACCAATCAACTTCAAGGACAGTGCACATTATCAGAGTTATGTCTTTTGTTTGTATTATGACTGCAGGTATTGAGGTCTATGCAAACATGACTCCTTGTAAAAAGGTGTCAGTTTTGTTGCCAGATAGAAGGGTAAAAAACCAATTATCAAGTTCAACAAACATGCATACATTAATAGAGCAATACTGATTCACATTTGAACCCTTCGATCCCCCTCACAGCAACGCATCCTTCACACGACCTCCACACCACACCACCGCACTGCCAGCCTAGTACACCCACCCCGGTGTTACGGGCAACACATGTCCACACCACACTCAGGCAAGATGTTCCTGACAACAAGACACTCAATAACATGCGGGCCACAGGAAGTCACTCGATGTGACCGCGATTCTATGATGGACCCTATGCGAGTCTGTGAACCATGTGAGTCTGTGGGGCCTTTATGAGGCTGTGGACCCAATGTTAGTCTGTTGACCCTATGGGAGCCAATGAGCCCTATGTGAGTCTATGGACCCTATGCGAGTCTGTGAACCATGTGAGTCTGTGGGGCCTTTATGAAGCTGTGGACCCAATGTTAGTCTGTGAACCCTATGTGAGTCTATGGACCCTTTATGAGTCTGTAGATCCCATTTGAGTCTATGCACCCTACGTGAGTCTATGAGTTTCATGTGGGTCTGTGGACCCTATGTGAGTCTATGGACCCTTTGTGAGTCTGTAGTTACCATTTGAGTCTATGCACCCTATGTGAGTCTATGAGTTCTATGTGGGTCTGTGGACCCAATGTGAGTCTATGGACCCTTTGTGAGTCTGTAGTTACCATTTGAGTCTACGCACCCTATGTGAGTCTATGAGTTCCATGTGGGTCTGTGGACCCAATGTGAGTCTATGGACCCTTTGTGAGTCTGTAGTTACCATTTGAGTCTATGCACCCTATGTGAGTCTATGAGTTCTATGTGGGTCTGTGGACCCAATGTGAGTCTATGGACCCTTTGTGAGTCTGTAGTTACCATTTGAGTCTATGCACCCTATGTGAGTCTATGAGTTCCATGTGGGTCTGTGGCCCCTATGTGAGTCTATGGACCCTTTGTGAGTCTATGAGTTCCATGTGGGTCTGTGGCCCCTATGTGAGTCTATGGACCCTTTGTGAGCCTGTGGATCAAGGCAGGTGCTCGAGGCGTGCTGTAGTGAGCCGTGCACCACCAAACGTCCCTTTGGCACCACCCAAGTTCGGCACCAGACTGGTCCCCGTCGTAGGAATGTGGAATTTCCACCACTGGCCTCAACGCCAGAGGAGTCGATCGCCACCCCCGTCCGCTCGCTTCAGCAGCAAGAGACGGAGGCATTGACAGAGGTCACAGCGCCTCGTTTTGCAGCAGCCTTTGCAGCGGTGAGCATCGGTGATTACGCCGTACTAGCAATGACGAAACCGATCCACTGTCATCTGTCTGTCTGTATCAAATGTTTGATTATCCGACGGTCACAATTCGCTGAAATGTATTTCTAATGGTGACGTAAGACACGGCAAATACCGTAGCAGTTCTTCAGGAACTTCCTCTATCCCCCACCACCCCTCCCCTCGATCCCCCCCACCCCTCCCCACCATCCCCCACCACCCCTCCCCTCCATCTCCCCACCCCTCCATCCCCCACTACCCCTCCCCTCCATCCCCCCCCACCCCTCCCCTCCATCCCCCCCCACCCCTCCCCTCCATCCCCCACTACCCCTCCCCTCCATCCCCCACTACCCCTCCACTCCATCCCCCACCACCCCTCCCCTCCATCCCCCACCACCCCTCTCCTTCACCCCCCATTACCCCTCCCCTCCATCCCTCACATATCACGTAAGTGAATAAAGCACGCTTTATATTCTCAATATTAGCAAATATTTTAGTCGCGCACTACACGATGTATTATAGTTCAATTTGTTGTACATTATATAGCACACGCTATTTTATGCTTTTGCATTATAGATATGTTGTATGGGCAATGTTAATCTGAAGGCAATGTTAGCCTATGGGCAATGTTAGTCTATGGGTAATGTTAGTATATGGGCAATGTTAATCTGAAGGCAATGTTAGCCTATGGATGTTAGTCTATGGGTAATGTTAGTCTATGGGCAATGTTAGTCTATTGTAAATGTCAGTCTATGGGCAATGTTAGTATATGAGCAATGTTAGTATATGGGTAATGCAAGTCTATGGGCAATATTAGAATATGGGCAAATGCTAGTCTATGGCCAATGTTAATCTCTGGGCATTGTTAGTCTCTGGGTAATGCAGGTCTATGGGAAATATCAGAATGTGGGCAATGTTAGTCGATGGGGAACGCAAGTCTATGGGCAATATTAGCTTATCGACAAGGTTAGCCTATGGGCAATGTTAATCTGTCTCAAAACGTGTATATTCAGTCTCTGCTTTTCTCATTCCATGTCCATAAAGATCCTCCAAGTTGCCTTTCTCTAATTATTCTCATTATTGTTTTTTTTTATATTGTATATATATAAAAAAAATCAATACGAAAGAAAAGGTTATGGAAATGCCACTGAGATAATCTCAAGCCAAGTCCAAAAGGCTCAGCACAAAGCTGCTGCAGTGACTGCTTTTGTGCAATCAACCTACACTGGCACGAATGGACGGTCATTTGCACGCTCCTCGCGTGCCACTCAATTGTCGCCGAGCTTCGGGAGTGCGAACTCCACATTCCTCCAGATTATATTCCACCGTATCTTTATTTATATTTATAGAGCTCTTAACGTGTTTTTGTTTTTTTTTTATCCCGATAACAGAGGAATGGTTTAGATGGCAGGGTGCGTGCAAGGGCCAAGGAATGAGCGACCTCCCCACACTTCTTCTCTCCTCTCCCAACTTCACTGGCTCCCTGTCCGCTGTCGCTGTCACTTTACATTTCTCACTCAAATCTACAAACCCCTCCATGGTCTTGCCCCACTGCATCTTGCTACTTGCATATCTTACGACTCTCGGTGCCATCCCGTCCTCTACGCTCGCAATCTCCCTCAGCAGATCCAGGTCCTCTAGCTCTTCCACCTCCTCCACCTCCTCCAGCTCTTTAACCTCTTCCACCTCCTCCACCTCCTCCATCTCTTCCACCTCCTCCACCGCCTCCATCTCTTCCACCTCCTCCACCTCCTACAGCTATTTAACCTCTTCCACCTCCACCTCCTCCATATCTTCCACCTCCTCCATCTCCTCCAGCTCTTTCACATCCTCCACCTCCTCCACCTCTTTCACCTCCTCCACCTCCTCCAGTTCTTTAACCTCTTCCACCTCCTCCACCTCCTCCATATCTTCCACCTCCTCCACATCCTCCAACTCATCCACCTCCAGCTCCTCCCCTGCCCCTTTCCCACTCCGGCGTTATTATGCAGTTCATATTGTATCCATCCACGTTATAAAAACACACGCAATTTACATATATATATCAATTATTTGTTTACGTAGACCTATGTTTTGTACGTGTACACAAGTGTTTACATGTTTGCATGCACTCGTGTTTACAGTGGTGGAAACGTGCCAATACCATCCTATAACGACACACTTCAGAACGATTTGCAGCTCGGGAGTGAGGTTGTTTTCTTAGCAGCGATAATGCGGTTCTTCCATTTGGGAACACTTTTCGTGGAACACGCCCGTTCATAACGCGGAACGGCAGGAGCGACTGTAGGTCTCTGGGCGACCGGAATAAGAGCAGGAGTTCGCGAAGACCCCCCCTCCCACTGTCAAGAGGGTGAAGCCAGTGCCGGATTAAGCTAGTGTGGGGTCTGTAGCATTTGTTATAAAGGAGCCCTAAATTAAAAAAATATATATATTAAAACACACATTTTAAACTTGCATAGTAAAGTAATTGTATGTTTTCATTTGCTGTACAGCCAGATAATACGACAAATCGCTAACCTTAAACACGCAGTCGTTCCTAAAAGTTGAAGGCAGCATAGTACTATAGTAATAGAGCAAGTGCAGAATCACTGAACCGCAATTGATAGCTTGAAATCATTTATTGCGGATGCCTTGAAAGTGCGGGGCCCGTATCACATGCTACTTTTGCTACTGGGATAATCCCTAGGTGAAGCAACTCTGGAAATCCTCTTGCACAGCCTGGCGGTCCCACCACCTGAACATCTGTGAAACTCCTGGACGTGTGTGAATAAGATATTTATACCTCATTCTTCCAGTATAAATAAATATTCTTTTTCTGACCTGGTCCACATCCTCTTCAGCCTCTCATTGCCTTCTGCCTTACACGGCACGGAATCTGTCCTTAGGCCCAAACATCAAGAAAGGATTTCTCCCATCGACGTGGCCACTTGAGTCTTCGCTAGAAGCGAAGACTCAAGCCGTACCATTTCCACCCCCATTCATGAGGGGTGTTTCATGGGTTCAACCATTATCATGTGAGGCGCTTAAATTCACGTAATATTTGCAGCTATAACTCTCATAATGCATATCCCATTTAGCCAGAGAGACGCGTCCTATTCTATACCACGATGTTTCTGCAGAGAGGAAACGATGGTGCAGCGGTTATCGCATTGCGTTGCGAACCCGTCTAACTCCGGATCGATTCTCGCTCACGGCCAACGTCGGTGACGAATATCTGAACCGGTCCTGGGCCTCCACTGGATCGATTAAACCTCAAATGAGGACCGTACCCGATGTGCTGTGTACACCTCACCACTAGAGAGACAAGGGCAGCCGGGCGTGGTGCTGGACCACCCACCCACCCCCTCGTGTGCCGTTGTTTGTTGTAGTACAGAGTTAGACTGATGGCCTTAATCTAAGTTGTCTTGTGGTTGTTGTTGTTTGACTTGCATCCCACTCGGAATTTTGCACACAGTGTTGGTGTACGGTGCTTTTTCTGCAATATTTTGCTGTCTTTTCTTGGATTTTCTGTTTGCACATAGTCACTATAAGATGTATTCTTGTTCATGTTTTTGTTTTTTGTTTGTTGCGGTTGCTCCCAATTCAAGAGCCGAATGGCTCACAAGGCTATAACTAATAAATGAACTTGAACTTGAGACGGCCTTCATAGGTGCTCGCTCAAAGCACAGCACTTGCCCCAACAGTCTGTTGAAGCTATACGGAGGATCTTTGTCTGTGTGTGCGTTTCATATCCCACGCGGGGTAGCTGTCCAGGCAGGGCTCTCGTCAGCTACAGGGCGAGGAGGAGGAGGAAGATGCTGCTGGGAATATTTGTTGTTCTGCTGCCCTTCCCCTCCACTGTGCCCTCCTTGAACTCTTCAAAATGTCACGCGGTTCCCTGAGCGGTCCACTCTGTTGTGGAAGGACGGAGTCGCTCTTCATTTGCGTCTTTGGCCGCAGATCCACGCTCGCCGCCCTCTGCCGACCGCGCCACTCCCGGAGCGGTGCGGGGGTGGACGTTGTCTCCTCCGCATCACGGCCAGGGCGGTGATGGTGGTGGTGCGAAGTGGAAAACATCTGAATCGTTCCTGGGCTTCCCCTAGGTCGAGTCGGCCTCAAATGAGTACCTGGTGCGATGTGTCAAACATCGCCGCTTGGGAGACAAAGGCGGCCGGGCGTTGTGCTGGCCCACCCACCCCTTCGTGTGCCGTGCCGGGCTGTATAGGGCTTGCTCCCGAACAGCGCATGCCCCAACAGTCTGGGTAAGATGGCTATACGGGGGAATCTTTGTCTTTGGTGGAGATAATGTTTGCTACGCTGCTGCTGCTGCACGTGGTTGCCTGTACTCATCCAGCACTCAGTAGGCAGCGCGGGTTCGTGGATCACGGCACACGAACGCTGTGAAGCTCCCTTCTACCCGTGGGTGCTGGACGTCGAGGAAGAGCCGTTTATGCCCTAGGCTCTGCCACGAGAAGGCGGTTACAGCAAAGTGTGTGGACTAATCTCTTTATTCCATCTGGATGGGATAGAGTGTTGCCCCCTCGCACGCGTGCGTTTTCTCTCCGGGTGCTCTGGTGTAGAAGCTCTGGTCACTAATTGAAAACCTCTGTGCGCATCTGCGTGTTGGGGATTAGACAGCGTTGCACGCTGCTGGATAAACACCGAATATTATTATCGCCAGATTTCAACCGCTCATAGGCAGTGGACGAAAACAATTGTTGGTAGGAGCTGAACATCTTGTTTTCAACGTATTTATATCTTTATATCTTAATTTGGAGCTTTCGTGACTGCAGGAATTATTATTTGGTTCTTTCGGTAAAGTCACGTATCAAGATAAAATAATAAATTAAATTAAATACTAGCATACGACGTTTCGATTGCAACACAAGCAATCGTCATCAGGTATAAATTAAATAGAAACACAAATCTAGTATACTTAGAAATGTAATGCAATACAACAGAGAGTCGGATAACATAACAGTCAACACCCATCTGGTTGATTATGTTCTTCCTAAGAATGCTACATTTGAGAGAGAGATCAAACACAGAACCAGAGACATATAGATAGACATATAAGCAGACAGATATCACAGAGATACATATAGAGAGAACAAAACTTAGGCACAAAGAGAAACCACGCCTCTGTGTCGAGGCGTGATTTATCTCTGTGCCTCTCTCGCCCTGCGCACAGACTCGCTCTCTCACTCCTTCTCCCTTCTCGCTTCCCTTCACTGTAACAAACTCCTCCTGCAACACACACAGAGCAATCATCTTCACCGTCAGTTGCCCCTCGCCCCCAGATTCGAACTGGTCTTCTCCAACCCCTATCGTTACCCCTATCACTACTCCAACCTTTATCTCTACCCCTATGACAACCCCAACCCCTATAACTACTCCTACCTATATCACTACCCGACCCCCTATTACTACCCTAATCCCTATCACTACCCCTATTACTATGCCAACCGTTACCCCATCACTACCCCCATCACTATCCCTACCCCTATCACTGCGAGAATCCCTATCACTACCCCAGCCTCTACCCATATCAGTACCCCTATCACTACCCCAACCCCTATCACTACCCCAACCCCTATCACTACCCCAACACCTATCACCAGCCCAACCCCTATCACTACCCCAACACCTATCACTACCCCAACCCCTATCACTACCCCAACCCCTATCACTACCCCAACCCCTATCACTACCCCAACCCCTATCACTACCCCAACCCCTATCACTACCCCAACCCCTATCACTACCCCTATCCCTATCACTACCCCAACCCCTATCACTACCCAACCCCTATCACTACCCCAACACCTATCACTACCCCAACCCCTATCACTACCCCAACCCCTATCACTACCCCAACCCCTATCACTACCCCAACCCCTATCACTACCCCAACCCCTATCACTACCCCAACCCCTATCACTACCCCTAATCCCTATCACTACCCCTATCCCTATCACTACCCCAACCCCTATCACTACCCCAACCCCTATCACTACCCCAACACCTATCACTACCCCAACCCCTATCACTACCCCAACCCCTATCACTACCCCAACCCCTATCACTACCCCAACCCCTATCACTACCCCAACCCCTATCACTACCCCAACCCCTATCACTACCCCTATCCCTATCACTACCCCAACCCCTATCACTACCCCAACCCCTATCACTACCCCAACACCTATCACTACCACAACCCCTATCACTACCCCAACCCCTATCACTACCCCAACCCCTATCACTACCCCAACCCCTATCACTACCCCAACCCCTATCACTACCCCAACACCTATCACCACGCCAACCCCTATCACTACCACAACCCCCATCACTACCACAACCCCTATCACTACCCCAACCCCTATCACTACCCCAACCCCTATCACTACCCCAACCGCTATCACTACCCCAACACCGATCACTACCCCAACACCTATCACTACCCCAACCCCTATCACTACCCCAACCCCCATCACTACCACAACCCCTATCACTACCCCTATCCCTATCACAACACCTATCACTACCCCTATCACAATGCCAACTCCTATGACTACCCCAAACCCAACCCCTCCTTAAACACTCCCACCTGCCCTCCTAACCATCACCATAACTACACCACCCCTTTTAATAACACTCTTTATTTTAACCATTATCATCTAAATGTACAATTTTATAATTGTTGTAAAGCACGCGCCATGGACTAAGGCGCTATATAAAAGTATATATTATAAATAACATTTGTTTTAACAGATTACAATGGGTTATTACATTTATTTTAACAAATGTTAATTAAAACGAATGCCCGATGCATGAATTCACTTTTGACATTAATTTGAGAACTTTTATTTAAATTTTACAACTGCCTTCTTGAGCATACATAAAACAACAATAATTTAACTCGTTCATCTTCAGTCAAACTCATTTCCATTTGTAAACGTCATCTGAAAGGGAACAAGAAAAACAGATATTAATAATTTCGATGTAAAGCTTTCGTGACTGCAGGGATTCATCTTCTTGATTTTTTCGGTAAAGTCATGTAGAAGGGAAATAATAAAAATAAAACATAATAAAATTAAAATTCTCACGACGTATCGGCCACAACACAATCAGCCGTCTTCAGGTGAAGAAACAGGCAGCTCCTCAGGTGAAGAAAAATACAGCTCTGTTTCTTCACCTGAGGACGGCTGCTTGTGTTGTGGCTGAAACGTCGTGAGAATTTTTATTTTATTATGTTTTTTATTTTATTATTGTATTATTTCCCTTCTACGCGACTTTACCGAAAGAACCGAGAAGGAGATATTAATAATGATAAAAAGATAAAACGTTGACTCAAAGAATCAACATTTAAAATGTTTTAATGCCAGTGTTAAAATCAATGTAATTGCCCGACGTGTCCTGAATACATTTTGGGCCACCCCGTACATACATGATAAATGTATGTTTAATGACGACTTGACACTTCTCTTGAGATGGCACTTTATTGAAGACACGTTCACTTGGCATCAGACGGAGACACCCCACTGCAACAGGCCAGAGTCTCCCCCTTATATACCGCTGGCCGACGGTGTGCCGAAGCTCTTCCAGCCACGTGGCTGATGGCTCGGATCCCCTCCGACCACCCAACGTAGTCCAGCTTCTTCACTCCAGCAACTGACCCGGAGCCCTTCCGGGCTCTCACCTATATCCCCTTTACCACGTGATCCTGACTCCTCCCTTTCCGGATCGTCAGATCCGGCCTTCCCATAGCACCCTGCTGGCTCCACCCCCATTCACCTCGCTTCCGATTGGACCCGAGGTGAACGACGGCCCCTCCCATAAGCCCCCCATACTGGGCTCCGCCCCCCAATACCCCGGGCCGTATGATTGGGCCAGAGCAGAGCAGCGAACCCCGTTTACGCTCGCATTACAATACCGACACGAGGCCACGCCCCCCTTCCCGAACCTTCTCGCTGACTCTGGACGCTCGCTCCACCGGCAGACTCCACCGTCCTCTTCACTCACCTGACCACGCTCCCTTCTCGATCATTTTCTTTTTACACGCTTTCATTTAACTCACTCTGTTGTTGTTGTTGTATCCTCAAATCTTGTAACTCAATTTTAACCCACTTCCCAATGTGGTATCGACTGCAAACTTTGTATACTTATGTCATACTGATGACAATACTATATTCTATCATGAAAAAAAATTACATTATTTTTTATATGTTATGTTTCGGCTTGGCTATAATTGTCCACGGCAAACTGACGTTGGCTGTACTTGGCCACGGTCCCTTACGTTATGGCAAGCTTCGGGGCCACTTCCTGGAGTCGTGGAGTTCTTCCATTACTAGTACATTTCATGAAAGCGTGTTTTTTTTATATTACTTATTATTATTATTCACTTACATGTCACTCTCTTGGCAGGGCACGTGATGGATTGGCACGCCAGTTACGAACATGATTGATGATGCTGATAATGAACGTGAAAATGTATGATGATGATGTTGTTGATTCATGATTGTTAGGTGTTATGATTCCACGTGTTTACTCGGGAAAGCCTCAGTGAGTCTCAAGACTCATTTTTCAGAAGGGTCCTGCCAAGCTTGCGCAGTTGGGGGGCGATGTCGCTGCTGCTGCTGCTCTACAAACCCGGCGACACCGAGTGCGATTCCCGCTCACGGCCACCAACACCAGTGACATTTATCAAAACCGGTCCTGAGCCTCCACTAGGTCGACTCAGCCTTAACTGAGTGGCTGGTGCGGTGTGTAAAACATCGCCACTGGGGAGACAAAGACGGTCAGGCATGGTGCTGGCGACCCACCCCCTCGTGTACCGTTCCAACCTTCATAGGTGCTCGCTTACAGCACTTGGGTATCGGGTAGGGTACGGGTATCGGGTACCCGATTGCGACCTCTGACAACTGTGCATCGTTATTCATTCGTCTTCGTGCGTGGGAGATCAGACCGGGATCACGTGTTGCACGCACAGTGCTTTTGCCTTTCCCGTTCCGGTTTCTCTTTGCTCCAGGAGCTGTATGGGTACTTTATATATGTTTTTGGCTTTTCGTGACCCAGGTCACACAGTTGCCCATGAGACTCCCAATCATGCGCGGCCTCTCCGAAATTTCACGCCCCCCGCCCCCACCCCCCGGTTAAAACAAAATGAGTCTGTTAAGACTATATGGGGAATCCGGAGGAAACCCATGCAAAATAGGCGAGAGCATACGAACTCCATGAAGGAAGGCGCCTCAATCGGAAATCAAACTCAAGGCACAAGCAGTGTTACCACTGCAAGACCACCAATTATCACAATGATTGATGCTGCCCATGACATTGTTAACAAGCGCGTTAATCGATTCTGCTAAATGACCATCAGCATGATTGTTGACATTGATGTATGATCATTAGCACGTTGCTTGCTATGAATGTATGTACGTCGAACTTATTTTTCAGCGTACGTATCCAACCGTGCTAATCGGAGGTGCGAATGCTTGATGATGATGATGAACATGTTCATGATTAGGATGATGCATGTTTGTTGAACCTGTTTCGCACCGTACGTTGCCAACCGCGCTCATCATGATGATGATGCTGCTGCTGCTGCTGACATTGATCGTGATTGATTGATGATGTTAGTTGGCTGGCTGAGTAACCCTCGCCAGGAAACACAACTGTCAGAGGTCGCAAACGGGTTTTGATTCCTTACTCGTACCCGTACACGGCCGCACCAGGGTCGCAAACGGGTACCCGTACCCTACCCGATACCCGGCTATCCGTACACTGCCGGGTATCAGGTAGGGTACGGGTACCCGATTGCGACCTCTGGGATGAAGCCATGTTGCAGGCGCGCGGGGGTTGATTCTAGGAACTTGAATTGTGAGAAGAGACAAGACGTTGGGAAATGAGTGACAAACGGTGACTCACCAGTGACTCACGGCCTATCCGTACCCGGCCGCACCAGGGTCGCAAACGGGTACCCGTACCCGTACCCGGCAGGGTACGGGTAGCCGGGTATCGGGTAGGGTACGGGTATCGGGTACCCGATTGCGACCTCTGACAACTGTGCATCGTTATTAATTCGTCTTCGTTCGTGAGAGATCAGACCGGGATCCAGTGTTGCACGCACGGTGCTTTTGCCTTTCCCGTTCCGGTTTCTCTTCGCTCCAGGAGCTGTACGGGTACTTTGTATATATTTTTGGGATTTTCGTGACCCAGGTCACACAGTTGCCCATGAGACTCCCAATCATGCACGGCCTCTCCGAAATTTCACCTGCCCCCCGGTTAAAACAAAATGACATGTGAAAACTTGGGAGCGAGTAAGATAATATTCTTCACACACGACAAAAAAAAAGCTTCTCATCCAAGGCTGGTGCTTAAGATGTCACGGTTGCTCAAGTTTTGCAGAGTCACTCGCACCAACGCCCAATTAGGGCTTCAAGGTTTGACCTGCAATTCGCCAAGTCTCAAAGTGAGAGGTGAATGGAGCGGGCTCGACTGTGCTTAACCACTTGAACACATGGCCGTATCGTTTAACAAATGTGATGACAGCATGTCTCCCTGCCCAATTGAGCGTGGGGAGATTGCCCTTCATACGTGGTCCAGAGACGTCATTGTCATCATCACTAACGTAAGTATGTTAAACTTCTTTCGCACCGTACGTAGCCAACCATCATCAGCCGTGATCTCTCCAACTGCTTTATAAAGGCTTCCGCGAACCGTCGACATCTGTCAGGGCTTCTGCTGCGATGCAACCAACAATCCCACCAAGGCACCTCGCACTCCGACGGTCCGAGACTCGCCGCTCCGTCTCCGCGGACTTCTCCTGGACATCGAAAAAACTACTGCAGGGATCTGTAGCCCTCTGTGATGCACGCGCTGCCCAGTCACACAAGAGATTAGCATGAAGCAAACAACAACTACGATGACGTCACGTGATCACCACGCTGTCAAATTACTTCCAGCGAATTTAACAATGCCCAACTCAATGGGTTACTAACATATATCTGTATAAAATATATGTGTGTGTGTGTACTGTGTAGAAGTAAAACAAAGATTGGACATAAAAGAAGACCTTATGCAGGCAGTGGTGAGAAAGAAACTGGCACTATTTGGATACAAATATAGGATGGACAACCATAGGAAAGACCCAACAGAGAATGGCTTGACAACGACATGAGAGATTGGTACGAGAAAGACGTGGCCTCGGACTTGAGCATATTGACACAAGACAGAGGAAAGTGGAAATAGATGACGAAATGTGGAGTGGATTGTGTACTTGTTATTCTGAACATATTGTTGTTAAGCTGTTAACATAAAAAATCACGATGGAAACGATATTTAGCCGAACGAGCCCAAAGATTATGGTGAACCTAATAACGCGCAATGCGTCACGGGAGTCTCACAGTGAATAGTGATGTCTGCGTGGACCACCGACCCCATTTCATTACAGCGCTCCTTCATCCATGGCCATTGCCAGATAAGAGTTATTATAAAATAAAATATAAACTTGGTTTCGGTTAAGACTTAAAAAATGTTCTTGGTTCTTTCGGTAAAGTCACGTAGAATGAAATAATAAAATAATAAAAATAAAACATAATAAAATAATTCTCACGACATTTCGGCCACAACGCAAGCAGCCGTCCTCAGGTGAAGAACAGGTCTGTCGAGAAGACAGAGTCAGACTCTGTCTTCTCGACAGACTCTGTATTCTCGACAGACCTGTTCTTCACCTGACAGAGTCAGACTCTGTCTTCTCGACAGACCTGTTCTTCACATGAGGACGGCTGCTTGCGTTGTGGCCGAAACGTCGTGAGATTTATTTTAATATGTTTAATTTTTATTATTTTATTATTTCCATTCTACTTGACTTTACCGAAAGAACCAAGAAGATGAATCCCTGCAGTCACGAAAGTTTTAAATCGAAACTTAAAAAATGCTTTACGCAAAATAAAACTCGACGTGCGGCTAGAACCGGTTCGTGCCGATTGGTTTCGAGCAGCATGGGAACAGTGAGGCACTTGCCCTGGTGGTGATGCTGCTGCGTAGGCCGTGGTGCCACAAGTACAACAAACAAAAACCCTCAACATGTTCGTCAATAACCGTTGCGGCCCCCATAGATGGAAACAACAACAACGACGAATGATGGGTTCACTATATTTGGCAGTGGCGCACTTCTTCACCTCAAGCGGACTCGAGAGGCAGAATGGTCTGGAGAGGTACACGTGTTGAACTTTTTTTGTACCGTACGTTGCCAAGCAGGCTAATTGGAGGTGCAGAGGAAGAACAACAAACTAAACACAAAAGCAGTTCTAAAGAAATACGTTTCAACTTAGATGATTTAAAAGTGCTTAGCTCCAATAGCTTTCTAATATCGGAAGGAAGAGCATTCCAGACGGCCACAGACGCACATCTGAACGCGTGAGATGTGGTAACCGTCTATGTTCGATGGTTAGCCAAAAGCCGCCGTGCGGATGACCGGAGTTCGCGTCATAGTTTATGTTCCTTGATGAGATCAGCAAGGTATTGTGGTTCATTTGTGGCGAGCACTTGTGTGTAATGAGTGCGACCATTCTACCTCCCCAGACCAGGTGGAATGATCTGGAGATGTAGAATGGTCTGGAGATGTAGAATGGTCTGGAGATGTAAAATGGTCTGGAGATGTAGAATGGTCTGGAGAGGTAGAATGGTCTGGAGATGTAGGATGGTCTAGAGATGTAGGATGGTCTGGAGATGTAGGATGATCTGGAGATGTAGGATGATCTGGAGATGTAGGATGATCTGGAGATGTTGGATGATCTGGAGATGTAGAATGGTCTTGAGATGTAGAATGGTCTAGAGATGTAGAATGATCTGGAGATGTAGGATGGTCTAGAGATGTAGAATGGTCTTGAGATGTAGAATGGTCTAGAGATGTAGAATGGTCTGGAGATGTAGAATGGTCTAGAGATGTAGAATGGTCTAGAGATGTAGAATGGTCTGGAGATGTAGAATGGTCTGGAGATGTAGAATGGTCTAGAGATGTAGAATGGTCTGGAGATGTAGAATGGTCTAGAGATGTAGAATGGCTCTGGAGATGTAGAATGGTCTGGAGATGTAGAATGGTCTGGAGATGTAAAATGGTCTAGAGATGTAGGATGGTCTGTATATGTAGAATGGTCTAGAGATGTAGGATGGTCTGGATATGTAGAATGGTCTAGAGATGTAGAATGGTCTGGAGATGTAGAATGGTCTAGAGATGTAGAATGGTCTGGAGATGTAGAATGGTCTGGAGAGGTAGAATGGTCTGGAGATGTAGAATGGTCTAGAGATGTAGGATGGTCTGTATATGTAGAATGGTCTAGAGATGTAGAATGGTCTAGATATGTAGAATGGTCTAGAGATGTAGGATGGTCTGGATATGTAGAATGGTCTAGAGATGTAGAATGGTCTAGATATGTAGAATGGTCTAGAGATGTAGGATGGTCTGGATATGTAGAATGGTCTAGAGATGTAGAATGGTCTAGATATGTAGAATGGTCTAGAGATGTAGGATGGTCTGGATATGTAGAATGGTCTAGAGATGTAGAATGGTCTAGATATGTAGAATGGTCTAGAGATGTAGGATGGTCTGGATATGTAGAATGGTCTAGAGATGTAGAATGGTCTAGATATGTAGAATGGTCTAGAGATGTAGGATGGTCTGGATATGTAGAATGGTCTAGAGATGTAGAATGGTCTAGATATGTAGAATGGTCTAGAGATGTAGAATGGTCTAGATATGTAGAATGGTCTAGAGATGTAGGATGGTCTGGATATGTAAAATGGTCTAGAGATGTAGAATGGTCTAGATATGTAGAATGGTCTAGAGATGTAGGATGGTCTGGATATGTAGAATGGTCTAGAGATGTAGAATGGTCTGGAGATGTAGAATGGTCTAGAGATGTAGGATGGTCTGGAGATGTAGAATGGTCTAGAGATGTAGAATGGTCTAGAGATTTAGAATGGTCTGGAGATGTAGAATGGTCTAGAGATGTAGGATGGTCTGGAGATGTAGAATGGTCTAGAGATGTAGAATGGTCTAGAGATGTAGAATGGTCTAGAGATGTAGAATGGTCTGGAGATGTAGAATGGTCTAGAGATGTAGAATGGTCTAGAGATGTAGAATGGTCTGGAGATGTAGAATGGTCTGGAGATGTAGAATGGTCTAGAGATGTAGAATGGTCTGGAGATGTAGAATGATCTGGAGATGTAGGATGGTCTGGAGATGTAGAATGGTCTGGAGATGTAGAATGGTCTAGAGATGTAGAATGGTCTAGAGATGTAGAATGGTCTGGAGATGTAGAATGGTCTAGAGATGTAGAATGGTCTGGAGATGTAGAATGATCTGGAGATGTAGAATGGTCTGGAGATGTAGAATGGTCTAGAGATGTAGAATGGTCTGGAGATGTAGAATGGTCTAGAGATGTAGAATGGTCTGGAGATGTAGAATGGTCTAGAGATGTAGAATGGTTTGGAGATGTAGAATGGTCTGGAGATGTAGAATGATCTGGAGATGTAGAATGGTCTGGAGATGTAGGATGGTCTGGAGATGTAGAATGGTCTGGAGATGTAGAATGGTCTGGAGATGTAGGATGGTCTGGAGATGTAGAATGATCTAGAGATGTAGAATGGTCTTGAGATGTAGGATGGTCTGGAGATGTAGAATGGTCTAGAGATGTAGAATGGTCTGGAGAGGTAGAATGGTCTGGAGATGTAGGATGGTCTGGAGATGTAGAATGGTCTTGAGATGTAGAATGGTTTGGAGATGTAGGATGGTCTGGAGATGTAGAATGGTCTGGAGATGTAGGATGATCTGGAGATGTAGAATGGTCTTGAGATGTAGAATGGTTTGGAGATGTAGGATGGTCTGGAGATGTAGAATGGTCTTGAGATGTAGAATGGTTTGGAGATGTAGGATGGTCTGGAGATGTAGAATGGTCTGAGATGTAGAATGGTCTGGAGATGTAGAATGGTCTAGAGATGTAGGATGGTCTGGAGATGTAGAATGGTCTGGAGATGTAGAATGGTCTAGAGATGTAGGATGGTCTGGAGATGTAGAATGGTCTTGAGATGTAGAATGGTCTGGAGATGTAGAATGGTCTAGAGATGTAGGATGGTCTGGAGATGTAGAATGGTCTGGAGATGTAGAATGGTCTAGAGATGTAGGATGGTCTGGAGATGTAGAATGGTCTTGAGATGTAGAATGGTCTGGAGATGTAGAATGGTCTAGAGATGTAGGATGGTCTGGAGATGTAGAATGGTCTGGAGATGTAGAATGGTCTGAGATGTAGGATGGTCTGGAGATGTAGAATGGTCTAGAGATGTAGGATGGTCTGGAGATGTAGAATGGTCTGGAGATGTAGAATGGTCTAGAGATGTAGGATGGTCTGGAGATGTAGAATGGTCTGAGATGTAGAATGGTCTAGAGATGTAGAATGGTCTAGAGATGTAGGATGGTCTGGAGATGTGGAATGGTCTGGAGATGTAGAATGGTCTAGAGATGTAGAATGGTCTAGAGATGTAGAATGGTCTGGAGATGTAGAATGGTCTAGAGATGTAGAATGGTCTGGAGATGTAGAATGGTCTAGAGATGTAGAATGGTCTAGAGATGTAGAATCGTCTGGAGATGTGGAATGGTCTAGAGATGTAGGATGGTCTGGAGATGTAGAATGGTCTGGAGATGTAGAATGGTCTGGAGATGTAGAATGGTCTAGAGATGTAGGATGGTCTGGAGATGTAGAATGGTCTAGAGATGTAGGATGGTCTGGAGATGTAGAATGGTCTGGAGATGTAGAATGGTCTAGAGATCTAGAATGGTCTGGAGATCGAGAATGGTCTGGAGATGTAGAATGGTCTGGAGATGTAGAATGGTCTAGAGATGTAGGATGGTTTGGAGATGTAGAATGGTCTAGAGATGTAGAATGGTCTAGAGATGTAGAATGGTATGGAGATGTAGAATGGTCTGAGATGTAGAATGGTCTGGAGATGTAGAATGGTCTTGAGATGTAGGATGGTCTAGAGATGTAGAATGGTCTGGAGATGTAGAATGGTCTGAGATGTAGAATGGTCTGGAGATGTAGAATGGTCTTGAGATGTAGGATGGTCTGGAGATGTAGAATGGTCTTGAGATGTAGGATGGTCTAGAGATGTAGAATGGTCTGGAGATGTAGGATGGTCTGGAGATGTAGAATGGTCTGGAGAGGTAGAATGGTCTGGAGATGTAGAATGGTCTGGATAGGTAGAATGGTCTGGATATGTAGAATGGTCTGGAGATGTAGGATGGTCTAGAGATGTAGGATGGTCTGGAGATGTAGAATGGTCTGGATAGGTAGAATGGTCTGGAGAGGTAGAATGGTCTGGATAGGTAGAATGGTCTAGAATGCATGTCCTCTCAAAATTTGTCTTTTACCGATTTGCAAGTCTAATCACGGATGCATATGAAACCAAGGTATCGATGTTTCTCATCTATCAATGCGTTTAATCCGTCCCTAATCACAGTGCACAGCTGAAATTTCCGAGAGCAGAATCAATTCGCAGACAGACAGCCGGTCGTATTCCTTTAAAGAGAGGTATCATTATCCCAGCATTCATTTTTTTTCATCAGAGCCTCCATGGTACATATAAGTGCAGACTGCAAATATCATCCACTCTATATGGCCTCTACGTGTGTGATACGAAGAAAGGCCATTGCCCGAAACGTTGCCTATTATATATTAAGGCCACACACGCGGTGTTATTGACGAATGTACTGATTTTGTTGTTGTGTTCTGTTTTGAACAATAAAGAACAGCGCGCTCTCGAGACGGGCTTGGCAGCGCCTTGGCCTCGAGACTTATCACTGCGCCGCGTGTTATGTAACACAAACGCTGCCAGCATGGAATTAGATTTTCTAAAATAAATTTCAGCATATGGCAATTAATCCCAGAGCCATAGCCGGAATCATAATTTTCATTCCTTATGGCCGAACACGCACAGACGCGCGCGCGCACCGGCATACGCAATGGTGCACACGGCAGCGAGCAGCAACGACACTGGCCGATCATCACAAATTAGATATGACAGTCGCCATGGCACTTTGTGCCAGGCTAGGTGCGCTTTGCAGGTTCACGTGAAGCGCGGAAGGAAGGACCGCCGGGAAAGGATGCCACGGGAGAGGCCAATGACTGAGCTGACTTTGGCAGGTGCCACCACCTGCGCTCACCACAGTTCCAACCCGCGCTGCGTTTCTAACCCGTGCAGAGTTGGCGGCTGCTACGCTGCACGTGGCTGCCTGCACTTCAGCACCACGGGGGCAGCATCAGCAGCGAGGGTTAGTGGATCGCGCACGCAAAAAGGCATCGAGGAGGAGCCCGTACCCTGGCTCGCCAGGAGAATGCGGTGGAGAAAACTGCGGACTCCACCTGTTCCATCTGTACGGGATATACTGTTGCTCCCTCGCACGTTTTTTTTTTTTTTTTATTTCTGGGTGCCCAGTTTCCTCCCAAGCGTACACACTCAATAATTAGCTGAACATATCTTAATAGCGCAAAACATGTAAGAAACGTTTTTATTTTCGTTTTACCAGGTAAGACCCACTAAGCTATATAGGTATTTTTCAGAAGGAGCCTGGCTACCGATGACAGCTTAACGAAGTGGCTTATCATGTGGAAATATATAGCATAATCTTAGGATTTTTCGGTAAAGTCACGTAGGTAATTTTTTTTATTTTATTTTACTTTTATTAATTTTAATTTTAATTTTTTACCTACGTAACTTTACCGAAAAAACCTAAGAATATGAATCCTTGCAGTCACGAAAGCTTCAAATCTAAAATATATAGCAGCCAAATACTCGAAGGGTACGTTTCTAAATGTGGAGGGAAACCCCGAAGAAAAGTCCACACGACCATGGGAAGAGCACGCAAGCTCCAAATATACAGGGGTCATGGATCGAACCCACGAATGAACCTGGCTACCGATGACAGGGGTCATGGATCGAACCCACGAACTCCTGCATGCCAGGCAAGGGAGATAAAATCTCGCTCCCGCGGCGTCCCATTTAAAAGCAGGCGAAGTTGCAGTTCTATGGCAGGCATATACTTGCGTTAAGTAACCCAAAAAAATAGGTTAATATTTTTCTCGTGATATTTTTCTGCATGTGCAGTCGCTGGTAACGAGGCTGATCGCATCAACTCGCTACAGTTGAGAACACCTCATTAACATTTGGTACAAAAGCGTCGCGTGTTACATCTTGGGTTTGTTGTTGTTGTTGTTGTTGTTTTAATTTCCCCTTGTAAGACCACGATGTTCTTAACTAATGTGGTGTTGTTGTGTTAGTTTCATCACTGCCAACGCAGCTGCAGCAGCAGCAGATAATGTTCCATGCAAATCACAGAACCAACTTTTCCTTGCACTGTCAACTTGGTCGCTGACAACGCCATTATGAACCCACTGAGTAATCCAGCCTCCGCAAAAAAATAAGCATTTGTTGTTTGTAAAATTGAAAAAAAAAACAGAATGGAAGGGAGACATTGTCGTTGCGTTCACAAAGTGAAATTCCTAATTAGTGCGTAAGGGACAATGGGTTGTAATTGTGGTTCACAGAGCCCAGCGCCATGCCACGCCAATTAAAACTCGGTGCTTAAATTACAGCAAACGCAATTATCAGGCGATGCCTGCATCTGAATTCTTTAATTTCATCCACAAGTAATGAGCGATTTGGAAGCTGCGCCTCGAAATCGGCAACTGTGCTTGTTCATAATCATCTTATCACCACGGGCATACAGAACCAAATGTGCGCGTGCGTGTGTGTTGATGTTTACGAGCCGCATCCAGATATATAAGATGTACACGTTTTTAAGGCTGAGTCGATCTAGAGGAGGCCCAAGGCCTGGTTCACATATTCGCCATCGATGTTGGCCTCGATCGGGAGGCGAACTCGGGTCGCCAGGCTCGTAGCGCGGTGCGCTCACCGTTACGTTTCAGCTCACCCCAAAGACAAATACTCCCCTTATAGCCTTGTCATAGTCTTAGGGCAAGTGCTGCCAGCGAGCACGTATGACGGGCGCACGGTACACAAAGGGGGTGGCCAGCACCACGCTCGACCGCCTTTGTCTTCCCAGGTACTCATTTGAGGCTGAGTCGACCTACGGGGAGGCCCAGGACCGGTTCAGATAATCGTCGCCGGTGTTGCCCCAACAGTCGGTTAAAGGCATAAGCTTTCAACTGCAGACGCACGGGGTTGCAGCGGTCGAGTGGCCAACAACACGGGCAGTGAGACTCACTCATTATCACACAAACGAACCACCAATACCTCGCTGATCTTGTCAATGAGTATCGACCATCACGCGAACTCTGGTCATCCTCGCAGTGGCTTCTGGCTGGCCAACGAACGAAGACCGTGGCCACCGCATCGCGTGGCGCTTTCGGATGCGCTTCTGCGGCCGTCTGGAACGTTCTTCCTTCCGATATTAGGAAGCCACTGGAGCTATGCATTTGAAAATCATCGAGGTTGAAAACGAATTTCTTTAAAAATGCTGTTTGTGTTCAGGTTGTTGTCCATCCCCCGCGCCTCCTATTAGAACGGTTGGCTACGTACGGTGCGACAGAAGTTCAACGTACGACGGTGGTCCGTGCGTGCGTGGCTCTGCCCCCCCTCCACCCCCTACCCCAGCAACTCAGCCTAAACTTCCACGGTGGTGCCGAGATGATCTGTCGCCTTTCACCAGGCTAGGGCTGCCCGAGGAGCTATTACGCTTACGAGTGGCTCGCGCGCGCGCCTCTCTGTGCGTGTGTGCGTGGCCACGAGCGCGTGGTGGAGCGGTAGTGTAGTGGAGAGCGCGCTGCGCTACGAACCCGGCGACCCGAGTTCGGTTCCCGCTCGCGGCGACTAACACAGGCGACGATTATCTGAACCCGGTCATGGACCTCCCCGAGGTCGACTCAGCCTCAAATTAGCACACTGGTGCGGTGTGTTCAAAGCAAACGCCACTGGGGAGACAAAGGCGGCCGGGCGTGGTGCTCGCCCACCCACCCCTTCGTGTGCCGCACCGCCTTTCATAGGTGCTCACTAACAGCACTTGCCCCAACAGCCTGTTAAGGCTATACGGGGGGGGATCTTTGTCTTTGTGTGTGGCCATCAGCGTAACGGATCGCGCCTCTGCAAAATTCCCTTCTCGCCCGTAATCTCCGCTGTTTCATTACGCCCCCTTCACCCATCACTGAGTCTCCACGGCTGGCTTTCAAGAGAGCGACCCCCTCCCACCATCCCCTCGCTAGCTTCTCACACGATGACTGCTGTTGTATAATCCCGAATGAGTAATTTACCGTAAGTTTTTTTTTTTCTTCTTTCAAATTTGGACCACGATGGCCAGGCACACAATTGCCTTCCGGGGAAATATACCCTCACTGAGTTTCATGACTCTCTCCCTCTTTCCGCAGGGTCCTGCCAAGTGTTTTCCTTTCTTTGTTTATTTGCTTGCGTTGGTAGGAGGGGGAGGGTGATGATTGCTGTGTGTGTAACCCTAATTGGGTAAATTTACGGGTACATTTGCTTTTTTTTTGTTGCGAAATCATCACCGGCAAACAATGGTGGCCTACTCTAGCTACGTCACGTCACGTGATAATTTTACGTCGACGGCGAAGCTCGTCACGTGCTATTTTAGAACGGATACCACACCGCAGTATTAAACAGGGCGGCCGACTGAGTTCGAACCGTGCACCTCTGCAACACGCGGCGAATGCCCTACCGCTGAGCCATGTCACCACTCTCTATATATATACACACAGTATATGGTGATCAACATATATGATGTCGAGATCTCAGATCGTCTGTGTGCCTGGTGGCTGAACGGTAAAGCGAGTTCAAATCCTGGCTGATGGTTAACTCCGCCCATCATCTTTCTCGGGGTCGATAAAGAGATTACCACTTCGTGTCAATCAGGGGTCGTCTCATGGATATCCTCATCCCCGTCATACGAATGTGTAATTTCCACCTCTTTGCTCAGGACTCTGTGTGTGCAGTTATCTTAGTCAGTCGACCCGTGGCACCTGGTTCTGCCCCGTGACCTCCTGCCAGCGGGCGTTCGACACTTCACGTGGCCTCAACGTGCACCTAGCATGGCACAAGCGCCGTGGTGACGTCACCGCCAATTAGTGGCGAGTGGCGGTTGTTGTTGTGTGTGCAAGCTCAGGGGTCAACACCAGTGACGATTATCTGAACCACTTCTGGGCCTCCCCTAGGTCGACTCAGCCTCACACGAGTACCTGGTGCGGTGCGTAAACATGTCCACGAGGGAGACAGCACTTGCCCCAAACAGCGTCCTTCGGCTACACGGAGGACCTTTGCCTTTGTGCGAGCAATCACTGACGCATGGTGTAGTCATGGCCACCCGCACGAGGGGTGAGACACAGGTAGCCGTGCGTGCATTCGTGGCGTGCTGGCCACTCAGCCTAATGCGTTGCACGTGAGTCTCACACGCAGAATTGCACTGCGCCATGCCGGACTCAAGTAACAGGAGCAGGGCGGGTGGAAGGGGAGGTTAGTTCACCCCCGCCCCCCTCTAACCCCCTCCCCCCTCTAACACCCCCCCCCCCGCCAACTATCCCCGTGTATTCTAGATTTGAAGCTTTCGTGACTGCAGGTATTCATATTCTTAGGTTTTTTCGGTAAAGTCACGTAGGTAAAAAATGAAAATTAATAAAAGTAAAATAAAATAAAAATAAAAATCACGACGTTTCGGATGCAACACAAGCTTCCGTCTTCAGGTGGAACCGTCACAGCCACGACAGCTGTATCAAGTAAATGAGAGGTTGCAAGAGCTACCACTCCATAAGACCTTACCATATTAATAAAAAATGTGCAGTACTTGGCCCTTCCCCTCTTCAACCATTATATATACGGAGTGGTAGCTCTTGTAATCTCTCATTTACTTGATACAGCTGTCGTGGCTGTGACGGTTCCACCTGAAGAAGGAAGCTTGTGTTGCCTCCGAAACGTCGTGATTTTTATTTTATTTTACTTTGATTAATTTTAATGTTTTACCTACGTGACTTTACCGAAAAAACCTAAGAATATGAATATCCCCGTGTACAACATCAGAGAGCTGTACAGGACGGCGCAACGTTGTTTTCATTGCAATAGTATGGTGTGTGTTGATTTGAAGCTTTCGTGACTGCAGGAATCCATACTCGTCGGTTCTTTCGGTAAAGTCACGTAGGTATAAAATTAAATAAATCACGACGCTTCGGGCACAACACAAGCGTCCGTGACTTTACCGAAAGAAACAAAGAGTATAGTATAGTGTGTGTGTGTGTTGTTGTTGTTGTTGTATTGTGCGCATGCCTAAGCAGCTTCTGTTTTTGCCGGATAGAGGGGGGCACGGCACGGGCTGGAGAAGAGATGATGAAGTTTATGCGGTACGGGAGGATGTGGATCTTAGTAGGTTCAATCTAGATTTGAAGTTTTCGTGACCGCTGGGATCCATACTCTTTGGTTCTTTTGGTAAAATCACGTGGGTAGAAAATACAATAAATAAAATCACGACGTTTCGGGCGCAACACAAGCGTCCGGCATCTCCAGCTTATTCAGCTTTCCACTCCCAACCCCGCTCACATTAGCACTCCCCTCCCATCCCCCTACACCCCCCCTCTCTATCTCTCCCCCCTTGCTCCTCCCCCCCTCTCCTACCTATATAGCCTCCTGTGAAAGCAGCCCTTTTGCCCACTTCAGCAATTGTTGCTTGCTGTGGCTGTCTCACCTGATGACGGACGCTTGTGTTGCGCCCGAAACGTCGTGGTTAAATTTATTTTATTTTATACCTACGTGACTTTACCGAAATAACCAACGAGTTTGAGGTTAGTGGGCTTGCCGATGATTGGTACCAGCGGTGTCAAGTTCAACTTCTGTGGAGGAGGAGGAGGTTCGTGAATGAAGCTTTTGGGGCAGTTGGAGGCAGTCCTCCTCCAGCAACAGTGGAGGGCGGAGGAGCGCCGCTCACAACAATGAGCGGAGTGCAGGGCGGATAAAATGTAACAAGTTAGCACAGTGAGGACCAGGGGTGGTGCATCTGCCCAATCATCTCAGTCAGTGAACCCATGGCACCTGCGTCTGTTCTGTAACCTCCTGCCAGCGAGCCTTTGACACTGCACGTTACCTCAATGTGCACCTAGCCTGGCACAAGCAATGTTGTGACGTCACCATCAGTTCGTAACAAAATGCGGCTATTATGTGTGGGCATGAACGCGTTAAAAACACAGCCAGATGGAACAGTCTAAAACTAAACGAAACTATAATTTTTATTTTATTATACCAGGTAGGGCCCACTGAGCTATATAGGGGCCGTCCATAAATGACGTCACGTGATTTTGGACGATTTTTTACCCCCCCCCCCCCCCTCGTCACACGGCGTCACAAAAAATCAGACCCCCCTCAAATATGACGTCACAAAGCTCTGCATCTCCCCCCACCCAAAAATAAATAAAAATGCTTCAAATTGCTTTAAACTATTGTCATTGTAGTGCGTATTTAATGTGGCGCTGCACTCTGATGCTGTATGAGAAAAGATTTATTAAAACGTCTATTTAATTAAGCAGAACGTGTTGTCTATATTTATTTAAAGTTGCGCATTTTGATGTGACGTCACATTTCTCACCCCCCCCCCTCGTCACACATCGTCACAAATGTCTGACCCCCCCCCCCAGGTGCGTGACGTCATTTATGGACGGCCCCATAGCTCTATTTTTTAAGCGACCTGGCTATAACAAACAATAGCCCAACCAAGTGGCTTGTCGCGTGGAAATGTAACGCAGCCAAACGTTCCGAACGCACGTGTTCAAGTCGCGCCATCGGGCAGCACGTTGTGGAGGCTCGGGCGGTGGTGTGATGTGGTTGGGCTGAGCGCCGCTCGGCCACACGCAGAAACAACGCGCACTAGGAACACGAGCCGTCTCTCAATAGTGTCGGTACACTACGCAGTGCCGGTACACTACACTATACACTACGCAATACACTACGCAGTGTCGGTACACTACGCTATACACTACGCAATACACTACGCAATACACTACGCAGTGCCGGTACACTACGCAATACACTACGCAATACACTACGCAATACACTACGCAATACACTACGCAGTGTCGGTACACTACACTATACACTACGCAATACACTACGCAATACACTACGCAGTGCCGGTACACTACGCAATACACTACGCAATACACTACGCAATACACTACGCAATACACTACGCAGTGTCGGTACACTACGCTATACACTACGCAATACACTACGCAATACACTACGCAGTGTCGGTACACTACGCTATACACTACGCAATACACTACGCAATACACTACGCAGTGTCGGTACACTACACTATACACTACGCAATACACTACGCAATACACTACGCAGTGTCGGTACACTACGCTATACACTACGCAATACACTACGCAATACACTACGCAGTGCCGGTACACTACGCTATACACTACGCAATACACTACGCAGTGTCGGTACACTACGCAATACACTACGCAATACACTACGCAATACACTACGCAGTGTCGGTACACTACGCTATACACTACGCAATACACTACGCAATACACTACGCAGTGTCGGTACACTACGCTATACACTACGCAATACACTACACAATACACTACGCAGTGTCGGTACACTACACTATACACTACGCAATACACTACGCAATACACTACGCAGTGCCGGTACACTACACTATACACTACGCAATACACTACGCAATACACTACGCAGTGCCGGTACACTACGCTATACACTACGCAATACACTACGCAGTGTCGGTACACTACGCTATACACTACGCAATACACTACGCAATACACTACGCAGTGCCGGTACACTACGCTATACACTACGCAATACACTACGCAATACACTACGCAGTGCCGGTACACTACGCTATACACTACGCAATACACTACGCTATACACTACGCTATACACTACGCTATACACTACGCGGGAGCGGAGCGGTGACGGTACACTACGCGGTACACTACGTGGTACACTACGCGGTGCACTACATGGTACACTACATGGTACACTACGCGGGAGTGGAGCGGTGCCGGTACACTACGCGGTACACTACACAGTACACTACGCGGGAGTGGAGCGGTGCCGGTACACTACGCGGTACACTACACAGTACACTACGCGGGAGTGGAGCGGTGCCGGTACACTACGCGGTACACTACACGGTACACTACACGGTACACTTCACAGTACACTACACGGTACACTTCACGGTACACTACACGGTACACTACACGGTACACTACGTGGTACACTACACGGTACACTACGCGGGAGTGGAGCGGTGCCGGTACACTACGCGGTACACTACACGGTACACTACACGGTACACTTCACGGTACACTACACGGTACACTTCACGGTACACTACACGGTACACTACACGGTACACTACGTGGTACACTACACGGTACACTACGTGGGAGTGGAGCGGTGCCGGTACACTACACGGTACACTACACGGTACACTACGCGGGAGTGGAGCGGTGCCGGTACACTACACGGTACACTACACGGTACACTACACGGTACACTTCACGGTACACTACACGGTACACTTCACAGTACACTACACGGTACACTACACGGTACACTACGTGGTACACTACACGGTACACTACACGGTACACTTCACGGTACACTACGCGGTACACTTCACGGTACACTACACGGTACACTACGCGGTACACTACACGGTACACTACACGGTACACTACACGGTACACTACGCGGTACACTACACGGTACACTACACGGTACACTACACGGTACACTTCACGGTACACTACACGGTACACTTCACGGTACACTACGCGGTACACTACACGGTACACTACACGGTACACTACACAGTACACTACGCGGGAGTGGAGCGGTGCCGGTACACTACGCGGTAAACTCCGCTACACACGGACGCGATCCTCAGCGGAGTGGTGGGCGCCTTGATGCAATACACACTCGGAATGGTGATTTCGTCGCGCGTCCCATATTAGTTTTGTTGTTGTGGTCCTGCAGCGCACCGCGAGGGGCTGAACTTCCGTCGAGATTGAAAACCCTCGGTTCGACCCCCTGACTCACGCCTCCCCGCGGTCAAATCCGCAATTCCCGTGCTGTGAATTAACATAATTCACTTAAAGTTTACCCTGGGAAGCGTCATTGCATCCTGAAAACTAGCCCCCAAGCAGCACTTTCATAACAATAATCATTATAATTGACTTTAATTATCCGTTAAAGCAGCGGGTTTCAGGCTGTAGGTCGCGCTGCTCAAGTCGGGAGGGAGGGAGGGAGGCAGGGCAGCGCCAGGCTGCGGCATGGATACTGTGTAGGAAAATAACGCCGCTGTTGCCGTGAGAAAAAAAAAATCACAGGTACATGACATCACGCAAATGGCTTACTAACACAACCCTGACTGATATACATGACACAAATGGCTTAGTAACACAAAACTGACTGATACACATGACACAAATGGCTTACTAACACAAAACTGGCTGATACACATGACACAAATGGCTTACTAACACAAAACTGACTGATACACATGACACAAATGGTTTACTAACACAAAACTGACTGATACACATGGCGTAAATGGCTGACTGACACAACACTGGCTGATACACATGGCACAAATGGCTTACTAACACAAAACTGGCTGATACACATGACACAAATGGCTTACTAACACAAAACTGACTGATACACATGACACAAATGGCTTACTAACACAAAACTGGCTGATACACATGACACAAATGGCTTACTAACACAAAACTGACTGATACACATGGCACAAATGGTTTACTAACACAACACTGGCTGATACACATGACACAAATGGTTTACTAACACAAAACTGACTGATACACATGACACAAATGGCTTACTAACACAAAACTGACTGATACACATGGCACAAATGGTTTACTAACACAAAACTGGCTGATACACATGACACAAATGGCTTACTAACACAAAACTGACTGATACACATGACACAAATGGCTTACTAACACAAAACTGACTGATACACATGACACAAATGGCTTACTAACACAAAACTGACTGACACACATGGCACAAATGGCTTACTAACACAAAACTGGCTGATACACATGGCACAAATGGTTTACTAACACAAAACTGACTGATACACGTGACACAAATGGCTTACTGACACAAAACTGACTGATACACATGGCACAAATGGCTTACTAACACAAAACTGACTGATACACATGGCACAAATGGCTTACTAACACAAAACTGGCTGATACACATGGCACAAATGGTTTACTAACACAAAACTGACTGATACACATGACACAAATGGCTTACTGACACAAAACTGACTGATACACATGGCACAAATGGCTTACTAACACAAAACTGACTGATACACATGGCACAAATGGCTTACTAACACAAAACTGGCTGATACACATGGCACAAATGGCTTACTAACACAAAACTGACTGATACACATGACACAAATGGCTTACTAACACAAAACTGGCTGATACACATGGCTTACTAACACAAAACTGCCTGATACACATGGCACAAATGGCTTACTGACACAAAACTGACTGATACACATGACACAAATGGCTTACTAACACAAAACTGACTGATACACATGACACAAATGGCTTACTAACACAAAACTGGCTGATACACATGGCTTACTAACACAAAACTGACTGATACACATGGCACAAATGGCTTACTGACACAAAACTGACTGATACACATGACACAAATGGCTTACTAACACAAAACTGACTGATACACATGACACAAATGGCTTACTAACACAAAACTGACTGATACACATGACACAAATGGCTTACTAACACAAAAATGACTGACACACATGGCTTACTAACACAAAACTGCCTGATACACAACATGACACAAATGGCTTACTAACACAAAACTGACTGACACACATGGCACAAATGGCTTACTGACACAAAACTGGCTGATACACATGACACAAATGGCTTACTGACACAACACTGACTGATATACATGGCACAAATGGCTTACTAACACGAAACTGACGGGTACACGACATGCCACAAATGGTTTACTAACACAAAACTTACGGATACAAAAACACGTGAGAAAAATAAGAATCGGTGTTTACTCGTTCTGGAAATAAAACAGGAGGTGTTAAGATGTTCAAACACCCAGTAAGATACCTTTTGCAAGGAATCCAATCAGCATTAACCACATCCGGAACTTGTGGTGAACATGCAAACGAAAAAAAAAGATTATCCTCGTGTATCTTTTTTTGTTTGAGCGAGGGAACGCAGCCAGGGTTGAGGGGGTGGTTGAGGATGAGACTAAGCAATTAACAGCGACTTCGAAAGCGCTGATGTGCGATCTCTCAGCCGAGATTCATGGTCTCTTGATTCGCTAAGATTAGAGCAGGATTGACGGAACATTCATCCCAATTAAATCTGCCTAATTATCATCTTATTTGCATCTCATTAGCCGCGTGCGAGGGTTCGCGTTGCGGTGATTCTTCACTAATCTTCACGCTTTTTTATTACTTACAATAACCTAATTAGTTTTTGTTCAAATTTAATTGGCAATTATTGTTTTTTTGTTGTTGCTAAAATGTTTTTTTTTCCCATCTTGAATGTGCGTGTGTGTGTGAAGCGGTAGTGTGGTTGTTAGCGCGCTGCGCTAGGAACCCGGCCAACCGGGTTTGACTCTTCCTCGTGATTATCTGAACCGGTCCTGGGCTTCCCCTAGGTCAACTCAGCCTCATATGAGTATCTGGTGAGGTGTGTAAACATCGCCACTCGGGAGACAAAGGCGGCCGGGTGTGGTGCTGGCCACCCACCCCGTCGTGTGCCGTGCCGGCCTTCATAGGTGCTACTCGCTAACAGCACTTGCCCCTACAGTCTGTTACGGCTACACGGGGGATTTTTGTCTTGTTGTGATGGCGGTGGTGGTGATTGTGGTGATGGTGCTTGTGGTGGTGATGCTTCTGGTGGTGGTGGTGGTGATTGTGATTGTGGTGGTGATTGTGGTGGTGATTGTGGTGATGGTGATTGTGCTGGTGGTGATTGTGGTGATTGTGGTAGTCATTGTGGTGGTGATTGTGGTGGTGGTGATTGGTGATTGTGGTGGTGATTGTGGTGGTGGTGATTGGTGAGTGTGGTGGTGGTGATTGTGATAGTCATTGTGGTAGTCATTGTGGTGGTGATTGTGGTGGTGGTGATTGGTGATTGTGGTGGTGATTGTGGTGGTGGTGATTGGTGAGTGTGGTGGTGGTGATTGTGATAGTCATTGTGGTGGTGATTGTGGTGGTGATTGTGGTGGTGGTGATTGGTGAGTGTGGTGGTGGTTATTGTGATAGTCATTGTGGTGGTGATTGTGGTGGTGATGGTGATTGTGGTGGTGATTGTGATAGTCATTGTGGTGGTGGTGATTGTGGTGGTGGTGATTGTGGTGATGGTGATTGTGCTGGTGGTGATTGTGGTGATTGTGGTAGTCACTGTGGTGGTGATTGTGGTGGTGGTGATTGGTGATTGTGGTGGTGATTGTGGTGGTGGTGATTGGTGAGTGTGGTGGTGGTGATTGTGATAGTCATTGTGGTGGTGATGATTGTGGTGGTGGTGATTGTGGTGGTGGTGGTGACTGTGGTGGTGGTGAGTGTGGTGGTGATGGTGATTGTGGTGGTGGTGAGTGTGGCTATGAAGGTGCTGCTGCTGCTGCTGCTGCAGCAGGGAATGTGGTGCCGAATGAATGATTCGCCATATGCGAGCCGGGGACAGTTTCCGCCGTGATTGATCGCAATCTCCACTTAATTGCAAATGACAATCCGTGCCGTGAGGCTATTTTTGTTCAACTCGGCACCACCGCACCAAGGAACAAAAAAACCTCCGTAGCTTTAAAAAAAAACTTTGCTGCGATTTGAAAAATGACAAATTGATGAGGTTGGTTTGACTTTTAAATTACATTGTGCGTTGCTTTATACTGACTTCAATTTGTTATTGCAAAAAAGGTGGTATACGTGTGCGGTGTGTGTGTGTTGGTGTGTGTGTGGTGTGTGGTGTGTAGTGTGTATGTGTGGGTTGGTGTGTGTGTGGTGTATGTGTGGTGTGTGTGGCGTGTGTGTGGTGTGTGTGGTGTGTGTGTGTGTGGTGTGTAGTGTGTATTACGTGTATGTAGTGTGTATGTGCGTGTATGTAGTGTGTATGTGCGTGTATGTAGTGCGTGTGTAGTGCGTGTGGTGCGTACGTGGTGTGTATGTATGGTGTGTGTGTGTGGTGTATGTGTAGTGTGTGTGTGTGGTGTGTAGTGTGTTTGTGTGTCTGTGTGTGTGGTGTATGTGTGTGGTGTGTATGTGTGGTGTGTGTGGTGTGTATGTGTGAGGTTTGTGGTGTGTGTATGTGGTGTGTGTGTGTGGTGTGTGTGTATTGGTGTCTGTGTGATGTGTGTGTGGTGTGTATGTGTGGTGTGTGTGTGGTGCGTGTGTGTGGTGTATATGTGGTGTGTGTGTGGTGTGTGTGTGTGGCGTGTGTGGTGTGTGTGTGTGGTGTGTGTGGTGTGTGTGTGGTGTATGTGGTGTATGTGTGGTGTGTGTGTGGTGTGTGTGGTGTGTGTGTGGTGTGTGTGGTGTGTGTGTGGTGTGTGTTTGTGGTGTGTGGTGTGAGTGGTGCGTGTGTGTGTATGTGTGGTGTGTATGTGTGGTGTGTGTGGAGTGTAGTGTGTGGTGTGCAGTGTGTATGCGTAAATATTCGTCATTACGCTCACGGTGTCGAACATTTGACGCTGTAGGGGCACTCCGCCTTGAATAAGTTGTTCTTTTTCACTGCTGTTGAAAACACATCTCGCAGTGGTTGTCAAGGAGGGGGGGGGCGCCCCCCAACTCGTAGCTTTGCCCACCAGGAGGGGTGGGGGAAGGTGGACGGGTTGGGGAGCAAGGCACCCCCCCCCTGGCTACCCCCACGCTCGCCACGCCACCGTGCGTAAGAGTCATCTTGTTAACGTCGTCCTGAGTGTCGAGTCACCGCGGCGCGTCGATTCCTCAAGCGAGCGGAGGCAGCCCCCCTCGCTGTGAGCGCTAAGGGTTTGTCCTCAATCTAGATGTGAAGCTTTCGTGACTGCAGGAATCCATACTCTTTGGTCCTTTCGGTAAAGTCACGTCGGTAATTGAAGTGTCTCGCCACGCCGCGTCTCGCTCTCGTGTTGGCTGCACTGCATGGCACAGCGAGCGGACCTGCGTCGGGCAGTCCCGGTTTAGTTCTGTACCGGGGTTACTGCCCGCCCCATTAGGTAGGCAATACTTATACGTCTTCTTCAAGCATGTATCTGTCTGTCCAGGTACTAACACCTCGCTCCCGTGCGGCGCCACGGTGGCTAGGAGATGTTAACTACCTCGCCTGGTATGCAGGAGGTTGTGAGTTCGATCCTGACGCTTGACGCCTGCTGCTGCATATTTAGAGTTTGCGTGTCTCTCTCATCATCATCATCACGGTGGCTAGGAGATGTTAACTACCTCGCCTGGTATGGAGGAGGTCGTGGGTTCGATCCTGACCCTGACGACTGCTGCTGCTGTATATTTGGAGTTTGCGTGTCTCTCTCTCATCATCATCACGGTGGCTAGGAGATGTTAACTACCTCGCCTGGTATGCAGGAGGTTGTGAGTTTGATCCTGACGCTTGACGCCTGCTGCTGCATATTTAGAGTTTGCGTGTCTCTCTCATCATCATCACGGTGGCTAGGAGATGTTAACTACCTCGCCTGTCGTAGAGGAGGTCGTGGGTTCGATCCCGGCTCCTGACGCCTGCTGCTGTATATTTGGAGTTTGCGTGTCTCTCTCTCTCCCCGTGGTCGCGTGCATTTTTCTCCGGGTCCACTGCCCCCCCCCCCCCACTCCCCCCACATTTAGAAACATGCGTTTAGATTATTTAGATTATTTGGCTGCAATAAATCTCCACATGATAAGCCACTTTGGTGAGCTATCATTTGTGGCCTGGCCGCGTCTGAAAGAGAGCTACATAGCTGGTGAAATAACATTAGTTTACGGTTCGTAAATAATTTCTCGACAAACCGTCGGCGCCGCAGCCTTTAGCAGCGTTGATATCAAGTCAAGTAAAACGCTGTGCAGATGGGGCAGATGGAAATTAGTCTCCCAGCAAGCCAGAACACGCCTCCTGCCTCCACGACGCCTTCCCAACGTGGAACGCGTGCCGTTACAACGCGGAACGGGCTCCTTTATAACGCGGAATACACCTCGTTATAGCATGGAACGTGCACCATTATAACGTAAACGCGCCCCATTATGACGCAGAATGTGGAATGCACGCAGTTACAACGCGGAGTGCGCACGGTTATAGCATGGAACGCGACCCCGTTATAACGCCGAACGCGCACCATTATAACGCGGTTCCTTAGCGGTCGACGACGAGTAACTTCCCTGAGCTGCGCGGCTCAGCAGCACAGAGAAACAGTAGCACAGCATGATACAGCAACGCGGCGGCGCATCCTCATTCGTCAGCCCCGCCATCTCACTGCGCGTGCGTGCATAGCAGTACATCGCATCGCGGCAAACCTCACCGTTACTGCATTATGGGCGCTATGGTCGAAATAGTTTTCGTTTAACGCGTTTTTTCGCTTAACGCGTTTTTTCGCTTGACGCGGCACTTTTCAGGAACGCATCTGCCGAGTATGGCGGCCATTGTGACGTCATCCCAGGCGCGTGCAGCGAGAGCCCTCGTCGGGCACGAGGACACCGGTAAGCCGAGAGCTCCACCAGGCCGCAACGGAGCGCGAGGCAGCGTGGTCAGTCCGGGGATCCATCACAGGCTCGTCTGTGGGTGCGCTACGCAACCTGGCGACCCAGGTTGGATTCCCACTCGAGGCCAACACTGGTAACGATTATCTAAACCGGTCGCGGGCCTCCCCCAGGTCGACTCAGCCTTCATATGAGTACCTGGTGTGGTGTGTAAACATCGTCACTCGGGAGACAAAGGCGGCCGGGCGTGATGTTGGCCACCCACCCCTTCCTGTGCTGTGCCGACCTTCATAGGTGCTCGCTAACAGCACTTGGCCCCAACTGTCTGTTAAGACTATATGGGGGATCTTTGTCTTTGCGGAGTGGTAGCGTAGCGCTGCGAACCTAGGGACACGAGTTCGATTCCCGCTCACGGTGACCAACACCAGTGATGAATATCTGAACCGGTCCTGGGCCTTCGCTAGCTCGACTCAGCCTTAAACGAGTACCGGGCGCTGTGTGTTAAATATCGCCACTGGGGAGACAAAGGCGGCCGGGCGTGGTGCTAGTCACCCACGACCTTGTGTGTCGTACCGTGGGCGGGGGGGTCTTTGTCTTTGTGTGATATAGGGTACATGGATGCCCGTGGTTGTTTGGTATATCAGGTAAATAGATGCTTGGTATGTCATGTAAATAGATGATTGGTATATCAGGTAAATAGATTTTGGTATATCACGTAAATAGATAGTATTGGTTCTTTCGGTAAAGTCACGTGACTTTACCGAAAGAACCAAGAATATGAAGCCCTCCAGTCACGAAAGCTTTAAATCAAAATGTAAATAGATGTTTAGTATATCAGGTAAATAGATGCTTGCTATATCAGGTAAATAGATTTTTGCTATATCAGGTAAATAGATGTTGGTATATCAGGTAAATAGATGCAACGCAAGTTTTGCTCTTTCACGAACCTCTGTCGAGCGTCGAACAGAGCCGCCCGCGTGACATTGCGTCAGCCAAAGTGGCCCTTAGCGATGCCATTCATCCCTTCGTGATGCCATTTGTAAATGTCTCTGCGGAAATACAGAGCACGAGAGGGTCAATAATCAATGTTTCGTACAAACGCTCGGCTTGATGGACGATCGTGACCGTAATAATGGTTGATAGACAATGAATGAATGGCTGGCGATGATGATGGTGATGATGTTGATGGATGAGAAGATTGCAATGGATGGTAATGATGGGGCTGTCATTGTTGCCACTGCCACGGTGCCCAGACACTGCCTAATGCAGTACCGTGTACAGGCGGCGACACGCTACACCCCATCACTACACCACTATAATATACTACACCACACCCCTATACTACACTACACCACCATCACTACACTACAACTACACTACCACTGCACCCCTACACTACACCACTACACTACACTACTACACTATCACTATACTAACACTACACTACCACTACACCACTACACTACCACTATACCACTACAATATCACTACACCACCACTATACTAACACTACACTACCACTATACTACCACTACACCACACCCCTACAGGCTGGCACGGCACGGCTCCGGCGTGGCTCGGTTGTGCAGTGGAAATGCAGTGTCATGGTAAACGTGGGCGTACGTTTCCCTGCTGGCTTCTAAGCTTGCCACTCTTGTTTCGCTCATCGCATTCTTGGCTCCCACTTTGCAGCATTATATCCTCCTTTTTAAATCCTTTATATTAAGTTCGCTTGCTTGCTTGCTTCTGTGCTTGCTTGCGTGCTTGCTTGTTTACGACCGTGCAAATCTTTCGGTCGTTTTTAACCCACTTCCCGTGATCTAATCGAGCTGACATTTTCCACACAGACTCGTTGTGACAGACAATTAATGTTCGTGAAAAAAAAAATCAAAAAATGTAACACTTTTTAGGCAAAAAAAAATTATTTTACATTTATTCAAATAGAACTCATTCATGGCTTTGGCTGAGCGTCACAGTATAAGAGCCCAGAGCGTCACCCCTCCACAGGCCGTGGCGGAGTAGCGCAGTTGGTAGCGCCCTCGCTTCCCATGCCAAAGGTCGCGGGATCGATCCCCGCGTCCTCCACAGGTGAATATATTTTAAATCCTTTATATTAAGTTCGCTTGCTTGCTTAGGACCGTGCAAATCTTTCGCTCGTTTTTTACCCCACTTCCCGTGATCCAATCGAGCTGACATTTTCCACACAGACTCGTTGTGTGTGAAAATTAATTTTGTGAAATTTTTTTTCCAAAATTTTACACTGTTTAGGGAAAACAAATTAAATATTTAATTACCAATTGCTTAATACTGGCAGACAATCATCTGACCCATAGATTGCAGCCATCTCAAGCCAGAGGACGAGAGGAGCGGGAAGCGAGGACACTCGCACGAGGAGGATGAAGCAAACTTACAGAGGCCCCACGGAGCTATGTAGCTGTTTGTCAGAAGCGACCTGGCCACAAAGGACAGCTCGGCAAAGTGGCGAAATCACGCGGAATGTATTGCAGCCAAATATTCTAAATGCGTGATGTTGATTGTGGAGGGGAAAAAAACTGGAGGACCCAGAGAGAGACACGTGCAGACTCCAAAGATAGAGCAAGCGTCAGGGTCGGGATCGAGCCCACGACTTCCTGCATACCGGGCGAGGTCATTAACGTGTATGTATGTTGAACTTCTTTCGCACCGTACGTAGCCAACCGCGCTAATCGCATGCTGCGGGGGAAGGACAACAGACTAAACACAAAAAGGCAGTTCTAATGGAGTGAGTTTTCAATATAGATGATTTCAAAGTGCATAGCTCCGACTGGCTTCCTAATATCGACAGGAAGAGCGTTCCAGACGGCCACAGAAGCGCAATCTGAAAGCGGCGTGATCAGTGCCGAATTAAGCTAGTGCGGGGCCTGTAGCACATGTTATAAAGGGGCCTTGAATATAAAAAACACGTAAACATTAAAACACATAATACATATTTAAGTTTCATAGTAAAGTAATTGTATTTTTTCAATTGCTATACAGCGAGAAAATGCTACAAATCGCTAACCTTAAACACACAGTCGTTCATAAAAGTTGAAGGCGGACCAGTACTATAGTAATAGAGCAAGTGCAGAATCACTGAATCGGAATTGATAGCTTGAAAGCATTTAGCGCGGGGCCCTTGAAAGTGCAGGACCCGCAGTTGTCCCAGGAGTAAAAGCTACTACGTATGTAGTATCTTGATTTTGTAATGCGAGCAAGGTTTGAGAGAGGGCGGAGTCTGGGTCACGTGGGGAGTGGGTGGAGTTAGGGTCACGTGGGGGAGAGGATTTAGGGAGAGAACCGGAAGGGGAAGGGGGAGTTGAGACGGCGTGAAACACGAGGAGGCCGCGCTGGGCAGGACGGAGAGCGTGGCGCGGTCGTCACGCGGTGGGAGACGTCGACACCGTCACCGTCAGCCATCGGTGTCAGACGCAGAGAGCTAGCGGCTGTGGGAGGCTAGCTGTATACGGGGCAGCAGTGAAGCTAGAGAGCAGAGCAGCAGTGTGGCTGCAAGGTGGAGCAGCAGGGAGACTGCCTAACAGAGCAACAGGGAGACTACATATCAGAGCAGCAGGGAGACTGCATATCGGAGCAGCCGAGTGGCTATGGAGAGGTCGTCGAGAGGGACGCGGGCCTGAGCGAGGACGCCGTAGTATCGAGATTCTACGAACCCAATAAAGGACAACGGAGATCGACATCTGAGAGAGAGTCCTTTATTACAATTTGAAGCCTTCGTGACTGCAGGAATCCATACTCTTTGGTTCTTTCGGTAAAGTCACGTAGGTATACCTATTTAGATATACCTACGTGACTTTACCGAAAGAACCAAAGAGTATGTAGTAGTAGCTACTATATATGTAGTAGCTACTACTAGCTTTTGCTCCTGGGATAATCCGTCAATGGGCGCGATGCGAGTGACCGTCAGAATCTCGCCACCGCGGCACTCGGCAAACACCGATGCAACAGTGTCGAGGGCGAGGCGCGTGGCAAGGAGGCGTCGCGGCTGGCAGGGAGCCGTGGCCGACGGGCGAGGCTGGAGACGGAGCGCCGGTCAGGGCAGGGAACTCGACACGACCACCACGAAGACGGAGCGTTGAGATCAGCTCGCGTGCAGCGGACCAGATGGATCGTGACTCCGTGGGGGTCACGATCCATCTGGCGTCATCTGGTCTAACCCATGTGAGACTAGGCTCTAAGGAAAGCTGTCTCGGGTGTGGACCAATCAACTTCAAGGACAGTGCACATTATCAGAGTTATGTTCTTTTGTTTGTATTATGACTGCAGGTATTGCGGTCTATGCAAACATGACTCCTTGTAAAAAGGTGTCAGTTTTGTTGCCAGATAGAAGGGTAAAAAACCAATTATCATATTTTTACTGGCAAATGAGGTTCCAATAGTAATCCGTGGGGGTCGTGTTGGACGGTTGCGGAGGATGGGGATGGGGAGGGGGGTGTTGATCCAGCAGTGGATAGAACATGACTCGTGGTGAATATTTCTGCAGTGAGGCAGTTTGCTTCACGCACGCGGCGGCGGCGGCGGTGGTTTTATTTTAACTTGAAACAAAAAAACGAGCACTCTTATTTGGACTGCCACGAGAGACGTGAGACTCGCCAACTCAGACGAGCCGTGAGTTGTGCGGAGGAGGCAGAAAACGCGGTTTAAGATCTCGCAACCCGAGCGGCGTTGGCTCAGTGGCTCTGGCAAAGCCATTATGAACCCCCCCTGGAGCGAGGAGAGAGAGCGAGGCGAGAGAGCGAGCGTGGAAATGCGGCATTTCTCGTAGTAAAAGAGAGGGAGAGGGGGGTAGAGAGAGAGGTGGTAGAGAGATAGTGAATGGGGTAAAGGGGAGGAGCAGAGCATGCTTCTTCGTGTTGTTGTTGTTGTTGTTGTTTGTGTCTACGAAGAAAGTAGCACAAATTGTTTTTGTTTCCCAATGGGAAAAGACTGAAAATCTTTCATTTTAAAAGGGGGAGGGGGGGCACATGAAGCAAAGAGATAAAAACCAAAAGCGACGTTATGAACGAAGCAAAGTGCCGACTACACCGAGCATCTTCTTGCTTCCTCTGATCGTAAAAGAAGGAGAGCGAGAGAGCCAGGAGAAAGAGAGGAGAGTGAGCGAGAGAGAGAGATCGAGAGAGAGTGAGCGAGAGGTGGGGGTTTACATAAAGCAAAGTTATAAAAAAAATACGAAAAAAAATGACGAAATGATGAACGAAGCAAAGTGCCGACTACACCGAGCATCTTTTTTCCACTGATCGTAAAAAAAAGGAGAGAGAGGAGAGAGACAAACTCCCTGCCCCAGGGCTCAAACCCAGAATCTCATCGGTGCAGGCTTCAGCGCCTCCCAACGCAAATTCTGCCACGAAACCCGCGAATTACGCACGCCTCCCTTGTGTACTGAGCAGGCAGAGAGAAACAGAGAGAGAGAGAGAAAAGCCACATTTCGCACGGACACGTGAATGCATTCTCGCCAATCGAGAATACGATTGGCGTTTCGCTCGTGACTTCAAACGCAAGGGAGACAACAACAACAACAAAGACAAATATCCCCCGTATAGCCTCAACATACTTTTTGCGGGCAATTGCTGTTCGCGAGTAGCACCTATGAAGGCCGACGCGGCACACGAGGTGGCCGGGTGTGCCAGCACCACGTCGGGCCGCCTTTGTCTCCCCGGTGGCGACGTTTTTACCCACCGTGCCAAGTACTCATTTGAGGCTGAGTCGACCTAGTGGAGCCCCAGGACCGTTTCAGATAATCGTCACCGATATTGGTGGCTGTGAGCGGGAATCGAACTCGGGCGTGCGGGTTCGTAGCGCAGCGAGCCAACTGCTAGACTCCCGCTCGCCACAAGAGACCGAGAGACAGAGAGAGACGGAGAGAGACAGACAGAGAGACAAGAGATACCATGCACCGTGTGTCCTCACATTACCGCGCCGTGTTTTCGCCTCTGCAGCGAATCTACGACGATGGTTAAACCGGGGGGGGGGGGGGGGGGGGGGGTTGCGCCCGTGCGGTGGAAATGTTAAATATATATAATATTTATAATATATATTTAACATATATAAATATATTCATCTGTCAGAACGAGAACGACCGCAGGCCCGACGTAAGTAAAATACAAAAACGCAACTGTGGCAAGAGAGGCGAAAGAGAGGCAGCTTCATTGCGAAACCGACAAAAATATTTTACCAGACTGTTGGGTCCCATAGACACCTTGACAGGCTGATGGGACACATAGACACCTTGACAGACTCATGGGCACATAGACACCTTGACAGACAGAATGGGTGTGTGTGGGGGGGGGGGCAACACCACACCCGGCCGTCTTTGTCTCCCCATGTGTGCTGATGGTGCTTACACACCGCATCGAGGGCAAGCTCGTCCCAGTGCTCTGAACGATTGCCTGCAGATGACTCGATCGGGATCGCACTCAGCAGCAGCGGCAGCAGTAGCAGCAACATCGCCCCCACACCTCAGGAGGCTTGGCAGCCGCCCCCTGACAAGAGAGGGGGGCTTAGGGGCAATCCATTGAGTAGGTACGTATGGAGCGGGGACGGGGGGTTAACCCAAATGCGTACGCTTGCGTATGGGGGGTCTACTTACAATGTACGTATGCAGAGGAAACGGGGGGGTGGGGGCATGCGAAGCCTCAATAATTATTTGTCTACATTGGCCTTCAAATGAGTTAGTAGTCCGGCGGTGGACTATCTGTTTGCTTAAACACGTCAATATTGTATTAATCCTTGATCGTTTCTGCGTGGATTAAATATCGGCCGTTCTATAGGATTCGGTGGGGAGGGAGGGGTAAACTGGACTCCCATGGTAAACTGGATTCCCATGGTATACTAGACTCCCATGGTAAACTGGACTCCCATGGCAAAACTTGACTCACATGGTAAACTGGACTCCCATGGTAAACTGGACTCCCATGGTAACTATACTCCCATGGTAAACCGGACTCCCATGGTGAACTGGACTCCCATGTTAACTCTACTTCCATGGTAAACTGGACTCCCATGGTGAACTGGACTCCCATGTTAACTCTACTTCCATGGTAAACTGGACTCCCATGGTAAACTGGACTCCCATGGTAAACTGGACTCCCATGGTAAACTGGACACCCATGTTAACTCTACTCCCATGGTAAACTGGACTCCCATGGTAAATTTGACTCCCATGGTCAGGGCTCGGCAATCTTTCAAATAAGAAGAAGAGCCAGGAACGCGTTGTGTCGTAAAAGCGGAGACCGCCTGTACTCCACGAGTGAGTATAAATATCCCAATAAAGTCAATTCAGATTTGTACAAACAAACAAAAAACTGCTGCCCGCCAGGGGGCAGCCAAAGATCCGCATTCGGCTCCGGAGCAGCAGAGTGCCCACCCCGCTGCCCAACCGTGATGATAACAACAATCATTGATATCGAAGGCGAAGTTTCGAACTCGCGGTGAGAATGCCGTGGCGTGGCACCGCCCTGTTGGCTGGACTGTGGCTCTGGGGCAAGGCTGCTGCTAAGGGACCGTACATAAATGACGTCACGCACCTATGGGGGGGGTCAGATATTTGTGACGATGTGTGACGAGGAAGGGGGGTTGAGAAATGTGACGTCACATCAAAATGCGCAACTTCAAATAAATGTAGAATTGTTATAACAACACTAATTGTTATAACAACACTAATTGTTATAACAACACTAATTGTTATAACAACACTAATTGTTATAACAACACTAATTGTTATAACAACACTCCTACAGCATCAGAGTTGAGCGCCACATTAAATACGCACTACAATGGCATTTGAAGCATGTTTAATTTTAAAAATGAAAATATGGTTTTGGGGGGGGGGGGACAGAGCTTTGTGACGTCATATTTGAGGGGGGTGGTCTGACTTTTTGTGACGCCGTGTGACGAGGGGGGGGGGGGGGGTCAAAAATCGTCCAAAATCGCGTGACATTATTTATGGATGGTCCATAATGACCGCTTCTGCCCACGCGTGAGTCACTCGTGGATGGTCTCCTTCCTTGCCGGACCCAGATTCTTTGAGGATGATAAAATAATAATAAACCCCCGTTTTAAGTTTATCGTGGTCAGATGACTTATAAATTGAGCGAACCGCAATGGATAATCTTAAAGGTCACCAGATAATTAGAGTTCAAGCCACCAACGCTCCTATCAGCTCCCAAATGCCGATACATTATTTCATCTGTTCCCTTCATGTTTTGAATTTAATAATCGGTGCTTCCGCGGAGGGTAAAATAGGACAGTGACCTCACGATCAGGATTACGATATGTTAACTACCTCGCCTGGTATACAGGAAATCGTGGGTTCGATCCCGACCCTGGGCGCCTGCTGTTTATTTCGAGTTTGCATGTTCTTTCTCTCCCCGTGGTCGCGTGTATTTTTATCCGGGTCCTCCGTTTTTTCCGCACACACTTAGAATCAACGTGAGTTTAGACTGAGTATGTAGCTGATATACATTTCCATGTGATAAGCCGCTTAGTTGAGCTATCATTTGTGGCCAGATAGCTTCTGAAACGACCGCTTGTGTTGCGATCGAAACGTCGTGATATATGATTTTTAATTAAAAAACAAATTCTACCTACGTGACTTTACCGAAAGAACCAAAGAGGAGAGCTCTATATTGCTCAGTGACCCTTACCTGGTAAAATAAAATAATAGTTTAGTTTTAGAGTCACAGCACTGTCCAGGTTTCACTCGGACAATGCGGGAATTGGCGCCTGCGTGTGGCAGAGATTGATTTGTGCCGACGTCTGGATTTGTTAATGCAATAAACATTCGTTCTTTGGATACTGAAAAACATCTGGATATATAGAGGACCGTACAGCCTGGGCAATCGTTGGCGCCAACTGTGGTTGCTGGTCGCGCCTTATTTACAATGATGGTCCCATGATCAGAATCTTCATTTGCACTGGAGGAATCCGATGAGCTATGAAGCACTTTTTTTATAAATAAAAAAAACGTGTCCAGTAGGGGTGGGTGAGAAAGTTACAACAGCAAACAATGACCAAAAAACAAACACGATAGCAGTGCAAATAATAAGTAAGGTGAGCAATTGTTTTTTTGCATTGGAATCGCGGAGAGCGGTGGGTAGAGCCCCCCTCCCTCACCCCCCCTCCCCCACCACTCAGCCCCACCGCTCCAATTAGGAGGACCTCGTTCTGGGGTTCTCGCTCCGTGTCACGCCGGGTCGGGCAGCAGGTGCGAGGCGTTAATGAGAAGGTGAGGTCGGGTCGGCCCCCCCCCCCCACAGCTCGCGTGGGGGAAGAGGTGGGGCGAGGTGGGGCGGGGGGGGCGAGGGGTCGGGGTGGCGGGGGGGCGAGGGGGGCGAAGTGGGGCCAGGTGGGGCGAGGGGGGGGCGAGGGGGGGGGGGGATGTGAGGCGAGGGTGGGGGCAAGGTGAGGCGAGGGGGGGGCGAGGGGGGGCGAGGGGGGGAGATGTGAGGTGAGGGGGGGCGAGGTTGGGCGAGGGGGGGCGAGGGGGGGGCGAGGGGGTAGAGAGGGGGGGCAAGGGGGGGCGAGGTAAAGCGAGGGTGGGGGCGAGGGGGGCGAGGGGGGGGGAGAGGGGGGCGAGTGGGGGCGAGGTGGACGAGGGGGGAGGCGAGGGGGGGGGGTCGAGGTGTGTCGAGGGTTGTCTGACACCGTAAACTCCACGGCGCAAAGCGAGCGCCGCTACCGCGACTGGAAGCTCAAATAATCCCGGGCCCCGGCCGGCTCCCGTTTCTTCGTTCGTGAGGTCCCCTTGGTCTGTTGCGTGCTCACAATTAGAGGTTTTTGTTTGCGTTTAGATCGCGTCAATATATAAATGTGTCGTTAAAACCCGCCACCACCCGACACAGCCAATTAGTGCGGGTTGTCACGGAAACAAAACGTGCCAATTCGTCGATAGTTCAGCACACCACTGTCTTGGGAGAGTAAACCCACGACATTAATTGACCGTGTCGGGTGGTGGGGGGTTTTAACGACACTTTATATTTACGCGATCTAACCCCCCCCCCCCATAAAAAAGTCTTATTATGGCTAGTATTGGACGCAACAGCCGACTACGTGTTAAACTGTTTTGTGTGTGTTCATAATGAAGGTTGTTTTGGGTTTAGATCATGGGTGCTCTGCTGCCGTGACGCGGCGATCTCGCAGCCCGGTCGGGCTTGGCAGATTCTGGAATCTCGGGAGTGATCCACCGACCTTCACCAAAGCGCTGGGTCGGGCATCGAAGCCGTTACCGTGGCAAGAAGTTTGAACCAGAAATGTAAAGTTTATTTCATTAATTTTTTTGTTTGGGCCTCCACCACCCAGTGACAGAGCCAATCGAATAAAGTTGTCACGTGGGGCAAATAGGCCGGTCGATTAGTTTTTTTCAGTAAAATTCTGTCCTCCAGGAGGAACCGTGACCACATTATCAGGGCAGCCGTGCAGATGAACCTGGTTAGTAATGGGAGTTGATTGGCTGTGAGTGCGTATCCCTCTACTACTACTTGTCATCGTCCTTAAAACCTTTATCATCTTCTTGGTTCTTTCGGTAAAGTCACGTAGAAGGGAAATAAAATAATAAAAAGAAAACAATAAAATGATCACGACGTTTCGATTGCAACACAAGCAATCATCATCAGGTGTGAAAACCACAGCAATAATTTTTTAAAAAAGTGGTGATGATGGCTTGTGTTGCAATCGAAAAGTCGTGAGAATGTTATTGTTTTATTTTATTATTTTATTGTTTCCCTTCTACGTGACTTTACCGAAAGAACCAAGAAGATGAATCCCTGCAGTCACGAAAGCTTTAAATCGAAATAGTGAAATACTGTGCATCTATTCGCAGTGGCCATTGCACATTAGCTTTCCCCAATTATATCACCGTGTATTGTGTTACTTACAAAGCTGGAGTTATAATTCGTGAATTGGTTAATGTGGTTAATTGAATGGGCATTATGCGGAGTGATATAATATGATCTGACCTAAAAGAATAAAGTCATTAGGATTCGCAATGTTGGTTATTAAATCCTGGTTATAGCCTTGAACTCGTAGAAAGTTCCGTCTGAGCTGAGGAGTTGAATTTGCGTTAATGCCAGTGTTTACCAAACTCCAGTCCTCACGGACCCATCACCACCATCATCCGCGCTTACCAATCTACTCGTCCCCATTAAACTACAAATGAACTCGTTCCACGCTGCACGCACCTGATGATTGTTACACACGTCCGACGTGACTCGCGATGCAACTGTCGCTGTCTACGTCGATAGAGCCGATTCAAATGAACATTGAGATCTCTGTGTGTGTACACGTGTGCCACGTGCGTGCGTGTGTACACGTGTGTTTAAGTGGTGGGGGTGATGATGATGACTGGAGTTTTGGAAAACTCTGCGCCGGTTAAACAACAACAACAACACCTCCAGCCAAGGCTGGGGCTCCAGGGGTAAGGTCGCAAAATGCGCGACCTTGCGTGATGGGGTTGGGGCGACCTGCCTTTGTTATTTATCACACGCAGTGGCAGGCAACTGTGCTGGCATTAGCAATATCGCGGTCCTCGAGGGACAAGGAATAATTAAAGCGCCGGTGAAAAATTGTGATATTTAACAAAGAAAAGGGGGGCGGACGCGTTCATCTTCTGTGCTGAGCTGTGTGTTTTTGTTGTTGTTGTTTTGTTGTTGTCATCGTTATATGTATACAAATAAATATATGTATATCTATATTTATTATTCGAGCTGTAATTGAGTCCCAAGTCTGAGTGGCCTCCGTGCTCAAACAAGCATCAAGCCCCCGCTCGTTCGTACATAGAACCAAGGGGGTGGTGGAAATTCCACGTTTCCATGGTGGGCACTCGTTAACTCATGCCTATGTAGAGGTGATACGCGCTGGGATTAAGGATCGTATGCACAGTGCGTGATGATTGGCTGTGTAGGTGGTGACGCGCGCTGACGGTGGAGGATCAGGGGTCAGCGCGGGGTCGTGGGTTACGGGGTACCGATTGGCTGTGGGCGGTGACGCGCTGAGAGAGAGTGCGTCGTGATTGGGTCATTAAGGAACGACGCTCACGTCGACGCCGCATCAGCTCCGTCCCTCGTGAGCAGGGGCTATAAAAGGGGATGCACACAGGCGTAAGAGCAGTGTGTAACCAGCGAAGAAGGAAGACGGGGATGAAGACCTAGAGCCCTGCGGTACCTAGCCCCGCTGTCCTAAGGGGACCGGGACTCTGTGTAACCCAGAGGCGAGTGTAGTGGGTGTAGCCATAGGGCTTACACGAGTCGAGTGTATTGTGTAGCCAGAGGCATAGGGCTTACACGAGTCGAGTGTATTGTGTAGCCAGAGGCATAGGGCTTACACGAGTCGAGTATATTGTGTGTAGCCAGAGGCATAGGGTCTACACGAGTCCAGTGTATCGGGTGTAGCCAGAGGCCTAGAGCTTACACGAGATTAGTGGAGTGTGTCGGAGGAAGAAGAGAGACCACACGTTGTATTGTGATACCTAAAGGATTTAATAAAAGTGTGTTACTCGTCAAGAAGTTCCTGCCGTCAATTCCCATACTTCACCTACAAAGTGGTTCCCCATAGTTGGTGACCGTCCCCTCCTCTCACCAAACAGATGTTGGGCTGAATTAACCCTGGCATCGGGTTATTTTGGTGTTAAAGGCCACCCTGGATAGCCTTGCTAAACACAGATGCTCCCGTCTCGAGGGATGTCTACAGGTGAAACACTTCAAACAAACACAACAATTAAAAATACATTCGAGATGTTCCACGCGGTCAGATTAACACATCAACTGATTGCTGAGGCCATTGACCATGGAACGCGTTTGGCATCGTGAACGCAAGCAGACTTGGAGCTGTGCTGTCTGTTTGACGCCCAGCTGCTACAACAAGCCGGTGGCTCTATGCGGCAGTACAGCAAGTAGGTGTTGGTAAAGTCACGTTCGAATATTCGCCCACCCCCCACCAATTCTCCGTGAGGTTTCTCCATCAACGACAGCCTCCTCCGGTACTAGAAACGCCCAATAAGGAATTGGCCCATTGCATCGGATTATAACTTAGCCGGTCTCTTGGAATTTCTCTTTTACTTGATGCAGCAAGCGTGCTTTGACGGTTCCACTTGAAGACGGAAGCTTGTGTTGCCTCCGCAACGTCGTGATTTTTATTTTACTTTTATTAATTTAAAAAAAAAATTTTACCTACGTGACTTTACCGAAAACAACCTAAGAGTATGAATCCTTGCAGTCACGAAAGCTTCAAATCTAGAATTAGCAGTTAGCTCACCCTCAATCCTTATCCTCGCAGTAAATTCCCAGCGTCACCCCCGCGCGAATTCCTGCGGAAAATCGGTCACTTGAATTGCCACATTTTGACTGCGACGACCGCTCCCCCAACCGAACCGCTTGACCTGTGCACAATGGCGGAGCCAGGATTTTCAGGTAGTGGGGGGCAACCCCTCCAGCAATGAAAAATGATAGAAGAGTTGTTAGTAAGTAAGGACTTGTCCCTTGCTTTTTATTCGACACGTGTGCGGCGATGGCGCAGCCAGCGATCGATCGTCGAATTCAGGGAAGTCGTGGACTCGATACGCAACTGCGCACAATTCTGTGAGTCACTTATAACTGCTTTGCCGTGACTTATTGCCAATTATGGACTCAGACTATTGTCCTATCATCTCATAGAGTCCCTGGCACGTAATAATATGCTACACAGTGGCAGTGGGGGTCGCAAAATGCCGATGTATTACTCACTTAATTTGAAGCTTTCGTAACTGCAGGAATTATTCTTTCGGTGAAGTCATGTAGAAAGAAAATAAATTAAATAATAGAATACGACGTTTCGATTGCAACACAAGCAGTCTGAATCGCATCTAAATGTTATATTCCCATCGAGCGCGCTCTTCAGGCGAGGCGCTTGGCGTGGTTTTAACAAAAAACGGTGACTCGGCACGGCATGATTAAGATGGCAGAGGCGGTGCTACGAGGTTTTGAGGAAAGAGTGACGGCGATAGAGGGGTGACGAAATGTCCATGTCTCGTTCATGCCCATGCCTCGTTCGTGTCCATGCCTCGTTCGTGTCCATGCCTCGTTCGTGCCCATGCCTCGTTCGTGTCCATGCCTCGTTCGTGTCCATGCCTCGTTCGTGTCCATGCCTCGTTCGTGCCCATGCCTCGTTCGTGTCCATGCCTCGTTCGTGCCCATGCCTCGTTCGTGCCCATGCCTCGTTCGTGCCCATGCCTCGTTCGTGCCCATGCCTCGTTCGTGTCCATGTCTCGTTCGTGCCCATGCCTCGTTCGTGCCCATGCCTCGTTCGTGTCCATGCCTCGTTCGTGTCCATGCCTCGTTCGTGTCCATGCCTCGTTCGTGTCCATGCCTCGTTCGTGCCCATGCCTCGTTCGTGCCCATGCCTCGTTCGTGCCCATGCCTCGTTCGTGTCCACGCCTCGTTCGTGCCCATGCCTCGTTCGTGCCCATGCCTCGTTCGTGCCCATGCCTCGTTCGTGTCCATGCCTCGTTCGTGCCCATGCCTCGTTCGTGTCCACGCCTCGTTCGTGCCCACGCCTCGTTCGTGCCCATGCCTCGTTCGTGCCCATGCCTCGTTCGTGCCCATGCCTCGTTCGTGCCCATGCCTCGTTCATGCCCATGCCTCGTTCGTGTCCATGCCTCGTTCGTGCCCATGCCTCGTTCGTGTCCATGCCTCGTTCGTGCCCATGCCTCGTTCGTGCCCATGCCTCGTTCGTGTCCATGCCTCGTTCGTGTCCATGCCTCGTTCGTGTCCATGCCTCGTTCGTGTCCATGCCTCGTTCGTGCCCATGCCTCGTTCGTGCCCATGCCTCGTTCGTGTCCATGCCTCGTTCGTGCCCATGCCTCGTTCGTGTCCATGCCTCGTTCGTGTCCATGCCTCGTTCGTGTCCATGCCTCGTTCGTGCCCATGCCTCGTTCGTGCCCATGCCTCGTTCGTGTCCATGCCTCGTTCGTGTCCATGCCTCGTTCGTGCCCATGCCTCGTTCGTGCCCATGCCTCGTTCGTGTCCATGCCTCGTTCGTGTCCATGCCTCGTTCGTGTCCATGCCTCGTTCGTGTCCATGCCTCGTTCGTGCCCATGCCTCGTTCGTGCCCATGCCTCGTTCGTGCCCATGCCTCGTTCGTGCCCATGCCTCGTTCGTGCCCATGCCTCGTTCGTGCCCATGCCTCGTTCGTGTCCATGCCTCGTTCGTGCCCATGCCTCGTTAATGGCAATGGCTCTGATCTATACAGTAAGACATAATAGGAAGTGCGTGTACCACTCACAAAATATGAAACAATTCCCAGGACAGACCCATATTGAAAAGAATTACTGAACCCACGCATACGCATGATTTGTTCCGTCCCCCGAACACTTTATATAGACTCATTTTAAAACGTCTCTCGCTCTCTTTACGGCTATTAGCGCAAGCAATTTGATCTTCCGTGAGGCACAACTTGAAGTGTCGTTTGGCTGCCACTCAGTGCCACGTTTATCGCAGAGGAATGAACTTGGGGGCTAATGAGGCTACCCGGACGCTAGACCCGCTCACGTAACAGGCAGCCGGACGCTAATGCGAATGCGCCTTTGTGGAGAAACGCAGGGGAAAAGAACATCGACCTGCCTGTCCGTTCCTCGTATTTCTTCCGAAGCGAATGTGTCTCGATGTTTTATTTTACCAGGTAAGGCCCCGCTGAGCTGCTGTCAGAAGCGACGTGGCCACAAATGCTCGCTCGACGAAGTGGTTTATCATCATCGCGTGGAAATGTACAGCAGCCACATACTCTAAACGCACGATGTTGATTCAAAATGTCGAGGGGGGGGGGGGAAACCAGAGGACCGGGGGAAAAATCCACGCGACCACGGGAGAGAGAGAGAGACACCACAAACTACAAATATATAGCAGCAGGCATCAGGGTCGGGATTGAACCCACGACCTCCTGCATACCAGGCGAGGTAGTTAACATCTCCGAGCCACCGTGATGATGATGATGAGAGAGAGAGACGCAAACTCCAAATACACAGCAGCAGGCGTCAGGGTCGGGATTGAACCCACGACCTCTTGTATACCAGGCGAGGTAGTTAACATCTCCGAGCCACCGTGATGATGATGATGAGAGAGAGAGACGCAAATTCCACATACACAGCAGCAGGCGTCAGGGTCGGGATTGAACCCACGACCTCCTGCATACCAGGCGATGTAGTTAACATCTCCGAGCCACCGTGATGATGATGATGAGAGAGAGAGACGCAAATTCCAAATACACAGCAGCAGGCGTCAGGGTCGGGATTGAACCCACGACCGCCTGCATACCAGGCGAGGTAGTTATCATCTGGCCCAAATTGGTTCCTTCAAGTAGTCGTGGCAACACGAGCGGACGCTGCTGGTGACAGCCTCCCTCGGAATGATCGCAGCGACGGCTGGAGCACGACGATCGGGCGGCCCCATCGCGTTACCCCATTAAACTAATCTGCTACATTGGCATTGCTGCTGCATTGGCATTGCTGCTGCATTGGCATTGCTGCTACATTGGCATTGCTGCTGTATTGGCATTGCTGCTGCATTAGTAATGCTGCTGCATTGGCATTGCTGCTGCATTGGCATTGCTGCTGCATTGGCATTGCTGCTGCATTGGCATTGCTGCTGCATTGGCATTGCTGCTGCATTGGCATTGCTGCTGCATTGGCATTGCTACTACATTGGCATTGCTGCTACATTGGCATTGCTGCTGCATTGGCATTGCTGCTGCATTGACATTGTCGCTGCATTGGCATTGCCGCTACATTGGCATTGCTGCTACATTGGCATTGCTGCTGCATTGGCATTGCTGCTGCATTCACATTGTCGCTGCATTGGCATTGCTGCTGCATTGGCATTGCTGCTGCATTGGCATTGCTGCTGTATTGGCATTGCTGCTGCATTGGCGTTGCTGCTGCATTGGCATTGCTGCTACATTGGCATTGCTGCTGCATTGGCATTGCTGCTGCATTGGCATTGCTGCTGCATTGGCATTGCTGCTACATTGGCATTGCTGCTGCATTGGCATTGCTGCTGCATTGGCATTGCTGCTACATTGGCGTTGCTGCTGCATTGACATTGCTGCTACATTGGCATTGCTGCTGCATTGGCATTGCTGCTGCATTGGCGTTGCTGCTGCATTGACATTGCTGCTACATTGGCATTGCTGCTGCATTGGCATTGCTGCTGCATTGGCATTGCTGCTGCATTGGCATTGCTGCTACATTGGCATTGCTGCTGCATTGGCATTGCTGCTGCATTGGCATTGCTGCTACATTGGCATTGCTGCTGCATTGGCATTGCTGCTGCATTGACATTGCTGCTGCATTGGCATTGCTGCTACATTGGCATTGCTGCTACATTGCCATTGCTGCTGCATTGGCATTGCTGCTGCATTGGCATTGCTGCTGCATTGGCATTGCTGCTGCATTGGCATTGCTGCTACATTGGCATTGCTGCTGCATTGGCATTGCTGCTGCATTGGCATTGCTGCTGCATTGGCATTGCTGCTGCATTGGCATTGCTGCTACATTGGCATTGCTGCTGCATTGGCATTGCTGCTACATTGGCATTGCTGCTACATTGGCATTGCTGCTGCATTGGCATTGCTGCTGCATTGGCATTGCTGCTGCATTGGCATTGCTGCTGCATTGGCATTGCTGCTGCATTGACATTGTCGCTGCATTGGCATTGCTGCTGCATTGGCATTGCTGCTACATTGGCATTGCTGCTGCATTGGCATTGCTGCTGCATTGGCATTGCTACTACATTGGCATTGCTGCTACATTGGCATTGCTGCTGCATTGGCATTGCTGCTGCATTGGCATTGCTGCTGCATTGGCATTGCTGCTGCATTGGCATTGCTGCTGCATTGGCATTGCTGCTGCATTGGCATTGCTGCTGCATTGACATTGTCGCTGCATTGGCATTGCTGCTGCATTGGCATTGCTGCTACATTGGCATTGCTGCTGCATTGGCATTGTCGCTGCATTGGAATTGCTGCTGCATTGGCATTGTTGCTACATTGGCATTGCTGCTGCATTGGCATTGTTGCTACATTGGCATTGTTGCTGCATTGGCATTGCTGCTGCAATGGCATTGCTGCTACATTGGCATTGCTGCTGCATTGGCATTGCTGCTACATTGGCATTGCTGCTGCATTGGCATTGCTGCTGCATTGGCATTGCTGCTGCATTGGCATTGTTGCTGCATTGGCATTGCTGCTGCATTGGCATTGTTGCAGCATTGGCATTGCTGCTGCATTGGCATTGCTGCTGCATTGGCATTGTTGCTGCATTGGCATTGCTGCTGCATTGGCATTGCTGCTGCATTGGCATTACTGCTGCATTGGCATTGTTGCTGCATTGGCACTCGTGCACTGCCCATGCTCCAGGTGCTTTTGATACACTTGGGCTACGCCAATCCTCAAACCTTTATAAACAGTTTGCCTTTCGAGGTTGACTCCTTTGCGTGATGGCGACCGCTTGTGTTGCGATCGAAACGTCGTGATTTGTTTTATTTCATTGCTAACTACGTGACTTTACCGAAAGAACCAAAGAGTACCCATTAAACTAATAAAAAAACGGGTTAGGCGAGCGTGCGGGGGGGTGGAGATTGGGAGGCAGAGGAGGAGGAGGTAGGGGGGGAGGCACGTGTGTGCTCACACAGTCAACAGCTGGGGGGGGGGGGGGGGTTCTCCAGCGGCACAGCAAGTAGGTCGCAGATCAGATTGTTGTTGGTGTGAGCGTCTTCCTCTCTTATGTGCGGTGCCTTGCATCCCGACACTGGTTAGCGCACGAAAAACTAACAACAACAACAACCTGAACCCGCTTAATCATTCATTCAATAATTGCCCCACGCGTGGAACGTGTTTAACAATCATCGGGCGCGTGCAGCGTGGAATTCGTTAAATTTGTATCTGAACGGAGGAAGAGTAAATTGGTAAAAACGGAAACACGGACCGTGATGGGGGGGTGGGCGGCGGCGATGCTGAACACCACACCGACGCACAACTCCGCAGGCGAGAGTGAGATCATCCAGCAGTGGAGATGGCCGTGGAGGCGAAAGGCCACCCCGAGGAACACCAAAAGGGTTTGACGGGGAAGCGTGAATCCCCTCGATGACTTCAATCCATTCTCAGGGCGGAAGCAGCGGGGCTCGTGGTCTTGAACGTTCGCTAAAACTTGTCCCAATGTCAACCGCATTGTAGTCAATAAAGCCCTTCCCCTGCCGATGATCATTCCCAGCGTCAACAGATATAGTTTACAAAACTATATCTGTTTGTTTCATCCTCTATCGTGGTGAATGGTAGCAACCTCTAATGGCGACGGGAGTCATGCTTAAAAAAAAAAGACGTGAGTTTGTTTACCCAAGAACGCCTCCACTCGAGTCTCAATGCGCTTGACACCATTGAGACTCGGTGAGACGCAGATACTCGGTGAGACTCCGAGACTCGGTGAATCTCAATATTCTTAAGTCCCAAGACTCCTGAGACTCAGAGAGACGGTGAGACTCGGAGACTCGGTGAGTCTCAAGACTATTTTTGTACAGCAGGGGGCGGCGATGCCACAGCGATGCCACGTGTTTCTCAATGAAGTAAGTTCGCCAGAAATGTTTGACGCTTTATTTTCGGCAAACTTTGGAGACCGTGACTCCAGCACACGACGTCATTGACCCTTCCTTCTTCGACTGACGTCAGGCGATCTTCAACCTTCCACTGTGTGACTCAGAGGACGCGTCGTACCTTTACGGTTATTAGACCCGCAGTATTAACCAGGGCGGCCGCCCGTTTGGAAAGCGATCCGCGCACCTCTGCGCGCTACGGCTGTTCAAGGGGACTGCCCGTACAAAATATCAAAACATTGACCCTTACACGTGTAACATAATCAATTAGTATACGTCTCTTTAAACCTACAGCAAGAGATGTGCACGCAAACATACGTTTTACAAACAACACGATAACATAAGTTATTAGTGTATTGATATGTTCTCCTGGGAAGCCAGGGTACGGCTCCTGCTCGACGCCCACGGCAAAGGAGTTACACAAAATCTGCGTGCGATACACCGACCCTCGCTTCTGCCTCCAGAGTGCTGGATGATTACGAGTCACGTGCAGCGTAAGCTACCACCAGCACCACCACCAGCACCACCACCAGCACCACCACCAGCACCACCACTACCAGCACCACCACCAGCACCACCACCACCAGCAGCAGCACCACCACCAGCAGCACCACCACCACCAGCACCACTACCAGCACCACCACCAGCACCACCACCACCAGCACCACCAGCACCACCACCAGCACCACAGTCAGTCTATCGGTCTATCGAAGCTGTGCGGTCCACCGTCTCTCCAACACACCGGTGTTGCTGTACTAGTGACGAATTAGCCACGTTCTGTTTCACGTGACAACCCTTACTAGTTGGCTGTGTCGGGTGGTGGCGGGGTTAACGACCCATATATTTACGCGATCTAACCAAACAAAAAAAAACCCAAACCTCTACGATGGCAGTCCACTGTGTTGAAGCTCAACACAACACCGGCACTAGATCTCGGTCACAAATCATTACCTGGCACTCGAACACAGACTCCTAAAGATTCCAATTCCCCGTAAATGTCCCGGTAAAACCTGGTCAAGGTGGCAACCCTAATCCCAAATCACCGCAACACATCAAGACAGAATCAGATCAGAATATTTTTCTTATACGAGAGAAATCCGACGAGCTATGTAGCTCTTTTTCACATTCGCTATATGGCTGCTGTGTGGAAACTGTTTACGCGTGTGTTTGTTGAACTTCTTTCGCACCGTACGTAGCCAATCGCGTTAATCGCAGGTGCGCAGTGGGCAGAAAGAGAGCAAACGCAGCACAAGAAGCAGCTCCAAAGGAATGAGTTTGTCAATCTTAGACCATTTTAAAAGTGCACAGATCCCAGTGGCGTCCTCGTATTGCAAAGAAGAGCGTTCCAGACGGCCGCGGAAGCACACCTGAAAAGCGCGCTTCGACGCGGTGACTGCTGCGTGTTTGCAAACGCGAATTTGCGTTCGCAAACATCACGGGAATTTGCCAAAGATTCATCGGACGGACACGTGCTAAGCGGTAGATTTCCGGTGACCGACAGTCCGCAGACAAGCTCCTGTCCCCGTTGCCGTTGCAGGCAGTGCTTTTGGCTAGACCAGGGGTCGGCAACCTACGGCTCCGGAGCCGCATGCGGCTCTTTACGGGTTGCTTCTTGACGATATGTACGTATGTACATAGATGCACTGCGGCTCTTGAAATACTGAATTTTGTACCGAATTGGAAAGAAATGGCTCTTCTTGTTATTTTGGTTGCCGACCCCTGGGCTAGACGATAACTTGCCCTTTAAAGTAAACGCGTTTATTCAGTCAGCAGCGGGGGGGGGGGGGGTATCGATGGTAGAAAGGTGACTCGCTTTAATTAACCCGTTAAAGCAACGCGTTTAGTGGGTCAGCGTCAGCTGGAAAACAAAGCCCTTTTCCCTGCGCTCGAGGTCAAGGATCCGGGACCAACCCCCTCTGAAGCACGTTGCACGGTGATTAATCAAAACGCCTTCTCACGTAACGAGGGGGGTGGGGGGAAAGGAATTATCTCGGCGGGTGGTGGCTCTGGCTCGGGCGAACCTGTTGGCTTGATGTGTTTCAGGGCCCACCGCGTGGGAGACGCGGAAGGGTCCGGCTTCAGGCACGCGGCCCTCGGCCACCGATCTGCACCTGTGTTTTGATTTAGTGAGCTGATCTTAAAGGTGCATTGAAAAAAAATCCAAGTTGTCTGTCTTGTGGTTGTTGTTGTTGGTTGTTTGACTTGCATCCCACTGGGATTTATGCACACAGCGTTGGTGTACGGTGTTTTTTTCTGCAATGTTTTGCTGTCTTTAATTGGATTTTCTGTTTGCACTCAGTCACATATTCACTTCAAGATGTTTTTTGTTCATGTTTTTGTTTTTTGTTTGTTGCGGTTGCACCCGATTCAAGAGCCGAATGGCTCACAGGGCTATACCTAATAAATGAACTTGAACTTGAACGCAACGCCACGAGCCGGCTACTGAAATGGTCGCGGTCGTCAGGGTCAAGAGGTCATCGCGGCTACTGCCACCGACGTCACCACGACTGCCCGTCGCTTCCTTCCTTCTGGAGCGACAGCGAAGCGACGCATCAGAGCTGCTCCCACAGTCTCGTCGCCACCGCCACGTGGCTGTCGGTCTTCTCTTCCCCTTGGACGTCGCCCTCTGGGTGTCGCTCCACTGCCCGTCTCGTTCTCCACCCCCCATCTCTACCTCCAAGTTGCCTACCATAACCTCTTGCACCCTACACACGAGTCCCACCCATCTCTACCTCCAAGTTGCCTACCCTATCCTCCTGCACCCTACACACGAGTCCCACCCATCACTATCCACTTAGGTTTCATGACGGTCAATACGCTGTCTTTAACTTGCGTATGTTTCGAATTGAAATGTGTTCGTTGTCCTCTCTGTCATTGCAATTCACCTATCCCACGCATTTAACCTATCCACGCGTTCCTAAGCGCACCTTTCGGCGTTCGTTCCATATTGTTCGTAAAAATGCCCTAGCTTCTGATTCGCATGACATGGCAGGTAACGTGTAAAGTGATTAATAAATAAACAGTTCTTAGCTTTGATCACATTGCTATGCATGATTAAAGTAATAAGATAGCAATTGGAAGGCGAGTAAGACGAGGGACGCATGCTGGCTGTCAAAATTGTTCGCAGCAACACGAGAAGATCCAGTCGAAATTGGCCGTCACTTGACCACGCTTTGGGAAATAATTGTGGCCATTTTCGTACAGAATCGAGAAAAGTTCATTCAACAATTAGTTTTTTAGTTGACCAGGTAAGTCCCCACTGAGCTAAGTAGCTATTTTCAGAAGCGACCTGGTCACAAATGACAGCTCAACGAAGCGGCTTATCATCACGTGGGAATTGACAGCAGCTGAATTCTGCAAAAGCACGTTGATTCTAAATGTAGTGGGAAAAATCGGAGGACCCGGAAACGCAAACTCCAGATACACAGGCGTCATGGTCGGGATCGAACTCACGACCTCCTGTATACCCAGGCGAGGTAGCTAACATCTCCCAGCCGTGGCATTGACGCCACAACTGAAAAATGGCCACAAGTAGCCACGGCTGAAGTTGAGCGCTGAGCGTTAAAAACGTCTTTTTTTCTTTCTAAAATCGAGTTTTATTTGATTTGTTGCACGGCTGATGATGACGATGATCCCGTCTGAGCCAGCTGCTCGGCTATCTTACAACTGGGTTCCGTGAGCACGGCAACAACAGAATAAAGACACCACGACATCGACAATATTGCAGAGAGCTTCCCGCTATGCACTAATCCGCGTGGGTTTCGAGGCGTGTCGCAACTCCCCTCTTTAGCTGAGCCCGCTCCATGTATGTGTGTGTGTATGTTGAACTTCTTTCGCGCCGTACGTAGCCGACCGTGCTCACTCGAGGTGCAGGGGAAGGACAAGGTGGTGCAGGTGCTAATGGAGAGGATGGAGGAGAGGTGATGGAGATGATCGGTGGTGTAGCGGTCAGCGCGCTGTGCTATGAACCCGGCGACCCGAGTTCGATTCCCGCTCACGGCCAACACCAGTGACGGTTATCTGAACCGGTCGTGGGCCTCCCCTAGGTAGAATTAGCCTCAAATGAATACCTAGTGCGGTGTGTAAACATCGCCACTGTTGGCCATCCACCCCCTCGTGTGCCGGCCTTTATAGGTGCTCGCTAACAGAACTTGCCCCTACAGACTGTTCAGGCTATACGGGGATCTTTGTCTTTTCTGTATGACTGGGGAGCGGTGGCGTAGCAGTTAGCGTGCTGCGCCGTGAACCAGGCCACTCGGGTTCGATAGTGGAATCACGGTCGACACAAGTGACGATTATCTGAACCGGTCCTGAGCGTCCCCCCCTACGGTCGACTCAGCCTCAGATGAGTCGCACATCTCCACTGGGGAGACGTTCGGGCGTGGAGATAGCCACCCACCGCCTCGTGTGCCATGCGGGCCTTCTTCATAGGTGCTCGCTAACAGCACTTGCCCCTACAGTCTGTTAAGGCGATACAGGGGGGACGCTTTGTCTTTGTGTTGAAGCCTGATTGGTCAACCGACCCTGTTGCTGGGCGAGCGTGGTGACGTCAGCACGCAGGGCTCCTGTTCCCTCCTCTACGTTGCTCCTGCGGGATTCTAGACTCTATGATCATTTTGAAAATAAAACATGCTTCAAATCGCTTTAAACTATTGTCATTGTAGTGCGTATTTAATTTGGCTCGGGACTCTGATATTGTAGGAGTGTTGTTATAACAATTCGCGTTGTTATAACAATTCTATATTTATTTAAAGTTGCGCATTTTGATGTGACGTCACATTTCTCAAACCCCCCTTCGTCACACATCGTCACAAATGTCTGACCCCCCCCCCCCAGGTGCGTGACGTCATTTATGGACGGCCCCCAAGCCAATACGAATAGGACGATGCAGGCGCGCGCTGTACTAAGCCAGGTGTGCCGAACACAATAGAATCCACTTCGGTCTCCCACCGGTGGCGTGGAGAGAACGATGATTGATTGACGTCTGTGCTGCACCTGGTTAATCTAAAAAAAAATTATTTCATATTGCAAATGAAAGGTGAAACCACAAAGGCCTGCAGCCCTGCAATTGCTAATTTGCGGAAAGGGCCTTCGTTTGATCAAACTGGATTCGGTCTACTTTTCCTAAATGACCGGATTTTGTTGGAATTAAATGGACGCACCTATGCTTTACCCCCACCACACAGGACCTGCCTGTCGATTAATGAACTAACCGGTGAACTCATTTGCACTGCTGGATGGACAGATGCCGTGGGCTTGGATTTCAGAAACCCACCCGCATTGTTTCGACTGCCACGCCAGGAGATGGAATAAAACCTGCCATCCATAGATTGCAAGTCCAGTGTGCTGCTGATCATTACACCACAGACTCCGCATCCCCCTTTTTAAATCCTTTATATTAAGTTCACTTGCTTGCTTGCGCGCTTACGACCGTGCAAATCTTTCGGTCGGTTTTTAACCCGCTTCCCGTGATCCAATCGAGCTGACATTTTGCACACAGACTCGTTGTGCGTGACAATTTATTTTCGTGAAAAATTTTTCCCAAAATTTTACACTTTTTAGGAAAATTTGTTTTTATATTTAATTACCAATTGCTTAATGGTGGCAGGCAATCATCTGACCCATAGGTGGCAGCCATCTCAAGCCAGAGGACGAGAGGACTCTAGCCGCCCGTTTCAAAGACCAATGTCATTATATACGACTTTCCTTATATTTAATTTAAAATACCAATGTGATAAAAATGAAACTCTTACTCAAGAAAAACAGAAATCAATAATAAAATGAAACCGATGCCACGCATATAAAGGATTTATAGTTTTACGGGTTAATTTTTTCCATATTCATAAACGTGGCTAGAATTCCCTCTCCCCGTGAAGGCCTAATTAAGACATTTTCAAGCAGCAAAGCCAATATCTTGTTTGCATTATTAATTGCTGGTTTACTTACAACACACACAGTATTTATCCAGAGAACATATTTATATAGAATCCATAACGTGAATAGATTTTACAGTAAAAATACAGCGTGTACGCATAACATTGCTAATATATGTTGCTAATACGTGCCGCTCATTACACAGCTTTAAACATTTTAATTACAACTTAACAGCATGGTAAATTCTCTGCCTAACGGGTAAACGAGGGATATAGATAGCTCTCCAATATGTTTGGAGTTGTACTCCGTGTTGTTTGGGATTTCACTGAAGAAGCTCGTGGGGTAAAACGTCGGACAACATGCCAAACAAGGCAACAGACACGTTGGAGAGATGCACAACACTATCGCGAGACCCAACACCGTATTCACACGAGGGACATTCCAACGAAGGTTTCTTGTTGTTTGACTTGCATCCCACTGGGATTTTTGCACACAGCGTTGGTGTACGGTGCTTTTTTCTGGAATTTTTGCTGTTTTTTTCCTGGATTTTCAGTTTGCACATAGTCACATAGTCACTTAAAGATATTTTCTTGTTCATGTTTTGTTTGTTTGTTGCGGTTGCACCCGATTCAAGAGCCGAATGGCTCACAGGGCTATACCTAATAAATGAACTTGAACTTTAAATTGTCTTTTTCAAGATTGCAATTCTGTTAAGCACCCAGTTTCAAGTTTGCTCTCCACTGTAATCCAGCACAACGGAGGCGGTGAAGGTTGATGGATGACCCAAACACAAATGTCGTGAAACTCCATTCTCGTGGGCGTCAATGAGCCATACCCTGGCTCGCCAGGAGGACGCAGTACAGCAAGTGGACTCATCGCCATCTGTTTCCATCTGTACAGGGATGGAGAGTTGCCACCTTGTGCAAGGTGTGGCTCTTGTCCGCGTGCTCCGGTCCCATCCCCCCTCTCTCCCCGACGTGGAATGAAACTGGTAGGAACCTCCTGGATACACCAGCCCACAGGGGATTATTCTGTCCGTCCGTCCGTCGTGCATCCAAAAATGGGAGGGGTGGGGCTGGGTGGGGAGGGTGGGGAGGGGCTGGGTGGGGAGGGGAGTGTGGGGAGGGGCTGGGTGGGGAGGGTGAGGCTGGGGAGGGGCTGGTCACCCCGTGGTGACCTTATAAAACTCAACCTTTAACCTACTCACGCCGGCTTGTGCTCGCCCTCACAGTCGGGCATATTTGCGGAATACACCACGCCGCCGTTGACCCTGGCCATTGACCGAGCAACCCAACGTTCCTTCCAGCTCCCTCTGCAGGAATGTGTTAAACACAGCTCGTCATCAATTGGCAGACAACATCTTAAAATAAAAACACAATGCAGGGCCCTCCTGATATTAGGTTACCGTGTTCAATGAGGCTTTCCGTGGTACATAAGGAAATAATAAGTAAAGTTTCAAGCTTATTTTGTTTCACCAGGAGGGAACTCTAGAGACCACGGTGATTCATGATAAAGTTTTTTTGGGTTAGATCACGTAAATATAATTGCGTCGTTAAACCCGCCACCACCCGACACAGACAATCAATGAGGCGTGTCACGGAAACAAAGCATGCTAATTAGTTACTACTTCAGCACGCCCGTGTTTTAGAGAGTACACCCACAACATTTACAATTTGAGTACGACGTTTCGCTGGTGATTACAACCAGTGTGCTGAAGTGATTGCAACCAGTGATTACAACCTGTGCTGAACTAGTAACTAATTACATTATGAGACCTCCTATGCCGGTAACAAGATGTAGTAATAGGTGTTTACCCTTTTATCTGGCAATAAAACTGACACCTTTATACAAGGGATCATGTTTGCATTAACCACAACACTTGCGGTCAAAATGCAAACAAAAAGACAACTCTGATAATGATATGCACTGTCCTCACATGGTGTTGGACCAGATGACGCCAAAAGGCGCACAACTCAAAGACAACGCACCATCAGAGTATTGAGAGCTCGGGGTAAGCATTTATATTATGATACCTCCTTTACCAGTAGCAAGATATAAACGGGTAAAAACATATTACTAGTAACTAATTGGCACATTTGGTTGACGTGACAAACCTTACTAATTGTCTCTGTCGGGTTTAACGACGCGTTTATATTTACGCGATCTTAAAAAAAACAACAACAAGCCTGTATTGTGGATAATATTGCTCGCGAAATCCTACGTACGATGTGAAATAAGTTCAACGTGCATACATCACATACATACTCCGAGTCAAGAGGAACACGTGGACTCGAGAACAAATATGAAGACACCGTGATTTAGCTGTTACAGCTCCATACTATTAAAATTCCTTTCCATTTATTACTGCTAACCCTACTACCTCCCTTTGTTGCTGCTAATCCTGCATAATGCACGGGCATAATATGACTTTGAACCCCCCCCCCCCCCACCTCCTACGCATTCCACAAGTAGTGACTAATACCATATCAGAATTTCCCATAAATATGCTAAATTCCTCTTGATATGCAAATGCCTTTGTCAAGGCGCTCTTCCCCGTCCAACCCAGCTTAAATATACGCTGCCAAGCCTGGTGGTGTTCATTCAGACGCTGTCTTTCCGACAGACCTGTTCTTCACCTGAGGACGGCTGCTTGCGTTGTGGCCGAAACGTCGTGAGAATTATTTTATTATGTTTTATTTTTATTATTTTATTATTTCCCTTCTACGTGACTTTACCGAAAGAACCAAGAAGATGAATCCCTGCAGTCACGAAAGCTTTAAATCGAAATTTAAGACACCGTGTGTCGACTTGAGAACAGCAAAGGGGATCTTGGTCACGTGGCGAGTGGGCTTTGAGGCTGCCACGGTGGCAAAATGTGAACTCTGTCGCCTCGTATGCACGAGGTCGTGGGTTCAATCCCGACCCCGACGCCTGTTTATGTGGAGATTGCGTGCTCTCTACGTGTTCGTGTCGATTTCTCTCCGGGTCCTCCGTTGCCCCCCCCCCCCACACACATTTAGAATCAACGCGCGTCTAGAGTTTTTGGCAGGCATAAATGTCCGCGTGATGAGCCACTTCGTTGCGCTTTCACTTGTGGCCAGGTCTGCTCGTGAAAAAGAGCTCCCCTAGCCCCTTGGTCCCTTGCCTGGCGAAATTAAAAACAGTTTAGTTTTAGTTGAAGGATACGGTGGGCGATGGACATGGCTAGTGACGGATTGGGAACCAAACGGGAGGGAATCGCTGCCGCTAGAACGATCCAACACATGGAAGAACGCGACGATGGGCGATTGCAATGCAGTAGTACGGTGCAACCTTCATCCAGCAGTGGAAAGATAATGGGCCGTTACGATACATCCGTGAGTCATCGGCTACATTTTGAGAGATAAATCATTTCCTCTCGCTGTCGATAAATGGTCAGAATTCACTTTGCAAAGAGATGCAACGTTATTAATGCACAAGTACTGTAGCATTACGTAACAAAATCAATTGAAAATAATGTATTAGGTTTTTTTTCCTATCAGGAAAGTCTCATTGAAGTCTACATAAAAAAATGACATCATCAGCCACACCACCTCCTGGGAGTGTATAACAATTACAGCAGCATTAGTTCACAACATTCAGACTCTGGACCACCTTCGACGTTCAGTGGCTCGTCAGCAGAGTCAGACTCGCTCGAAACCACTACTGGCGAACTGCCAGAGGTGTACGGGAAAACAAAGGCGACTAACATTCCTACGTTAGATAAGGGGTTCCTCATACTCTCAAACTGTGACGGTCCCACCTGATGACGGAGACTTGTGTTGCCTCCGAAACGTCGTGATTTATTATTTTATTTTATTTCCATTATTACTTTTATTAACTTTTAATTGTATTTTTTACCTACGTGACTTTACCGAAAAAACCTGAGAGTATGAATCCTTGCAGTCACGAAAGCTTCAAATCTAAAATTAAGGGGTTCCTCACTTTAAACGACCGCCTTTTGAGTTGGTGAATATTTCATGGGGGGGGGGGGTCCCCCAATGCTGTTCACGGGGGGGGGGGGTTGTCCCCAATGCTGTTCACGCCAGAAGTGCAGTTGCAGAGCACAACAAGCTCGGCTCGGCGAGGCTTTCCCGCATACTCCTGCGGGTAGCCCGTCTCGTTTGACGCTTGCGGCGCTCTTGCGCATATATTCTGCCGGTCGAACCGTGGACAGACACGAAGCTGGCAAACTCGATAACGCGCACTGACTTTGCGTAGCGAAGTCGTTTCGCGATGTTGTTGAAAGTGAGGCGCTTGTCTGCTGTGGGTTTTTGTTGTTGTTGTTGGTGTAGTTGTGTGTGCTCGCTAACAGCACTTGCCCCTACAGTCTGTTAAAGCTATATGGGGGATCTTTGTCTTTTGTGTGTGAATCACGATGGGGAGCGGTGGTGTAGCGGTTAGCGCGCCGCGCTGCGAAATCGGCGTTTCGATTCCCGCTCACGGTCAACACCCGGTGACGATTATATTATCAGAACCGGTCCTGGGCCTCCCCTAGGTCGACTCAGCCTCAAATGAGTACCTGGTGCGTTGTGTAAACATCGCTACTAGGGGAGACAAAGGCAGCCGGGCGTGGTGCTGGCCACCCACCTCCTCGTGTGCTGTGCCGGCCTTCATAGGTGTTACTCGCTAACAGCACTTGCCCCAACAGTCTGTTATGGTTATACGGGAGATCTTTGTCTTTGTGTGAATCACGGCCCCAAAAAAGGCCAAGTGGTCAGAAACAAACAGCACTATAAAGGTCGTGATAGTCACAAGTGATCACGAGTGATCACAAGTGATGACATCACATTTACCCCTCTCTATTTAAGACCGTAACAGGATTTCTCCACAACTCTGGCTGTCGCCTGAAGAGGCTGGTTGCAATTACCGACGAAACGTCGTATTTGAATTGTACATTTTTGTATTTACTCTCCAACACACCGGTGTTACTGAACTAGTATCGAATTGGCATGTTTTGTTTACGTGACAAATCTTACTAATTGACCGCGTCGGGTGGTGGCGGGTTTAACGACACATTTATATTTCCGCGATCTAACCCAAAATTAAAATTGATATTATGAATAGATACGAGTTCATCCGTGTCGTGAATTGAACAAGGTTGCACGAACTTGTGAAGAGAGACGAGTGAGAAAGAATTCCAAAATAGATACTGTGCAAGCGATGATGCAGAAAGATTATCTTGACCTGCAGCGTGGTGAGTGTGTGAATGAGTAAGTGGGGGAGTGAGTGGGTGGGTGGGTAAGTGAGTGGTTTCGCGAGTGTGTTGTTGTTGTTGTTGGTACAGTGGGGAGCACAGGTGTAGTTCCTGCCAGTCATCTCAGTCAGTCCACCCATGGCACCCGGGTCTGTCCCGTGATCTGCTGACAGAAACAAGCCGTCGGCACTTCACGTGGCCTCAAGGTATGTTGAACTTATTTCACATCGTACGGAGCCAACCGTACTAATCGGAGGTGTGGGAATAGGACAACAATCTAAACACAAAAATAAAATTGTTTTCGATCTAGATGTAAAAGTGCATAGCTCCAGTTGCCTCCTATGATCGGGAGGAAGAGCGTTCCAGACGTCCGCAGAAGCGCATCTGAAAGCGCGCGATGCAAGTTGACCGTTGTTCAACGGCTAGCTAAACGCCGCTGCTGCTGCTGCTGCTGCGAGGTTGACCAGAGATTGAGTGGTGGTTTATGCTCATTGGCGAGCTCAGCAAGGTATTGTAGTTCATTTGTGGCAAAATAACGTTGTGTGCAATGAGCGCCTTGGCGATGGCATACGATGCAACCTAGATCCCGAAATCCATCAGGCTCAAGTTGAAATTATAGATGCCTTCGGTGAGAGGGTGTGCACATTGGGTGACGCAAGCATCACCACCATCACGGGATTTGAAGAGCGCGGTTGTTCTTGTGACCTGCAAGTGGGATGGTCGAACACAGTGCGTCCGGCAGACGTGGGTCCCCAACGTGGCTGTAGGAATCGCGGAGCGAAGTTTACGGGAGCCAGTGAGTGACATTTGCGAGTCATAAATGGCCCATGCGGCACTGCACTGCGCACGCGTTTCTCTATCGCGGCAGGGTTATGAACTATTGGGAAATCAATAGTGGGCATACAGTGCTTTGCCTAGACAGTCCTGCCCCCCCCCCCACACCACCATCATCGGAATGTGAAGTTTCCACCACTGGCTCATCAGAGTCAATAGAGAGGAGAGAGCGTGCTCCATTGTGTCCTGTAAGCGCTCGCCAGGTGAGAGCCACTGAGGAAGATATATCTATTTAAGGCCTCGACACAGAGGCGTGGTTTCTCTGTGTGCCGATGCACGTCTCTCTCTCTCTATGTATCTCTGTGATATCTGTCTCTACTTATATGTCTGTCTATGTCTCTGGTTCTGTGTTTTATCTCTCTCTCTCAAATTTAGCATTCTCAGGAAGAACGTAATCAACCAGGTAGGGTGTTGACTGTTATGTTATCCGACTCTCTGTTGTATTACATTACATTTCTAAGTATACTAGATTTGTGTTTCTATTTCATTTATACCTGATGATGATTGCTTGTGTTGCAATCGAAACGTCGTATGCTAGTATTTCATTTATTATTTTCTATTCTTAGGTTTTTTTCGGTGAAGTCACGTAGGTAAAACATTTAAATTAAAATTAATAAAAGTTAAATAAATTAAAAAAATCACGACGTTTCGGAGGCAACACAAGCTTCCGTCTTTATTTTTATTTTACTTTTATTAATTTTAATTTTAATTTTTTACCTACGTGACTTTACCGAAAAAAAGCCTAAGAATATGAATCCTTCACAGTCACGAAAGCTTCAAATCTAGAATTATTATTTTCTCTTTATACGTGACTTTACCGAAAGAACCAAAGAGTAATTCCTTCAGTCACGAAAGCTCCAAATTAAGTAAGATACATCTCGCTTGGGGGGAATTATTGAGTCACAAAATTTCCCGCAATTCAATTCGTCGCGGACACATCCCCGCCGCCACCACGACCACGTTCCGTCTATCCGCGTTTACCAATTTTACTCATCCCCATTCAAACACAAATTAAGTCGTCCCACGCTGCACGCGACCGATGATTGTTAAACAAGTCGCACGTGACACGCAAAGCAATTAACGCTGTCTGGATCAAGCGGAACACGTGCGCACAAACAAACAGAACACGTGTACACACAAATACAAAGAGCTGTTAGCGAGCAACTGTGAAGGCCCTCACGACACACAAGTGGGTGGGTGGTCAGCACCAGACACACGCGCGCTGATATCTCAATCTTCATTTGAATCGGCTCTGTGAATGAAATTGAGATACATAGTCAGTGCCAGAACGTGGCAGTACAGAAAGTCGGATATACATAGCTGGTATATTGTTCACAGCAGCATAATCTGTGTTATCCATCGCCCGTGTATGCAATCAGTTGTGTCCACGTGTCGCGAATTTTTCCTTTACATGGAACGAGCACACGCAAACGAAGAGCTCTGGCCAAACATTGTAATACCTTGATCCATAAGTGCATACAGCTTCGTGTGTGAGTGTATGTCACGTTGTAATGTGCAGCACGTGTACATTGTAACCAGCGGCTTTTGGCTCACCATCGAACAAAGACGGCCACTGCATCGTGCTTTTATGCGGCCGTCTGGAATGCTCTTCCGATATTTGGAAGCCATTGGAGCTATGCACTTTTAAATCATCTCGATTGAAAATGTATTTCTTTAGAAACGCTTTTTTATGTTTAGTTTGTTGTCCTTCCCCCGTACTTTCGCGATTAACACGGTTGGCTTCATAGGTGCTCGCCAACAACACTTGCCCCTACAGTATGTGAAGGCTATACGGAGGGGGGCATCTTTGTCTTTGTGTTGATATCAATTAGACGCGGTTCATTTGCCAATTTAAAACGTGTCCGTTTCCCAGGGCGCTAATTGCGACTGCTCTATGTGTAATTGCGCTCGGTGTGTTGATGTGTAGATTGCCTGCCATATAGTTCCACATTTGCTCTCTGTGTCCGTACATAATAGGTATAACGCGCGCGTGAATTTGCATGCAAGAAATCTAACAGCCACGTGCACGTAGCGTTTTCTTACGCGTATTTGCGTACGATATTACACGTCTAATTATACTCTGTTGGCAGTGGCGCGTATGCACGTACAACGAAAAACTCAGCACATGAAAGCGATAACGCTGCCCTCAAGTGATAATTATTAACATAATTCTAATTATTCATTTGTATTGAAGTGGAACACAGGCAATGTGTTTGGGTAATGCCCTGAAGAAGGGATATTTCCCGAAACGTCGCCAATTAAATTACCCCCCTCTCCTCCCACCATCTGTTTAGGACAGTGTTATTGCTCCATGTGTTGAGTTGTTTTTGTAAATAAGTGCGTTAACATTGTGCATAGCTGTGTACATAAATATGTATACCAACAGTACACGCGTGTGTGTGTGTGCAAATATTAGCATTAAGAGCAGTACATTATTTGCAGTAGTATTCGCGTATGCTTCGTCAATTGTAGTACAGAACTGTATGGTAAAGTATTGTATCCCATCAGAAAACAAATATTGAAAACAGGTGACGTTTGGATATATAAAGAAGGGCCATTGCTCGAAACGTCGTCTGTTATATATTTATTTTTCCCGCCCTTTTAAGGCGGGTAGTTGTTAATTGTGTTGCACCACTGCAGCATCGTGTGATAATTTGTAATGCATTGACAAAGCAGGGCCGACTCATCCTCTGCCCACCGGACCAAAGACAAAGATCCCCCGTATAGCCTGTAACCGGCTGTTGGGGCAAGTGCTGTTAGCGAGCAGCACTTAAGGCCGGCACGGCACACGAGGGGGTCGGTGGCCAAGCGCCACGCCCGACCGCCTTTGTCTCCCCAGTGGCAATCTTTACACACCGCACCAGCTACTCATTTTGAGGCTGAGTCGACCTAGGGGATGAGGCCGAGGACCGGTTCAAAGTAATCGTCCCTGGCGGTGGCCGTGAGCCGGGTGTCCGGGTTCATCGCGCGGTGCACTAACCGCTGCACCACCGCTCCCAGGCACTCGCAGGACCCACACACATCATCAATGAGGCCAGACCTAATCAATCACTTATTGGTACCACCTGATGTGGCAAAGTCTACTAATGATTTATGTAATCCTTCATGCGTGTGAGACATATTCTGATATGATAACCTTTGCGGAGTGGCAAATTCGTTGTAGTTACCTTGACTTTTATACCCATGCCCTATAAACAGGCGAATGATGAAATGGGCATTATTACTGAAAAACTTCCTAGACCAAAGCCAGTTAGGTCACAAAAACTGGTCTTTATTGGCTTAAATACACAATGAAAACACAGGATAATAAACCATGGCGAGGTAAGGAATTCTAAACATTGACATTCGCATATACTTAGTAAATTATATATGTAATCCCATATATAGCGTTAGCGATGGGTATATGTTGAAGGTTACATTATTGTTATCAAGCTCTGTGCGTACTTAGATGGTGTTAACAAGAGTAACCAAATCCAGAACGTCCGGGCAAATAGGCGTGATTGCGATGGGTACAAAAACAGGTTTCCTGCGAGAAAAATTAAACAGATGCTTATTTGTAAAGTGATTGGTTTATTGTTTTACTTCTGTTGGCGTAACACATAAAATGGCATCATTAAAACTTTGCCACCTTGGGGTCCGTCCATAAATGACGTCACGCACCTAGAGGTGGGTAAGACAGTTGTGACGATGTGTGACGAGGGGGGGGGGGTGTTAGAGAAATGTGACGTCACATCAAAATGCGCAACTTTAAATAAATACAGACAACACGTTCTACTTAATTAAATAAACTTTTAATAAATGTTTTCTCCTACAACATCAGAGCCACATTAAATACGCACTACAATGACAATAGTTTAAAGCGATTTGAAGCATGTTTTCTTTTTTTTTGGGGGGGGGGGGGCAGAGCTTTGTGACGTCATATTTCAGGGAGGGGGGGTCAGATTTTTTGTGACGCCGTGTGACGAAGGGGGGGGGGGGTCAAAAATCGTCCAAAATCACGTGACGTCATTTATGGACGGCCCCCCCAAGGACTAACACACACACAGAGACACGCGCGCGCGCACGTGTTCCATGCACTGCACTGAGTGACTTGTTTCTGCAGGGGGTAGTGATGCCACGTCACCAAGGCGAACCCCAAACCCAGCTCACAAGCAACAACAATCGCCCCGCAGAACAGAGGAGGGAGACATTAAATAAATAAATAATATCCGCGCATTGTGGGGTCTGCCACCGGGTGACGTCACCGCGAATCCTCGAGCGCGGGGGGTGGGGACGCGAAAGGGGGAGGGGGCAGCCCATCATTAATATTACTCGGGGGGGGGGGGGGGACGTCACACGCGCGCGCACGATACAATTAGAATAACATTAACATAATTTATGTCGAGGAGGTAGCCACCCCCCTCCCCTCGCTCTCTCTCAACCCCGCCCCCTGTGCGCGTGCTGAAGGCGGCAATGGGGGGGGGGGGGTGGAGAGTCGCGCGCCCGCCTGGAGGTAGAGAGAGAGGGGGAGAGTGGGAGGAGAGAGAGGGGGAGAGTGGGAGGAGAGAGAGGGGGAGAGTGGGGAGTGGAGAGAGGGGGAGAGGGGGAGAGTGTGAGGAGAGAGAGGGGGAGAGTGGGAGGAGAGAGAGGGGAGAGTGGGAGGAGAGAGAGGGGGAGAGTGGGAGTGGAGAGAGGGGGAGAGGGGAGAGGTGAGGAGAGGGAGGGGGAGGTGGAGGAGAGAGAGGGGGAGAGTGGAGAGAGAGAGGGGGAGAGTGGGAGGAGAGAGAGGGGGGAGAGTGGGGAGTGGAGAGCGGGGGAGAGGGGGAGAGTGGGAGGAGAGAGAGGGGGAGAGTGGGAGGAGAGTGGGGGGAGAGTGGGAGGAGAGAGAGGGGAGAGTGGGAGGAGAGAGAGGGGGGAGAGTGGGGAGTGGAGAGAGGGGGAGAGGGGGAGAGTGGGAGGAGAGAGAGGGGGAGAGTGGGAGGAGAGAGAGGGGGAGAGTGGGAGGAGAGAGAGGGGGAGAGTGGGAGGAGAGAGAGGGGGAGAGTGGGTAGTGGAGAGAGGGGGAGAGGGGGAGAGTGGGAGGAGAGAGAGGGGGAGAGTGGGAGGAGAGAGAGGGGGAGAGTGGGAGGAGAGGGGGAGTAGGAGGAGAGTGAGAGCGAGGGGGGGGAGTGGGAGGAGAGAGAGAGTGGGAGGAGAGAGAGAGCGAGGGGGAGAGTGGGTGGAGAGGGGGAGAGTGGGAGGAGAGAGCGAGGGGGAGAGGGGGAGGAGAGGGAGAGTGGGAGGAGAGGGGGGGAGTGGGAGGAGAGAGAGAGAGCGAGGGGGAGAGTGGGAGGAGAGGGGGGGAGTGGGAGGCGAGAGAGAGTGCGAGGGGGAGAGTGGGAGGAGAGGGGGGGAGTGGGAGGAGAGAGAGAGAGCGAGGGGGGAGTGGGAGGAGAGATAGGCGCTCGCGTGCGCGCGTGTCCTCGTGCGCTCGTCAAACGCTGCCCAGCCTCATTCCTCATCACAGCTCTCTCAAGGCTGCACCATCCTGCCCTGGCTATCGCTATTGAAGAGTTAACCAGTCGCAGTCGGTCTCCTGCTCTCATCCCTCTCCCGCTCGCGTAGATTCCATTCATTTTGTACATTCGTAAAGACTGGCTGGCCACACACCACGCACGCGCGCTTGCCTGTGCGTGTGTGTGTGTCTCGTGGTGTGTCAGTTTGATTAACAGTAATAATCCTGTAATGTGCACCGAACAAATGGACGGGTAAATAGAGCGAGTGAGACCCATTTGTACTAATAACAGCCTGAGGAGGGGAGAGAGGGGGGGGCGATTGAGGGGAGAGGAGAAAAATTAGCCGCTTAAAGCAAAGAAATGCACTTAGTTCAAGCGAAACAGACTTCTTGCTGTTCCGTATGAATATTGAAGTAGTTACGATTACGTGCAACGTACGTGGTGGTTGGACCAAGACGCATCACGGCTGTTCCATTGGCCCGGTTTGATGCCCTCTCGAGCAGTCGAACTGAACAGAGTTTAACCGCAGTCCAAAATAGGTCAATCATAAACTCGAAGTCTTTTTAAGTAAGAGGAATACGAGAGAAGCTGCGCCCACTCGAGATTCCGTCTGCATCTTTTGCTCGGCATTAGTCCATTTTGGATTTGTCCCGATAGTTGGAAGACTTGGCTTGGAAGAATTACGATTAAAATAGCAAGCGAAAAAGTGCATTTAGTTCCGAAGTTAAAGAGACGGCAAGCGCGACTAAGATTCCACAACTTAAACACGCCGGCTGATTCGGAGTGCCGTTGATCACCGGAGGTCATTTCTGCGCCGAGCAAGAAGGAGGAGGTCGCACTGATCTCGAAGAAAGGATACGAGGCGAACACCTCCATCAAGTCAACAAAGCAGAGTGTTAGAAAGAGAGAGAGAGTCCCAACTACCGTAAAACATGTCCACCCCTCTACTGCCGCTCTTCAACGTGGGTCAGATCTCAGCCTCGGGAGGCAGGAGGGGAGCATCCTCGTCTTCCTCGTCCGCCGCTTCGGGATCGCCGTCCCACCACCACCACCAGCAGCAGCAACAGCAGCAGCTCCACCACCTCAAGCTGTCGGAGAAGTTCGCGCTGTTGCTCGTACTCAGCGCCTTTGTGACTCTCTGCTTCGGGGCAATTTTCTTCTTGCCCGACTCGGGCCGGGCTCTGCGGAGGCTGCAGGCGCAGGGTTTGCAGGACGCGCTGGTGCCACGTGCAGCAGGAGGAGGAGGAGGACACCGGCAGCAGCAGAAGCGTGAGGACTCGTCGCTGCATAAGTCTGAGCGCGACCATGAGTATGCTCTGCAGGAGGCGCGCTCTGCCCTAACGCCGCACGCAGGTGATGGTGGTGCAAGTGGTGGTGGTGTAGGTGGTGGCGGCGGTATAGATGGTGTAAGTGGTGGTGGTGGTGTCGGCGATGTAGCTGTAAGTGGTGGTGGTGGTACTTTAGATGGTGATGGTGGAGGTTTGGTTCGCCGTGATGACGCAGTTGGAGGCGCTGAGCGAGTAGTCGTCGTCGGTGGAGGTGGTGGTGTTGGAGCTCTCGATGGAGAAGGTAGAGATGACCTGCCCGCGCACGATAGAGATACGGTTGTCGAGAGAGGCGTAGACGATGGAGGGACAGATGAAAGTGGTGGAGCTGCAGACGGAAATGTTGTTGGAGGGGTTCGTCCACCGCTTGGAGGAGGTGTAGCCTCGGTTGGAGATGGAGGAGTTCTTGCTACACAGAGTGGAATTGCAGGTGAAAGTGCTCCAGATCCGACAAATGGAGGAGGTGGCGATGTTGGGGTTAACAGCGGTGGTGCAGGTGATGGAGATGGTATAGGTGATGTAGCCGTTCGAGATGGTATGCGCGGTGGGGGTGGTATAGGTGGTGTAGCTGTTCGAGATGGTATAGGTGGTAGAGGCGGTGGAGGTGGTATAGGTGCTGTAGCTGTTCGAGATGGTATAGGTGGTAGAGGTGGTACAGGTGGTACAGGTGGTGTAGCTGTTGGTGACCACCTTAACGGGGCTCCGTCCGACAACACAGAACTGCGCGCCCTCATACGGACGGAGAAGGCCAAGATCGTGGCCGAACTTGAGAAGGAGCAGAGAGAGAAACGCGAGCGCCTGCCCAGCTTCCCCTGGGCCGAGCCGGTGGGAGCCACGGGTGGAGAACCGTCGGGAGAAGATGTGCGGGAGAAGAGGGACAAGATACGGGAGGTGAGACGGTGGTGGTGGTATGTTAATGTTGGTGTGTTAATGGTGGTGGTGGTGTGTTAATGGTGGTGGTGACCGTGTCTGGTGGTTGCTACCTCGTGCTGGGAGCGTAGAAGGTTATGTTGAAGTTGAATTGATGTTGGCGGTGATGCTGGGTTAGTACCGGATCTCGGGGGGGGGGAGGGGGGTTGGCAGTGTTTGATGGCTGTGTTGAGACGATACGAGAACGTCTTTATGCTGAGCTGCTGGTGGTGGTGTTGGGTTTGATGTGGTGGTGGCGGTGGAGCTGTTGATTGCGGTGGTGTTGGTTATGATGTTGATGGTAAGTGAAGATGAGGATGGTGCTGTGGTGATGGCTGTGATGCTCATTGTGTTGATGGAATGTGTTATTGGTGGTGGTGGTGGTGATTTTTTGGAGACCACACATGTGATTGCATGCTTCCCCTCTCAGCCCCTTTTGGGGGATGAGTTTGACACTGACTGACAATAGGGGTGGCTCCGTGTGATACAAGTTGAATTTGCTCACTCGTGTACAGCCTTTATTCCACCTTCATATGAGCGTGGTTATGCTTCTTCTGTAACAATGTAACTTGGTCATTGACCAACGTTGAGGATAGTCCCGGTGCAGGTGCTACGTCCTGTACTCTGTGTGGCTGAAATTGTGGCTCGGTTTCATGGAGCGGCAGGGCTCCCCAAGTTCAATTCTTGGTCAGTTTTAACCTTGGTTCGTCCTCGCTTATCGTCGTCATTAGCAATCACCAGCAGCGCCACCACCACCACCATCATCTGCATCGTCTTGATCACCCATATGTACATCTCGCCAGGGTTAACAATTGAACACAGCGCAGTTGGGCTGCAGTTTAACACGTAGGCTTTCACGACCAATATCATCCATAATAGAGCCAACTAGTAAGGGTTGTCATGTTGTCACGTGTTCTGTTTACGTGACAACCCTTACTAGTTGGCTGTGTCGGGTGGTGGCGGGTTTGAACGACACAGTTATATATTTACGCGATCTAACCCAAAAACCTCTATTATGGATGGGCTGCAGTGTTTGATAAAAATAGAAGACATAGTTGGTTGATAATCACGTGACGTACTACAGGTCTCGGCCATAGCAATGGCTAATTTCCACCTTTTGCTTTACAAAAGTCAGCAGGTGTTTTTTGTGTGTCCATTGAGCAGAGTCTTGGCCTTGCCATATTAATGTTGACCATTGGGTTAGGGGGGGCACCCGGGCAGATAAGCGCTTACCAATGCTTGTTTGAGCATGTGGGCTATTTGAGCATTTTCTTTCAAATATTTGATTTAAATAAAATGTAAAAACAGCACTGCATGAATTGTAATTATATGACCCGGGTGTCATGCACGTGTGGGTTAATGAAACAGCGGGTGCCACTATCGGACGTTAAGGAGCACTCTTAATTAAATAACGGTAGCCCTAATGCCGTTACATGCTCGGCTAATTACTAATTAGGTGGGCAGACCAAGCGTTTGGTGGTCAATTTGTCTACCGTTGCCTGTATTAAAGTTAAAACGCAAAGTTGATGCACAATTACAGAATTGGTTGCCCATTATAGGAGCCAGAGCGGTGAGGCCGTGGTGCTGAGCGTACCGCACCGCACGCTGAACTCGGCGTCCTGGGTTTGATTCCTGTCCACGGCTTGGCAGCAGTGGCGAGTGATACATCTGTAAGGGATGTCAGGGGAAGGATTCCCATCAAAAGGAGGGGGATTGGGACGGTGACGGGGGAAGGGGGAGGAGCAAGCGATGAGATAAGAGAGAGAACGGGCGGAAAGAGGGGAGATCTTGGCAGGAATGAGATCGAGAAGGCTGGGCACGAGTGTGGACTGAAGGAAGGATGAAAACGACGAACCCCCTGTAACCTTGTGTCGGCTCTCCTTGACATCTCAAGGTTCTGAGCCACCCACACCGACTTGCAGTGAAGTATGACCATAATGATCAAACAACCCCGTGACAGCATTGGGATGCCTTCATCCAGTCGTGGGTCAACAAAGGGTTCATTGCTTATTAGATTACGATCCACTGTCAGCCATTTTACCGTCATTGCTTTTGAAAAATGCTGGGCCCCGTCATGGGAATGTGTAATTTCCACCACTGGTTTTCCTGGCCGCCACATGGCTCGCGAGAGCTGTGATACCCTCCGACCTCGCTTATGTAATAAAGCACGTGCCGTGCCATTAGTTATGTAATGCGGTCAGTATGAAGATGGGAGTTTTCAGAACGGTACAATGAGATTACATTCAAAAGTTTGCGTGACCTACATATATTTTAACACTATTCAAAAACCATTCGACTGCCATTAAAAATGTGTTTAACTAGACAGTGCCACCGTGTTGTAAAATGAGCAACGGGGAATGGCAGTGGTGGAAATTTCCTCTTGCCATGGATGGGTTGAAATGAATTCACTCGGCACTGGGTTTGAGACCAAGGGGTGAGGAAATGGTTGATACTATGATACTAACCCACACTATCCTCGTATGTGGGTGCTGTATTAGCCCTAAATAGGCAAACGCTAGCAGCACTCGCCCACACAGTGTTTAAGACTAAACTCGGAATGACTTTGGTTCGTATGAAGATTATATATTGTGTACGTGTGTATGGTGGCACGGTGGTCTGAGTTGGATTTCCACTCACAGCCAACACCAGTGACGATTTCTCTTAACCAGTCCTGGGCCTCCCCTAGGTCGACTTAGCCTCAAATGAACACCTGGTGCAGTGTGTAAATATCGCCACTAGGGAGACAAAGGCGGCCAGGCATGGTGCTGGCCACCCACCCACGTGTACCATGCCGGCCTTCATGGGTGCTCGCTAACAGCACTCCCCAAAAGTCTGTTGAGGCTATACGGGGGATCTTGTCACTTGTTGTTTGTTTGACAGTGGTCAGAGGGCTTGACTCTCTAATAAATTATTGCGTGTTTAAATCATGCTCGACGGCCACCTCGGCCCATCATCCCTCCGCGGTTTGCAAAAAGGAGTTGGGGTTCCACTCTGTGGAAGTCAACGGTGGTCATCCGATGGGAGTGGGGCCACCGACGCAGATGGGTCACTGTTTCCACACTCTGATTGCGGTGTGCGTGCGGGGCTGCACGTGCCGTCCTTGTTGGGTGTACTTGCATTAATTGCAGGGTTTCGCATTTGCATTATCACGGCGTCTTCGCTGAAAGAGCTGTGAACACTAAGGATGTCCTGTCTCGCTGGTCCCCACACCTTCTATCCCCGTCAACTCTCACTCCCATCTGGGAAAGTTATTTTTGCTCGCGTGATTGAAAACGCCAGTAGCAACGATGCTCTCGTGTTGCCTCCACCGATTTTATTTTGCACAAAAGCCACTTGCAAAATGCCATTTGCTAATGCGCTTCCCATTTTACCACTTCACCAAAGCGACACAGAATTACGCAAGTGGCCATTGCATACATGTGACTGGAAGGGTGCCTGACATTACATGGCAGAATCGGGTTAAAAACACATTTAGCTTTTTTTTTTTTACGGAAAGTTAGCGCGAATGGGACCGTGCCACAATGTGTTTGGGAAGAGGAAGTTGCGATGGGAAAGGACACGTGTGCAAGGATGAAGGGAAGGGCCAGTTGTGCAAGGCAAGCATCGGTCGTTGAAGCCTGGTGGGCACCATCAGAGGGAGACGTTGCAAGAACACGTCTTAGGGGGTCAGATGTAAACTTTGCAACAGTTGTGCAGTCTCGCAGAAAGGAACGCGAGCGGAGGTGTGGATGGCGGCATCGTTGACATTGGCCGCGATGACCGCTCTCTAAATGAAATGAATTTTTGAGAGAGCCCTTGATGCGCTTTTTTTGTCCGCTCTCGATGCAAACTTTGCCACGTGCCAGCGCTCTAGCGAACGGCTGGCCGCAACTCTGCCCGAGAAGCCCACACCAGGTATGTTCAATAGGGTTAATTGAGGAATTGATGGCTTTCTGTTGAGTTCACGTTTGGCAGCGGTGACAGCTGATGCTTCCACGGGGGAACGGGAGCCGCCTCAATTTGCTAATCAAAGCGCAGATGAATTATTTATTGCTTCAGTGGGTTCGATGTTTACGCACGCGTGTGTGTGCGCGCGCGCGCTTGCGCTGTGTCTGTCCGTGCGCGCGTGCCCGTGCGTTCTGCCTTGCCATAACCAGGTGTACACCATGGCAAATGATATCCAAAACATAACGTAGGCAAGTCTCTAGGCAGACTCAGCCTAAAATTAACACAGTACCTGGTGTGGAACCACTGCACTACAATCCTGGTTGACCTCGTATTGATTCCAGGCTGTGGTGACAGTCATCGCCGGAGGCCATTTGATACTTTAGGTCGACTCAGCCTAAACACGAATGCGTGGAACGATGGTGCGGCTGACGAAGCTGGCTGGGCCTCCTCAGGACTATCTCATGAGCCAGTGGTCGTCTACACTGTTGCATCTGCAAGGGGGATCTTTGTGCCTGTGTGTTAAATGTGGGCAGTGTTAAATATGCTTCTACAATCTCTTCTTGCCAAATGTGGATGTCACCACAAGTGCTGTCCAGCTCTGTTATAAACCACAACACTAAATACAGCCACTGTAGCGTTTCCTCCCGTAGAAATATGTAAATATGTGTGGGGTGCTGTGTTTATATTTTTTGAAAGCATGCATTGTTGATGTCAAAGGATCCATCCTTCAGCATTGGGGAGTGAGTTGGTGCGCTTCATATATTTATGTGCGCTCAATGAATTACAAAGCTTGGTACTTGGAAAACTGCTATGCACGCCAAGTAATACTGGATTTTTTTTTTAAAACCTACATGGTGTACTTTGGTCTGTATATATTATTTGTTAAGAAAATAATAATTTCTGCATTGTTTAAATTATGCGAGAGCAGGATTTCTATCTTTTTAATATATATAAAACATTGTTTTATTACTATTTACATAACCAGGCAATATCCCGTGCACATTGTGCTGATTTGCAAGTGAGCGCTCAAAGTACGTGCACTGTATTTGGATAATAGTGTAACGTTTTGATTTTAGAACATGATTCGGATTTAGATAAAATTAAAATGCGACCCATCCCTCGACGGCATGCACAGCAACAGTGGGCATCCAGTGTTTTACAGAGAGTGGCAGAGTCGGTCGTTGGCAGAAGAAAATACAGAGACTCGTCTCTGCTTACGAACGAGTTAGGTTCCAGAGGTCTGTTCGTAAGTCGATTTTGTTCATAAGTCCAACTTTACTCCTGTCGATTCCAAACATGTTGTACGGCATGTACACTAAACACATGAGTAATGGCTTTAAAAGTTTTACACTCTCCTGTAGATGCAAATGCCACTGGTTCTTCATGTTCTGCAGATCTAGACACCATGACCATCATCTATTGCGCGCCGGTTGAACTTACAACTCTCGGTCCGAACAGGCAACTGGACATATGGACAGGTTTGTTCCTATCTCTGAGAGTTCGTAACTTGAAGGTTCGTAAGTAGAGTCCCTGGAGGAAGTTCTTGAGTCTGGACGTGAACAGGCGCGGGGCGTCAACAGCACGGGTAGCTGGGGGAAGGGAGTTCCAGACTGCTTGGTTCAGAACAGAACGGATGACCTTCCACTGAGCAGAGGCAATTTAGCAGAGCGCCTCGGTTTTTGCTGGAGTGGAAAGCGTTCAGACCCATTCGTGCTTTAGTTGATAAACAGACAACTGCATGTAAGTGTTATCCGTGCAAGGATATTTAGTGGTGCAAACCACACCTCTGTCTCATAGCACCAAAGGTTTAAAAATACCAAAGTTTGACACGAGAGGTGTGACATCAACATGTAAGTGTCGGCGATTATGCGGCACCGATGTCAAATAATACTTGTTTGCACATCTGCCGTGTAATGAAATAAAATGTCTTCGTCTTCCCATGAGCAGTGGTGTGGTCATGATCATCAATAGCAGCCCAGAACGAGTGTAAACTCCACTTTCTCATGACAGAGGCCAGAGTATTCGTATCACCCTCGCAACAGCACTTCCAAGCATCTGCAGAGTGAAACATTTTTTCCATGTCAGTTGAACTCGTCGGCTTTTGCGACCAATATCATCCATAATTCAGGGTTCTTTTTTTGGGTTAGATTGTGTCAATATATGAATGTGTCGTTAAACGCGCCACTACCCGACACAACTCATTTAGTAAGGTTTGTTACGTAAACAGTACAATCAAATTCATTACTAGTACCATTTACAATCTGAGTTCGACGTTTCGCCAGTAATCCATGTCCACTCTTAGATAATTGCAATTATCCGCGTGCCCAAATTGTATCAACGGAAAAAAACTCTATAAATCCAGACCCTTTTCATTGATAAGAGTGGTAAACCAGAAGTTACAACACGGTCATAGGATAGTCTGCCAAGAAGCGCAAGATGAAAAGAGTAATTTCCGTGGACAAACAGATAATGGGATCCGCCCCTAGAGCCCTCCCATTTCGGATAAGGAGAGTTTATCTGCACAGGACTTTAACAGTAAACTTTCCATTGTATTGTTGCCAATATAAAAAAAATACCCATTTGCTAATTGAGGAAGGGGGTATACATGTGACTAAACTTTCTGAAAAGCAATGATCGAGACGTGAATGGGTTAAGACAGTGCCCGTGGTTTGGCTGAACCGCTATCAGACAAATGTTTTTTTTTTAAATCAAGTTGTAATTCTGAACAGACACTTTGCTTGTTTTATCTACTCATTATTTACGGAGTGTCTTGCTGCTATTTATTTTGTGGGTTCCCCACCAACCCACTGCTTACCCCCCCTCCCTTCATTCTTGTGCATTTGAGAATTTCGCTCCCTGTCTGTGATTACATATTCTACTTTGACGTCTTTATCCAACGACTCCAGGGGGATTTTCTTTCGAGTCAATGCCTCCGCAGTCGAAGCGCCCCTCTCTTCCACAGCAACGCAGCTCTTTCATTCTAACACTAAATAGCGACAGTCTGATCATTTCCGATTTTATTGTTGCCATCGCTCAAAAGTTGGGAGATTAAAAAATACGTGTCTATAAATAATCGCCTAATCAAGGTGACGGTTATCGTCATGCCAAATGCCGCATTTTTCTGTAGCCCCCTCTGCAAGGTATTTTTAAAAAAATGTATAAATTATTATATTGGCCCTGATAAACCAAGCGTCCCAATTCCTGTAACGGCTGCAGTGATTCCCTCGATGTAATCATTCCTCGGGGATGAGCAACGGAAAGTCACGACAAATGAAAAGAATGCACTCTTGAAAACGTATCACCTTGGGGGAAAAAAAACCCCAGATACAAAGCCACGTTATTTAAATAAATAATTATCACGATGATTATGATTATTTTCGCTATCTCCATGCAAGGCTGTTCAGCCATTACAGACTTTGGAATTAATCAGAATGGATGGCAAATTAGAAATTAATGTACATGGCCAATTACATGATGGCCTACATGATAGCGCGGCTTGATTAGCTAATTAGTCGGGCGGATTTGAGTGAAGCGCTGTACGGTATTTGATCTGTTGGGCAATGTGTGCGGATATGTTTTTGGCTGCACTGCAAAATCCGTAACTCAATTGGTACCGCTGCTAATTAAGGTCCATCTGCTGGAGTTTGAAATATAAATATTCTAATGAGGTGGGCAAAAACACAATCAACTCGTGCGGTACCAATCGTGCACCACGCGTGGCTTATGAAGGGCCCTCTCTGATGTTGCCATTGTGGTGGCAAAACCGTCCGCCCTCCTGCCCCGAGCAGCCACGCAGTGGATTTCACTCCTCTTAGGAATCACCAGTCACGTGGTAACCAGTTATTGACTTACCTCGAAACTGCACCAAAAGGTCCGTCGTAATGTTCATTGTAATTAGCCTCCCCGAAGGTCTGGGAACCTCGAGCCAAAAAAAAAATTGACTGCCGGCAAACAATGCAGTTGCACTGTCAAAACCTGCCCAGCCAGTAATACGTAAAGTGTTTACCATGACCAGAAGGCAAATCGTTTAAAGCAAAACTAATATTCCATCGCTACCGCTGCTGCTATTGACAATTGACGAAAATCACAACTTGTACATTCACAGTTGAGGCTTGCGGCTTTACCCCCCCCCCCTGCCGCCTCCCCCTCACAAGTTCAGCGGCTGGTGGAACCATGCTGCGATTTAGCCTACGAGGTTATTGTGGTAATTAGCACATTGCGAGCGGCAATCCACGTGACCGCGGGGGGAGAGAACACACAAGGGGGGGGGGGGGGGGTGGTACCCGGTGTAGCCTCTAGTGACTCATAAATTGCTGCAGCATTTTCTTAGCCAGGGAGAATTAATACATTTTTAGAACATCAAACTACCTAGGGGGGGCTGCGAGCCAATTTTAGAAAGCCGCCCGGGTTTTAATAGAGTGACACGCAACGTGCGTCGCCTTGACTTCACGATATTTCCATGGAATACAATACAAAAAGGACTGGGTTTCACAAATAATAGTACAGTGCTGTAAGAACCGAAGACAGATGTAAGACCGCGAGATTTGTGCGCGCGCGTGCTTTGCCTCTACAAGGTATCTGTCACTCGCCAGTTTTAACGTGTTGCGCGGAGATGATGCTCAACACAGGCGTGATGGCACAGCAGTACAGGATGTGCTTCGACGTTAGCCGGAAGGGGGGATGCAGGGAAGGAGTGTGTGGTTATTCTTTTTTAAATCCTTTATATTAAGTTCTTGCTTGCTTGCTTGCGCGCTTACGACCGTGCAAATCTTTTGGTCGTTTTTTAACCCACTTCCCGTGATCCAATCGAGCTGACATTTTGCACACAGACTCGTTGTGCGTCACAATTTATTTTCGTGAAAATTTTTTTCCCAAAATTTTCCACTTTGTAGGAAAAAAATAATTTCATATTTAATTTAAAATACCAATGTGATAAAAATGAAACTCTTACTCAAGAAAAACAGAAATGAATAATAAAATAAAACCGATGCCACGCATATAAAGGATTTATAGTGAAAACTTTGTTTTTACGGGTTAATTTTTTTGTGTTTTGGTCACCCCCGTGCATCGAAGGGTCGAGTGCTGTGGTTCTTAACCCTTACGGCGGACTTGTACCGCTTTGGTTCCCGATCCTATTTTTTTATGTTAATAAATCCATGCGTTTGATAAAAACAAAGTAGTTGTGCTCATGTGCCCGTGCTTAGTTTGTGTTTTCGATTATTTACTTTCGAAAATAAAAAATCTGGCCATGTCTCGCACCCCCAGAAAGGGCATCTCGCACGCGCCGGGCGTGTGCTTGCACCCCAGGTTAGGAAGAACCACTGCTCGAGTGCTTGGCTGCGTACGCAGGGGGCTTCTGGGACAGTGTAAGGCAGAGTCTGTGGTCCAGCATTTTTAAAATCGGAAATTAGTGCAGTTGAGTTTGCAACAACAACAAAAAACTTTTTTTTAAAGCGGATGCCCGTGCTGGAAAGGCGGCAGTGGTTTTCACACGAAGCACGGTGCTGCACAAGCCATTAATTTGTGGCCATGTGTGTGAATTGTTGAACAAATAAAACAGCAAATAGCACGATCTCTGTATGTGTGTGTGATTGCATGCACGTGTACGAATTCCCAGCGTTGGTTTATAGCACTGGCTCAACTAGTAAAAACTGAACGAAGCATTATTGTCAATGTTATTGGTGTGTGCGTGTGAGTGGATTGGTGGAGGAGCGAAACGTGTTAAGGGGTGGCCTGTCCGAGGGAATAGATACAAATAAAATAACGAAGATGTCGTTATTTAAATTCCTGTGCACGTACAGAGGGAATATGACATATAATTCATTTCTGATCATTTATTGGTTGGACAGACAGACGGACGGACAGACTAACCGAATAATTACATCTTTCTTTGGTTCTTTCGGTAAAGTCACGTATAAAGATAAAATAATAAATTAAAAAAGAGCATACTGTATGCAATTATTTAATTTATTATTTTACTGTATGCTATTACTTAATTTATTATTTTATCTTTATACGTGACTTTACCGAAAGAACCAAAGAGTAATTCCTGCAGTCACGAAAGCTACAAATTAAGAATTGCATCTGTGTTTAAATAAAAATACGCTTAAAAAAAAACATTAAATGGAAAATAAATGTTTCCCAGATTAGCAAAAACCTCAGCCTAGCAGTGCCCTTGAGGTTTTGGGGTGGGGTCACCGTTTTGCGTGGTTCGCCCTAGGGCACCAGTTGCTGGCATCACGTCCAGGGCTGCCCCTAGAACGTGTATTGGTGAGCGTGCCGCTCCGCGAACCGGGTGACCCGAGTACGATTCCCGCTCACGATCAATAACTGTGGCGAATATTTGAACCAGTCCTGTGCCGCCCCAAGGTCGACTCGGCCTTAAATAAGCGCCTGATGCAGAATGTAAAACAAAAAAGTCAGCATTGGGAAGACGCAGGTGGACGGACGTGGTGCTGGCCACCCAAACCCCTCGTGCGCCGCATTGGGTGCTCGCTACACGGCACTTAAATTTCGATTTAAAGCATTCGTGACTGCAGGGATTCATCTTCTTGGTTCTTTCGGAAATAATAAAATAATAAAAATAAAACATAATAAATTAATTCTCACGACGTTTCGGCCACAACGCAAGCAGCCGTCCTCAGGTGGAGAACAGGTCTGTCGAGAAGAAAGCGTCTGAATGACACACCCCAGGCTTGGAGCGACTATTTAAGCTGCTGGGATGGAGGGGGGAAGAGCGCCTTGACAAGAGAATTTGCACTTGCTCCTAACAGTCTGTGTTAAGGCGATGACGACGTGGGTCTTTGTGAAGTGGTGGCACAGTGGTTCGTGAACAAGCCGGGTGTGGAACTGGCCGTCGCTCCCAGACCAACAGCAACGATCGACATCTCTGCTCCCTGTGACATCGTTTTTGGCCTCATGGCCTCTACTGTTCACCTAATCGAGATGATGCTCAGCGACCATACTAATATGGTACACCTCGCTGGTAAACACAACTGCAATAGAATTATGAAAAATGGGCACCGTCAGCGGCAACCACCACCACCACCACCACCACCTTCCCATCATCAACCACGACCTCTACGACGCACCTCACTGCCAACTCAAGTCCCGACCTCCGGTCTGGGATTTTGTGCGATCGCCATACTGCAATCGCGAATGCCACAGCCAGAGCAGCACGTGGCCACCACCAACGGAGAGGCAAAGATGGTTGGGCGTGCGTGGCACTACTCAGAAGGACTGGCACCACCCACTTCCACGGATGGTGGGCAGTCCTTGTTGTAAGTTTCTCGCCAACTCGGGGGCAAGTAACCGCTTACCGATTTAAAATTTATGATAAACACCCGCCTAACACGCGTAGAGTTGCGCTCAAGACTTGTTTACATGTATGCAAGTACAACTATAACAACTGTGAAACTAGAAACTATTTAAATTTGACCAGGTAAGGGCCCACTGAGCCGCTTTATCGCTTTTTTTAGAAGCAACCTGGCCGTAAATGATAGCTCAACAAAGTGGCTTACCACGTGGACATTTATAGCAGCCAAATACTCTATAACGCACGTTGATTCTGAATGTGGAGGGAAAAACCGGAGGACCTGGAGAAAGATCCACGTGACCGCGGGGGGAGAGAACACGCAACTCCATATATACAAAAGGTGTCACGGTCGAGTTCGAACCCACGACCTCCTGTATACCAGGCCAGGTAGTTAACGTCTCGCCACCGCGGCGGTATCTTGTATGCAATTGATTCACGTGAACCCTGCATGCACCACCAGAGCCATGGTTCTCAACCCTTTGGTATGGCGTTCCCTGAATGGAAATAACTGATCTCCGTCACCCCTCCTCCCCCTCTCCCTACACTGGCCCCCTAACCCAGGTCGCTAAGGCCACAATACACAGGGAGATTAAATACATGTTTTCAACGGCCTCTACTAACGCGGCGTTGTCCTGCCATTTGTTTCGCGTTGTCGTATTTGTGTTTAGTGCCGGACACTGGCGTGCCATGTCGGCCTCCATAATAATTCGTCAGAATCATGATAATGATTTACTTATTTATCCACGAGAGCCACACGGAGTTTTAGATTTGAAGTTTTCGTGACTGCAAGGATCCATACTCTTTGGTTTTTTTCGGTAAAGTCACGTAGGTGAAAAATTAAATAAATTAAGCGCTTAAGCGGTTGTGATTTCGCTGTGTTGTCCGCACCTGAAGACAGACGCTTGTGTTGTGCCCGAAACGTCGTGATTTAATTTAGTTGTTTTCATTATGAATTTTTTTTTACCTTCGTGACTTTACCGAAAAAACAAAGAGTATCACACGGAGTTGTCAGACTTTTTTTGTTTTCAAGTTCCTGCCTGCTGCGTTTTTTATTTTTATTTTTTATTTTATTTTAAGTGTTTTTAGAGCCAATTAATAATACCACTTGGTAAGAAACCAGAGCGCACAGTGAAAACCCCACGCACGCGAGGGGGCAACACCCCTATCCCCCCGCCCCCGCACAGGTGGCAACAGATGGCGATTGAGTCCACTTGCTGTACCGCCTTCTCCTGGGCGAGCCAGGGTATGGCACCTCCACGACGCTCACGGCAAAGGGAGTTTGTCCACAACATTTTGTGCGGTGATCCGCCAACCCTCGCCGCCTCCGCGGTGCTGGATTACAGGCAACGTCCATAGCTATCACGGACCCATTAATTACACGCACCCTTGTGGTTTGTTAGGCTAAATGTGGCGGGGAAGCGGTGTTTGTGTACATACCTTAAAATAGAATTTGTTTGTGAAGCTCTTTGTTTTGTCCACGTCCGTTTTTATTGACTCCGCCAATTTGTACGGCGAGCGTGTGTAGATGCTTAACAACACGCACAACTGGATTGGCTTTTTTGCATGTGAAGGTACACGGATTTCTTTTCCATGTTTGCGATAAAACGGCGCCACGTTTCCAATATTCTGATATCAGACGGCAATGGTGGCTTATCAAAGTTAGCCATGACTTAAAACCGTCTTGTTGTCATAGTTGTGTCATTGTGAGGGTGGTTCAAGTCGACATTTCATTTGGGCCATTTCCCCCAAATCCATCTCAGTTGTGCTCGCCGTCATGGCGTCAAGCACCCGTTCAGATGTCTCACAGCTGAGTGTAATTCTTCGTGTGAGATGTCCGGTCACTGTAGACGACTCGTAGGGGATACGACAGAGATACACCCTCTGCAATTTCTTCAAGTGCCCCTTGCGTCCGGCACTTTCCCACTCGCCCTGTAAATGAGATGTTATCGCTGTAGAAAAAAGCGGTGTAGTAAATGGGGGGTGGCCCTGGTTCACATCTCCAATGTAGTTTTTTTCCAGTACATGAAGAAAGAAAGAAACAATACCAGGTAAGGCCCCACTGAGCTATATTGTAGCTCTTTTTTCAGAAGTAATCTGGCCGCAATGATGGCTCAATGATGTGGCTTATCACGTGGACATCTGTGGCAGCCAAATAATCTAAACGCACGTTGATTCTAAATGTGGAGGGAAAAACGGGAGAACCCAGAAATAAGCCCATGCGACCACGAGCAGAGAGAGAGACGCAAACTTAATATATACAGCAGACGTGAGGGTCGGAATCGAACCCACGACCTCCTGTACACCTGGCGAGGCAGTTAACAGCTCGCCACCCTGGCGCCCATTCGATGACAGACATATCATGATCAAAGATGGTGTTTCCTTATCGTAACTTAAGTTTATTTAAGGTTATTTTATTCGGTACACAGATGATCCCATTTAGCCAGTCTCCTGACTATGCTACACGGGGAGAGCTCCGTTGAGTGAGTGCACATCCACAACAAAGACAACGACAAAACATCAATATGTCAGAGAACGAATACAAGGTCCTTGAGGAATGTTGCACAACTAACAAACGAGGCGTTAAACAGTCGTATAACGGTGCAAATGTCACGTGAAACGTTCGCGTAGGCGCACGCGAGCTCTGTGTTTTGGTTTAATCTGGAAGTCAAGAGGAGGAGAGTGAAGGGAGGCAACCATGAGTGGCAAGGGTAACAAGAAGACTGGCAATGCTGTTCTTCGTTGCTTTGTCCTCTTGGGGCATAAACAAAAAGAGACAAGTGTGAGACGACCCATAGAGTGAAGCTGCAATGTCATTACAACTGTGTGAATCATGACGATGTTTGCAAATGGGTGGAACAGCTGCATTGATACAAAACACATTGCCTGCACACAGCAATACGGATGATATAGGGCACACCAAATCCAAGTGCTGTTTGCTCCCAAGTTTCTTTTTTTTTTAAACATATTTGGTACCCAACGGCTCCACTTTTTTTCTCATTATATGTGGATTCAAACGTGTGTGAGTATTGAACAAACTGTTCCGAAACTTTTCATTGACTGCCTGTCATCCAAAATCAACCTTTCAATGCAAGCGATGTTAGCCGGAGTTGAAACATTGAGTGGCCCATCACTGCTGTCATTATCACAAGCGTGCACACATCCAGATTGCCGTCGCTACACCCGATTGGAAAGGCTGCTTTGATTCATCTAAATCTTGTTTCCATGAATAGCCAATTCAAACTGACTCAATCGCTTGAGTTGACCTCCATTATTTTTTTGATTTCTCCCAGAATTCAAATTTATGGACAACTCCACTTGTTGAACAGTGAAATTTCCACTTTTCTTTCCCAAATTGCTCAAGTTTATTGGCAGGAGTTGGGCGGCCGAGTCCACATCACTCGTGAAATGAAAAACAATAGTCTACAGCATTGCAAAAGAAATATTATTGCTGGCTAATATTACATGTTGGGGTTTCTTGCTGTATTGTTTCCACTTGGCCGTAATTTCTGAAGTCGAGAGTTCACGTGAGCCCAGGTGGGTCGGCAAACTGGCGGCTTTTAAAGCCGCATTCGGCTCTTTTTAAGTGACCGCTCCAGACGTTATTCATTTAAAGACCACAGTTTCCTATTCACACGTTTGTGTTGCGGCTCTTGAAATAAATAAATAATGGCCCTTATTCTGGTTTGCCGAGCCCCTCTTGGGCTAGCCCGTCGATTGAAACCACCGCGATGAAACGAGGCTCCCGCCCAAAACGTCGGCCAACTTTAGTTGGGATGACTCGGGGGGGGGGGGGGGGGGGGGAGGGCGGGGAGTCGACCAAGGCCGCTAGCTCAAAATACAAATATGGCCACACGTTTGGTTATTTTGGGGTTGGTGGTCTGAACAAGGCTGAGGGGTTTCTGTACAGGGTGGTCCAGATGTCCCGTGACCCCCCCCCCACCCCCCCATGGGGGTCACAAGACATCTGAGCCACACTGTACATGCAGTGTACATCTTTGTATATTGTTTGATACATTTTATTTCCGGCCTTCACAAAGGTTTATTTCGTATTGGGTTCGAGTGTCAATTACACATTTCAATCATTGTTGCCTTTAGGCAGTTCCTAATGGGTCATCATGTACGGGGCTGCTCGAGGAATATGGTAGCAGAGAACATACCTTGCCTGATATACAGGATTTGGAGTTTGTGTGTCTCTCTCCCCGTGCTCGCGTCCATGTTTCTCCAGGTCCTCTGGTTTTTCCCTCCACATTTAGAATCGACGTGCGTTTAGAGCGTTTGGCTGCCACAAATGTCCACGCGATAAGCCACTTCATTGAGCTATCATTGTGGCCAGATTACTTCTGAAAAAGAGCTACAATATAGCTCAGTGGGGCCCCTTACCTGGTATTGTTTTTTTCTTTCTTCATGTACTGGAAAAAACTACATTGCAGATGTGTACCAGGGTCATCCCCCACACTTCATTGGGGTGTGGCCAGGTAGCTTCTGAAAAAGAGCGATATAGCTCAGCGGGTCTTACCTGGTAAGATAAACAAAAATTGTTTCGTTTAAATAGCTTTTAGTTGGACATTGATGACGACTGTCCTGATGCATGCGAATGGGCATGAAACAGGCCTTCAATTTTGATTTAAAGCTTTCGTGACTGCAGGGATTCATATTCTTTGTTCTTTCGGTAAAGTCACGTTGAAGGGAAATAATAAAATAATAAAAATATTAAACAATAAAAATTCTCACGACGTTTCGACTGCAACACAAGCAATCATCATCAGGTGTGAAATCCACAGAAAGAAAATTTGAAAAAGTGTGGATTTCACACCTGATGATGATTGTTTGTGTTGCAGTCGAAACGTCGTGAGAATTTTTATTGTTTAATATGTTTATTATTTTATTATTTCCCTTCTACTTGACTTTACCGAAAGAACCAAGAATAGGCCTACAATTGTCAACTTAGTTTCACCGCTGCCTTTTGGGGTCACCGCATTTTCTCAACGCGCTTGAGTTGGTGGTCTACGACGACAACAGTCAACACATTTAGATTCACGAACACGTGTTGAGAAGCCTATATTATACACACGCAATGCAAATGTTCGTGCGTCGTTAAATCTCCCGGTTAACTCGTCGACCCAGAGTCGGTCGGAGCTTGAATCTCCACATTCCTACGTGGAAAGTCAGTCGCAGCCAGTCTCTTGCTGGAACAGGCAGTCCTGCTGTGTATGTAAATGTGTTGCGGTGTTTTTGGTTTTTTTAATTCGTACTCTACTGTACTGGTTCTGCCCTGGTGGTGTTTGTAGTCAGATTGAACCTCACCTAGCTTACGACTAAACGTTCCAGTCGGGGCCAACTGTGGCCGTCATCCTTCTAGAATCGATAAAAATGAGATATGGTACTTGCCACCTGCCATAGGAAGGTGGAGTTTTTGTTGTTGTTGTTAAACCATTGGCTAGGTGCTTGCTGCCGGTGATGATGATGATGATGATACTGTCACTCTGACTGGCTTGACATTTGTACGGGTGTCAATGCAACACATTTAGTTGAACTGTTGCGCACGCGCGTTTCATTCAAAGTGGGCGTTTATTGAACGTGGCCTTCAAAGAATAACGCAGAGAGAGGGCCCCGGGTGGCCACGTGGGGAAGAAGACAAAGGGTGATGGGGAATGGGAGTATCCGTTTAGATGAAGGGATCCTGAGAAAGAAAGAAAAAATGAATTGCGTAATAAAAATACCCCCTTTGAAAGATGAATGGGGGGACGAGTGGAATAACCCGATAGACTGTGGCTGCAGCGTCAATTGAAAGCGTGCAATGCCAAGCACGAATGATGGCTGCGAAAGTTATGAAACTATCAGTTCTGCACCAGCTGCGCCGCCGTAGCATCCACGTTGAAGTCTGTGCTCCCCCCCCCACCTCCTCCTCCCCGCCACCCCAACACAGCTCACCGCCTCGCGAGGGAAGAGCCACAGGCAGGCGCCAAACCTCACGCTGCTTTGTCGTGAACCTTCTGGACAATTGTATCCCAGGGACCACCGGTCCATAGACGCCCTCCACCCCCACGTCCACCCCCACGTCCACCCCCCTCCCCCACCGCCGATCGCCGTGAATGAAGAGGAGCGCCGTCGTAGCGACCGAATGAAGCGGTCGCCCGGCACCTCGTGGCTCGTCGGATCGAACAGCGGACGTTCGAATGTTGCGCCGGAGTGCGGGCGGGGGAGGGAATGAGGGGGGGGGGGCAGACGTCCGTGCATGTGCGAGGGAGGGGGGTCAATGAACGTGTGAGAGTGTGAAATTTGTCTTTATTCGTAAGTGGCCGAAAACAAAACAAAAAAACTCGTTAATTCCCACAGGAGGGGACCGTCAAAGGGGGGGTCATCACGAGATTCTGTAGTAAGGTCATCGATGTCCGGTGGGGGGTGGGTTTCTTTTTCTCATGTGCGCGCCTGTACGCCCCGGCGCTGTCCGGCGAAGGTCTCTCAGCCCACCGTTGTCTCTCCCCTCCTCCAAATCACTCACCGCGTCACCCCCAACCCTTCCCACCCTATCTCCGCACCGCCGCGTTTATGAGCTTTCGTCGGGGTCTCTCCCAGCCAAACCCGTCTCGCTCCACGTGGCTGCCTTGCGATTGAGTAACTATTTCTCTGCCATTTGTCACTCCCCCACCCCCTTCCTTGACTTTGTTCCGTCGCCAGCAAATGTACAAACAACGATTTAAAGCTTTCGTGACTGCAGGGATTCATCTTCTTGGTTCTTTCGGTAAAGTCACGTAGAATGAAAATAATAAAGTAATAAAAAGAAAACATTTTATTTATTTAATGTTTTACTTTTATTATTTTATTATTTCCATTCTACGTGACTTTACCAAAAGAACCAAGAAGATGTACAAACAACGTTAGCGAAACGTTCACTCCGTCGCTTCCCCGGGAAGACACACAGGAGTCAAACGTCAAATTTGTCTCGAGCAAGCACGGTGGGTGGGATGGGGACCCCCCCCCCCCCCCCCATTGCGAGGCACTGTGTTTGGCAGCCCTGCAGTCACTTTTGGGCATTCCACGTGTCTATGGCCGGGGGGTGTAGGGTCTCCATTGGACAATAATTGCTGACGGGGGGTTGAAGTTTGCCTTGTTTAAATAATTGTTACCGGGAATCATTGACTCGAACGGCCCTTTGGTCAATATTTGAAATGTTATTTCATGTTCGGGATTAAACGAACCTCATTAGTTATGTATGTGATACACATGCTGAATCCATGTACATAGCTGTCAACCCGTACGGTTTAGCCGTATTTTTTTGTTCAGAAAAATTGCGTTTTCAGATCCATACGGCGGCGCACAGCCGTTTCAATGCGGGCAACATTTTTTTGTGTCTATTTGTTTGTGTTTCTGCCTTGTGATGGGACTTGGTAGCATGAACGTTGAGGTTTATAAGTGGCACATGGTGACCAATCGGGTCTGAATTCGTCTGTAATAAGATAGGCACTGATAAGGGGTATGCATATATTCATTTATTTATCCAGGATTGGGGCGATCAGAGTCGAAAGGCTGCTCTTCAAGAGAGGCCAGCATTGACATCGTTTGCCATTATGAAATCATTGTATTGCAACGGGTAGAAATTGAATGAATAAAACTCCTTGTCGATGGATGGATAAATAATTAATGCGATCCATAATAAAGGTTTTTGGGTTAGATCGCATAAGTATAAATGTGTCGTAGCCCTCCACCACCCGAAATAGCCAATTAGTAAGGGATTTGTCACGTAAACAAAACGCCAATTAGTTACTACTTCAGACCACCGCTGTGTTGAAGAGTAAATCCACAACATTTACAATTTGAGTAGTACGACGTTTCGCTGGTAATTACATCCAGCATCATCGTGCGATTTGCCAGAATAGTTACGACACATTTACACTTGCGCGAGCTAACCCCAAAACCTTTATTTTGAATAATGTTTGGTCGCGAAAGCCGCCGTGTCAAATTAATACGATCCTATAAATAATTGCAAAAGGGATATGTTTTATGACCCACTTGCTGTACTGCCATCTACTGGCTCCTTTGTAAGCTTGCAAGACGGTCACGTGAGCTTGCGCGCGAGCCGTGCGGTAATCGATTCGGACGTGTTTGGTTCACAATTCATGCATTGCATCCGGCACCAAAATTCGCCCTGCCTGATGTGAGCGGAGGCTTCAGGCGGGGACAGCATCGGCTATCCGAGTGTATATACACGCGCCAACATTGTGCAACGATTGGTGGCCAGGGTAGCAAGCCCCGCGTGTGAGCCCGTGATGAATCCCGGTGTCATTTCCCCCCCATCGTAGCCACCCTGTAATTTATGCAGGGCATTCGTTAACCGCGGCGCACAGTTGTGCCACCACGCGGACGGCGAGGTGCCTCCCTGACATTATTCATGAGAGCAGGGAAATTGTTTGCCAGTTTCGCAGCCCGACTATGACTCTGGGAGAGACGTATTTCCATTATTCGTTTTGACGCTTGGGTTACAATCCTCGGGTTGTGATTACAATTACATATCCCCCCCCCCCCCCCGCTCTTGTGCATGATAGTCAATGCTGTCACTGCTCTTGGAGTGAGAGAAAAAACCTAACCCGATGAACCTGCAGTTTAATTGTGTTGCCCCCCAGCTGTCTAGGCAAGTTGCAAACTATGGGCAGGCGCGTTCTGTTAATTGGAATGGAGCTGCGTTTGATGTCCCTTTGCCCCCCTCCCCCCTCTCTCTCTCTCTCCATGTTAACTTACGGGAACTACAATGAAAGATTTTTGGGTCACTGTCGTTGACAAGAGGGCAAGCATTTCTTAACCTTTTACGGCAACTTTTTTCTCTGGGTGTCTCGTGCAGATTTTTTTAAACGTCGGCTTTTTAACATTCAACGCTGGTTTTGCTTCTGACCTTCACTTTCTGTGGGTAGCATTTGCTGAGCGTTTAAAAATCCTAGTCCTCTGTGAAAAGAGGGAGAGGGAAAAAATGAAATAAACGGGTGAATGGATTCCAGGAAAATAGCTGGCTCAATGGATCGATGGGTGCATGAATTAATGTGCGTGGGAATTAATTGAACTTAATGAGGAATTAATTCAGAAACGCTAATTATTGTGCCGGTTCATCTTGGCGGAGTGGTCTTAATTTTACGGTCAGGTGATTTGGGTCCAGGCTTGAGTCAAACACTTTCATCTGTGTTGTTTTAAAGGTAAGAATGCTCCGGACTTGTAAACGGATGGTTAGGGGGGATCATGTCCTCTTCCACTGTTGACTCAGCTGTCATCCTACTCTGGTTTGAAAAAAAAAACACCGAGTGCCACTCGGTGAGAAGTCAACAATGATCATCTTGTGGAGAGACTAGTCCTTGCCACGGGAACGTTTATCTTCTATCAACTCGCTCAATACTGGTGATTTGAAATGCGTGGTACCTTGCGTCTTGGTCCGGAAAGCACTTTGATTTTTTTTTACAAGCGAGTCCGAGCTGTTACTGGATAATATTAATGGTACATAGGGGTGTGCTACTGACAAACAGCAGGGAGGTAATGCTCCCAGCCTTGAGTAGACCACCAACTCGATGGAGCTGACAAGGCTGATGAGCATTGTACATAAAATGCGGTGGTCACATGAAATGCATGCAAGGCATGATAGGAGTCTTGCTTTCTGCTGTTTGAGCAGCTCCCCTTTGTGTGGCTGTTGTTCAATCTCGTGCAATCTGTCCACTTAATATTTTACTCCAATCAAAATGAAGCATTCATCGACAGATTAACATATTAATTGAGGAGTCGATAATCGCAGCCTTAAATTGTATGCCCTTGGTAGGTCCCAGCACATATTGCAAATTGAAAATAATAATAATAAAATAATATTGTTATTTTACAAGGTAAGGCCCGCTGAGCTATATCGCTCTTTTTTTCCGAAGCAACCTGGCCACAAATGATAGCCCAATGAAGTGGCTTATCACGTGGAAATGTATAGCAGCCATATACTCTAAATGCAGGGAGGACCTGCAGAAAAACCAGAGGACCTGCAGAAAAAAACGACACGACCACGGGGAGAGAGACACGCAAACTCCAAATATAGAGCAGGTATCGGGGTCTGGATCGAACCCACGGCCTCCTGCGTAACGTCTCGCCACCGCAGCACATTGCCTTGGCAGGTTCCCTGCGAAATATTATTCCAAGGCACGTTTCATTCTTTAGAACTGATTCGACTCTGTGCTCACTGGTTCCGTGGCGTGTGCGCTCCGCTGCTAGACCGAACCCCAAGCGAATGCCCGCCAGTGGCCCTCCGCATCACCGTTGAGGAAGGCATTTGCGAAATAAAGTGGGGTTTGTGTTCGGTGAATTGCTAGAAGGGGATGACAAAGCCAGAGGAGGGTTTATGCCCAGCAGGAGTTGGGATAATGGCATCAACTCATGCAGTGGTGGAACACGACGGATTGTGCCATTGCAGCACCATGATGGGACTGGCTACGACGCGGGGAGGTGTTCATCCAGCAGTGGCTCGGTAACGGTTTGATGGTAATGATTATACTGTTGATGACAGAAACAATGGTAAGTATAATGAGGTTTTAATTGTTATTGTTTACAAAATGAACAAGGCATTTTATTGACTTGATTCAGGAAGTTAAAGTTCATTTATTAGGTATAGCCCTGTGAGCCATTCGGCTCTTGAATCGGGTGCAACCGCAACAAAAACAAAAACATGAACAAAAAACATCTTAAAGTGAATATGTGCCCGAGTGCAAGCAGAAAATCAATAAAAAAAGACAGCAAAATATTGCAAAAAAAGCACCGCATGTGATTGGAGTCGTAGAAGTGCAGATGCGGGATAAGCTGTCGTAAGAACCGCAGTTGTTTCTTGGTGACATGCGGCTTCATGCGCGCCAGCTGTTGAGCAAATTCCGGTAAGACACAAAGAGCGCGAGACAAGAGTGAGTGAGAGAAATAACGAGAGAGGAGGTAGGGGAGAGAGAGAGAGAGGAATCAAAGCGACGTTCGCGCACGAGCGTCGCCCACTTAGATGCGGTCGTGCACCGTTAAGTCGGGGGCCGACTTTTGTGGTCGGGATTCTGCCCCGAGGAGACGGCCGCGCGCACGAGCCTCGACGCCACGTTCGAGGGGCTCCGGGTCGTGCGCAGCAAAGAGCGCGCGGCAGAGATTAAAAGAGAAACGGGGCACGTGATGAGCAGATGTGCGAAACACTGAACGAGGACGAGTGGACATTGACTCTCGCTTGTTATGCCCCCCTCCTCCTCATCCCGGCGTCTGCGGTGGCTCTCATCTCTGTCGGTGTTTGCGCGCCGATCCAATGGTGGTGCCTCTTCCCCCCCCCCCCCCTATTCCCATTGCGTGCGCGGAGTCGCTTTCGTGTCGTCGTTTGGTTCTTCCGTGCGACGATAACAGTGCTGCTGCTGCTGCCGCCCCAAGGCCAGTTCCCTTCAATGACAGAGGGAGAAAAAGTAAAAAATAAATTTGCTGCCGCACAGTCATCGCTGGGCGATCGCTTATCTCCATTACGCGCAGTTATACGTTCCAGTAGTGTGGACAAACACTGTGGGAAAAAAATTGATGTTAAGTCCTCAATCACGTCCCTAACGCTTTGGCTATCTCACAAGTCAATGCTTTTTCACGAGTTTGGGGGGTCATGACGCGGTTGAAAACGCATTGCAGCACTTGTGGTGAATATAGAGGTCACAAATTAATTGCGTTTAAACTTCTCACCTCCTCCCCCCCTACCCAAGGCTAAGGCTTTTGTTCCGTGACTTTCCTGTCATTTGTGGACCTGGCCCTTCCCTGTTATCCGACGGTCAATTATTCATACATTAACTACGTTCATCATCCGTGGGCCAGCAGTGTCACAAAGAAGTGGTTGCCGTAGCCACTAATTATGTTAATCGTTTTGACCATTGTCTCCGTAGTGCAGTAAAAAAACCCGTGTGATAACGATGGGCGCCATGGTGGAGAGATGTTCATTACTTTGCCTGTTATACAGGAGGTCGTGGGTTCGACGCTGACGCCTGCTGTATATTTGGAGTTTGCATGTTCTGTCTAGTCTGGTGGATTTTTCTCGGGATCCTCCGCTTTTTCCCTCCACGTTTAGAAACAAACATTTTTGAGTATTTGGCTGCTATAAATTGTCACGTTATAAGACACTTCAATTGAGCTATCATTTGTGTCCAGGTCGCCTCCGAAAAAGAGCTACATAGCTCAATGGGCCTTACCTGGTAAAATAAAAAATAAATAGTTTACAGTTTTAGTTGATGGTTTTATAGTTTATGATGATGCTGGTGGATTGATGACGAAGATGCTGATCATGATGACTATGATGATAACAATCGTTATCTTGCCATTGCTGTGCAGCCCCTGACTGAGCACTGGCAAAGTCGTTTTTGTGCTCGACGTGACCACGTGGACACGGAGAGATTGCGTCCGAGAGAATGACTGCCAGGGTGCTGTGGCCATGACATGTTAACTCCCTCGCCTGGTATGCAGGAGGTTGTCCATTCCATGCCAGACCCTTGATGCCTGTTGTATATTCGGAGCTTGCATGTTCTCTCTCCCCCCGTGGTAGCGTGGAATATTTGTGGGCAGCTTGCTACTCAAAAAGAGCTGCGTAGCTCAGTGGTCCTTACCTGGTAAAAAAAAATATATAGAAAGTTTTAGTTTATGTTCACTTTCAGGAGGGAGATTGCAGCTTTCCGGGATTAATGAGAAATTATGTGAGGGAGGCCTTAATCCAGCAATAGATAAGACGATGTTTGACAGTGATGAACATCATGCAGATGGTTGAAGAGCTGATGATGATGAAAAGTACAAACGTAGCAAGGAGGCTGAAGAATACGATTTGGGGGTGGCATTGCCACCACGACACTGGGGTTGTGCCCGAAGGTTCGACACGGAACGCTGCGCTACACCACAGCTCTGCGCACCTTCCACATCTTCCATCCTGTTATCCGCATGTATTTGTGGATGAGAGAAGTCGAGCAGGAAACTACTCCTATTATCCGTGTCCATCAAAGCGCCAGTGAGTTTACCCAGAAGCGCTCCCTGCAAACGCTGATGAAGTGAGAGGAAGTACCTGCAGCTGACGGCAAAATTAGTTTTTCTTTCAATTCATCCGATGGCGCTTGTGAAGGAGGAGGCATTCAACCGGGCGGAGGACCGATGTGAATGTCACAGTGGATTGTTACAAACGTGGTTTGATGAATGTGTTGTTGTGAGCCAAAGTATCGAGTTTAATCCATGAATCAATGCATTCTTACACCCCGAAGAAGGATGGTTAATTACTTGTTAAATGCAGGATACGGTAATCGAGATTTAAAGGTTTTCACGGCCAGCGAAGTTGATGTCCATTGCTCCTCTTCTCTGAGACTCACCTGACACACTGACATCTTTGCAGTATCCCACCCACCCAATTGTTTATTTTTTATTTTAGTCGTTTTGGCGACCCAGTTCACTTTTTGCAAGCGAAGCCTCATCCTGGCCTCACGAATTCTCACCTTGGTTTGGGGTGCCATGGTGGTGAGATGTTAACAACCTCGTCTGATATTCAGGAGGTCGTGGGTTCGATCCCGACCCTGACGACTGCTGCTGTATATTTGGAGTTTGTGTGTCTCTCTCTCTCTCCCTGTGGTCGCGTGGATTTTTCTCCGGGTCCTCTGGGTTTTCCCCTCCACATTTAGAATCAACGTGCGTTTAGAGTATTTGGCTGCTATACATTTCCACGTGATAAGCCATTTCGCTGAGCTATCATTTGTGATGGCCAGGTCGCTTATAAAACAGATCTACACAGCTCAGTGGGCCTGACCTGGTAAAATAAAAAAAGATATATATAGTTAATCGTTTTTGTTCATGGTTTTATAAGTTATGATAATGATGGTGGATTGATGACAAAGATGCTGATGATGATCGTTGAGTTTTGAGTTTAAAACCATTTCGACCTTGAGCTAGTCTCTGCGTGGCCGCTCCAGGACCTCCGTAGGTATCATCCCCCCCCCTCCTCCACCGTGCACGTTCCCAGCCAGCGCAACGTCATCATCTGCAACAGTTGCCTCCTCGTAGTCTTCTCGCCCTGTGTTGCCATCACCGCCGATGAAAGGTCGCCGCGATCGGCCCCGATCCCGTCACGGGACTCAGAATTAGGTGTAGGTGAGCATGAATGACTTAGTAATAGTAATAGGTTTTTACCCTTTTATCTGGCACCAAAACTAACACCTTTATACAAGGGATCATGTTTGCATTTTGACTTGCAAGTTTTTGTGGTTATTGCAAACATGATCCCTTGTATAAAGGTGTCAGTTTTGGGGCCAGATAAAAGGGTGAAAACCTTTTACTGCATCTTGCTACTGGCAAAGGCGGTCTCATAACATGAATGACTTGTTGTACTGTACTCTCTTGTATGTGTGTTCCCACGGCTAAGGTCAACGCCTTTTCGACAACCCGCACTGAGCAGTGTGGCGAAGTTAATTAAATTACCCCCTCCCACCACCCACGCGGTGTGGGAAGGCCCTCATCCAGCAGTGGAATGACAACAGCGCTGTACGTGTGTACGTGCACGTTTTTCCATTGAATACCTACCTCGGGTCTGCATGCACGTTTCCTCCTCTGACGAACCAATGAAAGTCCAGTTTTATGGCACGAGCAGCAACAGACATTTCTGCCGGCTGATATAGCTGCCTCTTAACATTGAAGTTTCCCTCTTAACATTGAAGTACACCTCTGTACTCTTTAAAATTGGTGTATTATGTCCATCAGTAAACCGAGCCTGCACAAAATACTTCTCTTGATATCACAGCCCCTGGCAATTATGCACATTACTGCTGAATGACACTGAGTGCTCCCGTGTTTAGTTTGTCATTCACTACCGATGCCTGTGCATGAAGGTGCACGATGCCTGTGCGGAACCACCGCGGTCCATCGCGGTTTTTGTTTATTTTATTCACCCTGAAGTCTGCAGTGCCCAGGTTCGGTACTTTGAAACCGCCGGAAGCTGTAATGGGATCTAAACTCACAGCTGGCATCGTCTGGGGAGGTTGGTTGGGTGTTTCTTTTATAGGTCAGACCACCGAGCAAGAACGAACCAATATCTTGTGATCTGTGGTTAAACCGGGTTTTCAAGTGGAGCGAGTTTGATGGTCTCCGATTGGACACCAAATTACTGCCCCAAAGCATCATGTTAAATTTGCTTTGGCATTTTGGCTAATATCCACGTCCCTGAGAATTTAAAGTGCATGGTGTTTCAAAGAGATGGATCCAATTTCAAAGCAGCACTGCTTTGAAATCTGGTCCATCTTTTTAAAACACCCTGTCGAGTTTGTTGCCTCTCATGTAGTAGAGTTTATGGGAAATGTTGCCTGTAATGAGACCACTTTGAATATTGTTCTAATAATAATATTGGATCACTAAAATTTGCATATACAGATGACCTTGCCCTGGCAACGCAATGAGCCACTGTCAACGACATGGCATCCACTCTGAATCAAGACCTAACCAACCAATGGGAGTATATTTGTGGAAATGGAAGCTCAGGTCATATCCCCACAAAACATCAGTTCCTGCATTTCATCTTGATCACGGGAGCGCCAAGCAACACTCGCAACCTTCTGCGTCATCACTGCTTGACACGACCCCCCCGACTCCAGCATGTCTCGGAGTGCACCTGTAACCAAGGCCGTAGCCAAGGAGTCAACATTGGGGGGGACCAAATCTATTTCATAGCAATATAATGGGGGGGGGGGACATTTTGAGCATATTTCAATATTGGGGGGATGTGTCCCCCCCCCCCCGCCCCCAAATATCTATTATAATTACGGCCTTGCCTGTAATGTACGCTAACCTGAAAATGCAGCCACAGAGACCAAAATCAAAAGTCAACCTGGTCCAGAAACTTCTAAGCACAAGCTGGGGCGCATCGGTCCCCACTGCTAAAGGCATCAACGATGGCTCTTGTGTATATCAGAGGTCGCAAATGGGTTTTGATTCCTTACCCGTACCCGGCCGCACCCGTACCCTACCCGTACCCGGCCGGGTACGGGTATCGGGTACCTGATTGCGACCTCTGGGATGAAGCCATGTTGCAGGCGCGGGTGGGTTGATTCTAGGAACTTGAATTGTGAGGAGAGAGAAGACGTTGGGAAATGAGTGACAAACAGTTACTCACCAGTGACTCGCGGTCTACCCGTACCCGTGAGCACCAGGGTCCGGTAAGGTACGGGTATCGGGTACCCGGTTGCGACCTCTGGTGTATACTCTGTAGCCGAGTACTGTGCACCAGTGTGGACCAGAAGCAGTCACCACGCGACTTGTCCACGTCCAACTGGACACTGCGATGAGGTGCATCACTGGAACCCTCAAGTCGTTAACCGCAACACCCGGGCTGCCCCCGGTGCGGTCACAAATCTCTCCCCCCCCCCCTCCCCCACCCATCTGCCACGACGCTGTAATCCGGTGAGTCTTGCGAATCGGGGAAAACAGTCGCCTTCCCATTCATCAGGACCTCCATAACGACCCTCGTCATCGCTTGAAGTGACGCGAGCCCCTTTTGGACCCACGCGCTTAACCCGAAACAATCATGCGAATTCAACTCCAATGAAGCTTGGAAAGCTGAATAGAGTTTAAAAGGACTTGCAAACAAACACCTTGTCGTGAAACATCCAACGCGGAAAAATCCCTGGTTTTGATCTTCCACGAAGCTACTCTTGGTCCACCCTAAACGGCATCCACTGCACAAACCGTGGTAGCAAGTGCGGATACCTGATCCACAAATGGAAAATGAACAACTTTGCAGTGCGACTGTGGTCATCCAGGACAGACCGTACAACGTATTCTAGATTTGAAGCTTTCGTGACTGCAAGTATTCATATTCTTAGGTTTTTTCGGTAAAGTCACGTAGGTAAAAAATCTAAATTAATAAAAGTTAAATATTTTATTTTAATTTTATTAATTTAGATTTTTTTACCTACGTGACTTTACCGAAAAAACCTAAGAATACGTACAACGTATGACGACGCAATGCCCCGATGCACAGATACGTCGGAGACATCGCGACGATCATACACTCCACCGCTCCTGAAGTGGTTGTCTGGCTTGACCACCTGAATGTTAAATTGCAGTCGTTGCTCTGCATCTCCATCATCAGCCATATGAAAGAAGAAGCATATTCTTCTGGAGCAGTCCAGGGCACGGTGCTCTATAATATTTCTGAATGGATGTTCTATCCCGTCAAACAATGTTGGTAGCACAGTTGGAATAAATTGGAAGTGCCAATTGTTTTGTAAACAGAAAACTTGCATCATCCGCTTGCGTCTCATCTCCCCAGGTTTCAATAATGATCGTGTTCTCTACATCCTATCCTTCCCTTGGCTCTTCGTACAAATTGAGCATGACATTGAACATTAGGGCATTTAACAATCACAATACTTTCTGACAGAATAAGCTGATTGCAAGGAAAACAATATATACAAGCACATACTTGGCAAGATTACCCAATTCAACTCCTGAAGATGCTTGCAGGCTTGAGTAAGAATAGTGCATAATGGGTGACCACCACCGTGCTTGCATAACAGGTGTTATAGGCTGCGGGGGGCTACGTGGTGGGCAGCAGTGGTAACTGCGCAGTAGTGGGCGGCAAACACGTGACCGCATGCTGCCCCATCCTGCAGAGCCGCACTTGGAGTCGGCTGACGTTTGTGTGCGTCAACGCCCTGCACGCCGTGGACGAGATGATGACTCCCTCACCTGGTAGACGGGAGGTCGTGGTTTCGCTCCCGACGCCTGCTCTGTATTTGGAGTTTGCTCGTCTCTCTGCTCTGTGACCGCGTGGATTTTTCCCCAGGTCCTCCCGTTCTTCCCTCCACGCGTTCATCGACGTGCGTTTTTACGGCGTTTGGCAGCGATACATTTCCACCTTGATAAGCCACTTCGTTGGGCTATCATTTGTGGTCCGGTCCCTCCTTTGAAAAAGAGATATGCAGCTGAGTCGGCCTTGCCTGGTGAAATGAAAAAATAGTTTATAGTCGAATAGTTTACGGTGTATCTTCTTGGTTCTTTTGGTAAAGTCACGTAGAAGGGAAATAATAAAATAATAAAAATAAAACATAATAAAATAATATATGATTTAAATGTTTTATTTTTATTATTTTATTATTATTTCCCTTCTACGTGACTTGACCGAAAGAACCAAGAAGATGAATCCCTGCAGTCACGAAAGCTTTAAATCGAAAAGTTTACGGTTTGTTTAAAGCCGTCCGAGCTTCATGCAACTGCGCCTACACGCATGGTAAGAGGGGACGCATGCCACGCCGATGGTGACTCGCTGCTGGGTGTGAAGTGTGCGTGAGGTGTGAGGAGTGGGTGAGTGTGGGGGGGAGGGGGGGTCAGACATTTGTGACGATGTGTGACCAGGGGGGGTTTGAGAAATGTGACGTCACATAAAATGCGCAACTTTAAATAAATATGGACAACACTTTCTACTTAATTAAATAAACTTTTTAATAAATGTTTTCTCTTACAACATCAGAGTGCAGCGCCACATTAAATACGCACTACAATGACAATAGTTTAAAGCGATTTGAAGGATGTTTTATATTTTTGAGGGGGGGGGGGTCTGACTTTTTGTGACGCCGTGTGATGATGGGGGGGGGGGGCGAGATCAAAAATCGTCCAAAATCGCGTGACGTCTTTTATGGACGGGCGCCTAAGGTGTGAGCGAGGCTAGCGAGTAAGGATTGGGGCGTTGTGTTGTGAGGCATGAGGTTCTTTCTCTCTCTCGGCTTGCCCTGCAGTGTGCGCGTGTTTGCCGCACGCCGCTTTGATTGACCTCGTGCCCCTGACCCCACGCCATCGTCGTCGCCTTCACGACGACACCTGCTGCCCATTACAGCTGTTTATGATCCGCAATAACGTTTCGTGGCTCATTCAAACTTGCCTTGCACATTTTATTTGCATCTGTTGCGCGTGACACGTGACTCGGCTGATTTTGTTCCGCCGTTAGTAATTTCGCCACGTATTTTGCCTTTTCTTAATTTTTATTTTTCTGTCTCTGGACGGTGGGGGAGGGGGGAGACGCATCGGCGTTTTTCAAACGATTGCTGTGCGTCAACCTGCACGCGCGTCGCGCCCCTTCTAATTACTTTTCACCCGCCACAATAATGTGGAATTTCCACCACTTGCTTGGGGGGGGGGGGGGGTTCCACCAGTCGAGAGGAGTACACCCCCCCCCAACCCCCCATGCACATTTGCGCAGGGGAAGACCTCTCAAACATTCTGTTACTGCTCGTACTTTGTACCGTGCAAGTCACGTGACGCTAAACAATGCCCACGCGGTGCACCCTGGGAGTTGTTGTCCAGCGGGTGGCTTTAATGGCCCCTCCGGTGCCAGGGGGACCATTTTTGGTGTCTCAAATGTGACAATGGTTGCCCTTGGCTTTTGACAAGCACTGGCTTTCGAAATCCCCTGGGTATTGGGCACCTGACTGGGCACACACATATATCTCTCTCTCCCGCAGTAAAAGGAAACTCGTTAAATTGCGAGGCGCGTGTCACGCGTGCCAATGCGGGGGGGATGGGGGCGGTGCTCACATTATGGCCGGGTTTAATTGATGGCGGTTAACGTTGAAGCACCATGTACTTAGGACCTAAGTCATGGGAGGCTGTCTGCACTGTGCGTGCAGTGGACTGCTGATGTGGGCTCAATTTAGCGTTATTTACTTTGTTTGGCTCGGCCACAACCTTTGCTAATACTTTGGGTTTTTTTAATTCTCCCCCGTTCCTCCTCCATGCACATTTTTTTCCGGGAGTTGCAGTAATGTCACCCTATCGCATGATTTTATTTGCTCACTCTGTTTGCACGGCGGGTTTATCTCTCTCCACGGCCGTGTGTGGTGTCCCTCCCCATTTGCTTGCGAAAGAATGGACCGTGCAATGGATTTCTGGCAAAGTTCAAATATGACTTCGTTGCTGTTGGGGGGGGGGGGGGGGGGTACCCTTAATCTCGGAATTAAAGCATTACAAATACACAATACGTGCATTGAAACGTTCACTTCATCACCAATTATACTCCGCTTTACTGTTGCGAGCCATGGTCATGAGGTGGGGAGAAGCGTCCTGTAGAATGTTAGAACGCGGGTCTTCCTGTAAACGTGGAACGTTGTTGATCCAATGCCGGTCTGACGTTGGCCCGGCGTTGGTCCAATGTTATACCGGCGTTGATACAACATTGGACTGGTGTTGGCCCGGCGTTGGTCCAACGTTTGACCAACGTTGGCGCGACGTTGGACCGGCTTGGGTCCAACGTTGGACTGGCGTTGGCTCCGCGTTGGCACGATGTTGGCTCGGCGTTCGTCCAACGATTTCAACCACATGCAGCTGATGCAGCTACCGTTATTCCATTTTTTTAATCTTCCGCTGTATCACGCAGCTGCCGATTATATAGCGTTTGATGTAGGCCAAACATTTCCCGTTGGATGACTCTTGTGACGCATTTTTTTTCACTTCGACGTGAACACTTTCACCCTTGGTGGGCTTTCTTCACTGCAGGGCGATTTACAATTATTTCATCAATGCTGGGGTAGAATCTTGGACATCCCCGGCAAATGGCGTCGAGGGGGGGGCACTCTATTCATGGCAGCCGTGGCGCGCACCATGCAGTGCCGCATATTGTTGATGACTGTCCTCTAAGTTCAGCGAAGGTCTCTGGGAGAACCACACATGGCCACCGAGGATGCTACCGCATGCCTCAGGAATTGCACGTTCTCCTCCTGTGGTGGCGTGGATTTTTCTTCGGGGGTCCTCTGATTTTCGAATCCACGTGGGTTTAGAGTATTTTGGCTGCTGTACATTTCCACTTTGTTGAGCTACCATTTGCGATAGTAAGGGCGCTTCTAAAAATATCTACTATATACCTCCGTGGGGCCTTAGTAAAATAAAACATAGTTGAGTTTGCTTGCCCGCTTAATGAACCCTTAATCATGCGCTTTGTGGGGGACTCGCTCGCAGGGGCCCCCCTTACCCCAGCTACAAATTATAGCTCAACAACGTGGCTTATCTACGCGTGGACATTTATAATAGCCAAATATGCTAAACGCATGTTGATTCTAAATGTGGAGGGAAAAACCCTGAGAAAAATCCACACAACCATGGGGAGTGAGACACGCAAACTCCACGTATACAGGCGTCAGGGTCGGGATAGAACCCACGATCTCCTCTATACCGGGCGACGTCGTGAACATCTCACCACCGCGGTTGACCACCATATACCTCGACCCCGGTGGACGTTAAGTTTAAACCACAGTCCCAAAATGCCAGCACCCTGTGGTTTCACCTGCTAAGATGCGTGTGGAGTTGTCTGGATAGGCGAGGGAACAGGGATGGCTAAGAATCATTGGGGACGCCTTCAAGATTGTTCAATGATTATCGGTGTACACCCAGTAAACCTTGAACCTTGCCCCTTTATCAATAGTTCAGCTTTAAGGTGCATCGTTTTTGAAGGACTGCGTGTGGCCTCGGTGTCGTCTGGCACTGTTTTGTTGACTTGCCAAAGCTTGAATTTTTATGGTTCCCAAATCGGCAGGAACTTATGCGCTTGCAAAACGTGTACTGCTGTGCTTAATATATATCGATGTACTGTATTCCTCCGACTTGCTAACCTTTTCTCTATCTTTGCCCTCGTATCGTCTTTTGCATCGTTTTTAAATCGCTGACCCCCGTGCCCCGAATGAACATCTGTTGAAAAGAGCTTCACGGATCATCGGATTCCCCCAGGATGAATTAAAAAAAATCCGATTCCGAACATTGGGCCATCGTTTGGCATGTCGTTTGTAAGCGTTGGCCCAACGTTCCATGTTTACTGGGTCACGTTGCATACAAAGGGACCCGTTTTTGTGTCAAGTGTTTGGCGATTAATGTCGAGAAAACAGCCTCTATAATTCACGTTGGATAAATATTGCCTGCCATCATTTTGGCCCAAGACTTGCATTCCCTCAGCTCGGCGAGTATTTACAATTGTCCCTGTTAGACATCCAGAATTCTGCATTTAAATCCGAAATTAACGTGTTTAGGCACCACGTGCCCGTTTAGTAATTCCAATATCCAGCAAAAAATGGGAAGACTGCACGTTTAAAATCCTGCTCGGGTGTCGACTCGGCTCACTTTCACTCCGTGGGCAAATAACAGTGGCACCGTTGCTGTGTTATAATCCAACAATGGTTGCTCTAAATTGACCCTGGCCACGGAAAGATGAGGACGTTCCATTACTAGCCCAGGACTTGCACGCAGATTAACACCACCGACCCACGCTTATTTGAGCAGGGAGGCATTTTGATATGGCTTTTGACAGCGCATATGGGAGAACTGCGCAAAGCCTAAAATAACAAAACGCATGACTGGTTTGCGGAGCTGGTTCGTAATTCCTTTGACATGGCGCCGATCCGGCACTGCCAAGACACCCCGTGTCCAAATCCGGGTTTCAGCAACCCTGGCTTCAACCCATTTCTCCGGTTTCAGCCTCGTCACCAGTGACTGAAAGTAAAACAACAATTGTGTCACGTGTTGTTTCACTTTGTTTGGCATGTGCCGACTTCGACGATGGACAGATTTGGATTGTCACCCAATGAACAACACCGTTTTGGAAAGAATGCTGTTGAAGTGACTTCTAATGTTGCTGTAAAGCAAACAATTTAAACGTTTTAATTTATTTTTCGATTTAAAGCTTTCGTGACTGCAGGGATTCATCTTCTTTGTTCTTTCGGTAAAGTCACGTAGAAGGGAAATAATAAAATAATAAAAATAAAACATAATAAAACAATTCTCACGACGTTTTGGCCACAACGCAAGCAGCCGTCCTCAGGTGAAGACCAAGTCTGTCGGGGAGACAGTGTCTGAATGAAACACCACCACGCTTGGAGCGTATATTTAAGCTGGGTTGGAAGGGGGGAAGGGTGCCTTGACAAAATAATTTGCATATCAAGAGGATTTTAGCATATTTATGGGAAATGCAGGTATGTGATTAGTACTACTTATTTTACCAGGTAAGGCCCCACTGAGCTATGCAGCTCTTTTTCGGAAGCGACCTGGCAACAAATGATAGCTCAACGAAGTGGCTTATTGTGTAGAAATATATAGCAGCCAAATACTCGAATGTGCACGTTTCTAAATGTGGAGGGAAAAACTGGAGGACACGAAGAAAAATCCACACTACCGCAGGGAGAACATGCAAACTCCAAATACACAGGTGTCAAGGTCGGGATCGAATCCACGACCTCCTGTATACCAGGCGAGGGAATTAACATCTCACCACTGTGGCGCCGCCCTGTGATGTCATGTTCCAAGGCCTGCAACGATGCGCGAGTTTTAAACGGCATTTGCGGTCACATGGCGGAGCGGCGTCGGTAGCGTGGTGCCAAAATATAATTGGTGTTAAACAAAAACTCGAGAAAAGAGCAAAGCAAAAGCAGCCGCTTGTGCAAGTATGGGGTAATTATCCTCATTGGGCCATCACTCGTCACACAATGGCCCACTACTCTGTTTCTCTGTGAAATAGCAGCGCGACCTTTTTTGCATGCGTACACGTGTCAAATTAAAGGAGGTGTGCGCGCATTTGATGATGTCCTCCGCACGCCGCATTAACCGTGAGGCTGACGTTACGTTAAAACTCTCTGATCTCTCCAAGACCACACAAGCCGGCACACGCACGCTTTAAATTAATCATGACGGCCTCTTTGATCAGGACACTGGGGGCGGCCTTTGTGGAACTGATTGGGCCAGTGTCTGTGCTGTGCAAAAAAATATCGGAGCATTCATCGGCGGCTTGGCTCTTTCATTTGACGAGTTTATAACTCTAGGACGCTATCGTGTCGCTTGAGGACGACGTAAGAGGTTGGTGCCAGAAAAATTGTGCCGCTACTACTTGAGCGTATTGGCACAAGACAGCGAGGAGAGTGGAAACAAATGACGAAATTCGCAGTGGGGGGACACCTGCGGGTGCTATATCTGCCCATGGATCGTGATTGACGACGATGATTATCGTTGGCAGTGGTGTAGGAATGCGCCGTGAAGCAACACGCATCGCGGTGATTCAAGCGGACGGCAGATTCTCTCTTCATGCCTGGGAATAGCCCCCTTGAATGCGACGCCTCGGAGCCACTCAATCGCTGTCACGCTCTGCCGAGTCAAATGTTGTGTTGTCCACCGTTGGCTCATGGGTGCGTGGGTTCTCCGGACACCCTGGTTTATTAACCCAGATGCAGGGCAACCCAAACAAAAAGGAATCGCCCGCACATGCCAAGCAGCACCCAGGAAATCTGGAATTCCCACTGCCAGAGGACATTAAATCATGTTGTGTTGTCCTCTCAATCCTTTACACTGTACGTGTGCCGAATTTGTTAACGCTCACGCCATGTGGTTGTCCTCTGTGGGTATGTGTATATGTACGCTGAACTTATTTCGCACTATGTTAGGCTCGCCGTGGCTAATCGGCCGTGCTGGGAGGGGGAGGAATGGGACAACAAACTGACACACAAAAAGCACTTGCTAAAGAAATTAGTTTTCAATTTGCCCCAGGGCAATTAGAATGCAGACTCCTAATTATGCAGTTGAGTGGTGAAGGCTGAACATCGCTTCCTTATATAATCAATCCAACAATGTTATTCAATCAATAAAATACAAAACTACGACTGAGTTATGGTACAAATGCAATAAGGTGTACGGTGTTGGTACAACACGCAAATATACACGCAACTCATTCAATATATCTAAGTCCGAGACAAGCTTTTACAGCGTCTGCCAAATATTGGTCACGTGGCAAAGGTGACTTGCAGGACTTTAAAAACGAGGTCAGCACCAAGGAACGAAAGAGCAAGCGATATCAGTTACTTGTAAATACAACTTCGTAATTTATTGCCTCTTAATGGACATGAATTGCTCTTTTGCATTCATTCTGTGCATTGCTCCGCGGATCTGGACTCACAATTGCAAGGTTATGAGCTCAAAGTCCTGGTCAGGAGTTGATACGGCTTATCGTCATGTTGGTATCTAGAAAACGAGCATTTCAGTTCTTTTTTAGGGGAAGCTACCAGTGTTTGCCCTGTGGAGAGACTGGGCCTTGCCGCAGGACCGTGAGGGTTCCGCTGCTATTTTTGGGAAAACTTTAAAGATGAGTGAAGTTGAATGCTTGTTTGCGGGGGGGGCAGGGGTGCAGGGGGGTAGGGGGGGACATGGGGGGGGGGGGCAGGGTGGGGGACGTGCTCTTTCTGACACCTCCCGGAGATCGTGACAATGCAATGATGAGAGGCTTGCACATCGAAGGTGATGGTCGCAGCGCTAATGTCGATGTGAAGACAAGAAAAGACGAAGATTACCCCCGCCCCGTGTAGCTTTAACAGACCGTTGTGGCAAGTGCTGTTAGCGAGCAGCATCTATGACCGCCGGGCACTGTGGCACACGAGGGGGTGGGTGGCCAGCACCAAATTAGGCGGCTGGGAGTAATAATAACGTGGAGTGGTTTGTTGTATTCAAATATTATGTAAATATACACAACGTCGGGCCAACGCCGGACCAACGCCGGGCCAATACCGGGCCAACGTTGAACCAACGTCGGCCTTGACAGGCTGTTGGGGCAAGTGCTGTTAGCGAGGCCGGCATGCCACACGACAAGGTGGGTGGCCAGCACCACGCCTGACCGATCTTCGTCTGCCCAGTGGCGATGTTTACACACCGCACCTAGGTACTCATTTGAGGCTGAGTCGACCTCGGGCAAGGCCCACGATCCATTCGGATAATCGTCACTGGTTTTGACGGTGAGCGTGAATCGAACTCGATTCGCCATTTTCGCAGCGCAGCACGCTAGCCGCCAAAGTAGATATCATCACATACACACGCACAATTAAGTCGTATATATCTGTCATGTCACGTAATCGCCAGGGGGGATTATTGATCTTGATGGAATGTCAAAGGAAAGATCGAATTTTGTTTTAGATTTGGTGAAAAAGTACACCCTTTAATTTTACATTTAGTTGGATTTGACATCGGCGTTGATGAGATTGGAACTAAGGAAAAACCCCACAGAACCGCATAATGATTTTTTCTTTAAAGTTGGGAAATGTAATCAATGGGATTTTTAATGATAATGACATTAGGCTGTGAAGGTTAATTTGCTTCAAAGTTACAATTGATTATTATCAAATAATTGAATGCGTAGGTAACGTTAAACGTCTTGTGTGTTTTTTCTTATAATATTCAAACCTTTTATCTTTTCCCCGTGACTTTGATGACAAAGTTGTGGTGAGAGCCGATTTGCTCAGATCTCTTCCTGCCAAGAAACAAATTGAGTGCAAGGTGAATCCATTTATTCATATCAGCGCTGTGAATAGTGCCCCCGTAATTGGTGGCCGTGGCACGAAGCGATAGAAGTTATCGTTGTAATAATAATTAGAAGCTGTTGGGGCCCTGGTAAGTTACGGGCAACACTACCTTTAAACCTCTTGCAAGTTTGTCCTCAACAAATCACTTTTGTCCACAGATTTAGGCAATTTCGTCAAATATTTGGTGGGAAAAAGACTAAAACGGTTGTGGGCCATTAAGAGCCAGCCGGTTTCCCATTACCGAACACGCACAGGTACGCACACACAAAAAAAGACAAAGATCCCCCTTATAGCCTAAACATGCTGTAGGGGCAAGTGCTGTTAGTGAGCGCCTATGTAGGCCGGAACGGCACACGAGGGGGTGGGTGGCCAGCACCACGCCCGACCGCCTTTGTCTCCCTAGTGGCGATGTTTACACACCGCACCAGGTACTCATTTGAGGCTGAGTCGACCTAGGGGAGGCCCGTGACCAGTTAAGATAATCGTCACCGGTGTTAGCCGTGAGCGGGAATCGAACCCGTGTCACCGGGTTTATAGCGAAGCGTGCTAACCGCTACACTACCGCTCCACACACACACACAAAAAGACACACAAAAAGACACACACACAGACACACACAGACACACACAGACACACACAGACACACACAGACACACACAGACACACACAGACACACACAGACACACACAGACACACACACAGACACACACACAGACACACACCACACACATACACACACGCACGCACGCGCAGCGTCCCGTGCGATTGTACAGGTGCGCTTTACAAACGAAACAAAAGGTAAATACACTGTTTAGGTGAACAAACTAAAAATGTCTTGAAGAAAAACCACTTGGGGGGGGGGGGGGGGAGTCAGCTCAGAAGAACGCGGTTTGTTGTACATCCTGGAGAAATGCAGAGCCACGTTTGCAACCAAAAATGAGCCCCTTTCAGTTCAAATAGGCTTGGACACTTTCCACTGTGACGAGTTTTTGTCACTCAAAGTAGTGCAAGCAAACTCTGAACCGGTGTTGATGTTGCTTTTAAATTTTCTCACGCCATTGTGAGTGGACTTGCGAGAGATGTGCAGGCAAGGAACCTGTCTTAGACACGAATCCTGGTTGAATGCAAAACTCTGATGGAGAGCATTTGCACTTTAGTTCGGCTGGTTAGGGGCCCATTGTGTGCACGTATATTGTGTGCACGACCATTGTGTATATTATGTGCAGGTATATTGTGTGTATATTGTGTGCATGTATATTGTGTGCACGACCATTGTGTGTACGTATGTTGAACTTCTTTTCGCGCCGTACGTAGACAATCGTGCTCAATGCTGCCATGGGCGTTGAGGCAGGGGATCCATGTCCCCTGGTGGTGGGAGTTCCACATTCCCTGGGTGCTGCTTGGCACGTGTGGGCAATGCCATTTTAAAATCCTTTATATTAAGTTCGCTTGCTTGCTTGCGCGCTTACGACCGTGCAAATCTTTCGGTCGTTTTTTAACCCACTTCCCGTGATCCAATCGAGCTGACATTTTGCACACAGACTCGTCGTGCGTGACAATTTATTTTCGTGAATTTTTTTTCTCCAAAATTTTCAACATTTGAGAATTTTTTTTTATATTTAATTACCAATTGCTTAATGGTGGCAGGCAATCATCTGACTCATAGGTGGCAGCCATCTCAAGCCAGAGGACGAGAGGACTCTAGCCGCCACGCATATAAAGGATTTATAGTGAAAAACTTTGTTTTTACGGGTTAATTTTTTGTGAGTGCCCTTGCATCTGGGTTTGCTAAATCGGGGGTTGTCCTGAGAAAGAGGTAAACAGTCGCGTTTCTCAGTGAACGCAATCAATTGTCGTACAATTTATCTTCTTCTTTTCACATTACATGTTTTTATTTTATTTTACACATCAGATCGGTCACATGACCTTGTGGGAGTGCATCGTTTCAGCAGCGTTGATTTGACTACGAGCAATACTCCGGGACCGGTTTTGACATTCATGATGAGAATATTTATTTATACTGAAAGTATCGGATGAGCCATGAAGCTCTTTTTTTTCACAAATGTCCAGTAGTGGCACGGGGCAAAGAACGTTACATCAACAAACAGTTACAAAAACACGATAGGAGCGCAAAGTACAAGAAAGGTAAATAAATCAAGCCAAACACATACGAAATAAAACTAAACCATCCACATCCTACCAAGCAAGGCCCACCGAGGTATTAACATATTTTTCATAAGCGACCCGGCCACAAACGATACATCAACGGCGTCCTATCATTTGGACATTTCTAACGGCAAAAAAATCTACATAATCTCACTGCGCGTTTCTAAATGTGGAGGGAAAAACCGGAAAGGTAACAAACTGACTCAGCCAGACCATTTTGATGGAAACTGTGCAACAAAAAATAACATTTAGGAATCGCCTGACCTCACTCGCCCTTCACTGCCAAACCACGCGACCCTCCTCGACAATCGGAGTTGCATTAACAAAAACAACACTCACCATTGCCACTGTGGCACACAATGCAAGTAACATTTGCCTGCTGGGCAGCATTGCGGTTCTGTGATCAAAGAGAGACTCGTGATCGGGAGTTCACATCCGGTTCGGGAGTTTTCCCTGCAAGCAGCTCGTGGGACATTCATCTTCTGAACCATGTCCAGTGCTCGGCGTGTCTGGGAAAAACTAAATTATCTTTTGCCCTTGCCGTGGGGACTGCAGGCCTCCACACCTCACTCCTGGCTGCCGGCGTATGTACGTACGCATTCATGTATGTTGAACTTCTTTCGCACCGTACGTAGCCCACCGTGCTGATCAGATGTGTGGGGGAAGGACAACAAACTAAACATTAAAGCAGCTCGAAATAAATTCGTTTTCAATACAGATTTAAGAGTGAACAGCTCCAGTGGCTTCAGCTTCCTACAATCGGAAGGAAAAGCTTTCCAGACGGCCGCAGAAGTGCATCTGAAAGCGTGCGATGCAGTGACCATCATTGTTCGACGGCCTGCCAAAATCCGGTAGTGTAGCCGTCGGTGCGTTGCGCTCCGAACCCACCAACCCGAGTTCGATTCCCGCTCACGGCCAACACTATTGACGATTATATGAACTGGTCCTGGTCCTCCCCTAGGTCGACGCAACCTCAAATGAGTACCTGGTGCAGTGTGTAAACATCATCACTGGGGAGACAAAGGCGTGATGGTTTATGCCTCTACGGGGGGGCGGGGGTGGGGGAGAGCCCGCTAACCAAAACCCTTCGGTGCTTAAATCTTCTTGCAGCCCAGTACGCAGACGTCCAATTTCTCTTTTTTGTTCACAAGCGGTTTTAATATTTGCGGGGCCTCGCCTCTTCTCCGGCAGAGTGGAGTGCCTTGGACGGGCCGGTGCAGCCACGTTTTCATGCCGCGCTCTTTTGGCCCATTTGGTAGTGGTGGGGGGGGGGCGAAACCCCCCGTTGGCTGGGAGCGTCGCACGCGCACCCAATGCGCTCCGGATCCACCATGTCCTTCGGCCACGCCGTTTACGAACCGCGTCTCCCCCTTCCGCTCACCGCTCTCTCGTCTCCACTGAGCTCATTCACACGGCTGGGACGTCTTCGCCAACGCTGCCCAGTGGCGTAATCGGGCGCATCGTTGGGCGGTGATGCAGCCGAGCGATCGCCGCTCGCTGCAACGAGGTTCACGGTTTGAATCTGGCGGGCCGCTCTGCGGTTTTTGCCACAGGCGTTACTAACCGTAAAATAAGCGCCGCCTTCTTGACGGTTGACGTCAAAGTTCCTGCGGCGTCTTTCGTAACGTGTCGGCAGGGCACTGCGTGCTGGCGTCATGGTCCAAATTAGGCAAATTTTGGAAAAATTGCACCGCAGAGTAACTCGATTGGGATTACACAGAGTAACTTCCAACCCCCCCCCCCCCAACCACCCCACCCAACCTCTATACAACTATTGCAGACTGTGTCTGTGAATCATAGCACTCTTGTGGTGGCCCAGCGCTAGAAGAATTACGCAGATACGAAAGCATTGCTCAATTATTAATTATCGAGTGCGGCCGATCTGTTGGTGTTGGTGCTGGCGGTGACCATCTGGGTGGTTTCATCAGATGGCGAGAATCGTGATGACGGCTGCCGCCACAAAATGAAATCTGGTTTTTAATGGGCAGCTGTTGGCATGTTCCTACCCTGCCGTCGTACGCATGTATATGTGTGCGTGTGCGTGGGGAGCCGCAGTGTAGCGGTTAGCGCGTTGCGCTGCGAAACTGGCGACCCAGGTTCGATTCCCGCTCACGGCCAACACCAGTGACGATTATGTGAACCGGTCCTGGGCTTCCCCTAGGTCGACTCAAGTGAGTACCTGGTGCGGTGTGTCATCATCGCCACTAGGGAGACAAAGGCGGCCGGGCGTGGTGTTGGCCACCCACCCCCTCGTGTGCCACAGTGCAGGCCTTCATTGGTGCTCGTGAACAGCACTTGCCCCAACAGTCTGTAGAGGTTATACGGGGATCTTTGTCTTTTTGAACTTTTTTCGCACCGTATCGAAGGTGCGGAGGGTGGGGAGACAATAAACTAAACACAAAAATAAATTCTAAAGAATGCGCCCTCTTGGTGAAGGAAGGCGAGAGACACCTGAAATTGGCAGAGGGCTCGAGAGTTGTGCTTCCTGCTGCGAATGAGAGCCTTTGTTCGTTTTGGGGAAGAAAACCGGTTTGATCTAAGATAAGCCAATGTTACACCATCCCAGTCGTGTTGAGGTACAGACGCTCTGCAGAAGAGGAACGTTAATATAATTACGGTAAACACGTCTACTGTGTCAGGAAATGGACAAGATTCAGATCATGAGAGTATACGCTGACAGCTGCCTGCGAAAAGTCGCTTTTCGGAAAAGCGTGAAATATAATTAAATACAGAACTAGACTCGAGCATCCATCATTATTCATCACAATCATCACTGTGAGCGAAAAAAAATCATCCTGAATTCATAAAACCTTTCACCGTCAATCATGGGAAGTGAACGGTGATGTTTTCTCTGGAATGAAAGGCCCCTGCCATAGGGAATGTGGAATTTCCAGGGCTGGCTTTGTAGGGCCACCATCGGAGATGAGTGTAAGGCCCCCGCCTGTTGCTCGTTCGACCAAAGAGGCGCCCGGTATTGGGAATTAGAAGGACGGTCTCAAAGTGTTTGCAAGAACTAATTTAAACAATGTAAGTGTAGCCTCAACAGACAGATGCTCCTGTGATCACGCGGTAAACCTCGGGGAGAGCGAGAGAGTGCACAGGTGGAGTGAGGAGTGTAGGGTTTCCTCCTGCGTGGTGTAACAAAGGAACACTTGAGTACACCGGTTTGTTTTAGCAACCAGCCCATCGGTGTACAGACAAGCTAAAACACACTTTAACTGGTATTGGTCAAACATCCCAATGCAGTTAAATTACCTGCATATATATAAAAAATGGTAATGCCCACAGCAACATTGCTGCATGAGAGTGGACAATAACAAGTGTTCAGACTTACCACACCGTGCAAACTTGGCAAGGACCCTCCTGAAAACAGTCTTGGACCTCGGTGAGGCGTAAATGGGAATCGTACTATAGTAAACTATAAACTAAACAATGTTTTTATTTTACCAGGTAAGGTCCACTGAGCTACGTAGCTCTTTTGCAGAAGTGACCTGGCCACAAATGAGAGCTCAACGAAGTGGCTCATCACGTGGCAATTTAGAGCAGCCAAATTTCTCAAAGCGTCACGTCGATTCTAAATGTGGAGGGGGGGGGGGGAACCGGAGCACCCGGAGAAAAATCCACGTGGCCACGGGGAGAGAGAACTTGCAAACTCCAAATATACGGCAGGCATCACGGTTTGGGATCGAACTCACGACCTCCTGTGTACCATGCAAAGTAGTTAACATCTCGCCACTGTAGTGCCAGTGTCATATTCTTCAGCAAATGTTAATCTCTCCGTCTCGCATAACCACCTTCAAACAGATCGTTTCTGTGTGCAAAGCGCGTGCATGTGAGTGTGCACCTGGCCTGGCACACAGGCGTAGTGGCGAAGTCACTGCCACTTCGTGGCGTATGGCGGCTGTCGTTGTTGTTGTTGTTTGTTGTCGTGCTTGGGAACGGCATTTGGTGACGCATTCGATCTGGCAACACGGCGGGCCTACGCACAGCGTCTCTAACAAGTGGGTGGACGAAGCTGGCTGAGGCGGCACTTTGTAGGTTGACTCGGGCATTGATTCATCATCTCTGCGTTGCGAGAGCGACGATTCAGGGTAAGACAAAGATGGCTCAGGCGCAGTGCTTGGCCCATGACCACTCTTCCTCGTGCGTCTTGCCAGCCCCTTAGCGAGCACTTGAAAAGCGTAAATCACCCCGAAGCGATATGAGAGTTGAACGAGGGAATCATTGGATTTCCGTGTGTTTGTCCGTGTTTGTTGATCCTTCGCATCTTCAACTTAAAACATTTTTGAAAGCAGCAGTCATCCTGAATCTTTTAAAAAGCATGCTTGCGAATACGAAGAGACGCCGTTTTAACGCGGGGCGCGCTAACCACGTGTGCGGCGTTTAAGTCCGTGTTGAAACTCGTATCCCTCCCAGACTCGGAGGGGGTGGAGGGGGGATACATTCAAGGTGACCGCTGTAGCCCAGGGCGGTGTTGGGACTCGGGATCAGAGTCATGAGCCAGCACTGCTCCGAGGGGCTGGCTCCAGCCGTGGTGAGACGGGAGGAAGGGGGGCGAGTGTTAGCACGCAAGATTAAAAGCTCCGCGCGCATTCGGAGCACGTGCACTGCCCTCAAACCCGGTCAACCTCGCACGGCCTTTGTGCGACGACGGCGAAAAAAGAAAGAGCCTACGATAGAAAAGAGTGTGCATTGCCACTAAACCTAAAATAACCCGCTTTCAAGTCTTAACAAGTCGGGGTTGTCTCCCTTGCTCAGACGAGCGATGGGAAGGAGGGTGTGGGGGGGGGCTCTCATCTAGGCTGGCATCGCTCAACGCTTCTCCGTGCCCAAGGGCGGCTTGAAGCGTCTCCGCAGGATGCCGCTGCCGTTTTTGGCTTCCTACAAATCGTGGCAGCCTTTCTGCTATTGACCTGAAAAGGGGGATGACAGGCTGAGTTGGTCCCCTGCTTGGAATTATATATTTTTTTACTTTCTCTAATCTTCTCATTGCCTGATGATATCTCAGACTAATTTTCTTTAGAAAAAATATGAGCGTTTGAACTCCACTCACAGTCTATATATTTTTTTTAAATGACAGCGTTTTCAGACTATCTACACCGTTTTGCTCGCACGGCCCCGCGAGTTTTATTTCTCTCGTAGTTTTAAAGGCTCACCATTTACTCCCCTGCTTGAGGTAGTTATGATTTGTTTTACGAAGTGCTCGGAGGGATTGAGAAAGTTGGCCCGAGAATTTTACCGCGTGGTTTCCGAGACCGCTCGCAATAAAGCTTCCAGTCCTGCCGGTCTCTCACCCTCGAAGAATCCCAAGTTTCCATCGTCAGAGGCGAAGCTTGTGCCACCAGAGCCATCCTGGACTCAGTCGGCTTTCTCACTCACCCCGTGGCCTCATTGTCCCCTCTCGTGCCTCCGCCACGATCTCCCACCGTCTCGGGATTCCACTCCACCTCCTCCACCCACCTCACAAGCCTACCCCTGGCAGTCGTGTGACCGAGCACGGGAACTGGCACACCTTTACTGGGCTGGAATCTGGGTGAGGTGCAGGTGGCAGAATGGTGGTTCAGAAAGTGATGTTTTTTCATATTTTTCGTTTTTTTTAATCCTTTATATTAAGTTCACTTGCTTGCTTGCTTACGACCGTGCAAATCTTTAGATCGTTTTTTAACCCACTTCCCGTGATCCAATCGAGCTGACATTTTGCACAGACTCGTTGTGCGTGACAATTTATTTTCGTTAAATTTTTTTTCCAAAATGTTATACCTTTTAGGAAAAAATAAATTATATTTAATTACCAATTGCTTAATGGTGGCAGGCAATCATCTGACCCAGTAGGTGGCAGCCATCTCAAGTCAGAGGACGAGAGGACTCTAGCCGCCACGCATATAAAGGATTTATAGTGAAAAACTTAGTTTTTACGGGTTATTTTTTTTTTATCATAGTCTCAGCTGTGCGGGTAAAGACTGTGGGTAAATCCTTGCGCAGACCTGGCTCTGCCTGGTACGTGTGTCGTGCGTCTGAGCGGTTGTGCCAGGGAGGCAAACAGAAATATCTGTTTGCCGTCACCGGCTCGATACGAGAGAAAAAATGTGAGCTGGTTCATTAAAATGTGACTCGTTAAAGGATCAGTCTTGGGTGCTGCGAGGGTCAAGCCCTCCCTGCACTCCGAATCAGGCATATATCGCGAGTTCAAAGACTGTGGACAGACTGGGCCCTGCTTTAGCCACGTGGAATTTTCACCACCGGCTCCCCCGGGGCCTTTCAGATAAACGAGAATCGCCAAATGATATTCTTAGGTTTTTTCGGTAAAGTCACGTAGGTGAAAAATTAAAATTAATAAAAGTAAAATAAAAATAAAATATAAAATAAAAATCACGACGGTTCGGAGGCAACACAAGCTTCCACCTGAAGACGGAAGCTTGTGTTGCCTCCGAAACGTCGTGATTTTTATTTTATTTTACTTTTATTAATTTTAATTTTTACCTACACAGTGACTTTACCGAAAAAACCTAAGAATATGAATCCTTGCAGTCACGAAAGCTTCAAATCGCCAAATGATAGCTGGGACTGGGAGAGACACTGACCTGTTAAAAAGATCGGATGATGCTGCTGCTGCGGTCAGAGTGTTACTAAACACTATGCGAAACCGAAGCGAATTTAAAACCGCGCTATGCCCATCTTGGGAATGTTTGTTTACTCTGAGGTGCATTCGCATTCATGGTGATGTCAGGTTTATTTGGGTGCGTGTGGTCACAACGTGTGCAAAAAAAACAAACACGTGAATTGTTAATCTCTGTAAAACCTTGGTCAAAAAACACTTTACCGCGTGACGCATAAAATCTCCGATGGCAATTGCACACAAAAAAAAGAACGACATCTCTGTGTAGCGCAATGTTCGCTTTCCATCTGTGCGGTGAGATCCCTCCGTGGGCAGTTGCGTCTCACCGTGGAACCAGGTGAGTTGGGGCGAGTCGGCAGCGGGTCAACATCGGTTTCTAACGAGCCGGCAAAGTCGACAGCGAGTGGGAGCAAAGAGGAGCGTGGGGAAGTCTGTGCTGCCCTGGTGAATTCTGCAATGCCCAGCTGAGCTACAGGATTTGGATGTGACATGCTGCTGGAGTCAACTGATACAGTGAGGGAAAAAAGTATTTGATCCCCTGCTGATTTTGTACGTTTGCCCACTGACAAAGAAATGATCAGACTATAATTTTAATGGTAGGTTTATTTGAACGGTGAGAGACAGAATGGCAACAACAAAATACATACAGAAAAACGCATGCCAATAATGTTATACATTGATTTGTATTTTAATGAGGGAAATAAGTATTTGACCCCCTATCAATCAGAAAGATTTCTGGCTCCCAGGTGTCTTTTATTCAGGTAACGAGCTGAGATTAGGAGCACACTCTTAAAGGGAGTCCCTCACTGTACATCAATATGCAGGTCTTGACACCAGGTGACTAGATCACCTGCTGTCCAGACTTACAATTAAAGGTATTGACATCCGATGTCAAATACTGGTTGCTACAAAAGCAATTGTGTATGTTTTATTTACATGAGCATTCTAAGTAGCCTTACCATGTAAACGTAGACAGTGTAGACTAATATTGTGGGTAATAACCCTTCTGCAGACTAAAAACGTAACTTTTAATTTTACCAGGTAAGGCTCACTGAGCTCTGTAGCTCTTTTTCAGAAGCGACCTGGCCACAAATGATATCTCAACGAAGTGGTTTATCACGTGGTTTATCATGGGGACATTTATAGCAGCCACATACTCTAAAAGCACGTCACTTCCTAAATGCGGAGAAAAAAACCAGAGGACCCGGGGAAAATCCACATGACATGCAAACTCCAAATATGCAGGCGTCAAGGTCAGGATCGAACTCACGACCTCCTGCATACCTGGCGAGGTAGTTAACATCTCGCCACTGTGGTGCCCTCCACTATAAAATTATCCTGGACTCCTTCAGTATAATATTTAGATTGGGGGAATCCGATGAGCTATGAAGCTCTTTTTTTCTTACAGATGCACAGTCGGGGCGATGTCAGAGAGTTACATGCAACAAACATGAGAAAAACACGATAGGAGTGCAAAGTATAGAAAAGGTAATGAAATCACTAAAAAAATATATAAAGAATAATGCTAAACTTTTTTTTTATTTTACCACGGACAAGGGCGCCTCTCTGCATGTGGAGTTGGTTTATTCTCTCTCCGTGATCTGCAAGGGTTTCCTCCTCCGGGTTCTCCGCTTACCTCCCATAATTAACAAACAAAAACACAGTTCAATGTTATTGGTATTTTGGCACGTATCCCGATGTTTAAATAAATACCTGTAAATTGGTGAATGTGGATGACACCACAGAAAGCAACAGCATCGCACCCTGACTGTAAACACGTGGATGGACCCTCCTAAAATCCAAATATTTCACAATCAGAATACTTATTTATTACTTGAGGAAAATCCGATGAACCTTAAAGCTCCTTTTCACAGATGTCCAGTATTTCAAAGATGTGTGTGCGTGTGTGTTTTGTGTAGCGGTTAGCGCTACGCTGCGTTACGAAACTGGCGACCCGGGTTCGATTCCCGCTCACGGCCGACACCAGTGACGAATATCTGAACGCATTTATCTTTATGTGCGCAGACGGATATTGAACGGTGAAGTGAATTAAACGGGAGGAAGAATAAAAGACCAAAGAAACACGTGGCTTTCGCTTCGATGTAAGCCAAACTTTTCATGCCGCTGTCCTCCCTAATTCGAGGGATCCAAAATGCGTTGCGACCTCCTCACGTCCTCGGCAGGTATTGGCAGAGGCTAATTGCGAGGACGCGGAAGCACGCGCGCACACACAAACAAAACACAAAGTCGACCGTCAATTCCATGCCGATGGCACCCAGCGGGCTCTGTGCGTGTAGCCATGGACGCCGGGGAACCCGTCCGCCGTCGCGTTCCGCTCTCACGCCCTGCGTTGGCGCGGTCTCATCTCGGGTTCGGCCCTCGCCGCCTCCCGCTAAGGCGTTGATGAAATCTGCGGTCGTTCTGGCGGTGCGACAAAATTAATATGGGAGAGAAGAGGAACAGAATTTAGGAAGTTTAACTCGGTGAGTGCGATGTCGTAATTTCACCCCCCACCCGAAAAATGGGTTTGTTTTTTGTGCTGGTGTTCTAGGTTGATAACAAGAGTCTAGTTTTTTTTACATTATTGATCAGTTTATAAGCTTAACCCGAGCTGCAATGTTGCACAGCACATACACATAACGGTGGTGGCAGTGGTGGTGGTATTCGTGACCGCTCGCCGTGTCACGAGCACACGGCTACACGTACTCTTCTTAGACGACAACAACAACAACCGAAATTCACCACCTAAGTGCCGGTGACATCACACCGCGGCTGTCGTGCCACGCCTGGGTGCCGCCACGTGTCGCGTGTGTGGAAACCCTCGCTTGGCAAGAAGGTCACGGGGCGTTTTGGTTTGACCGACTGGGAGGTGATGGGGGGGGGGGCTTGACCCCGATTAAGCGAGCGCACGACTGCACGTTGCTCGCTCACACAGGGCGTGCACGCAGCCTGAACGATGTCTTTTTTTAAAATTATTTTTGTGCGCCGCCGGCTGCTGGGGTGGGCGACTTGCCGAATGTAAAGCGTCATTTTTTTTGCGAGAGTCGTGATGAGTCCCTCATTGATGGCGATGACGCGTGGGGTTCTTTATTTTGTATTTGCTTCTGGGGGGAGGGGGGGGTGTTGCTTGTTGTTGTTGTGTTTGTTAGGATGATGTGTGAAGCATCAGCCCTGTCAGAGTTCACGTCGTCAAACTCCGCCGGTGTTTATTTTTACATTCAATCGCGGCCATGTGAGCGACTGATCGTGACTGTTTACGCTGCGCAATTAACAGCTTCCCAAAAAGTTGAGGATTGTGTCAGTCTTGACTCATTTGTCTTCGTGTACGCAGACGGGTATTGAACGGTGAAGTGATTTAAACTCCAGAAAGAATAATAGACGAAAAATACACGGAGTTCTCGCTTCGAAAGTTTGCCAGACTTTTCATGCCACTGTCCTCCCTGATTCGAGGGACCCAAAATGTTTTTGCGACCTCGTCACGTCCTCGGCAGGTATTGGCAGAGGCTACCTCCGAGGACGTGAAAGCACGCGCGCACACACAAGCAAAACACGTACAAGCATCCACGTGCACACAAAGACAAAGATCCCTCCGCATAGCCTGCAACAGACTGTTGGGGCCAAGTGCTGTTAGCGAGTAGCCACCGCTATGAAGGACGGCACGGCAGGCGGCGAGGGGGTGGGTGGCCAGCATCACGCACGGCCGCCTTTGTCTCCCCAGTGGCGATGTTTACACCCCGCACCAGGTACTCGTTTGAAATCGAGTCGACCTAGGGGAGGCCCAGGACCGATTCAGATAGTCGTCACTCGTGTCGGCCGCGAGCGGGAATTGAACTCGGGTCGCCGGGTTCGTAGCGCAGCAGGCTAACCGCTGCGCCACTACTCCCCCTTCCCCACACACACACACACGTGCCTGCACACACACGTGCCTGCACACACACACACACGTGTGTGTGTGTGCAGGCACAGCACGAGCCCACGTTTGCACAACCAAATTGTTGTACATATGCACACGCGCACATACACACACAAAAAAGCACTCACAGGTGCAGAACCACGAGGAGAGGGACACACGCGGAGTGTAATCGGGAGAGAGAGAGAGACCATGAGTAGAGAGACAAGGAGAGATAAACAATGGGAGAGACAGACAGAAGCAGTTCAATGGAGAGAGAGACACAAGGCGTAAGGAAGACGCAATGAGTGCAATTGGGAGGGAGACGCAAGGAGAGAGACGGAGACACGTGACTGTGATAGAATTGTAATAATACATTAAGTGCTGCGTACCGTACACCCTTGGGGGCCATGACTCGCTGCTTGAGCGCCGCTGTTTGAGTTTGAAGTCACTCCGTGGCTCTGGGCGCTCGTAATAGTACCGCAGAGAGCCTGATTTGAATCTTGGATTCGACCATCTGTAATTAAAGCATTTGTGTGCATCTGTCACGTGCATCCAATTTTCGGATTCGGCTCGGCCACTAAATGACTGCACAGAAAATGGAAATCACGTCGGGTTTTTTTTTATCATTTCTCGTGCAGTATTGTTACAGCCGTTTCGTTCGATAACAATACTGAACGAAATGGTAAAAAAAAGTTTAGTTTTATAGTTTTGTTTTATGATTCACAGACACAGTCTGCAGTAGTTTCACAGTAGGGGGGTTGGGGGCGATGCTGCTGCTTCGTGTAATCCCAACAGAGCAATTTGTGTGTAACTTGATACAAAACAAATCGACAAATGTGGGCAAAACAATGACACTCTTAATTTTTTCCGAATGAAAACTCTTGGCCATTGGGGATCTCAAACGTCCATCGTGAAGCAGGCGGCACGTTGTATTCCAATAATAATAACCAGGGCAGCCTGCTGGATTCGAACCGGGAACTTTTTCAACGAGCGGCAACCACACGGCTCTATCGGCGCCTAACGATGCACCCGCCTTTTTTTTATCTAACAAGCGCCTTTATCCAAGGGGCTTTACAAGGGTTGTAGGTGGTACAATTTGGGTAGCTAAAAGTGATGATTGGGTGAATAGGGATGGGGTATGGGGAGGGAGGTTAGTGGGTACTGGAATTACGGTGGGTACCTTGGGAGATGGAGGGAAGGATGGGCCAGGCAGAAGAGGTAGAGGTCTCGAGAGAGAGGAGCGGAAACGAGGCAGGGAGGGTGCTCGCTCGCTTAATGTGGAGGGGAAGTTTGTCCCAGCGCAATGGGGGGGTGGGGGGGGGCGGAAGCATGGGAAATGAGCAGGAACGGGTTATTGTGCACAAGCCACTTGGGGCGGCTTCAACAGAACGTTCCAGCCATGTAAATGAGCTCAGCGGAGGCTCAGTGACCTCTTGGCTTAACCCAGCCACCTGAGCGCGTGAGGCCTCCCGAGTGAAGTCTTGCGGGTGTCGGCCCGTGCCCTTTCCTCATTTGCCTAACAAAGGTGGGTTGGGGGATGTGGGGGGGGATGGCAGCATTGGTCCTCACTCGAGTGAATATGGAGGCACAACGACATACATGTACAGGGTGTCCGAAAATTAATATACCAAAAAGAGCGTTTAATAGTGTTATTGTTTTGATTTAAAGCTTTCGTGACTGCAGGGATTCATATTCTTGGTTCTTTCGGTAAAGTCACGTGGAAGGGAAATAATAAAATCATATAAATATAAAGCAAAAAAAAAAATCTTGCTGTGGATTTCACACCTGATGATGATTGATTGTGTTGCAGTCGAAACGTCGTGAATATTTATTGTTTTATATTTATATTATTTTATTATTTCCCTTCTACGTGACTTTGCCGAAAGAACCAAGAATATAATATAGTGTTATTGTTATTCGAGATACAGACGAGAATTGAATATGAATACATGTAATAGTCGTTATTGATTAGATATTCTCGAATTATTAATACACTTCTACGCGTCGTCCATGATTCACTGTCATCAATTTTATTCGGCGTTCAAACTCTTTGAGAAGAAAAATACATTTTCCAACGCTGCTGTTGGGATGGATGGATGACACAGCAGCACCAACAATACGATGTTTAAGTTCTTCAAGGTACCCTTGGTTTGCGAGTGCAGACTTTACTTCATAACAAAAACCCCTGACATCAAAATGGAATGGTGTTAAGTCGGATGAACGAGCAGATTTGTCATTATATCAGAAAATGTGATTTCTCCTGAAACAGAAATTACTGAGCAATATTCACAAATTTTATGTCAGTATCTCGAATGACAATAAAACTATTCAACTTTATTCTTGGTATTTTCGTTTTCGGACATATACAGGTTGGTCCAAACATCAGAATGTACAGGGTTATAATATTTATTTTAACAAAGCACACAGGGTTGTTTCATTATTTATTTTTACAAATGTTCAAACTGACTTTTATTTCAACACCTATGCGTGCGTCGGTTCTATTTTGTAATTAATTTCGGACTTTTTAAAGATTACAAGTGTCCTCTTTAAACTTTTGTCAATTTAGTTTTGCCTCGAGTCAGCCAGTTTCATATCCAATTTTTAATTCCATCTGAAAAGGAAGAAAAGACATAGATAGTAATGATAATAGATAAAGTAGTAACGTAAAGAACCAACAATGAAAACTTTTAATGCCAGTGTTAAAATAAATATAATAACCCTATGTGTCCTGGCTTTTGGGCCAACCTGTAGTATATATACGTAGAGGGATATTACTAAATATAAAATTAAAATTGATCGTCTCGCTGAGCCAGTTCCTGAGCCAGTGGTTTGAATTCCTTCATTTCTCTTCTTGTGAGCAGTCAGTCTGGGCAACGTACCACAAATTCATTTATGTGTGTATGTTGAATTTCATCATGGGACCTCCTTTGCCAGTACCAAAATATGAGAATAGGGTTTTCCCTTTTTTCTTGCAACAAAACAGTTGTGTTAAGATGTTAAAACACCAAAACTGAAACCTTTTACAAGGAATCATGTCTGCATTAACCACAATACTTGTGGTCAGAATGCAAACCAAAAACATACTTTGGTCTAACACCGTTTTGAGGCTAGACTCCAATGAAATCAGTTTCAAGGACAATGCATATATTATCAGAGTATGTTTTTTGTTTGCATTCTGAGCACAAGTATGGTGGTTAATGCAGACATGATTCCTTGTAAAAGGTTTCAGTTTGGTGTTTTAACATCTTAACACAACTGTTTTGTTGCCTGGATAAAGGGGAAAACCTATTCTCATATGTTGAACTTCTTTAACACCACACATAGCCAACCGTGCTAACTGTAGGTGCTCCTGGAGGGATGAAATATTGCAGTTGATATTAATGCATCCTGTCTGTCCTCAAAAATAATTAACAATGTATATTTGACACGCCCCAATGGTCAACGGCCTACTGGTTTTGATGTTCAGTGCCTCATCAGCAGTCGGACTTGCTTAGTAAACCAATATTGGTGAACCGCAAGATATTTATAGGCAACGAACCTCTCTTAGTCAGAGTTGGACGTAAACTCGTTAATGTATTTCACTCAGACTCGCACCTTAGTTCAGCTGGTTAAGAGCCCATCGTATGTAGCTACTTTGAACTTATTTTTCACCGTCCGTGACCAACCGTGCTTAGACAGCTGCGTTACAAGGACAACCACAGCCCAAGAGTACCGGCGGTGGTGGCAGTTAGAGAACATTGCATGGAGGGAACGTTGCAAATTCACAGGGAAACGTGATCATTCGGCGTCGTTGTGGAGATTATACCTCTCCAAATAAATATGCAGGCAAATGCCCCTCCATCCTCCCATAACCGTCTCTGCCGATGCCGAGTTGTCTCCCAACCGTGTGGCACCCGAGTGCCGAGCCCCCCCCCACTACACACCCCCAGCGATATCCGTCGCGTGCGAAGTGAGCGAGCGGGGCGCAGCAGCGGCAGCCTGCTCTCTCCGCACTGCTCACTGCTCCATGCTGCCCGCTCCTCCCCCCCCCGCTCCCGCGCTCCCTTGGTGCTGGCCACGGTGGGACCACGTCGCGCTGTTCGATCTCGTGGCTCCGCGCTCTGCCATCCACGCCATCGTCGCAGGGCCCAGCGATTGATGTCGTCGGAACAAAAAAAAACCGCTCGCTCGCAGCGGCCGTTGTGTTCGACCCGGGGCCGCTGGCGCGTTCACCACGCCGAATGAAACGTTGCCATTCGTCCGTCATTTCAAAGGGTTGTTTGGTCAAATTACTCGCAGTATTTCACGCCACCAGCCGCTGGATTTGTAGCTTGCTTTCATCTGCGGCGTTCGAATGGTGCTGCTGTACACCACGGGCTCTTGTCTGGCTGTGCCTGTGCGTTCCGAGTGGTTTTAATAGTGGTGCCTCGTTGACCGTAAACATGGCACTGTGTTTTTCGATGTAAAGCTTTCGTGACTGCAGGGATTCATCTTCTTGGTTCTTTCGGTAAAGTCACGTAGAAGGGAAAATAAAATAATTAAAATTAAACGTAATAAAATAATTCTCACGACGTTTCGGCCACAACGCAAGCAGCCGTCCTCAGGTGAAGACCAGGTCTGTCGGAAAGACAGCGTCTGAATGACGACAGACCTGTTCTTCACCTGAGGACGGCTGCTTGCGTTGTGGCCGAAACGTCGTGAGAATTGTTTTATTATGTTTTATTTTTATTATTTTATTATTTCCCTTCTACGTGACTTTACCGAAAGAACCAAGAAAAGGGCACTGTATATTGGATATGGAAGGCATCCGAGTGAGGAGGCAGGGGAAGGAGGAGGGTGGGGATGGGGGCATGCTATGGCAGGCTGGTAATGATTGGTGGTGACAGGTTTGGGAGTGTGATAAAGAGATGGTCATTGATGTAGACGAGCAACGCGTAAAGCACGAAATTAAAAATTCTTATGATTTAACAATTACACTTGTTTATCTAGGAAAACCCTCCCTGAGTGTAAATAATTGTCTCAGTAGTGGGACGACGATCTTAATCCCAACTGAGTGATTTGCAGGCAATTTTTTAGCATTGGGATGTTTGGCCAATACCAGCCACTTGGTGTGTGCGTATGTGCGTGCGTGCATGCGTGTGTTTGCGTGTGCGTGCATGCGTGTGTGCGCGTGTGTGCGCGTGTGTGCGCGTGTGTGCGCGTGTGTGTGTGCATGGGGAGCGGTAGTTTAGCGGTTTGCGTGCTGCACCATGAACCCAGCGATCCGGGTTCGATTCCTGCTCACGGCCAACACCAGTGACGATTATCTGAAACAGTCATGGGCCTCCCTTAGGTCGACTCAGCCTCAAATGAGTACCTGGTGCAGTGCGTAAACATCACCACAACTGGGGAGACAAAGCCGGGTGTGGTGCTACCCACCCACCCCCTCGTGTGCCGTGTCGGCCTTCATAGGTGCTACTCGCTGACAGCACTTGCCCGACAGTCTGTTAAGGCTACACAGGGGATCTTTGTCTTCATGTGTTTGGCTTTGGGAGGGTAACTGAAAGACCTGGATGACCCCCCCCCCTTCCCACCCTGCAGGGGTTGAGAGTGGGAGGACCCCAGTGGTCTCGGTCGGTCATCCCGAAAAAGGTTGGGGACCAAAGCCGCCCACTCGGGGTAATGCCGAATCGGGGGTGACTGCCCCGGGCCCCGCGCTCTGGGGGACCCCCGCCGGTTTAATGTCACGGTGTCAGATGGATCGCTTCCCGTTTAGTTTGAAGGTGTTGTGGGGGGGGGGGGGGTGAGTTGCCCTGGGCCCCGCATACCCCCGCCCCCCCCCCTCCCCCACCACTATGGACGACCCTGGTTGGGGAACTACTGAACGCGAGGAGTGAGTACGAGAGTTGAATTCATCGCTCTGTCTCACCGGTGGGCGTCCTGTTCACTGCGTTCAATTCCTCGGCTGCCCGCTGCCATTCTCCTTGACCCACAGCCATCATACATTCTTGGGATGTGTCCAAGTCCACTTGATGTTTCCTCGTTGTGTGAATGTGTGCCCTCCATTATCTCGCGTGCTCCTCCTCCTGTCCTTCGGGGCCGTAATTTCAAGCGTGGATCTCTCCGCGATGCCTTGCGTCCGCTTCTCAGTTTTTGTTTCTCCCCCCCCCCCCCCCCACTTAATTTAATGTTCATGACCGTGTTTCTGAACCGTCTGTCGAGGCAGATGCTACGCGGTGATTAAACGCACGATTCCTCTCGGCAAATCGGTGTGTTGCTTCTCACCGTCGAGTTGGGCTCTACGGAAAGCGCCCCAACGTCGTCCCGTCCGTCCACTTTCGTATTGTTTGCAAGCGTAACGCTTCGACGGACGCAGCGGAGGCACGTGGCTCCGTTCGGGGTGTCTCCGAATCGTCGGTTCTGAAATCCCTGCCAGCGCTGTCCTGGCACCGTCGTTTTCCCACGCACGGGACAAATGTACGCACGGTGAATTTTTTTCGCACCGCACGTAAACAACCGCGCTAATCGGAGGCGCGGGGGAAAGGCAACAAACCATAGCCAAAAAGCAGTTTAAAATCAATGAGTCTTCATGCTCGATGATTTCTAAGTGCATAGCTCCCAGCGGCTTCCTAACATCGGAAGGAAGAGCGTTCCAGACGGCCGCAGAAGCGCATCAGAAAGCGTGCGCGCGATGCGGCGACCGTCGTTGTTCGATGGCCAGCCAGAAGCCGCCGCCGTGAGGATGACCGGAGTTCGTGTGACGAGGGTTTTTTTGTTTGTTATGCTCCTTGACAAGAGAGAGCGCTCCATGCTCCGGCGACGTTACAAAAAGCCGGAGCCCCGGGACACCGGGGCCCAACGTCGCTCGGCCGTCTGCGTTGCCCCGGCCGCGTTCGGGGGAACAGGAGGCTTGATTCCTTGCAAAAGATATCCATTGGGTATAAGAATCGTTTTTTACCCTTTCTGACAATCAAACAGCCACTCGCCTTTGGCGTGCTCTGGTCTCTAACGCTCTTTGAGACGAGGCTCTAAAGAAAGCTGCCTCTGGTGTGGACCAATCAGTTTCAAAGTCGATGCATCATACACTACCGGAGCATCTTTTTAGTTTGCATGTTCACAAGTATATGTGGTCAATGCGGGGGCGGCGGGAGGGGGGGTGAGCGCCTGCCCCCCTCCCCCCCACAACGGCCGTATGATGACGGCGGAAGCCTGGACCGTTAGGAGCGCCGGGGAGTGCGTTGTGTACACGAGTAAATTAATTAAACCGAGCGAAAACCTCATTGAAACACACTGATGGGGAATAAAGAAAAGCAAAAAAAAAAACACGAGCGCGCCTACACACGTTAATAGACATTTGCATTATCCAAACAATGTTGTTAATATTATCCCCATGACCGGCCAACCATGGGGACCTAATTATTTCATGTAAAGCACTAATTTGCGTTATGTTGACTTTCCCTTTTCTTCCCCCAACCACCCGCTCCTCCCTCCATCTCCGATTGTTGTAAGAGCAACGTGGTAGGCGCCCGCCCGCCCCGGCCACGCCAGCACCTCCTCTGCTCGCACTCCCCACGGGGCTGTATCGCGGCCGGCATCACAGCGCGGATTAGCAGTCGAGGGGGGGCAGCGGTGTCTCTCGCCCACTCCGTCCTTTCGGCCGTTTCCCCGGCCCCCCCTCACACCCCGCTCCTACCCCCCCCCGAACGGGCTGTGAGCCCGCGGGTATTGCCCTGCCCCCCCCCCCATCCTATGCACTGCAAGGCAATTCCATTAGTGTGCATCGAGATGAGGCAAGCTCCGGGTTGTGGTGGTGGTGTGGGGGGGCCGCCGTGTCTACCTCCGCTGCCCCCCTCCCACCCCCCCCACCCGGTTTCAGTCACATTGACGCAGGTAACGATGCTCGTTGCTTATTCGCCGTCGTTATCGTCGTTGCGTTGCATCTCCTCCCCCAAGGAGTGACAACAACAACAAAACACCAAAGTACGGGAAGGGCTCGTGATGGAGTGGAGGTCGTCTCGCTGCCCGCTGTTGCCGTCGACCCCGCCGCACTTTGTCCCGTCGCCTAGCCGTTCCCAGGTGGTCACGTTCGCCAAATCTCACAGCTGTCGCGCGGACAACGCCCCACTTCCGAGGACCACTCTCTCGCTGTAAAGCCGCCACCACCCTGGTTAGGGCTTCCCCGTGGTTTAGCGGTCCCTGGGTGTCTCTCCACTTTCCCGCCTCGGTCAAATGCCCACCCCGAGTCCCACACAGCCGCCCCTCTCACTGCACCTTCGAGTCTACTAGGTATTGCTACCGCCTATTATTCCGGATTACCAAACTTCTTTGCCCTATCGGCCGCTTAGATGGTACGGCATTCTTCACGAGCACTTGCTCGGAAGCTCCCGGTTGCATAGCAATTGCCCCAATGGACAAACCCGAGGCTCTGCCCATAACCGGTGGCTCGAGTCGCGTGTGACATGTGTCGTGTGGGTCAGAACCAACTCCGTTGCCTTTTGAAACATTGAACCACCCCGGTGCGAAGTCAAGCCCTGGTCGGGGATCGGTGTGGACCGTCGTCCGTGTGGCGTTGAACTGATAGCACGAGACAAAGTGGCTAATCATCGCGTGTAAATTTTCAGCAGCCAAATACTCTTCACGCGCACGTTGTTTCTAAATGTGGAGGGAAAACCCAAAGGACCCGGAAAAAAATCCACGAGGCCACGGGGAGAGAGAGAGAAAGAGAGACACGCAAACTCCAAATATACAGCAGCAGGCATCAGGGTCGGGATCGAACCCACGACCTCCTGCATACCAGGCGAGGGAGTTAACATCTCCTAGCCATGGGAGGCACCACTTTGGAAATTATTTGGTGATCGACCCCCTTTGGATGAATTCGGCCCAACCATGGGACTGTGGAATTTCTGCTCAGCGGCTCGGCACTGCCAATAAAGGCGAGCGCTCCCTCCGCCTCATTGCTCCTTGGGGCAGGAATCCAGTCACTTTTTTTTTATTAAAGCGGATGGCAGCACCAGCACCATGACACTGTCTGTCATATCGGTTTACGCATCTGTTGCCAAATGAAAGTGCATTGTGAGGGACTGCTTTGAAAACAGACATTTTACGGTGTGGTGCTTTGAAAGAGAGAGAGAGAAAAAAGGCGACATTGTAACACAAAAAAACGAGTTTTTCACGAGAAATCGTAGTTGCGTATAATCTGCTAATAGATCAGAGCACAGTGCTGTGACCACTGTGCTCCTACTCCCACATTATTATACGTATCTTTCATCAGAGTTGTACGGCAGAGGCCCCAGGCCTACAAGGCAAAGCCGTTTCCAACAGAGAGATCTCCAGTGAAGATTTGAGGCTGAGAGTCGTCGGGGCCACACTCCTCGGTACGTGAGATCAGGATGCGCGCGGGCTGGAGTTCAGCAGGAGGGAGATCCAAGGATGAGCTGGAGGAGGAGGAGGAGGAAGGGGAGGGAAGACATGAGAAGGGGGACGAGGAGGAGGGGAGGGGGTTGGAGTAGAAGGAAGAAGAAGGGGAGGAATTGGAGAGGGAGGAAGAGGAGGTGGAGGAAGAGGTGAGAAAGAGGAGAGGTGAGGGAGAGGAGAGGTGAGGGAGAGGAGAGGTGAGGGAGAGGAGGGGTGAGGGAGAGGAGGGGTGAGGGAGAGGAGGGGTGAGGGAGAGGAGGGGTGAGGGAGAGGAGGGGTGAGGGAGAGGAGGGGTGAGGGAGAGGAGGGGTGAGGGAGAGGAGGGGTGAGGGAGAGGAGGGGTGAGGGAGAGGAGGGGTGAGGGAGAGGAGGGGTGAGGGAGAGGAGGGGTGAGGGAGAGGAGGGGTGAGGGAGAGGAGGGGTGAGGGAGAGGAGGGGTGAGGGAGAGGAGGGGTGAGGGAGAGGAGGGGTGAGGGAGAGGAGGGGTGAGGGAGAGGAGGGGTGAGGGAGAGGAGGGGTGAGGGAGAGGAGGGGTGAGGGAGAGGAGGGGTGAGGGAGAGGAGGGGTGAGGGAGAGGAGGGGTGAGGGAGAGGAGGGGTGAGGGAGAGGAGGGGTGAGGGAGAGGAGGGGGGAGGGAGAGGAGGGGTGAGGGAGAGAGGGTGAGGGAGAGGAGGGGTGAGGGAGAGGAGGGGTGAGGGAGAGGAGGGGTGAGGGAGAGGAGGGTGAGGGAGAGGAGGGGTGAGGGAGAGGAGGGGTGAGGGAGAGGAGGGGTGAGGGAGAGGAGGGGTGAGGGAGAGGTGGGGTGAGGGAGAGGTGACAAGAGGAAGGATGGGGAGGCGGGGGACAAGTCGGTCTCCATCGTTGGTGAACGTAGCAGCACGAGGAGCCGGCGAGATGAGCTGGATAAGAGTGGAGATCACATCGTTGAAATCGGAATCAAGACGCTTAACTGCCGAGGGCTTTGACCTTCGTAGAGGCGCTAACAGAGAGACGAGTCGAAGATGGATCAGCAAGGATGTTTGTTGTCCGTAGCAAAGTCTGCGGTGGTAAGTGATGGTTACAAATTGACGAGGAGGCAGCGTTGATGATGAGAGAGTGTCGCTTAGGTGATTTCGTGAGTTTCCCAACAAGGTGGCACCTAGAATGACACAAGCGACGTGGCGACGTCACCGCCACTTGGTGAACGGTGGCTGTTATCGCAACAATTTCGTGCACAAATTCAGGTAATGAAAACGGAGCTCCAATTACAAATGCATCCGCATCCCCGACCCGTGCTTGATCCAGCAAGCGTGTAAGTGGTCCCGCGCTATGTTCCGGGAAGTCACGCTTCCCAGCACCGCGCTGCGTAGCCGCTATGCCACCACTCTCACTGCTGTGAAGAGTTTGGGGGGGTGGGGGGGGGGCGATTGGTTCGCTTGAGCCAGTGGGTGAAGATCGCATTATCCCATTGCAGAGAGCAAAGTCTCTCCGTAGCGCGAGACAATATTTGACGTAGGGCCGTTGCCCGAAACGTTGCCCTGTCATAAATATATACTCTTCATTTATGTTAACGAATGTGTCGAGTTGTTTGTTGTTGTTTGCCTGCCCTAGTGCACCACTTTTCAACGCAGCAGCAGCAGCAGCGGCGGCAGCGGTGGCGTCATTGCCGAATAATACGTTTGCTCATTTGATTGATCACGGAGAGTGATGGGTTCAGCTGACCCCTGACCTGGATTTGAAGTCGCATTTCTCGAGCGCGCATTTGTCATCGCGAGCCGTGCACCTCTGCGCGCACGGGTTCTGCCGCGCTAATTTTTCGACGCCACCGTCCACCACCCAACGCAGCTTCAAAACGAATGTGAACAGCATAAACGGCGGGGAGAACTTGAGTTGCGAGAGCATGGGGAGAGGGTCACGTGCATCTGGACCCAGCTGTCTCGTTTTAAATATATTATGATCTTTTGTTGTTTGTGTGAAAAAAAAAAGTTGGAGTGGGAGTGTAGCGGTTAGCGCTACGAAACCCGGCGACCCGAGTTCGATTCCCGCTCACGGCCAACACCGGTGACGATTATCTGAACCTGTCCTGGGCCTCGTCTAGGTCGATACAGCCTCAAATGAGTACGCGGTTCAGCGTGTAAACATCGCCACTGGTCGGGCGTAGGTGCTAGCAACCCGCCACCCACCCCCTCGTGTGCCGTGCCGACCTCGCTAACAGCACTTGCCCCAACAGTCTGTCAAGGCTGTACGGGGGATCTTTATCTTTGTCATTACTCCCAAGCCGACTCGTGCACAAGGGCAATCCCGCGCGTTGTAAAACGTCGAGGGCTCAGGAATCTGACCGACGAGTGCCCGCTGCCCGCACTGGTGATCAAACAAGGGGGGGGGGGGGGGTGGTGAGATGGGGGGCGGGTGGTGAGAGAGAGAGGGGGTGTGTATGGAGATGGCCCGGCATCGAAAAAAGCGCGCCCGGTTGGTGCCACAGCGTTAATTAGAGCGACGTCGCTTCGAAAGCGAAGGGGTGCTTCCTCCTGAGGTCTTTAATTTGGGACTTAATGGCTCCAACGGTTAAGTAAATGGTGTCAAATGAGAAGCAAATTACGAGGCACAATTTGGGGGAGTGGTGTGTTAATGTAAACAAACGTGAAAGTCCCGAGTATCTTGCGGTTTTCTTTTTTTGTGTTCCGACGAGAAATTCCGGCAGTGCTCATCTCTGTTTGGCGGCCTTCACCCGGTAAATTCCACATTCCCATGGCAGGGTCAGTTTTTTTTTTCTGTGCTGTGGCCGCTGGGAGGCAGGGAGGGTTGAGTGGGGGGGGGGGCGAAATTCGTTGCAAGATTTTTTCGGGCACCGCCGATGCGTCTCGCGGAGCGAGGGGAATAGGAACGCTGAGAGCCATCATTGCTCATGGCCTGCACGCGCGTGTGTGCGCGTGCGTGCATGTGTGCGTACGTGCGTGTGTGCACGTGTGTTTGGTGCGTGCGTGCGCGTGTGCGTGTGTGCGCGTGTGTTTGGTGCGTGCGAGTGCATGGTGCGCGCGTGTGCCTGGCCCCGACTTGCGAGTGACGTTGCCCATGATTGGAATGACAATGTGGATGTACAAGTTTTGATGGGTGAGACTCGTGTGCCGTGCGTGCCTCTCTGTGTGTGTGTGCGATGTCGCGCGCGTACCCACGTGATTTACGTCAAGAGACGCGAGCTTAAAAGGTCGGCTCGCACGGCCGCCCACCCCCACTTCGCTCGCTCGACGCTCCCATCGACAGCGGCAGCCTTCGCACCTCGTGCGGATCGTGATGAAAAAAAAAATACGAAAAAAATTGTATAAATAACCACAGTTATTTCTTTATTTACTCCCCCAGCCTTGTCACTTGTTTTTTAAGTCGATGCATCCCTGCGGCAATTATTTTCTATTTATTGCCTTTGATTGAAACACCTAATGCTGGGGCTCTCCTGCGGTGGTGATGAAAGTCAATGAGCCTCATCATTTGTACGGCAAATACATTATACATATCACATGCTTACGATTAGCATACATTAAGATGTATTATTAATGCGGGTGTCTTTATGTGCGTTTCGAGATGTAAAATAGAGAGAGTGGTTTTTGTGCACGCGTGTGCATACATATGGAGGCTTCGCTGGGCTACGAACCCGGCGACCGGAGTTCGATTCACGGCCAACACCAGTGACCATTATCTCAACTGGTGCTGGTCCTCGCCTAGGTCAACTCGGCCTCAAATAGGTGCCACTCACTCGCAGAACTTGCCCCAACAGTCTGTTATGGCTATACAGGGAGGGGGATCTTTATAAATGTGTCGTAACTCTCCACCACCCGACACGGCCAATCGGTAAAAAATGTCACGTAGACAAAAGACAAATCGTTCACTGCTTTAGCCCACCGGTGTGTTGAAGAGTGAATGCACAACATTTACCATTTTTTAGTACGACGTTTCGCCGGTAATTAAATCTAACATCATCGGGCAATTTGTCACTATTTTGGAAAATTGCCCTATTGTACTGGATGTAATTACCAGAGAAACTTTGTACTCAAAAATGGCAAATGATGTGGATTAACTCTTCAACACACCGGTGGGCTCAAGTAGTGAACTATTTGTCTTTTGTCAACGTGACACAATTTTTTACTGATTGGCCATGTCGGGTGGAGGAGGGTTACGATACATTTATAAATAACGCGATCTAACCCAAAAATCTTTTATTATGAATAATATTAGTCGCGAAAGCCTAAGTGTTAAACTGAGGGAGGGGGATCTTTGTCTTTGTGCGTGTATGTGTGCGTAATTGATGGCCTACGCTCGAATTCCAGCGACCGTGTTCAGTTCTCCACCGTGGCACACGGGTGGCACGTGGTACCTGGCCCTCTGAGCCTCTTTCCCCTGGTTCACTCCCCACGCACAGAGATGCCCGGTGTGCTGTGAGCAGCGGCACCACGGGAGGCTAAGGTGCTGTGGTGGCCTCAATAGACGATCGCTAAGACATATTCTTAGGTTTTTTCGGTAAAGTCACGTAGGTAAAAAATTCAAATTAATAAAAGTAAAATAAAATAAAAATCGCGACGTTTCGGAGGCAACACAGGCTTCCATCTTCAGGTGGAACAGTCACAGCACGATAGCTGTATCGTGTTTTTTATTTAATTTAATTTAACTTTTATTTATTTTTATTTTTTACCTACGTGATTTTACCGAAAAAACTTAAGAATATGAATCCTTGCAGTCACGAAAGCTTCAAATCTAGAATGGATCGCTAAGACACTTGCCTCACCGGTCCTTTGGTGATGTCTTTGCCTTAGTGATGTGTAACGTGGTGCACAGGACTGAATTGTAAAGTGAACGCAGTATCATCGTCGCCACGAAACGCTTCGAACCATGAAACAACGCCACGATTTGCTGACCATGTGCGGAGATGTTATCCCTCGCAATGCGGTCACCCATTGGTGTTCGATGCGGGCTGTGGCGAGAGCTCCTTCTAACGTGTGATGGACGGCGTCGTGATGCCGGTGTTGACGCGAGAAGTGGCTTTCGGTGCGTGTCACCCACAATGCATTGCTCAATCCCCCGTGTACGCGCTTGTGCCTGCTTTCCCGGAGTTGTGCTCCACAGTGGTGGTGTGGCGATTAGCGCTACGCTGTAAACCCGGTGAGCCGAGTTCGATTCCCGTTCACGGCCAACACCAGTGACGGTCGTCTGAACCGGTTCAGGGCCTCCCCTAGGTCGACTCAGCCACTGGGGAGACAAAGGCGGCTAGGTGTGGTGCTGGCCACCGACCTGCCAGCCCCTCCATAGGGATCTTTGGTTTCGAAAAAAAACAACCCAGTGGTCAAGTTCAAGTTAATTTTGTTAAGCACCGGGTGTCATTAAGAGGAAAACGATTGGAAGGCAAACAATGCACGTCAAACGCTCCATGCAAAACATTACCGTTGCGGAACCTGGGGTGTGTGTGTGTACGCAGATTTGCTGCACGCTATTTGGCTGATTGTTTCCTGTTGGGCTCTCTCGCCTTGATTATTGCTATAAATAGATTGTTGTGTGGATTGCTTTAATTCGCACATCAAAAGCTCGCAATTTGTTTACCATTTTAAATTAATTTCTTTATCCAGGAAAGGTTCGGGGCAAGTCCTGTGCAGAATACTAATATCGCTTCTCTGTTTGCCCAGCAAAGCTTGCCGCATGTACTTTGCACAAAATAATCATTAGCGTCGTCTATAGACCACATAAGCGGCAAAATAAATAAGCGGGGACCGTGTGCCTTCTTCCCGTATTTATCTCTCCGCTTTAAAAAAAAATGTGAAGAATGTATTTTTTTTTTAAATCCCAACAGTTAACCCGGTCCTTCGGGGAGTGTGTAATTTGAGCAGTGCTGGTTCCCCATGAACAGCGCCCTGGACCCGTTTTTGTTCACTCAGTGTCTCGTCGTGTATGCATGTGCCCGGATGCACATGCATGCACGTATGGTATCCGCAATAGAGGTTGTTGAGTGAGATTGCATAAATATAAACGCGTCGTTAAACCCGCCACTGCCCGACACAGCCAATCAGTAACGTTTGTCACGTAAAGAAAACGTGCCAATTCGTTACTAGTTCAGCACACCGCCTGTGTATTGGAGAGTAAACCTACTACAACATTTACAGTTCGAGTGCTGTGACGTTTCGCGGGTAATTACAACCAGCATCGTCAGGCGACGGCCACACATTTGCGGAAAAATCCTCCTCCTGCTTCGAGCTTAACTAGAGGTGGGGATAAATGTGATGCCGTCACTTGTGAGCCAGTCAGGTGTGAAGGCCATGGGGGGAAGGGCGGGGGGGGGTTAATATATGGATATAATGCTCTTAGTTTTTTCGGTAAAGTCACGTAGGTAAAAAAATAAAATTACCCGTAAAAACAAAGTTTTTCACTAAATCCTTTATATGCGTGGCATCGGGGCGGCTAGAGTCCTCTCGTCCTCTGGCTTGAGATGGCTGCCACCTATGGGTCAGATGATTGTCTGGCAGCATTAAACAATTGGTAATTAAATATTTTTAAAAAATTCCCTAAACAGTGTAATATTTAGGAATTTTTTTTCACGAAAATGCATTGTCACACACAACGAGTCTGTGTGCAAAATGTCAGCTCGATTGGATCACGGAAAGTGGGTTAAAAAACGACCGAAAGATTTGCACGGTCCTAAGCAAGCAAGCGAACTTAATATAAAGGATTTAAAAATAAAATCATTTTCATTTCATTTTTTTACCTGCGTGACTTTACCGAAAAAACTAAGAGTGAATCCTTGCAGTCACGAAAGCTTCAAATCTAGAAATATGGATATAAATTACAACGGATATCCATGACCGGTTGGGTTATTCATAGGTAATCAATATAAATGATGCATGAACATGATGCATTGCACACCATGTGCGTACATCCTTCCGTTTTCATCCAGGTAACAGGCGTCAAACCCAGGGTCTCTGGCACCAGGTCCGTGTCACGGCCACGTGGCGAAAAATTCACTCCCGTTTCCTCTCCCTCGACCGGCGCTCAATGGGTTGGCCCCGCAATATTACAGATTCGGAATCCTTATTCACGCTGGCGGAATCCGACGAGCTCTACTTTTTTGACAGATGTGCATTTGTTGAACTTCTTTTGCACCGCACGTAGCCAACCCGGCTCATCGGAGGTGCGTGGGAAGGACAGCAAATGGAATATACAGATATCCAGGAGGGGGAACGGGGTCAGAAGGTTACAACAACAAACAATACAAAAACACAATAGGAGTGTTGGAAAAGTAAACAAATCACAAAAAAAAAAAAATCTTTGGTTCTTTCGGTAATATCACGTAGAAAGATTTATATTTTTATTTTATCAGGTAAAGCCCACTGAGCTATTACCTTCTTCTTCAGAAGCGACCTGGCAATAAATGATGGCTCAACAACGTTCCTGCAGGGGTGATCGCGATGTTGCCACTGTGCAACTCCCAAAACTTTGGAACAACGCTTTGCCCTTTGCTCATAATAAAACCAGAGTCGTCAGATATATTTAATTCCTGTCTTGAAAACTCATCTCTCTAAACTGGCCTTTTCCCCTAGCCTAGTTCTTGCAGTTTACCCTGTGCAGGCTCTGTTTATATCCTGGCTTCCCATCCACGGTGGCTCATTGGTGGGAAATGCACCACTTGGCAAATGTAAATTATTATTATTATTATTCGGCGGTCTTATTGAGTCTTTGTGTGTAGGCCATGATGGGGGAGGGTGACTTTTACATAAGTATCAACAAACTCAACACGTGCGTCAATACGGCTCAGGTGTGTGTGTGCGTGTGTGACCTGAAAAGGAAACATATAATAGGCGACTTTTCGGACAGTGTCCCTTCTTCATGGCACATACGTTGGTTATTGGTGCTTTGTGCAATGTCATCGCGTATAAAAAAAAAATGTTGTAAGGAGCTCGATTCGTTTTATTATTTCAATTGATACCTTTGGAACGTGATGACAGTAACTAAAGCTGAGAAGTAACGAGACTTGACTTCAGTTTTTCGCGTGATCCGTATTCGGTGGCTGCTACGGTTGTTGCCGCTTCGCTCCAAGAACCAAAGCTGCTGACCATCATCATCAACATTATCGTTCCCCGTTGTGTTTTTAGTTTTTGGAGTAATTGCACAATTTAGAGCAATTAAAAGTTATCTACTGGTAGGTCCATGCCTAGTGACGAGAATCTAAATTACGCATTGAAAAAGACTTGGCAGCTCATGGTGCAGCTGCTGCACACAGACACAAAATAAACCATAGTTGTGTGTTTCCTTATTGTACTCTAACATTGAGCAAATAATGCTAGATTACAGATGCCTGACTTGTTAATTGGTCAGAACATTGTGTTTGCTTGTAATGTGTCGTTCTCTTTGTATTCTTCTTCTTGCTGATGTTTACCTAAAACACGAAATTTTTTATTTTATTTTACCAAATAAGGCCCCCACTGAGCTTTGTAGATATTTTTCCGAAGCGGCCTGGCCATCACAAATGATAGATCAACGAAGTGGCTTATCACGTGGAAATTTACAGCAGCCAAATACTCTGAACGCATGTTGATTCTAAATGTGGAGGCAAAAACCAGAGGACCTGGAGAAAAATCCACGTGATCACAGGGAAAACATGCAAACTCCAAATATACAGGCGTCAGGGTCGGGAACGAACCCACGACTTCCTGTATACCAGGCGAGGTAGTTTACATCTCGCCAACGTGGCATTTACATCAGTCGTGCTCAGAGTGTGGTCCCCACACCACCAGTTAGCGGTCCATGACAGTTCATCCAGGTTGTCTGTGGGGGCTGTGATGCAAACGCGGGTTGATCCGGACAATAATAACAATGTATATTAATATTTTACTCGTGATATTTTATAACAAAAATGCAGTTGCGGTGTAAACTACCCTGATAATACGAAACCTAATCTTAAAATCTCAATGCTCCCCCCTAAAAAAAAAACCCCTTAAAACTGCGTAAAAAATAATGTTCCACTAATATGCATAATTTAGTATGAGTGGTATTTATAGAGAGAAGTGGAACCAGGCTTGGGGAGAACTGGATGGTCCGCGGAAACGTTCGCCTTTGGCTGAAGTGGTCCATGGACCAAACAGGCTTTGAGAGCCACTGCTGCAGAGCAACAGCTGTTATTTTACACTGAGGTGGCTGAGGGCAGGTGATTGCTGCCCTCAGGGGTCGCGGAGTGGTGCTCCATCGCCGCACGCACGCCCGCCTCCGCCTCCGCCTCCTCATTTGTGAATCGAGCATCGGGTCGTCGCGCGGTCCGCGGTTCTTTTCCGGGTGAGCACGGTCGCTGTGCGCTGGCCGGAGAGTTTCCGGCCACGTCTTTGTGCGGTGGATGTGGTTTAGGGCTTGTGGCCCAGAAGCTCCGCGGAAGATCTGGAGCCAGGGATCCTCTGCGTTGTCGGATATTTCGCGAGGAGCTTGCTTGCGAACTCCATTCGGCTTTGCGAGCAGCAGCATCATCATTGGGGCTGAAGTTGAGTTATTGACGGTTAAGCGTGTGGGTCCAAAAGGGATTGCCGTGCGACTTCAAGCGGCGGTGGTGAGGGACGTTGTTGAGAACCTCCTGGTGGATGGGGAGACGGACGTCTTCCACGACTCGTCACACTTTCCCGGTTGGGTCACGGCATCGCGGCCAACGAATGGAGGAGCGATGCCGTGGCGGCACGGGAAGCCGCCAAGGCTTTGGAAATTCAGTCCCTATCGTGGGGGTTCAGCCTCACACACACACCCGTGCACAATACTCGTCAAGGAGCATATACCATCATCACGTGAACTCCGGTCATCCTTGCATCGTGTGCTTTCAGATGCACTTCTGCGGCCATCTGGAACGCGCTCTCCCTTTTGATAGTAGGAAGCCACTGGAGCTATGCACTTTTAAATATAGATCGAAATTTTTTTTTTCCCGAACTGCCTTTCATGTTTAGTTTATGGTCCTCCCACACCTCCGATTAACATGGTTGGCTTTGTACGGTGCGAAAGAAGTTCAACGTACATACGTACATACATACATCGAGTAGTTCCCCTACACTAAGATGGTTTAAGCAAGGGCTTCTCTCAGTGGGCACCTACTCAGCAAGCCGGACCCTCACCCTTCACTGCACAGCTTCAGCAATGGCAAATTGCGTGAAGTGGAACCCTTTTCGCTTTCTCGATAAAGCGAATTCAGCGTCTGTTCGCGTTTATAAAGCCTCTGCGTCTAAACGCCGGGTGGCTCGACTGCGAAGAGAGCTGTCTCGCAATCGGAAAGGTTGCATGTTTCAAATCGTGGTTGGGGGATGGTTGACTCAGCCCATCGCCCCTACGGTGCTCAACAAATTGGTATCGCTTTGTGGTGAAGCAAACGGTGATTGTTCACTGTGAATAGACTTGCTCCCAGCACAGGATTATGGAATTTACACTGCTTGGCTCTGGGGTTGTTCGAGAGGAGGTGATCACCAATGCGCCCCCCCCCCCCCTGTCAATGCTCAATCTGAGCAGCAGGAGGTCGCTTTGACGTGGAATGCACATTGTGCTTGCGTGATAGCCGCTTCGAACAACAACTTACCCCTTGGTTTGGAAATTCCGAACGGAGGGGTGGGGTGGGGGGGGGGCTCTGGCGTTGTGAGCGCGTGTGGCCCGTACATGGTAATCGTGAGTGGTGTGGGGGGGGGGGCGGGAGATTGGCGTTGTAAGTGGTTCACCGATTGAATTGTGACCCAGGCGACCTGGGTTTGATTCCACGGCATTGCGTATCTGCGGGATGGGTGGCGGCGTGTGAAGCTGCGCTGGATGCTCCGCGGATGTTGCCTCCGCCCGTTAATTGAATACTTTTTGCAGTTGCGTGAGCATCGGCACCGGGGAGACAAAAGTGGGTGGGTGGGTGCATGGTGGTCACCCCCAACCACCTTCGTTGTCGTATTAAGCACTTGCTAACGGAACTTGCTCTCGCAGTAATGAGCACAAGCAAGCTGCTGATAGGAAGCTCTCAGACAGATGGAAGGCTACGGGTACATTAATGTATATATATACATATTTTAATGAAGCATTGGCTACGACACAGATGCAGCATGCCCTGGAAATGCTAGCAATGTATAAATAATTAAAAACGTTCTTGGCACGCCAAAAAAACTTTAACATATCCATTTGGGATCTCTCCGCTGGGGAAATGGAATGCTTTTACACAATGTAGTTTATATATAGGTGGAGCGACGTGTTTACTCAACACGTGCTTGTATAAAGTCAGAAGTCAAAAGTGCCCGCATGCTCAAGGGAGCAATGCAAGCAGCTCCGATCTCTGTTGGTGGCCGCCCCAAAGCCAGCATGCGAAATTCCACATTCCCGTGAAATGCGCCAGTACATTTTGAGGACAATATCCTGTTGACTTCCGGCAAAAGCGGTGCCGAATTTCTGTTGATTCCAGGAGGGATAATCATGGGCCGGGTCGAGTTTGAACCCTTGATCCGCAGTAACCTCCAGTTGGCTACAGCACACTGGTGATCCTAGTTCGACTCCTAACCATGGACACGATTGGTTATTGACACGGGAAATTCGGCATGAGGCCCGTCAACGATGACAGCCTACAGTGATCTAACGCATTCCACAAGTAGTGACTAATCCCATATCTGCATTTTCCATAAATATGCAAAATTCCTCTGTTGATATGCAAATTCCTTTGTCAAGGCGCCCTTCCTCCTCCAACCCAGCTTAAATATACGCTGCCAAGCTTGGTGGTGTTCATTCAGACGCTGTCTTTCTGACAGACCTGTAGAGGACGGCTACTTGCGTTGTGGCCGAAACGTCGTGAGAATTGTATTTTATAATGTTTTATTTTTATTATTTTATTATTTCCCTTCTACGTGACTTTACCGACAGAACCAAGAAGGTGGTGTGTTTTGTCGTTAGCGCTGGGGAGGCAAAGGTCAGAAGTCATCACTGCGGTCGTCATCCTGTGGATTCACCGGTCTCGGTTATAGGAACTTGGAATTTCCACTACTCTCTAAACTAAAATTGAACTATTTTTGTATTTTGCCAGGTAAGGCCCACTGAGCTATATAGCTCTTTTTCACAAGCGACCTGGCCACAAATGACAGCTCAACAAAGTGGCTTATCACGTGGAAATATATAGTAACAGCCATGTACTCTAAACGCTTGATGTTGATTCTAAATGTGAAGGGGAAAACCGGAGGAGCCGGAGAAAAATCCACGTGACCACGGGGAGAGAGAGAGAACACGCTAACTCCAAATATACAGCAGGCGTCAGGGTCGGGATCGAACCCACGATCTCCTGCCAACCAGGCGAGGGAGTTAAAATCTCGCCACCAATGTAGCTGAGTGCAGCCTCTTTGCCCATTTGAACAGGGAGACGATTAGACTGGCAAATTTGATTACGTTTACCAAAGTAACGACCGAAGTCACCGCGTTAGTCTCTCGTAAGAAGCCCCTGGAAGGAGGTAAAAGTCAACGCGACTGCAATTGGAACGAGTCGTTAACGGAGATTAATTGTTAACACGCTGATTCAGTGACTATTTATGTGCGCAGTGTGTGTGAGTGCAAGCTTCAGCTCCTAGGGATTTTTTTTAAATCAACTTTTTTTTCCGAATCGAATTATTTTTTATTGAGAGGAATAATACAAATAATTTAATTTTAGAGGGTGTCGTTCATCCCACAACACAGCAACATCAATTAGCCAGTCTCTTATGCAGAGATACAAAAACAAACCCCCCCACACTGAGCAAATAAGAAAAACGATAACGAGGGAAAAAAATACACTTTACAAGAAAATGATCATCACAGAGAAAATAAATGGAATTGAATAAATCCGTTCGCTCTCCATACCCCAGACCACAATCTCAACATTTCTCTGGATTTAGGAGAACCTTCACAGGTGGGATGGTGGAGTAGTGGAATATAAATGCCTATTTTCCACCGCATGCCTCGACAAAGAGTTGTGCAGCTACGAAGATCTTTGTCATGGTACGTCCAGCTTGGGACGAATATTCAAAGACGTGAGCTCACCGTGACCCAGGACGACCGTTGGAAGTTTGGTTCGTTAATCTTACAACTGCGAGTGGAAAAAAAGAAGTGGACTTTTTGATTTAAAGCTTTCGTGACTGCAGAGATTCATCTTCTTGGTTCTTTCGGTAAAGTCGCGTAGAATGGAAATAATAAAATAAAATAAATAAAACATAAAATAATTATCGTAATTCTCACGACGTTTCGACCACAACGCAAACAGCCGTCCTCAGGTGAAGAATAGGTCTGTCGAGAAGACAGACCTATTCTTCACCTGAGGACGAAAAGACAGACCTGTTCTCCACCTGAGGACGGCTGCTTGCGTTGTGGCCGAAACGTCGTGAGAATTATTTTATTCTATTTTATTTTGATTATTTTATTATTTCCATTCTACGTGACTTTACCGAAAGAACCAAGAAGATGAATCCCTGCAGTCACGAAAGCTTTAAATCGAAAAATAGCACCGTGATTGTATGCAACGGACCGCAGAGGGCTTGAGTCAGCCGCTAAGGGCATCGACTAGGGCTGTGGTTCGAGAGTAAGGCGATCGACTAGACTAAGGGCATCGACTAGGGCAGTGGTTCGAGAGTAAGGCGATCGACTAGACTTAGGGGATCGACTAGGGCAGTGGTTCTTAACCTTCACTGCAGCCTTCCACCCCTTTGGTTCTCAATCTTGTGTGCCCGTGCTTAATTAATGTTTTTGATGATTTACCTTCTAAAAAAAATCTGGCCATGTTTGGCACCCCCAGGGGGTTGCAGCGTCCACCCCAGGTCAAGAAGAAGCACTGGACCCATCGTTTCTCCGCAGTCGATTAAAAACAGAGTGTCGTCACATCGTCGACGGTCGACGGTCAACGGTGCCTGTGCTCTGGAGAGACTCTCCGCCACCGTGGCAATGTGGCATTCATGCCACTGACTCGGCACTGCCAGTGGACCTCAGAATGTTTGTTGGATCTCCCCCCCTCTACCCACCCCTTTGCTCAGTCAGGCAAAGGAAAAACCCAGTGGCTTTTACGCTGAAAAAACAAATGTTGATTACATTTGAGCGCGTGATGTGAACGTATGCACTGAACTATATGTTTAAACGTACAATTGATTTACTTTTCAACGTAGTCCAGCCTCGCGTGGTGTGGACCTGCCGCAATATAACACGCGTATTTATTACTGGAACACGGTGGCTTGAAAATCATTACGACGATAGGTCATTGTGACCTTTTGCAGAATCTCATTCGCAGGACATTGTTTTGATTGTCCTTAATTTTCTATCTGTGCGTTGTGAGAGTATTACTCTGAATGGACACGTTGTTATATTGGCTTCATAAAATATTTACTTAAGATGATTTTGCCATTACATTACGGTTCTCATGAACTCTGAAGGTGAACTGTGGAAATCCGGCTGATGCTTGCAATTTGCCGATCCCCCCCCCCCCCTTCCTCTTTGCTCATTCACATCGCCGTCGCTTTATTTATCGCGTGTGCTTTCTTTTTCGTTTGCGCACGTGTGCATAGGTTGCGGAAATTAAGCGTGTGGCGCGCATGTTTCTAATGGTTCGGAGAAGCGAGTGGGGAAATGCTGAGTACACCGTGCCTGAAATCTGTCAGCAGCACGCACCTGAACTTTAAGTGGGCTTGAGCGGCGATTGATGCACACAACTACGCAGATCCTCCAGCAGATTCGTAAACACTGCACAGCCTTTAGCGCCACAGTGGCAAGATGTTAACTACTTCGCCTAGTATACAGGAGGTCGTGGGTTCGATCCCGACCCTGACTCCTGCTGTATATTTGGTATTGTGTTTCTCTCTCCCCGTGGTCGTGTGGATTTTTCTCCGGGTCGTCTGGTTTTTCCCTCCACATTTAGAAATGTGCGTTTAGAGTATTTGGCTGCTATAAATGTCCACGTGATAAGCCACTTCGTTGAGCTACCATTTGTTGCCAGGTCGTTTCTGAAAAAGAACTACATAGCTCGGTGGGCCTTACCCAGTAAAATGAAAATACTGAATAGTATAAAAATAGATTCCGAAACGCTGCAGGGCCTCCAGCCATCATGTTCGGTAACAGTCACAGAACATGATGATAATAATAATATCCTTTCTGCAGAAAAGCTTCACTGACCCTCAAAATACTTTTAGGAGGGTGTTGTATCACTGCACTGCAATTCCCTAAGCCTGTTGAAGTATCCTGAGAAAATTCACACACACGTCAGAGGAGGAGGGGCGATTCTCAAATGATCGCGCACAGGTTGACAACCCGCTTGCTGTACTGCCGTCTTCTGGCCACGTCGTAGCCATGCACAACCGGAGCTGCGGTGCCACCCAAACCCTGCATTCAGAGCCCTTGCAACCGCTTCAGTGGGCCTCTTCGACAGGAGTCTCTCACAGATTTAATCCTCGCAGCAAGGCGAAGCAAGGCGATGATTAAATCTGGCAGAAAAAACAAATACACTTATTTTCGTGGAATTCTTGGTCACCAGACCGAGACTAACGAAGTCGGTACACAATAACAACCGGCCTGAATTATCAAGATTTATATCCAGTCCCAAATGTCAGCATCTCTTCCCAAGTCGCCAAGACGGTGCTTCTGTTGTTGCTGCTGCTGCTGCTTGCTATTCCTTGCAGCTGCTGCTTGCTATTCCTTGCAGCTGCTGCTCATGATGGCATTGATGATGGTGATGGTTTTAACATTGACTACATAAGCATGGGTGGTGCTGGAAAAGATTTCTCAACTCGCAGTCAGGGAAGTCACACGGTAAAAACCCAGTCAGGGATTTGACTGACCATCATCATCGTGATCATTCCTCCAATTTCACACGTAGGCTTTCGCGACCAATATTTTACGTAAGAGGTGTTTTTTTGGGTTACATCGCGTAAATATAAATGTGTCGTGAAGCCCGCCACCACCCGACACAGCCAAATTAGTAAGATTTGTCACGTTAACAAAACATGGCAATTCCTTACTAATACAGTACACCGGTGTGTTGGAGAGTAAAGCCACAACATTTACAATTGTGGGTTTACTCTCCAGCATACCGGTGTGCTGCACTCATAACGAATAAACATGTTTTGTTTACGTGACAAACATTAATAATTGGCTGTGTCGGGTGGTAAAAAAAAAACAAGTTCCAATTTTTTAAAGGCCTCGTCAAGTGAAAGTTTTACCACCAGATTAGAGCCACAGAGAGATGAGTACTGCCCAATGTTTTTTTTTTTATATAAAGTATTCAGATGTTGGCATTTTCACACGAATATAAAAAAAGCTAGGAGAACTAAAAAATATGAATTTACTTGATCCAAGTCTTTCTGGCTGCTGGTAATTTATTTTTTTCGTCTTCACGTCATTGATCTGACACTTCTCCAACCGCAGTCACCGGCTGCCGCACGCACGTGTGGAATCCTCGCAAACCGTTTTGGAGGCTAGATTACCCGCCGAGAAAGTTGAGTGGTTTGCTCACAAGGAGAAGAAAAAAAAATGCCATGCCTGTTACCGAGATAACATTTTACTGTATCTACATTAACATGACATTATACCGACGTCCCCATCGCATTTGGAAGGTCACAAGTTCAATTCCCGGTTGGGCAGGGGTTACTCAGCCTCTCATCAGTCTGGGGGGGGCGGTGGGGGGAGGTCAAGAAAAAGAATGCTGCATTGTGGGAAAGTCATGATTGTTCGTCCCTGTTTGGTAGACGCACTCCGCGCCGTGCGAATACGGTGATTTGGCCCAGCCGGCTCGCCGCCACTGCAAACGGAGGCTGACCGACGTGGCATCGCCCCCGTGCGAGAGCTGGGGAGAGGCTTCGTCCCGAGAGTCACCGCTCGACAACCTTAGGCGGTTTCACAGTCGATGGTTCGAGTCCCGTCCATGGTGCGGCAGCGGCAGGGGGGGGGGGTGTTGGCAAATTGTGCTTTCATCTGCTGTAAAATGTCATGTGAGAAAAGACCTCTTTAGCCTTTTGACATCACCATTTTGAAGGCCCGAACGTCGAGCAAATTTCTCATTTCGAAATCGCCTGCCCTTGAAGGGTAAACAAAGGTACGTGGACTCCAGCGCTGATCTCTCTCTTCCCCCCCACTGAAACGAATACTGTGCAATACAATTTGGATGTATACAGTATCCAAATGTGATCGCTTCTCAATAGGCTGCAGAGAAACAGTGGGAAAATCTATTTTGTGGAGAGAGAGAGGCAAGTCAGGCGAAGGCTGCGGTTGGGGGGAAAAAAGGAGAATGAGTGACCTCCTACTGAGCAACTGTTGACTGGGGGTGTTGACAGAAATCCAAGGTCGTTGGAGCGGAAAGCGTGTGGAGGGCAGTGAGATGAGAAGGGAGATGTATGCAGGGGCAAGTCCGTGGAGAATCCTGACAATGGCGAGTGGGATCTTGAAATTGATACACCGTTGGACTGGCAGTCAGCGGAGGGATCTGAGTGTTGGGGTTGACGTGGTCTCGTTTACCGCCACAGGTGAGGAGCCTGGCAGTGATCATTTCCACGAATCGTCGGGAGTGTGTCGATGATGTACTTTGGTATTTGGGAGGGAGAACATTGCGGTCGTCTAGTCGAGATACGATGAAGGGAACACGGGCGAGGGTCTGAGCGGTAGCTTGAGGTGGCGGGTGAGAGAGACGTTGGGTGCAGGGGCAGGTCCTGCGATGTTGAGGTGTTTTACTTTTTACCAGCTAAGGAGGCCCACTTAGCTATATAGATTTTTTCAAAAGCAAACTGGCTTCGAATGATAGCTCAACGAAGCGGCTTATCACGTGCAAACTAAATAGCAGCCAACTACCCTGAACGCATGTTTGTAATGTGGAGAGAAAAACCGCAGTAACCGGAGAAAAGTCCATACGACCACAGAGAGAACACGCAAACTCCATATGTACAAGCGTCAAGGGTCGGGATTGAACCCACAACCTCCTGCACACCAGGCGAGGTGGTTAACATCTCGCCACCGTGTGTGGGGCGAGAACGAGAGCGCGTCATCAATGACCGCTCCGAGGTGCCCGCACGCTCTCTCTGCCTTTGTGACGTCGGAGGTTGTGGCACCGAGCAAGCCTGCGAGGCCCTGTTGACCACTTCAGTGGGCCTCTATTCCAACGGGGGTTCTCTCGCCGTGGCCACGGGTCCTTGATGCTCCCGTAGTAAGAGAGCGCTTGCTGCACATCTCGGTCACCTGATGTATGTTCACGGATTTCATCCTCGTAGCCAGGCGAGGATTAAATCGAGCAGAACCAAGAAAAACGTTTTTTTTGTGGAATGTTTTGGTCACCAGACTGAGACAAATAGAGTCGGCACACATGATAGCAAGGAGCATGGAGCCATACTCGTCTCTGATGGCAGTCCTGAGCCAGTGGTGGAAATTCCTAATTTTTCTGGCGGGGACCAGTCTGCCCATAGGACAATTACCATTAACCTTCTGCAAATATATATTTTCATTTTTATGCCCCCCCCCCCCGCCCCAAGAAAACGATTTCAACCCCCGTGATTGAATGCTTCGAACCACAGAACCCGACGGGGAATTAAATCGCACCCTGCTCCCTCGTCGCCGATGAATTGTCAACTGACGCTCGACAAATGTTTAAATGAGGCGCCGCCGTTGCTTTCACGGTAATTGCTTTAATGAGACGCTCTCCCGCCTCGGCCAAGTCAGCTTTTGTTTGCTTTTTGTTCACACTTTAATGAGCCGCCCGGCTTTAATGCGGTGCTGCGCCTAATAAACGTGCCTCGCGGAGCGGTGTTGAATCAAGCCCATTTCTGGTATCATCACCGCTAATATGTAGCTGTGCGCTGTGCAATTCGCTGCTGTTGCGGAATTACCATCAGCCCTGTTGGTTGGTGCCGCCTCGAAGTGGCAAGCTTTTGGCACTCAGGACTCGGCCAGAGCCGGTGTGTGCCAGAGGTCGCAACCGGGTACCCGATACCCGTACCCTACCCGATACCCGGCTACCCGTACCCGGCCGGGTACGGGTAGCCGTTTGCGACCCTAGTTTGGCCGGATACGGGTACGGGTAGGCCGTGAGTCACTGGTGAGTAACTGTTTGTCACTCATTTCCCAACGTTTTGTCTCTTCTCACAATTCAAGTTCCTAGAATCAACCCACCCGCGCCTGCAACATGTCTTCATCCCAGAGGTCGCAATCAGGTACCCGATACCCGTACGGGTACGGCCGGGTACGGGTACCCGTTTGCGACCCTGGTGCGGCCGGGTACGGGTAAGGAATCAAAACCCGTTTGCGACCTCTGGTGTGTGCTGTCCGATTCCTGGTAGATTTTATTGGTGAGGCGGAGGGGGGAGTAAGCGGTGGGGGGGGGGGGGCAGAGATGGGGGGCTGTGATTAACAAAAGTGTTCCAATATTCTGAGAAGTGAGTACAAAAAAACATCCCAGTGGCACTATTTGACATGTCTGTGTCAATGTATCAACTTAAACTTTATTACCTGTTTGTGCTGGGAATATCCTGGCAACCGAAATGCACGGGCAAAATCTCGTCGGCTTTGTTCCGCATCAGAACGCTTGGATAATCATTTTCCAATTGTTAAACCATTTCTCTCGACCACGTGCTTCTCTTTCTGCCAGTGTAATTTCGAGCAGCATGTAACTTCTCCGTGCTGCTTTTGTGCAGTTTTCTGCCTTTTGTTAAACGTTTTCCTTTGTCAGTGTCCTCGTTTTTTTCCCCCAATGTCACAGTAGGTAATATACTTTGATTAAAAACTCTAGATATCGTATTATAACTGTTAGACAAAAGTAAGTGGGTCTCAACTAAACTATAAACAATTTTTCCAGGTAAGGAAGGCCCACTGAACTATATTTCTCTTTTTCAGAAGCTACCTGGCCACAAATGATAGCTCAACGAAGTGGCTTAGCGTGTGGAAATTTATAGCAGCCAAATACTCTAAAAGCATGACGTTCATTCTAAATGTGGAGGAGGACCTGGAGAAAAATCCACGCGACCAAGCGGAGAACATGCAAACTCCAAATACACAGCAGCAGGCGTCAGGGTCGGGATCGAACCCATGACCTCCTGCGTACCAGGCGAGGTAGTTAACATCTCGCCACCGTAGCGCCCCCAGTTGTTGACGCCGGTTCACCGTCTTGCTGCTACCTTTCAGCTTGTCCGTGGTTCCTCAACGATTGTGAAACACAATTTGCATGAACAACATCACTATTTAACAACAACAACCGCCATTCTCCACTAAGTGGCAGTGACGTCACCACGGCGCTTGTGCCAGGCTATTTGCACGTTAAGGCCACGTGAAATGTCGAATGCTTGTTGCCAGCAGGTGCCAAGGGTTGACTGAGATGACTGGCTGATGAACCACCTGTGGCAACCTACTGTGCCGACTTGCTGTGTTTTAGCCGCCCGGCGCTCAGATCGTAGTTGTGAGCGTTGCTCCTCTGCCCTCCATTATTGCTGGAGGGCGACTGCCTCCACTGCCCAGTAGCATCATTCACGAGCCTCCTCCACAGTGGCGAATCTTGACACCGCTGGTACCAGTCATCAGCAAGTCCACTCGGCTCCACATCCTCTTGCACCACATCATTCCATCTATTCTCTAGCCCGTCCGGCGCCCGTTTAGTCCCCTCTATCCGGCCGAACAAAAGCTGTTTAGGCATGCGGTGTGGCTGGGCATGTGGGCTACATGACCCAGCCAAACTCAGCCTTGCCTGCCGGAGGAACTCACCGATGGGACTTTGTCCAGATCGCAGCACTATATACACACACAACTAATAATGTTGTTCTTATCGTATTGCATGTTATAGTATTTCAGCCAAATAACTCTTCATCACATAGGTCTGCGCAAGGATGCGTCGCGAGATGGCTGGGGCAAGGGAAGACGCCCACCTGCGACGGTCCAAGCTCGGAGGCGGAGCAGTGAAATCGGCTCGTGCACCGGAGCTTGACGGATTGTTGCCTCGCAAGCCCGTGAGAGATAGTCGATGGCCTTGGGGAGGCCTTCATCCAGCGGTGGATAGGACACGACTGATGTGCGTGTGTTTGCGAGCATGCGTGCGTTTCGATTTAAAGGTTTCGTGACTGCAGGGATTCATCTTCTTGGTTCTTTCGGTAAAGTCACGTAGAAGGGAAATAATAAAATAACAAAAATAAAACATAATAAATCATTCTCACGACGTTTCGGCCACAACGCAATATTGTTTTTATATTTTTATTTCCCTTCTACGTGACTTTACCGAAAGAACCAAGAAGATGCGTGTGTTTCTTATAGTGGGGAGCGGCAGCGTAGCAGTTAGCGTGCGCTGCGCTACGAAACCCCCAGATACCCGAATTCGATTCCCACTCACGGCCAATAACAATGGTGAATATCTTTACCGGTTCTGGCCCTCTCCTCAGTCGACTAGGCCTGAAATGAGTGCCTGTTGTGGTGTGTTCACATCCGCGCTGGGGAGACAACAGCGGGCAGGCGTGGAGCTGGCCACCCCGCCCCCTCGTGTGCCGTGCCGACCTGAGAGGGTGCTCGATAACAGCACTTGCCCCAGCAGTTGGTCAAAGGCTATACGGGGGATTTTTGCTGTTGTGTGTCACACACAATGTGAGACAATCCCAGTCACTCGCATTTCATTCTTAACCGCAATGCGCATTGCCGCAGCTAGGTTGACTCAGCCTTAAACTTAGCGAGCACCCGGTGTGGTTACTTGGATCGTGACCATGAGAACTGCGATTCAGACAAGGGCTGGGAGTGACTGCTTCTGGCTGCAACAATCCCTAAACGATACAATTCTTGATCTATCCCAATATTGACCTCTTACAGTCCCTATATGTAAAGTTTATAAGGAAGATGGTTGTCTTCGTTGTAAATGTGAGTAACAGTGGTATGATTAGAAATTCGCACAGCAACATCACGGGGCCCAAATTCGATTTGTGGCCAAATTGTGCATCGTTCTCACCGGTTGACAACTGGGTATCTGTGAAGCTAGCCTGGGCCTCCCCTAGGTCAACTCAGCCTTGAATTGAACACAACACCTGGTGCGATGCTAGCGCAGGGGGGGGTGAGAGAGTGAGAGAGTGCGTGAAGTGAGAGAGAGAGAGAGGAGCAGAGGAAGGCGCGTCTGTGCGCGACAGTGGCCATGGAAATGGAGACGGGCCGCCGGGCTGTTTGTATTTCACGGGCGAGCGTTTACATCATCACATTGCCTGCGTTGTTCAGAAGAGCATTGCGGCCGTGGCAAAAAAAAACTGAAGCTCAGGGTCCGCCAGACGCCACCGGAAGAGAGACGCTTTCCATCTGCTCGGAGTTCTATAGCCCGGTGCCCTGAGCAAGCAAAACCTTGGCCACGAGTGTTTGAGGGCCCCCAATGTCCAACCCCTTTCTTATATTCTTTGGTTCTTTCGGTTAAGTCACGTCTAAAGATAAAATAATAAATTAAATAATAGCATATTACAACGTTTCGATTGCAACACAAGCAATCATCATCAGGCATCAAAGAAATAGCAACAAAAATCTAACTAGAAAACTATAGACAGACATACAAGCAGACAGACATTACAAGGACACACAGAGAGAGAACGCATATCGGCACAAAGAGAGAGGTCGTTTCTGTGACGGGGCCTTAAATATAGAGAGGGGGGGGGGCTTGCGAAATCTACCCCCCCCGCACCCCTCTTGCCTGCACCCCCCCTCCCCCCCGGCCAGCCGGCCAGCCACGTGTGATTTGTGACGACTGTTTCCCGTTGGGAGAAACAAACAGGAAATTCTGAAGGTTTTAAAATATACGGGAACTGTCGATGTGGGATTGTGCATGTGGGGGATGTGCACTTACAGATACTGGCGTTTTGCAGCTGGATTTTCTGCATTGCGTCACAACCCCCCCCCCCCCCCGGTCTTTTAATTCGTAACCTTGGATGTCAATTGGAAGTTGGGGTCTGAATCTCTCCTGGGCCTCTCCCGAGGTAACCTCATCGTTAAATGAGTACCCTAAGCGCTGTGTGAAAACAGCAGCACAGTGCTAAAAAAACTACTCCTAGTGTGCCAGGCCGGTCTTAATAGGTGCTCGCAAACACCGTTGACCCCCCCCCCCCTTACCCCCAACAGGCTGTTCTGCTAAATGACAGGCCGTTTATTTTCTTGTTTACAATCAGAAATGTGGCATAGAACGGGATGTTATGAAAAACAGTGATCATACTTTTGAAGTGGATGCGGTAGGTCTGTCTTTTTCTTTTTAATTGCTTGCATAATGAGAACAATCTCACGAGGAAACTTCTCTTTGTTTGTCTGAGTGTTGCACTCGTATAACTAATTTTGTCAATGCCAATTAATTTAACATCTGAATCGTGACCCAAAGTTGTATTTCCGTCAATCGACATGCGAACGCACGGTGCTGTTACTTACGGATTTATTTACTGATTGTATGGTCCCAGTTGTGTGAAGCCGATGAGCGGGTGCGTGGAAACTCATTACGAACCATCCAGGGTGTCTCTCAGCGGTGGAGCGAACGACTTCGCAATCGGATGGAGGGGGAGGTGGGGGGGTTGACTCAGCCCTAGGCCTCGGCAAGGTAAGGTAAAAGTGTAAAAACAACGAGCCTACTTTTACTCTACCTTTTACCTTACCACAATACAATCACTCTACCCTACCATTTACCCTTTAGCAGGTAAGGTAAAAGGACAAAAGCAACGAGCCTACCTTTTACCCTACCCTTTACCCTGACCCCTTGGCATGTGGACACCTTTACCCTTTTACCCGGTAAAAAGGGTACAATTACCTTACCTTGCCGAGGCCTACTCAGCCCGTCGTACCTCTCTCTCCGTGGTCGGTATAACGAGGTGTACCGCTCCGTTGAGGCGGGTGGGAAGACGATGGTGGTTATCCTGAGGACTGACATGCGCCTCGGGAAGGGGGAATTTCCACCACTGGCTCAAGGAAATCAACGGGAACTGAGCCCACCGATAGTCTGAATGCTAATTTTAACTTAATCGCGGGTGGCAGCACGTTGCGTTCTGTAAGGGACACGGGATCGAGGAAGAGGGTGGCTGCTATCTATCCACGTCCGAAACTGTTTCTTGGCTAGGCAGGGACGCCACGTTGGCGAGATGTTACCTACCTCGCCTCGTATACAGGAGGTCATGGGTTCAATCCCGACCCTGACGCCTGCTGCTGCATATTTGCAGTTTGCGTGTCTCTCTCTCTCTTCATCATCATCACGGTGGCTAGGAGATGTTAACTACCTCGCCCGGTGTACAGGAGGTCGTGGGTTCAATCCCGACCCTGACGCCTGCTGCTGCATATTTGGAGTTTGCGTGGACTTTTCTCCGGTTCCTCCAGTTCTTCCCTCCACATTTAGAATCGACATGCATTTAGAGTACTTGGCTGCAATATGTTTCCACATGACGATAAGCCACTTCGTTTGTCTCATCATTTGTCATAGCCAGGTCGCTTCTGAAAAAGAGCTACATCGTAGCTCAGTGGGGCCTTACCTGGTTAAATAAAAATTGTTTGTTTGTTTTGTATCACCGCCATCCATCGAATAGTGGGATAGGGGTGGTGGCGGCTTTAACGACACGTTTATATTCACGCGATCTAACCCAAAGACCTCTATGGATAATATTGGTCGCCTAAGCCAACGTGTTAAAGGGGACCGCTTTGTCTGCACCCACACGTGCTGCAGACAAGCAGGTCAGGGGGTGTTCCCAATGAGCCAGCGTGGGGCGATGCTCATCTCCTCTGGCCGCTCACTAGATCCTGCAGCTGTGTTCCACGGTCACAACCTGATATTATTGTTACGCTTGTTTGCCCAGCCATGCCTTGGATCACTCGAGACTTTTCCAGGAGGGTCCTGCCGAGTTTTTTTTTTTAAGTTGGAAATGATGTTGTCCCATCCGCCGCACCTACGATTAGCACAATTGTCTACGTACGGCGCGCAATGAATTCAACTTGCATACATGCTGCTCCGTGTCATCCCAGTCGAGTAAATTATCAGTGAATTTGTCGCTATGTTTGGCCAATGCCAGTGGGAAGAAATTGCAGAACCCAGAGAGGAGACCCATTCATAAGAGGAGAGAAAATATACAAACTCCATGCAGAAAAGGTGACCGAGTGCGGAATCGAACCCAGGCACGTCTGGCTGTGAGGCACATAGCTCTTATTTCAGAAGCGACCTGGCCACAAATGATAGCTCAAATAAGTGGCGTATCACGTGGACATTTATAGCAGCTAAATACTCTAAAAGCATGTCGGCTCTAAATGTGGATGGAAAGACCAGAGGGCCCGGAGCAAAATCCACACACGCATGGGGAGAATATGCAACCTCCAAATATACAGACGTCCTGATCGGGATCAAACCCACGCCCTCCTACATACCAGGCGAGGGAGATGACATCTAACCATCATGGTGTCCAAGTGCTACCACTTTACCACCCAACCAAAAACCGCATTTGCTAGGGCTGCTTCTCGGTTCAAGTAAATGCAAAGCCACCTCCATTGCATATGTCCGCTAAATATTTATGCGAGGGATGAGTTTAAGATTTTAAAAAAATATTCTTATCACATTTTTAGGCTCAATTTCATGTTATTTGATCATTTTAATATTGTTTAACATTGTTAAATATTCATACAATAATAGATTTTGTGTTACTGTTATTCATATTATTTTAATATTTTAGTCGTTTGAGCAAAGCTGTTGTCAATTTGGTGGCACTTTCGACCGATAAAGCGTGATGTCCCTTCCTGTTCCATCACATTTTCAGATGATTCAGATTTATTTTTTCAAATTATTATTAACATCATCTGAAATTCCATATCGAGGGCCTGATTTTTGAATAAATCTGATTAACCCAAAGGCTGTTTCCACATCCCCAATACGTACACGATATTGCGATTTTATTCAGTGTGCTGAGATGAGTGAACTCTCCGCACATGCCACAGCCTGACGTGACCCCTTCATGTCCAGGGGTCAGCAACCAAAATAACAAAGAATGAGTATTTTTTTTATTCTGAATTCGGTAAAAAAAAAACCCTCAATATTTCAAGAGCCGCCGCAATGCATGTGGTGAATACGAGACGGCGGTGGGTCCTTAATAAATAACGTCACGGAGCGGCCCTTAAAGAGCCGCGTGCCGGCTCCCGAACCGCAGGTTTGCCCGGCCGCTGCACGTGTCAGAGAGTCCGGTGCCCTCGCGTCGTCGACTCTGCTTGCTCGGTGAAATTGACACGGCCATTGTGAACTCCACACCCCACCAAAGCCGCACGGCCACAGCGGAATTATCAACGGCAGCATTAACTCGCTTGCGATGCGCAAACGCCGGCGCGCTCGCAATGTACGGCCGCCCGCCCGGTTTGACTCCCACGGCCGCTGGATGTTAACGGCACCAATAGCGAGCCTCACTTTGAACATTGCCTTGTCCTCGTGATGGCATTGGTGGCGGCAGCAGTGGTAAAGTGCGGTGGAACGGCATTGCTAATTGAGCTGAGAGCCCCTCGGATAGAGGCGGCGCTGTCTCGGCCCGTGCGCCGTGTTTGACACGATGCTCAGGCCGTTGCCTGTGCCAGCAGCATTAAATATTAACGCTCGCGCGCTGCTGCTATTGTCAGGCCACACTTCGCTGTGGATTATGCTGTGAAGCTCGTGCACCGAACTGACATTTGTTGGCGGCACATTTTAAATATCCTCAACGTAAACATATTCACGTATATATTTTATCCCCGATGGCCTAATGAGCATGCGGTTCTAAAGTTTACTTCCACTCTTGTGTCTTTCAAGTAAAAATTTTAAAGGCTGCCCAGACGAGATGTCTTTCTTACGTGCAACGAGGCATTACATATTTATACGCGCACTGTATGGCGTGGCATGCCAGCATCAACACTTCAAAATGCTGCCTGGTGTCAAGTCTGGCTTCTGCACACTCCGTGAAAAAATTATTACTTTTCTGCTGCACTTCCACCAGTATTTGGGACACAAGCGTTAATTTGAAGATGCGTGACCAGTTTATACGAAGATAAGTGGTGTCCGTGTTTAGTTTGTTGTCCTTCCCCCGCACGTCCGATTAGCACAGTTGGATTAGTGCGGTATGAAAGAAGTTTAACGTATGCACGTACGTACATACGTCCGTGCGCGAATGACAGAATCCGTGGCGCTGCGACTCTGGCGGGTGACCGGCAATAAAGTGTTTGCGAATTCAAATCCACCCGGGAAAAACTCGGCAGCAGCTTGAAGCCAAGTTTTGAAACTCTCAAACCAACTGGGCTTCAAAGGCGGCCAGCTGCATAGCAGTACGGCACGTGGATTTGTGAAACATGTGGTACTCTCTAGGGCCACTCCCGTGTATCCTCCCGTGCACAGCACACACGTCGTGACGCAGTGAGTCGTCCGCACATCCCAAAGCGCGAGTCTCCCGTCTTGAGATTCGGCGAGCCGTATCCCGGATGAACAAAATGACAAGAGAGTTTATTAAATGAACACTGCTTCGGAGAAGGTCTAACAGCGATCATCAAGCTGACACTGGCTTCGACCCTGCCAGTAGAGATGAGCGCTTCTGCTTTGCTTAAACTAAAATCTATTTAAACTCAACTATTTTTATTTTACCAGGTAGGGCTCACTGAGCGATATAGCTCCTTTTCAGAGGTGACCTGGCCACAAATGATAGCCTAATGAAGTGGCTTATCATGTGGGAATGTATAGCAGCCAAATACTTTAAACACACGTTTCTAACTGTGGGTGGGAATGACCGAAGAACACGGAGAAAAATCCACGCAACCACAGGGGGAGAACATGTTAGCTCCAAATATACAGGTGTTAGGGTCAGGATCAATCCCACGACCTCCTGTATACCAGGCGAGGTAGTTAGCATCTTTCCACCGCGGCTTATCTGAGCCGAGAGAGACGCTCTGGGAGGACCTTTTAAATGTACAGTGCCACCTGTGCGCTGTGCACGAAGTATTTAAAAATGGAATTACTTTATATTCGGAGCTTGTCAGCTCGTTATTTCCGCTGTCGAATACGAGAGCGTAACATGAACTCGTAAAGCACATAAATTAAAATGAAAGCCCGAAGATTGCTCTGGGAGAAATGATAAAATGCGAGGGTGTTTGACAGAGGGTGTGCATGCGCGCATCGCAATAATGAGTTGAAATCCGAGGTGGCTGTTCGGTTAAACTGCAGATTTGACAACGAGCCCTGCAACAAAGCAGGCGTTTAAACAATTTCCACATCGCTGTTAACATTTTTTTTAAAGCGTTTTTTTTGTTGAATGTATATTCTGAATAGAAACGTTCATCAATTGCAGACATCCAAATCATTACAGCCACTCTTATTCCGAGACTCGCCCAAATTTCACGTGAATACTTGTTTTTTCCGTAATCCGGGGATAGCCTCAAGAGTTTGAGCCGCTACGCTTTCCAGATCGAGAGGAGCCAGTTGAGGTGGTTTGCGCGCGTCTGGTAAGGATGCCCCCCCCCCTGGTAGACTCCCATGGAACTCTACCGGGCAGCAGCAGCAGCAGCAACGTCCCACTGGGCGAAGACCCCGGGGCTGGTCCAGGACCACGCTGCTGCTGGCGGGGCGATGTCGCTCGGCTGGCCTGGGAACACGTGGGGATTGCCCAGGAAGAGCTAGAGTCTGTGTATAGTAGTGTATAGTAGTGTAGTGTATAGTAGTGTGTATAGTAGTGTATAGTGTAGTCGTGTATAGTGTAGTGTAGTGTAGTCGTGTATAGTGTAGTGTAGTGTAGTCGTGTATAGTAGTGTATTGTAGAGTGTATAGTAGTGTAGTGTATAGTAGTGTATAGTAGTGTAGTGTATAGTAGTGTATAGTAGTGTAGTGTATAGTCTAGTAGTGTATAGTAGTGTGTAGTGTATAGTAGTGTATAGTCTAGTAGTGTATAGTAGTGTATAGTCTAGTAGTGTATAGTAGTGTATAGTCTAGTAGTGTATAGTAGTGTATAGTCTAGTAGTGTATAGTCTAGTAGTGTATAGTCTAGTAGTGTATAGTCTAGTAGTGTATAGTCGTGTATAGTCTAGTAGTGTATAGTCTAGTAGTGTATAGTCTAGTAGTGTATAGTCTAGTAGTGTATAGTCTAGTAGTGTATAGTCTAGTAGTGTCTAGTAGTGTATAGTCTAGTAGTGTATAGTAGTGTATAGTCTAGTAGTGTATAGTCTAGTAGTGTATAGTCTAGTAGTGTATAGTAGTGTAGTCGTGTATAGTAGTGTAGTCGTGTATAGTAGTGTAGTCGTGTATAGTAGTGTGTATAGTGTAGTGTATAGTCTAGTAGTGTATAGTGTATAGTAGTGCTTGGAGTCTGTCGCCAGGGACAGGGAGGTGTGGACCGCCACTACTCAACAATGCTGCCACAGCGACCCTCACCAGGACAAGCGGATTGAGAAATGAACGAGGAAACTTTTTTCCGTTGTAGTTTTTTTCTTCCTCCCGAACAATGTGCATAAAATTGTACGCGATTTTCCAAGATGGGCTGTCGTTTTTTTGTTGTTGTGGCTTAAAATTGGAAGTGCCTCGTCGAGGTTTCATAAATATACTTGAAATCTTTTCACATGCAATCATTGTGAACATGAGGGCATCCGTCCCTTTAAGGAATAAACTACCGTGTGTGTGTGCTCGTATATATGTGTGCGTGGGGAGCAGTAGTGTAATGGTTAGCACGCTGCGCTACAGAATCCGGCGACCCGGGATCGATTCCCGTTCACGGCCAACGCCATTGACGATTATCTGAACCAGTCCTGGGCTTCAAATGAATACCTGGTATGGTGTGTAAACATCGCCACTGGGGAGACAAAGGCGGCCAGGCGTGGTGCTGGCCACTCACCCCCTGGTGTACCATTTCGGCCTTCATAGGTGCTCGCTTACAGCATTGGCCCCTGCAGTCTGTTAAGGCTACACGGAGGATCTTAGTCTTTGTGTGCGGAGTTGTGTGACATTGTCACACCGTGCACCGTCTCGTGGGCTGACCACTTCAAAAATATCTGCAGCCATCGTCTATCAGCCTCGCCAGCCTCGGTCGGTGGCCACCGACCCTCCCGGTGATGCAATCCTCTGCCCAATGCCCACGTGCGCCCTGGAGAAGTCAACTTTTTGACGTCTTTCAACTTGATGTCAATTTTCGACATCTTTAATTTTCGTTTCGTTCCCCACCCCCTCCCCATGGACCGCGTGTTTCTTTTCCCCGTCTCTCGGTGTGATTCCGAAGCATGCGCGCCTCTCTCTCTTTCTCTTTGCTTCATTGTCCACTTTTCAAGATTTTTGTTTGCCCCACGTCCATTGTCACTTGCCGTGTGTTTTTATCACCGCGTCACGGGGCAGTATGCACCGATTAGACACTCTTCTTCCAACACGCGCCATGATAAAAGGCTGGCTTTACAAAAGCGTGTCATCCTGTTCTCAATGCCTTCATTTAATCTTTTCCCTGCCGATCCGCCTTCGGTAATTGCCCCGAAGCCTCTAAAATTCCCCATGGCACCTGTGTTGCTGTGTTGCTGTGTTGTGATGGCAGGCTAATTGCTCAAGTGAGTCGGAATGCAATAATGATCGAGGGTAATCGTTCCGCGATCGAGGCGTTTCATTTCCCCGTAAACGTTTTTGCCAACAGCATTTCCCGCATTGCTTTTTTTGTCCCCTTATTTCAACCAGGTGAGAGCCCTTCGACATGATAAAGTTTGTCTTCAAGCTCAGACCTGGAGCCTCGTCTCAAAAGGTGTTAGACCAGAGGACGCCAAAAGGCGTACGACCAAGCGTCCTCTGGTCTTACACCGTTTGAGACTAGGCTCCAAAGAAAGCTATCTCTGGTGTGGACCAATCAGTTTCAAAGACAATGCATATATTATCAGAGTACGTTTTTTGTTTGCATTTTGACCACAAGTATTGTGGCTAATGCAGACATGATTCCTTGTAAAAGGTTTCAGTTTGGTGTTTTAACATCTTAACACCTGTTTTGTTGCCAGAAAAGTTTAAGTAATATCGAGTATTCGCATGATTGGAATTTCCTTGCAATGATATTACATGGGTAGTAATGGATTACATTTAAAAATGTATAGTCTATGTACATTTTACAGGTGTAAAGTGCTCTTATCTGTTTTGTATTAATATAAGAATGTAGATTTGACAATATAATTCAGTTTGGTCTTTCAGTTTTTAATACAATTGTTTTATCGATTGTAATACGACGATGTGATGATGATGTTCCATTTTACGTGTGCATTTCTTTATTCCATTTACAGGAATATCTCAGAATTAATTTATATTCACTGATCATTAATTTTACATATTAAAGATTTCCGCGGGTAGTGTAACGTGTTCTCCCAAAAAAATAATCCGCTGTTTGCGTTTGTCACTTGCCCTCCCAACCCCTCAACCCACCCCCAATAGCACCTACCCCACGTCTCTAGCATCTAAGTGGCAGCCCCAAGAGGGCATAGCCCGGGCCAAATAAAGAACCAGAACTGACGCTGGAAAATGGCAATGGCAGTTCTAGTCATAACTTCGCTTGTTGTGACGTTTGCTGGAGCGTGCTCTCGGGGGCCGGATTAAGATTGTGTCGGCCTCCTGGGCTACATGTACTGTGAGGTCCCCCAGTAATATTTTCGAAAGGAAAACAAAGTTAATGAAAAATAAAATCGTATTTTTACAAGGCTAACAACAAATCAAATTCAGCATTCACAAGTGAAATAACTTTTCACTTAATCTCTGGAGCCGCCTCCAGCTGACGGAGACCCTTGGACTGCAGCCCCTGAAGCCCCCGTGCCTGAATCCGGTGCGGCATGCTCTTAGCACAGCCACCCTGGCCGATTCTGTCCGGCATAGTGAGCAGCAGCAATTGCTAAATTGTTTGACATTACGACATTTATATATTTTTTGTTGCCACTCGGTGTCAAATCGTAATGCCCTTTCGGACGAAAAAGTTTTTTTTTGCGTTCTCCCCGAGCTTCTTTTGTAGACGGTTCACGGGGTTCGTAATGGCCCTGTCAAAACACCGGTGCAGAGCTCCAGAAGCAAGCCCCCAACTGCTGCTGCTGAGCATCCCGGGCTAGAGTCTGAGTTTCGGGTGTCCAATCAAACCAGGTTACTGTGGTGTGCAGTGTGGTTTCGATGTGTTTTTGAAGGTTGCGACGTTCGTTAACTCGTTGCAACGGGATGGTCCCGTTGTTTGCCAGTTGGGCCCGCTACGTTGCACGTGAGATCCGTGCTGCTGTGTGGTGAACAGCAGCAGCAGCAGCAGCAATAGCTGAGATATAGTTGAAATTGGATGCTTTAACAAATCCAAACCGTTGTTGCGCTCTATTGACTGCACAAAAACGAAATCCTCGCATCGTTTGGTTTTCCTCTGAATTCCTTCCGCGGCCTTCCCTGGCCTTCTACAGCACGCGCGAGGCCCGCGTGTTTGATAGCCAAATTCACGGTGAAATCGATCGATCAGTGGCGAGCTTAAAGAGAGGCTGACCTGTTTTAGCCAGGCAAGGCCTGTCTTAAGAAGGGACTTCAGAAGTGCTGTCATCTTATTTTATTTATTTTATCGCAGCTGTTAAATGCAGCCTCCTTCCCCCGTAAGGAACGCTCAGAGGCGGAATTCTGAAAAGAAATCGTATTCCTGCATGTTCTTTTCGAAATAACCTAACATGTTTACGTGCATGATACAATCAAGAGGATGGTAATGCAATCCGATTGGTTTTTTTTTAGATTGCTTCCTTTAAATTGACGAAAGAATAAGGTCCAATGAACCTGATAAAACCTTCTAAAGCTTGGGAATAGCGGCGTTAATTGAGTGTGCTCCATAGAGCGATCCGTGGCATCATCTCTCCCGCTGACCCAAGTTTGCTGACACTATCATTCCGCCTTTTGATTGTTTTTAGAGTCGTTTCCACATTAGTGTATTTGTTTAAAAGAGAGCTCAGTGTTCGTTAAAAAGAAAAGAGAATAGTAATGCGATTGTAGATGCCGATTTGTTCAGCGAGAGGAATCCGATAACACACTGAGACCGAAACGGCACTTCAAGGGTTACTTTTTGCACACTGCTTATAATGGCAACGTTGAACAACAAAGCCAACGAGATGAAGAGCATTGGACGAGGCGGTGAATTGACAAAAGATTGCACAAGGTCGGCAAAAACGGATGACACGAAGCAGCTTCCAAGGTCTTTGTGGTGTCGTCTCCCACGGCCACCGGACGGCCGGCTCTGCCGTCTCCCCCATCCGCACGTGACTCCCAGAGCGGCGATGACGATGACGACGCTAACGATGATGACGACGATGAAGCTGACGACTGCTGACGACGACGCTGACGTTGCTGACGTTGATGCTGATGATTACGATGATGCTGACGACGACGCTGACGATGATGACGACGATGATGATGACGACGCTGACGATGATGATGACGCTGACGATGATGCTGACGATGATGATGATGACGCTGACGACGACGCTGACAATGATGCTGACGATGACGCTGACGACGATGCTGACGATGATGATGATGACGCTGACGACGATGCTGACGATGATGATGACGACGCTGACAATGACGCTGAAGATGATGCGGACGATGATGATGACGCTGACGACGATGCTGACTGATGCTGACGATGATGATGACGCTGACGATGATGATGACGCTGACGATGATGATGACGCTGACGATGATGATGACGCTGACGACGATGCTGACGATGATGATGACGCTGACGACGATGCTGACGATGATGCTGACGACGATGATGACGCTGACGATGATGCTGACGATGATGATGATGACGCTGACGACTATGCTGACGATGCTATTGACGACGACGATATTTACGACGCCGACGATGATACTGATGATGACGACGACGATATTGACGACGCCGACGATGCACGCAGGCGACGGCGTCGGTGCCGGCGACACCGACGCCGTCGACTGCTGCGACGCCGGCACCGGTGCTGTCAAAACGCGTCGTCGTGCAAACTGGATGGACAGACACCGGGCCGTTTGAGCCGGGCGCCGGGCGCCGGGCTGAGTTAAAAAAAAAACTTTTGACGGTGACCGAGCCGCGCTCGAGGGTGCCCACTACAAATGGTCGTGGAGTTTGCCGCGTGGCTGTGCACGGGGGGGGGGGGGGGGGTGCCGACTCGCGGCAGCGTGACGGCACGTCGAGGCCGTGCCGGGGAGCGCGGGGGGCTGCTTGGACGCGGAGTTACAAACCTTGCCTGATGCCGGCACAAAAGGCGAAAGATGCCCGCCGTCTAGAGCCTTTGAAACAGACTGGTGGGGCAAGTGCTGTTTGCGAGCACCTATGAAGGGCCGGCACGGCACACGAGGTGGTGGGTGGCCAGCACAACACCCGGCCCCGTTTGTCTGCCCAGTGGCGATGTTTACACACCGCACCAGGTACGCATTTGAGGCTGAGTCGACCTCGGGGAGGCCCGGGACCGGGCTCATATTATCGTCATTGGTGCTGGCCTTGAGCGGGAATCAAACTCAGGTCGCCGGGTTCATGGTGCAGCGCGCTGACCACTACACCACCGCTCTCCCCATTACGCACACAGACACACCCAGACACGCACACGATAACCACCCATGGCACACCACCTATATTTAATGGTCTGAGGAATGTAAGGCTCAATCAATGGAGTGCATTTAGCTGCGCGAATCAATTCCTGGCTAAAGTTTTGGATTTTAATAGCACGCGTTGCTGACTTAACAGGACCTCGCCGAGACACGGTTACTGTTTCAAGGAGACACACGCGGAGTCGCCGCTGCTGTAGCAGCTTGTGCGTGCTCCTCTACAAGTAATGCGGCTGGAGCGAGTGGTCTATGTGTTGGTGATGGTGAATCTAGTGTGTGTGTGTGTCTGTGGGTGCACAGAGTTGGCTTCGGTGCACCCTGCTACGATCGTGCAACAACGTCCAGGCGCAAACGCTGTCTCAACCGCGGCCTGAAACCTCCCTTAGGTCGACTTGGCCTTAAATGATGTTGCTTGGTGCGGTTCGTGAACATCGGGACCGAGGAGGCAAAGTGCGGTCTCGCGTTCATGTCCGGCCACACCAGCTCTGCACCAGCGGCCTTAACCATTGCTCACTGGTACCAGCGGCTTGGCCCTGCAGTCTGAATATTTGTTTCTCTGTGCTGTTTTGTACGCAATTTAAACATTGCAGTCAATACGGCAGGGTGGCTAATATTTGTATGGAGTCTGATTGATGTTAATTGGCAGTTTTGGCGGTGAATATCCCAACGTGCTTGCAATGCCACTGGGAAGGGGGCGGCGCTAAGTGCCTACTTTTATCTGGGATTTATTTTTTCTTTCGGCAGCGATGTGGCGCGCTTCCCGGGAGATTTAAAGAGGGTCTCAGGAACCTTTGAGAACGACTTGCGCCGCCGATAGCCTCGCGAGCCTCTGCCGCTTACGTGCGATTTACGCGGAAATTTTTGGCAAAAAAAACATTATTGTTTTCTCTGTCGCAGATGATCGCTCTGCTCATTAATGCAGCAGCAGCAGCAACAACAGGAACGTTTGCTGAGAAAGGAGCAGAGAAACATTGAATTTTTGATTATAATCACCATTGGTGATTGCGTGATGTTGACTTAAAAAAAAAAGCTTAGGGAACATGGAATAAAAATATAATGTGATCAAATACGTTGCACTCAGTCTTGAGTAATTCATTTGCAATGGGTAGCTTAGTGTACCGGTTGTGATATGGGAAGATATGTTTGAACGTCGGGTGGCTAGAAAGTAGAAATTTGGCACCGTGAACAAAGTTTTTGCATCTGCCAGTCATCTCAGTCACTCAAGCCATGGCACCTGGGTCTGCCCTGTGACCTGCTGCCAGCAGCGAGCTATCGACACTTTACGTGGCCTCAAAGTGCACCTTACATCACACAAGCGGCATCGTGACGTCACCATCACTTAGTGGTGAACGGCGGTTTTTGTTGTCGGGGTTGGTTGAAGGGTAGGCAGGTGGGTGAGTAGGTCGGGAGGTAAGCGGGCAGGTAAGTGTGTATTTAGGGTAGGTTGATAGGGTAGGTAAGGGATGCTGCCACTGTGGCGTAAAGGTCAAGGCGGTAGATGTTAACTGCCTCTCCTTGTACGCAGGAGGTCGTGGGTTCGATCCTGACCGTAATGCCTGTATATTTGGATTTTGCACATTCTCACCACGGTTGCGTGGATTTTTCTTCGGGTTCTCCGGTTTTTCTCTCTATATTTAGAATCAACATCATGCGTTTAGAGTATTTGGCTGCTATACATTTCCACGTGGCAAGCCACTTTATTGAGCTATCATTTGTGGCCAGGTCGCTTCTAAAAAAGAGCAATATAGCTCAGTGGGCCTTACCTGGTGTAAAAATAAAATAAAAATAAATGTATAGTTAGTTTAGGTAAGCACACTGGACTTGCTATCCAGAGGTTGCTGGTTCGATTCCATTTCCTGGCGCAGAGTCAAAATATTGTCACAAGTTCCTTAAATCCCCCCCCCCCCCCACCACGGCTCTGTTCATCCACAAGTGCCAGTGTAAATGAGTTAAATCATGCCACACTTATAATGAAGCGAATGGGTAATTTATATACAGAAATGGTAACCGGTACAGGTATTCTCGAATTGTATGTATGTTGAACTTATTTTGCACGGTACAAAGCCAACCGTGCTAAGCGGATGTGCCGAGGGATCGACAACAAACTAAACACAAAAAAGTTCAAAAAATGTGTCTTTTTCAATCTAGATTTATACGTGCGTAGCTGCAGTAGCTGCAGTAGCTTAGTAATATCGGAAGGAAGAGCATTCCAGACGGCCGCAGAAGCGCATCTGAAAGCGCACGATGCGGTGACCACCTTTCTTTCAGTGGCCAGTCAAAAGCAGCAGCTGCGAGGAAAACCGGTGTTTGCGTGATGATGGTTTTATGTTCCTTGACGTGAATCGTGCACGTGTGTGTGTGTGAGGATGCACCTGCACGGTACGCGCTGGCTCATTACAGATATTTTTTGTTGTTATTGTTTAATATTCCAGCATCGCTATAACGACGGCCCACATCTCGGCAACGTTTCGTCCTTAAGCGCAAATTAAACATGCGGCAGATTTCTCAAGAGATGACGACGACGACGATGAAGAAAAGAACAAAATACATTTCTTCCCCCGAAACGATTTTCGTTTTTTTGCACTCACGGGGGAGAGGGTACGGGGGAATATCGTAGACATCCAGGGCCAAAGACACCGTGACCTTCTTTATCTCTTGAGAAACGTTGTGTTTGGGTAAAACCCAACAAAACAAAAAAGGTGGAAGATTCGCACCTACGGAACGTGACGTGGGGGGGTGGGGAGCAGGGAGCGGGGGGTGATGAGGTTTGTTTTTTTGATATGGAAAGCCGAGGTCTCTTGCGGAAACACAAAGTGTGTCTGCGGGTGCGGGTGTGCGATTGTTTTGTAATGCCGTTAGGGGCGGCTCGAATGCCATCGGGACGGCTTTGGCGACGCGAGAGGTAGCACTGGAATTCAGCCCTTTGGAAATTAAATCTCTAAGCACCGGCGCCGCTGTGCAAGGGGAGTTCGTGAAGTAACTCGTTACAAGGAACGCATTTGCTGTAATCCGATTACCAAGCAGGCAGGCACCGTGGTCCCCATCCATATCATCGCCACGGTTGTTAAGTCTGCAATGTGATGAACCGGTTAATTGGCTCGTACCGGTTAATTACCGTTAAGGTTAAATTTCGATTTTATTCAGTTTTATTTTTGTTATTTTATTATTTCCCTTCTACGTGACTTTACCGAAAGAACCAAGAAGATGTACCGTTATAGTTGCCTCTCACTTTCTGCGAAAAGGGTGTTGAGCGAGAATGAAAGTTTGAGATGAAGGTGACTTGGTTCGATGTCGGCAGCAGAATGCGCATCATCTGGATGCGCTATCACAGTAGCAACAACGTAACTAAGCGGACAATAAATACCCTTCACGTGTGCTCAGGATGAATTTTGAATCGTATCATTGTGCTGTCTCTGTCTTCAGGTTAAATCTCCATCGTGTTTGTGAACTTGACAGAATATTCTTGGGTTTTTTCGGTAAAGTCACGTAGGTAAAAAAAATAATTAAAATTAATAAAAGTAAAATCATTTTTTTTTTAAATTACCTACGTGACTTTATCCGAAAAAACCCAAGAATGTGAATCCTTGCAGTCACGAAAATTTCAAATCTAGAACTTGACAGAAGTGAGTGTAATAGCAATTAAGAAAATACATGAAGTTACTTGGAAAATAACAAACAGGGTTTTTTTTGATAAACACTCATGAAGTGATAAAACACTCATTATTTGACGACTGCAATTGCAGGGTGAGTCCCGTTCACCACTGAAGCGGCTCGCCTTTAATTCGAGAGGCGTAGTAGCGCCGTTGTTTTTAAAGGCATTGTTACGCAGAGCAGACAATCGTAGCGACACGACCGCAACTGTACAACAGCTGGCGCCAAACTGTGCCACACGCCCTCCCGCATGGCCTTGTGGGAGCCTCGGTACCGACGAAGTTATTTTACTTTAGTTTTTTGTTCATATATAGAGGACCGCAGAGCTGGGGCAACGGTTGGCACTAGTAGTAGGTTTTTACCCTTTTAACTGGTACAAAACTGACACCTTTATTCAAGGCATCATGTTTGCAATGACCACAACACAAGTAGTCAAAAAAGCAAACAAAAAGAAGCAACTCTGATAAGGATGATAATATGCACTGTCCTTGAAGTTGATTGGCCCACACCCGAGACGGCAGTGCATATTATCATCCTTATCAGAGTTGCTTCTTTTTGTTTGCTTTTTTGACTACTTGTGTTGTGGTCATTGCAAACATGATGCCTTGAATAAAGGTGTCAGTTTTGTACCAGTTAAAAGGGTAAAAACCTACTATTATATTTTGCCACTGGTAAAAGAGATCTCATATTGTGGTTGGCACTAGCTCACCGCGTGGCGGCTGACGTCCCTGGTTCCTCCTCGTGCCTTTGGAGCCGTCCTCTCTCTCTATGTAAGCGAAACGAAGGTTCTATTTCAGAAGCACAAGCGCTTTTCAGTGCACGGTTATGCATATATCCCATTTGTAATGTTTCTCCAGCAGGTGTGAGGATAGGCACTCTACTTGGGAAAGGGTTAATGTGAAATTAATTTAAAAAACGATAAACTAAACAATTTATTTTACTAGGTGAGGCCCACTGAGCGATGTAGTTCTTTTTCAAGAATCGACCTGGCTATCAAAAATTATTAACTCAACGAAGTGGCTTATCGCGTGGCACTTTATAGCAGCAAAATACTCTGAATACTCATGTTTTAAAATGTGGAGGGAAAAACCAGAGGACTCTGAGAAAAATCCACACGACCACGGGGAGAACATGCAAACTCTAAATATACAGGTTTCAGGGTCGGGATCGAACCCACGACCTCCTGCATACCATGCAAGGTCGTTAACATCTCGTCGCTGACTTTAAATTAAAATTTCAACACAGCCATTGTCAAATTTCCCTTTTTTTAAATCCTTTATATTAAGTTCGCTTGCTTGCATGCTTGCTTGCTTGCTTAGGACCGTGCAAATCTTTCGGTCGTTTTTTAACCCACTTCCCGTGATCCAATCGAGCTGACATGTTGCACACAGACTCGTTGTGCGAGACAATTAATGTTCGTGAAATTTTTTTTCAAAAATTTTACACTGTTTAGGGAAAACAAATTAAATATTTAATTACCAATTGTTTAATACTGCAGACAATCATCTGACCCATAGGTGGCAGCCATCTCAAACCAGAGGACGAGAGGACTCTAGCCGCCACGCATATAAAGGATTTAGTGAAAAACTTAGTTTTTACGGGTTATACTTATTTTATCCTTTATATTAAGTTCACTTGCTTGCTTGCTTAGGACCGTGCAAATCTTTCGGTCGTTTTTTAACCCACTTCCCATGATCCAATCGAGCTGACATTTTCCACACAGACTCGTTGTGCGTGACAATTAATGTTCGTTAAAAATGTTTTCCAAAATTTTAGACTTTTTAGGACAAAAATATTATATTTAATTACCAATTGCTTAATGCTGCCATGCAATCATCTGACCCATAGGTGGCAGCCATCTCAAGCCAGAGGACGAGAGGACTCTAGCCGCCACGCATATAAAGGATTTATAGTGAAAAACTTTGTTTTTACGGGTTATACTTGTTGCCTCCGACATCGGCTTCGGAATTCTGCGGGGAGGTTATTTTTAAACGTTATATTTTACTCTCACCTCGTGACATGTGCACACGCACGTCTGATTTTACACATACCACTGCTGTGCCAAAACGGCGAAAACATTAATCGCAACAACGTGAAATACTGTAATTATCATAAAATTATTGGTTGTGTATTAGTGCTTTTGTTGTTCATGCAAGCTGCGTTTCATAATCGTTGAGGAACCACGGACGAGCTGGAAGGCAGCAGCTAGATGCTGAGCCAGCGCCAACAATTGGGGGCGCCACGGTGGCTAGGAGATGTTAACTACCTCGCCTGGTATGCAGGAGGTCGTGGGTTCGATCCCGACCCTGATGCCTGCTGCTGTATATTTGGAGTTTGCATGTTCTCCCCGTGGAGAGATGAACAATCTGCACTGTGTATCTTATTTTATTGTAATTTATATCGTACCTCGACCAAGGTGCTTTACGGAGAATCAACAATGGTAACGTACGAACGCAGTGACGAGGTGAATGAAATAGATGAGAGGACGTAATGGGCGAGCCCGTGATGCCATGAATTAAACAAAAGCAGAATTGAAATGCGAGAGCAAGTGACGGCGAGTGGATTGGATGGATGGGGAAATGAGTGGGGGGGGTAGCCTTGGAGAGAGATTGTGAAAAAGGAAGAGAAACGGTCATAGCTACAAGGGAGAAGTTTAGAGAGGGTCGTGGCATGAGCTGGTGAGAGCAGCAAGTCGCCCCTTGTATGTACAGTGATGGAAAAAAGTATTTGATCCCCTGCTGATTTTGTACGTTTGCCCACTGACAAAGAAATGATCAGTCTATAATTTGAATGGTAGGTTTATTTGAACAGTGAGAGACAGAATAACAACATCAAAAATCCAGAAAAACGCACGTCAAAATTTTTATAAATTGATTTGCATTTTAATGAGGGAAATAAGTATTTGACCCCCTCTCAATCAGAAAGATTTCTGGCTCCCAGGTGTCTTTTATGCAGGTAACGAGCTGAGATTAGGAGCACACTCTTAAAGGGAGTGCTCCTAATCTCAGCTTGTTACCTGTATAAAAGACACCTGTTCACAGAAGCAATCAATCAAATCAGATTCCAAACACTTTTTTCCTGCACTGTATGTATGTTGAACATGGTTTGCACCATACATAGCCAACCGTGCCAATCGGAGGTGCATTTACTACGGGCCCCTTCTGACCGTGGCCACCCATGGACTGCCGCGTTGGCGCCGACACATTGGAGCAAGGGAACGTTCTGATTGTGCAGCCAGCGTGGCACGCCCCGCGTGTGTGTATCACGTGGCACGGCACGCGTGTGTGTATCACGTGGCACGGCACGCGTGTGTGTATCACGTGGCACGGCACGCGTGTGTGTATCACGTGGCACGGCACGCGCGTGTGTGTGTCACGTGGCACGGCCCGTGTGTTTGTCACGTGGCACGGCCCGCGTGTGTGTCACGTGGCACGGCACGCGTGTGTGTCACGTGGCACGGCCCACGCGTGTGTGTCACGTGGCACGGCCCGCGTGTGTGTGTCACGTGGCACGGCCCGCGTGTTTGTGTGCAGCGACTGTCTGCCCCCCAGGACCTACCGAGGTGCCAGGATGTCTACCATTTGCATACAGGCAAGCGAGCAGCAACAGAAGTAGTATTAATATAAATATGCAATGTGTGAAAACACTAGTTGGCTAGCCCGCAAAGTCTTCTGACATTCGTAAGATTTCGGGGGCTTTGCTCTAACCTCCAAGATTGTTTGCATGCTTTGAAGGAATCAACAGTGCTAATGTTTGCCCGTCTGTCAAAAAGAGTACACGGTGATCCGAATAGATCGATTGGCTCCCATTCATATGAATGTGCAATTGACACCACTGGCTGAGAGCTGTCAGCGGAGATGAGCCAACGCTCGCTTGGAGAGGAAGACTCCTTCCCTTAAATTTTTCCATAACAAAACGGAAAGAGACCTTCACTTATTAATGAGCTGAGATCCCATTGCTTCGACAAAAAAAACACATAGGCCATAACTGGTATTGGTCAAACATCTCAATTGTGGAAATTGACTGCACATATTCTTCATTGGGAATAACACAAAGCAACAACATCGCCCCCCGATGATTTAAAAAAAACGTGGTAGGAACCTCCCAGGAAAACAATAAAGAGTCTTGAGACTAGGCGAGAGGGCTCGCCCTGGGTAAACGAAGAGTGAATGTAATCGCAACAGAAGTTGCGCAAGCCGTCGAGTTCAGAGGTCGCCGAGTTCTGAGAGCGGTGCCGCTTGCCACGGTGTCACCGCGGCCACTCCTGCCGACACGTGACAACGCAATTAGTTGAATGGAAATAACAAAAAACAACTGCAGCACAGAAGGGGTAAGTGCAGAGTTGGAAAACCCCGTTTCACCAATTAATGCTGTGATAGCACGCGCGCATGTGCGTCATTCCGTGCATGCATTCAGGGTGGTGGGGAGCGGTAGTGTAGCTGTTAGCGCTACGCTGCGCTACGAACACGGCCGCCCGAGTTCGATTCCCGCTCACGGCCAACACCGGTGACGATTATCTGAACCGGTCCTGGGCCTTCCCTACGTCGACTCAGCCTCAAATTATGACCTGGTGCGGTGTGAAAACATCACCATTGAGGAGTCTAATGCTCTCTAAATGTGGAGGGAAATCCCGGAAGACCCGGAGAAAAATCTTTGCAACCACAAGGAGAATAAATATACAGGCATCAGTGTTGGGATCGAACCCACGAGCTCTTGTTACAGGCGAGGTAGTAAACATCTCGCCACCACAGCAAATGTATGTACGAGTGTATATTACCCTCGCTAGCAGTGCCTATCCCTACAGCCTTAGCAGGGCTCCGGGGGCGGGGTAGGGGGGGTGATTCATGTCTCAGTGTATTTGTTGAAGTGGTGATGTGTGTGTGCATGCGTTGCTAAGTGTGTGAGCTTGTCTGTGCCTCTGTTGTTTGGGCGAGTGTGTGAGTAGCTTGCACGATTGTGCCTCAATATCAGGCGGAATCCCCGCTCGACAAAAGGTCGTCTTATCAACTGTGCGTACACCTGCAAGATACTAAATCTCAGCGGGGAAAAATATATAAATATACATTGAGTGTTCAACACCGCGCTTCGAGAGAGAAGCGGCTGTTTTTACTCCAGTGAATCTCAACCCCTTTCTCGGCTTGTCGAATTTTTTTTTTCCTACAGAGTAGCGCCATCCCCTTTGCACGACCCAACACGCTTACTGAGAAAACAAACGTAACGAATGAAAAATGAACGTCAATATTTTCACCGGTCGTCCTGTTCGCGTGAGGTGTCCTGACTTGGCGAGTTGACTTGCGGGCGACATTAAAGCGAAATTAAACGGGCGACATCAAGCGTTCACGCTCGCTGGTGACTTTTGGAAACCCGCGTGGTTTACGATCAACGAGTTTAGGATACCACGTGGATTTACATTGTCATCGTAGTTATTTTATCCTGGCAGATTCGCGCGTGAGTATTCACCAATGACTCTCTCACGTACGATATCATTTCACACATTGATGAATCATCTCACGTACCCCCCCTGGGAGACTGCCAAGTTTCCCCCAGGGGTCTGCGTACCCCCGGCTGAGAACGGCTGCGTTCACTCTACGGCGAGAGTCTGCAAGCAAAATAACAAGTGGAGACATTTTTTTTTCCCCAAACCGCAAATAAAATGTTACATATTTCAAGTGCCGCAATGCAGCGTGAACGCGAGACGGTGGCGGTCCTTAATAAACAGCGTCAGGAAGCAACCATTAAAGGTCCGCGTGCGTCTCCGAAAGCCAGAGGTTTGCCAGAACCGCAGGTCGCTGTTTACAAGCCGCAGCAGGTACTTGTTTAAGTCTGAGTCGACCTAGGGAGGTGGGGGGGGGGCATCGGAGCCACTGATGTTGGCCGTGAGTGGGAACTGAACTCGGGCCGCCGGCTTCGTAGCTCGATGCGTTTGTTAACCACTGCGCCACCGCTCCCCCCACACAGCTACTGGATTACACTGGTCAACACACTTCTTCTGGCATAAGGTATTCCAACGGTTGTAAGGTAATTTTGAGGTGCTGATTAAAAATCTGGCATCAGTTTTTCTCTATCACATCAGGTTTTTGAGATATCAAATATTGCATTTTCAATTAAACTGCAGAAGAAAAATATTAAGTAAATGTGGATATCTACATAAAATTATATTATAAACACACTATCCTAAAAATACAGCGCAATATTTTAACACTAAAGCAGTCACTGACTCGCAACAACTTGCAATCATAAGTGACACAGTTAATTTCGGGTAAAATCAATGAAAATGGGGTATGCCGATAGCATCAAAATGAGATGTGATAGAGCAAATCTGAGATCAGATTTGGAATCAGCACCCTGAAATTAGTCTAAAACAGCTGCAAAAGTCCAGGCCAGAAAAAAATGTTTTTTTGTTGACCAGTGTTATAAGACGCAACCCCCAAACAGGGACAGGGGTAGTGCGTCTCATGAGACGGAGAAGGCTTTGTGTTGTATGTACTGCATGTGGAACTTCTACCGCACCGTACGTAGCCAACCGTGCTCGTCGCCGAAGGTGCAAATGCAGGGGTCGGCAACATGCGGCGACGGAGCGGCAGGTTTGCCGACACGTGAGTCTGTCGGCTCTCCGTGCTGGTTGTGTCGAGGCACTTTGGAGGTGCACGTTCCACTTCCTGGATTTCAATCTGGGTGTCAGCCGGCCGTGTCAACAAAAGCAAATTCGATGGCGCTCAGTTTGCGCTCACGAATGGTAGCTCGAAAAATATTCGGCAGTAGTATTTATTTCGTACCGCCACCACCCACACTGTCCCCTTAGTTAATGTTAACTAAGCGGTCCTCCCCCCGCGCCTCTAATTAGCACGGTTAGCGACGTACGGTGCGGAAGAAGTTCAAAATACGTAAAGTTATTTGTATTATTGGCTCTGAGCAGCGAGACACCGGATTCCGCGTGAGGAATCAAAGCCGTGAGCTTCACGCGCCAATCTCAGTGACCGGCAGAGTGCCACCGCCGCTGGTGAAAAGTGCCGGTGAAGTGGTGGAAACTCTCCCCGTGTCCTGCTTCGTTTGAGATTACGCCAACTGTTTGGGTTTGGGTTGTGATAGAAAGGGCCACCAGAGTCGAACTTTCAAACAGCGCCGCTGAAGGCCGCTTCCTGCGTTCGAGTAGATGGCGCACGCGGGAAGGATGCTCGGAATTTCAATTTCATTGCACGATTATGGGGTAAACGAGTTGAGAGCTCAAAATGTAACACGGCAAGGGGAAGCATTGCTGACCTAAATCCAGAGGGGGTTTGGTGGGTTGAGGCCCGTTTATGCAGGGTTGGAGAGGGAGGGGAAGCCGAAGAGTGGCAGTCACCGAGACGGGCATTGGAGTTGCACCGGGGGCAAGTCCTAAATGCAGACGGAAGGTTGGAATCAAATGATAGCTTGACGAGAAGTGGCTCACCGCTTGGGAATTTATAGCAGCCAAATACTCGAGAAAAGGCATATTGATTCCAAATGTGGAGGGAAAATAGACCGGAGGACCTGGAGAAAAATCCACAACCACAAGGAGAGAGAACATGCAAACTCCAAATAAACAGCAGGCATCAAGGTTGGGATCAAACCCACCTTCTGTATACCATGCGCGGTAGTTAACATCTCACCACCACGGCGCCGAAAAAAGTTAATCAGAATCGTGACAAATACTGGAGGAATCTGATGAGCTATAAAGCTCTTCACAGATGTCCAGTAGGGATGGGTCAAAACATTAACAACAAACAGTACAAAAACAGGACAGGAATGCAAAGTATAGAGAAAAGTAATACAATTTCCAAAAAATATATACAAATTAATCTAAACTTTTAATTTTATCACGTAAAGCCCACTGAGCTATGAGCTTGTTTTTTCAGAAGTGACCTGGCCGCAAATGATAGCTCAAATCATCTAAACGCATGATTCTAAGAGTGGTCCTCGAAGGTCCAAGTGTGGACTGTGTAATGAACAGTAACAGGATCTGGTGAAGGAATGGAAGCGGATGTGTGGGGCACAATCAACGGTGTTGGCTCGTGATGATCTTTTGATCCCGATGGGCCATAGTAGTCCGCACCCGCGGGACATCAAGAAGAGTCTTAAGCGATTTCCTGCTCAAAATGAAATGTTGAGGCATTGGTGCTCATCTCCTGTTCACACAGTCCTGAGTTGAGTTGGGGGAGAGGTCCACACTCGTATCGTTCAGGTTCACGAAACATGCGGCGCTCACGTGCACGAGAATGGATGGTTTTCGGGTTTTTATTTCATATTGATGCGGATTCCTTTCGAACAATATACCAACCTGTTACATTTGGGCCGACGTAGCAAAGCAAAACCACAAAGAGGATGGAGCAAATGAGAAATATGACAAACAAGATGGATAATATATTTTCTGGTGAGCGTGCAGGCCATAAGGATAGTCTCATTTGCAAGAGAAGCATGATAAAAAAAAATATCTAAAACTAAACAAAAAAATACATACACTTTTTATTTTACCAGTTAAGGCGCCTTGAGGTATGCAGCTCTTTGAAGAAGCGACCTGGCAATCACGAATGAAAGCTGAACGAAGTGGCTAATCTTGTGGACATGTATAGCAGCCAAATACTCTCAAACGAATGTTTACAAATGTGGAGGGGAAAAACCGGAGGATCTGGAGAAAAATTCACGCAACCACGGGGAGAACAGGCAAACTTCGAATATACAGCAGGCATCAGGGTCTCTATTCCTGAATGAAACGGTGACAATTAGAAAGCCTTCATGTTGGTGGTGGAGGGTAGTGGGGTGGGGTGGGATGACAAAGGTGAAACATGGACCATGCATCAAAACTTTTCTGCAGAAGTTTCTGCCGAGTGATTCATCCTCCTCCTCCTCGCGTTCGCCATCACAGTTCACATGCGAAAGTCAATTGACCGCTCGATCACCGCATGAACTCAACCTTTGTCAGTCAACCTAACCTCCACCGCCGTAAGGGGGCAAACCCTCCGCAATGTTGGCGGCTCTCCATTGGGCAGCAGCAGCAGCCGCTGTTGTCACATGTAGTCCAGCGGGGGGGGGGCGGGGGGGGCGTGCCCCCTACTACGTATCACCTGGTGGTGTTGAAGCGGCGTCCCAAATCGTCCACCAGCGGATGTACAAAGCGCGTGGTCCGTCCTGCGCCACGTCGCCTTTCCCAGGTTCCCGCAGGTGGTTGTCCCGTCCACCCTTAGGCCAGGGGGTGGCGGCCAGGGGGGGCGGCCGCGCGTAAATTTGGACGTCCCTTCGCAAAATCAGCGGCTGGGAGGAGCGCGGCCAGGTTTCACGCGGCTTCGGAGCAGCGCCGGGCGTTTAATTGGATCAATTGTGGTAAACGATGGGACGCAGGCGAGGTCCCAGGGAACCCGCACGACCCCGCGACCTCATCGGCAGCGCCTGATTTAAACGACCCGAGATTGGAAACTGAGCCCCGGCGCACGCACAGGCAGATCAGATAGCGCGCCGCGTTATTTTATTATTACTGCCCTTGTTATTACTGCCGCTAACGGTTATTGTTATTTTTTGTTGTTTATTTATTTTTTTGCTGGGGGAGCAGGGGGGGTGGTGTGCGGGCGATATGCAATCAACTCATGATTAATGGCATTGTTGGGGCTGCGCTGCTGCTCCGGGCTGTGACGGACGGACGGCGTGCGGAGGTGAAACGAGTGCACGCTCGGCTGTTGTACGTACGTGCAACTTCTTTCGCACCGCGTGGCGAGTTGGCCAAGCGTGCGCCAATCGGAGGTGCGCGCCTGGGAAGGCCGTGCGCTCGGCGCGGTTCAACCACGGCCACGAGTGGGACCGGGCCACTCCACCTCCGGCAGCAGCGGAGTCGTGGCTCACCCTTCTTTACGGCCTCGTGGTCGGCGACGATGAGCCCGTGTCTGTCACGGTGAGAAGCCCGGTTGCTTCGGCGCGCTCACGATGGCCGCGTCGGAGGCGCTCGGCAGAAAGCCACTCGGGTTCGTTTCCAGGTTGCAGTCGCCTGCAATGGCCACGGGTTGTCCGTGCGCGAGCAGGCTTCGTGGGGTCTCGGTGCCTTCAGCGTCGGTGGCACAGGCTCGTGCTCGCCACAAAATGAGCTACGGCACCTCGCTGATTTCGTCAAGGAACATAAACCACCATCGCGCGATCTCCGGTCGTTCACGCAGCAGCGGCGGCGGCTTCTGGCTGGCCATCGAACAAAGCTGCGGTCACCGCATCGCTCGGCGCTTTCAGATGCACTCCTGTGGCCGTCTGGAAAGCTTTCTTTCGATATTAGGAAGCCACTGGAGCTATGCACTTTTAAATTTTGGTTAAAAACTCATTTCTTTAGAACTGCCTTTTAATATTCTAGATTTGAAGCTTTCGTGACTGCAAGGATTCCTACTCTTTGGTTTTTTCGGTAAAGTCACGTAGGTAAAAAATCAAATAAAATGCCTTTTAATAATTTGTTTGCCGTCCCCCGCAGCTCCGATGAGCACGTTTGGCTATGTACAGTGCGAAAGAAGTTCAACAAACATGCAAAAATGTCTCCGTGTATCAAAGTGAAAATGTCTCAATGTCTGATCGCTGACCTGTGGAATGGCTTCGTTTGCGTTATTAAAATTCACTCTTACGCTCGCGATGCATGCATCGAATAGCGTATGACTAAAATTGTAGCATGACTGATAGCGTAGCCTGACTAAAATCCAACTCTCTCCTCCTGAAGCCATCTCGTCGTCGCGGCTAACGGACCTCGACGTTGGCATTTGGCTCCTGAACACATTGCTGCCGCCGTAATCATACGCAAGGATAGAATTATTATGATTGACTGCCTTCCTAGGCAGTGTGTCGGATGTCAAATGCACTGCACTGCTCATCTCCACATGCTTTTCATTCACCTCTTATCCCCAACATATGTGCTGCGTCCCCCCCCCCCCCCCATTCCTGTGCAGTGTGCACGTTGAACTTCTTTCGCACCTTCTTGGTTTTTTCGGTAAAGTCACGTAGAAGGAAAATAATAAAATAATAAAAATAAAACATAATAAAATAATTCTCCCGACGTTTCGGCCACAACGTCGTGAGAATTATTTTATCATGTTTTATTTTTATTATTTTATTATTTTCCTTCTACGTGACTTTACCGAAAGAACCAAGAAGATGAATCCCTGCAGTCACGAACGCTTTAAATCGAAATTCTTTCGCACCGTACGTATTCATCCGAGCTACGTATATGGTATGTGAGCACCGCGCTACGTACGGTGTGTTGACACACCACGCTACGTACGGTGTTGACACACCACGCTACGTACGGTGTTGACACACCGCGCTACGTACGGTGTTGACACACCGCGCTATGTACGCTGTGTTGACACACCACGCTACGTACGGTGTTGACACACCACGCTACGTACGGTGTTGACACACCGCGCTACGTACGGTGTTGACACACCGCGCTACGTACGGTGTTGACACACCGCCCTACGTACGGTGTTGACACACCGCGCTACGTACGGTGTTGACACACCACCCTACGTACGGTGTTGACACACCGCGCTACGTACGGTGTTGACACACCGCCCTACGTACGGTGTTGACACACCACCCTACGTACGGTGTTGACACACCGCGCTACGTACGGTGTTGACACACCGCGCTACGTACGGTGTTGACACACCGCCCTACGTACGGTGTTGACACACCGCCCTACGTACGGTGTTGACACACCACCCTACGTACGGTGTTGACACACCGCGCTACGTACGGTGTTGACACACCGCCCTACGTACGGTGTTGACACACCGCGCTACGTACGGTGTTGACACACCGCGCTACGTACGCTGTGTTGACACACCGCGCTACGTACGCTGTGTTGACACACCGCGCTACGTACGGTGTTGACACACCGCGCTACGTACGGTGTTGACACACCGCGCTACGTACGGTGTTGACACACCACCCTACGTACGGTGTTGACACACCGCGCTACGTACGGTGTTGACACACCACCCTACGTACGGTGTTGACACACCGCGCTACGTACGGTGTTGACACACCGCCCTACGTACGGTGTTGACACACCGCGCTACGTACGGTGTTGACACACCGCGCTACGTACGGTGTTGACACACCGCGCTACGTACGGTGTTGACACACCGCGCTACGTACGGTGTTGACACACCGCGCTACGTACGGTGTTGACACACCGCGCTACGTACGGTGTTGACACACCGCGCTACGTACGTGTTGATACACCGCGCTACGTACGCTGTGTTGACACACCGCGCTACGTACGGTGTTGACACACCGCCCTACGTACTGTGTTGACACACCGCGCTACGTACAGTGTTGACACACCACCCTACGTACGGTGTTGACACACCGCGCTACGTACGCTGTTGATACACCGCCCTACGTACGGTGTTGACACACCGCGCTACGTACGGTGTTGACACACCGCCCTACGTACGGTGTTGACACACCACCCTACGTACGGTGTTGACACACCACCCTACGTACGGTGTTGACACACCACCCTACGTACGGTGTTGACACACCACCCTACGTACGGTGTTGACACACCGCGCTACGTACGGTGTTGACACACCGCGCTACGTACGGTGTTGACACACCGCGCTACGTACGGTGTTGACACACCACCCTACGTACGGTGTTGACACACCACCCTACGTACGGTGTTGACACACCGCGCTACGTACGGTGTTGACACACCACCCTACGTACGGTGTTGACACACCACGCTACGTACGGTGTTGACACACCGCGCTACGTACGCTGTGTTGACACACCGCACTACATACGGTGTTGACACACCGCGCTACGTACGCTGTGTTGACACACCGCGCTACGTACGCTGTGTTGACACACCGCGCTACGTACGGTGTTGACACACCACCCTATGTACGGTGTTGACACACCACGCTACGTACGGTGTTGACACACTGCACTACGTACGGTGTTGACACACCGCGCTACGTACGGTGTTGACACACCACGCTACGTACGGTGTTGACACACTGCACTACGTACGGTGTTGACACACCACGCTACGTACGGTGTTGACACACCACGCTACGTACGGTGTTGACACACCACGCTACGTACGGTGTTGACACACCACGCTACGTACGGTGTTGACACACCGCGCTACGTACGGTGTTGACACACCACCCTACGTACGGTGTTGACACACCGCACTACGTACGGTGTTGACACACCGCGCTACGTACGGTGTTGACACACCGCCCTACGTACGGTGTTGACACACCGCGCTACGTACGGTGTTGACACACCGCGCTACGTACGCTGTGTCAGCTTGTCGTGATTGCGGCAACAGACAGAATGGAGGAGCGTTTAAAAACTATAAATTCAAATTGCCTTATGTCTCAATGCATTATATGCTAATGGATTTCTAAACGATGGTTTTATTGTCGGAGAGAATGTGTCATGCCAAACCACTGAGCCATGCCAATAAGTTCTCACCGTAGTTAATATTAATCACTTTCATCGATGGGGTTTTCGTTCCGGCGCTCTCTTTTGTTGCTTTTCTTAAGTCTCGTTATGTATTTTTTTTTTCAAAAAAATTATATTTCGTGGTACACAGTCGTGATAATTCTCATTTTCTGCCGGGGCGTTGAAGAGAGAAGTCTGTTGTCGGCTTGTCGCGAATTTGACAGCGCTTGTCTCCTGCTAAATGCAAGCCTTTGATGACATCACCGCCTCGACTGTGCACACCGGTTTCTTGTCAATTCGATGCCATTGCCACCGCTCTTCAGAGTTCCCGCCGTGAGAGCCGCCCGCCTCTTTGCTCCACCGTGAGGATCCCCTACCAGGTTTTTAACCCCCTCTTTACGAAAGCAGTGGAGGTCTCTCCCGCCCACGCCAGCGCCTATCTCGTTGTGCTATGGGAAGTTTTAGAGGACGTGTTTATCTACGTCAAAGGTGCAGCCCTGCAATTTTTTGCTAGCGGGAGTTCAAGAGGTGGGCCCTCTGGTGGCTACTTGGCCTACGTTTGACACGCGAGCCCGGCATCGTTGCGAGATGTTGGAGTTACTGTAACCAAACTTTGCCCCCTTACGTGTGACGTGGCCATCGACTGACGCAGGTTTTACCCACGTTTGCTGCCGGGCCTACGGATATAGAAATTGTCTTCCTCACACTGTTTCAACTGCCGCGACAGGAGGTTGGGATCGAATCCCCAACCTCAGGACTTGACAAGGCCATTGTGCCGACCGTTTCACCTCCGATTATCACGGTTGGTTGGCTGCGTGCGGTGCGAAAGAAGTTCAACGTAATTTTCTTGGTTCTTTTGGTGAAGTCGCGTAGATAGAAAATAAAAATTACTCGAATAAAATTCTAAATAAAATAATTTTATAATTTTTATTTTCTATCTACGTGACTTTTACCGAGAGAACCAAGGATATGAATTCCGGCAGTCACGAAAGTTTTGAGTCAAAGTTCAACATCCTTACGTTACATAAAGCAACAGCAGCAGCAGCAGCAGCATCATCCCTGACTGACTGCATTTATGGATGAGCGTAATTTTTACGAGCAAGCAGAGTGGTGATCATCTCAGTCAGTGGTCTGGCAAATTAATAGCTGTCATCCATAGGGCACGATCATTCACAGGAAGAATAATGTTGACTTCCTACAAAGTGTTGCCTATTTTATTGACCTCAGGGATGATGGTCTGCATCGAGGACTGACCATAATTTAAACTCATGTGAGTCATGAACTCTTATCTGTGCCACCGGACTGTACAATATGTTATAATAATAGAATCAATTATTTTTATATATACACTCACAAATGCCTATCAGTCTCAAGACTTCAAAAGGTCCTGCTTGGGATATTGGCCAATGCCTCTTTTGTATACAGCCTCCCCTTCATCTGTGTGGGTTAGGTTTGTGCAATTTCGTAAACAGTGTGTGGTTAACTCATTTCTACCCAAACGTTGCTATCAGCGGTGCGAATTCACTGCACATGTGGCTATCTGGTCGGATGTGGGACAACGTTGTGTACTGTGTACACTGTGTGTACTTTGTGTACTGTGTGTGTCTACTGTGTGCACACTGTGTGTACTTTATGAGTACTAAGTATATGTACTGTGTACGCTACTAGGCAGGCAATTGTCTCTCTTGCGGTTTCGCATTGTGCGCATTTCCCGCACACAGCGAGGGGAAACCACTACACGTGTGTGCATATATATAGGGCATTGAAAATGGGAGTTTCCCAGAGAAGACCCGTACAATTTACGGGGACACCACAGTGGTCAGGACGGTCACCCGCAGCCTGGTTAAATCACACACAGGTGGCTGCAAACCCAGATTTAATGATAATTGGTTGTTTACCCTTCTATCTGGCAACAAAACTGACACCTTTTTACAAGGAGTCATGTTTGCATCGACCGCAATACCTGCAGTCATAATACAAACAAAAGACATAACTCTGATAATATGCACTGTCCTTGAAGTTGATTGGTCAACACCCGAGACAGCTTTCCTTAGAGCCTAGTCTCACATGGCTCACATGCCTTTTGGCGTCATCTGGTCCAACCCATGTGAGACTAGGCTCTAAGGAAAGCTGTCTCGGGTGTGGACCAATCAACTTCAAGGACAGTGCACATTATCAGAGTTATGTTTTTGGTTCTTTCGGTTAAGTCACGTCTAAAGATAAAATAATAAATTAAAATAATAGCATATTACGACGTTTCGATTGCAACACAAGCAATCATCATCAGGCATAAAAGAAATAGCAACACAAATCTAACTAGAAAACTATAGACAGACATACAAGCAGACAGACATCACAAGATTATCAGAGTTATGTCTTTTGTTTGTATTATGACTGCAGGTATTGCGGTCTATGCAAACATGACTCCTTGTAAAAAGGTGTCAGTTTTGTTTCCAGATAGAAGGGTAAACATCCAATTATCATATTTTTACTGGCAAATGAGGTTCCCATAGTAACCCAGATTTTGAGTCCAGAATCTCAGCTGTGCTGGCTCGATGACTCCTCCAGTACCAGCCGTTACGAGACCCACACCGCCTCCCGCCACGTCCTGAACAGCGAAGCCACCTACGCTAAACAAATATATATATGTAATTTTGGCCATGCGCTTCCGGGGAAAAAAAGGTCACGTCGTGAAAATGAAAGAACGGGGAAACATTTTCCGCATTCGCATCCGTGTGTCGCCGCGGCACACGGGAGAAAAAAAAAACCACGGCGCCAAATCTTTCTAATCATCTCCACTCTGAGCTAACAGTGTGGAACTAATTAAATTAAAATGAATTTCCGAGGAGCCTAATTAGAACAAACTAATTGAAATCGATCAGTCCCACTTTGTTGTGGGGTGCTCTGGCAGACCGCCCCCCCCCCCCACTGCCGTCTCCGCCGAGATATTTTTTTGTTTTACTCGGGGGAAGGTGGGAGCGCCGTGGGCTTGCGTGGGCCGGGGTGGCCATTATGAACACACATTAATCCCCTTTCGCCGTTGCAAGATGACTGCAAGTTGCCCGGGCGCGGGGGTTGCCCCCCCCCCCCCCCGTTCACCGCTGCATCTCGGAACGCGCGAACGGCCCAGCGTTAATTTTATTTAGGAGATGCGTAGTAGTGCCGTTGTTTAAAAATACAAAAAGAAAGACGCTGTGCTCACCGCGGAGAACTGTAGCGACACGACCGCACCCTACGAAAGCTGGGGCCAAGCTGCGCCACACGCCCTCCCGCATGGCCTTGTGGGAGCCTTGCCACCTGAAGGCATATCAAAAAAGTGATTTTATTTTAGTTTTTATACTGATTCCGTTCCGATGACGTACGTGTATGTCATCAGACGTACACGCGCGTCACCGGTACAGAATCGGAAGGAAAAAATGACGACGTCCATGTACGTACATCATCGGAATGGGAAAGCGTTGATAATCATAACAATGTACATATTTCTCGAGGAGAGAGCCACATTGAGTCATACGACTCTTTTTCAGGAGGGGTCCTGCCGCTGCATTGGGTTTCCATTTTGAGATGTTTTCAACCAATTAACGTGGGAAGAAACCGGAGAACCCAGAGAAAAATCCACCCTCCATCCACCGTACAGATGGAAATAGATGGCGATCAGTCCGCTCATTGTGCCGCCTTCTCATGGCGAGCCAGGGTACGGGCACCTCCTCGACACCAATGGGAAGGGAGTTTCACCAACCCTCACCTATGCTGTGCTGCATTACAGGCCACGTGCATAGCCACCACCGCCCAGCAAACGCCGCGCTCATGCTTGCATGTGAAGCGTAGAGCGTGCGATGGTACATTACAGTGTATGCAAGCATATACATGCACCACCTCCGATTTGCATGGTTGGCTACGCATGGTCGGAAAGGAGTTTCACATACATACATATTGAGGATGTGTGCCTGATACATTTTTTTTCCATCGATTAAAAAGAAAATGAGGTGTATATAGAGAACATTTTGATGACCTGAATATTTTTTTTTCCCATTTAAGATTGATCTGAACGTGTGATATCTCACGAAGGGATATAATTTCCAGGGCATGAATAAAGTTTTTTTTGTTTCCCCCATCAAAAGTGCAGTCAAGTGGCGTCATGTTCATGACACGTGGCATCACTTTTACTTTCATCATTAAAATACAAGAATGCTTATTTTACGTTAAAATATATTTTTACTGGTAGAACTTTCGGTAACAACTTTAAAATCCTAATATGAATATGTTAAATAATTTAAATAAACCAAATGTTGTGCACGTACAAATATCGCGATTAACATCTGATACATTTAAAACATGACAATCTCCCAACTGGGACTACAAATCCAATATCTGTGAAAGTAAAATCAGAAACCTATCCCTCATGCAACTATAGGAGCCTTGACTTAAAGCTTTCGTGACTGCAGGAATTCATATTCTTTTGGTCTTTCGGTAAAGTCACTTATATAGGTTCAAAGAAAATAACAAAAAAATAACAAAAAACTACGACGTTTCGATCGCAACACAAGCCTTCATCCTGATGTTCTTTTCTTTGAACCTATCTACGTGACTTTACCGAAAGACCCAAGGAATATAACTATAGGAGCTTCAAAGTAATACAGAATAGTTTGTTGCTTGTGCGGAGACGCTTAAGTGGATAAAATATACACATTCTATTTTTTATGATCTTCAGCTACGGCTGAAACTGACTGCAGCTTTCTTCGAAATGCAGAGAAAACAGCGAGGCTCATGGGTAACAAACAAAAATAAATCAAACACAGCGAGGCTCATGGGTAGTGTTGGGGGGGGGAGTGAAGTGGCAGGGATGGTGGGGGGCACATGGCAGCTGCCCCCAAACAACTCTCTGCGCCACGTTCCGTGACCCCGAACGGGAGTTGGCTAATTGGATGCAGTGAAAGCTCATCCCTCATGCAACTGGATTTGCTTGAAAGTAATAGGCAGAGAGCACAATTATGGAGGGGGGGGGGCTATACGGTAACGTTATGCGATGCATAGTGGCCCAGTCGGCCACAAGGGGGCCCAGAATCAAACCAGATATCAACAATGTGAAGGGAAATGTTGGTAAAATGGGAAAAAAAATCCAAAATTTAACCGTAAATGGCACACACAAAAAAATGAACCCGTAAAAACTAAGTTTTTCACTATAAATCCTTTATATGCGTGGCATCGGTTTTATTTTATTATTCATTTCTGTTTTTCTTGAGTAAGAGTTTCATTTTTATCACATTGGTATTTTAAATTAAATATGAAAAAAAAATTCCGAAAAAGTGGAAAATTTTGGAAAAAAATTTCACGAAAATAAATTGTCACGCACAACGAGTCTGTGTGCAAAATGTCAGCTTGATTGGATCACGGGAAGTGGGTTAAATAACGACCGAAAGATTTGCACGGTCGTAAGCGCGCAAGCAAGCAAGCAAGTGAACTTAATATAAAGGGTTTAAAAAAGATTGTTACAAATGAACAAAAATTGATTTCCGAAAAATACAAAACGTGAAATGTCGTAGCGCTGCTGCAGGTGTTTGTTACAAAGCACCACGAGGCTCGCTTGCTAATCGACATTCACATGAAAGCCAAACGCATGATAACGTAATTGTGACTATTGCACCGTTCGTGTTTATTTATTAATACTGTCAGTGTGGGGACGTCTTCCTCTAAACCGAATACACGGTGTAACTAAAATAACATTATGTATCATTATAGCCGACTATCTGGTATTGTCAACGTATTAAAAACATTTCGTAGCTATTTCAGTAAAAGTGAGTGGCGAGAAAGGAGGGGTGGGGGGCACGGTTGTATATTGCATAGTCCCCCTGTTGAAATAGGCATTTGGTTAAGCCCGTAATGAGGGGATCACTCCGGGTGAGCGTGATTGTTTGAGATACAAATTTAAACCATCGTTGTTGTTTTCATTTGGGGAGGGGGGAGGAGGCAGGTCTCGTGGTGATGATGGTGGAGGTGCTGCACACGGATAAACTGGCGTTTAGGAAGCGCCACTGATGAAGGTTCCATCAAATGTTGCGAGACCGCCACTGCTGACTAGCTACGAGGTTACCAGCAGAATATTGAAAGCGCGTTCCTTTAGAACTTATTTTCTGTGTTGAGTTTGTTGTCCTTTTTCCGCGCCTCTGATTAGCACGGTTGGATGCGTCCGGGTGCGAAAGAAGTTCAACGTACATACATACAGAACGGCAAATAGGATTTTGATCTGTCTGTATGGGTTTTTCAGCGCTACAGCCACTATATGTTTGGGTTGTCTCTGGGTATTCCACTTTTTTCCCCTATGGGTGAACACTCAAAAATGAATCCGCGACCAAACAACCCGGGGTAGAAACCCCTCCTTGGTTGAGTCTTGAGACTCGGTAAGACTTTCTTCGACTCAACTTAATTCATCTTTTTTTTTGTAAATACGCGTGTTGACGTGATGCTTCCACGGGGCTATGTAAACCGGCAATCTTAACCTCTGATCTCACCTTTGGTACCGAACCGTGATGCCCTCATTACTCTCCTCGTGGTGAATAGACAATGGCAGTTTAGTGACTGATGAACGTGGATTTATCAATTCTCAGACGTCCAAAGAGTTCAATATTTTGCTACGAGAAGTGAAGCAGATAATTATGGATATAGCCGAGCCAGATAACCTATTGGGGGGAATTGATTAAAAATAAATAGATAATGATAAAATGTACAAATCCCCAAAGTGTGCTTTGGGAACTTGGTAATGCTCGTCAAACACTGAGTGGATTGCAAGCGACAAGGCATGGTTATTCCGTGCGTGGTCTGACAGTGTTTTTTAAGCAAGAGTTAGTTTTTTTTTGGCCTGTTTGTTTGCTTGCCGAAATGCCGCACTAGGAATGCTGGTGGTAACCGTTTCCGTCTCAGTTGCAAGCGCCGTCAGAGTGGCTATAAACACTCCGCCGGAGAGCCCCCCTTTGATTGCTGTAACCGCCTATTGATTTATCACCCCTTTTAAAAGTTAATCAGTGTTACTATTCGCATTAATTACCGCGAATTAAAATCACTCTGCGGCTTATCCGCTGCATATGCATGCCTGACACTGGCGTGCATTCGGCAAACATCCATCGGCACTGCCGTGCTGTAGAGCAGCCTCTCTTGCACTCCGTGCCAGGCATTACGGAATCCACTTCACACGGCTACCTCCGCAGATTGCTTCCATTTAAACGTGAAGACAAAGTTCACTGCGGTACCGTTATACGAATGCATCAAGAGGTACGGGGGGCACCCTCGTGAAGTATCTGTTCTTTGCGGCGTGTACAGCTTGGATTGGTGGACTCGCGGTCGGAAAGGAAGGGAGGGTGCGGGTTAGCGTCCCAAGTTAAATGGGGTCAGCTCGAGTTGGTGAGCGTTTTTTAAATCCTTTATATTAAGTTCACTTGCTTGCTTGCTTGCGCGCTTACGACCGTGCAAATCTTTCGGTCGTTTTTTAACCCACTTCCCGTGATCCAATCGAGCTGACATTTTGCACACAGACTCGTTGTGCGTGACAATTTATTTTCGTGAATTTTTTTTCTCCAAAATTTTACACTTTTTAGGAAAAAATAAATTATATTTAATTACCAATTGCTTAATGGTGGCAGGCAATCATCTGACCCATAGGTGTCAGCCATCTCAAGCCAGAGGACGAGAGGACTCTAGCCGCCACGCATATAAAGGATTTATAGTGAATGGCGATCCCATCCTTAGAAATGGGATCGTCATTCCCTGTGGGCTTGTGCGATCTCGGTGGTGGTCGGGCTGGGTGGAGCCGGGTGTCGGCGTTCGGGGTGAGAACGGACTGAAGATCCCTTCATTCTGCTGTCCGGGTACGGAACTGCATCCCTGAACGCATTGTTGGCGAGATCACCGATTCCGGTCTTGAGGCCTTCAAATGCCGAGCACGTGGACATCTCTTGACTTCACCGCACACCAGTGACGTGCGGTGAGGTCAATGGCTGGGGAGGCACTGGCTAGTGTCAGAGCCAGATTCACACACATCCAGTTACTGAGGGGTTGCGCAATCAGAGGGGAGGCTGAGCTCGTCACTGCCTCACCTCTCGTCCCTTCCTGTATTTGCAGCGGAGTTCCGCAAATTTGGCGATTTTGACTATAAAAATTATTGGAATCGTACAGAAATTACATTTTATAACACAGATCAGTGGAAAAATCTTAATATTTATTTTACTTGATTATTCTTTTTTTTTTACTTTTCGTAACAGCTATTTTCATTGGAGTATAACAGGTGGGGCTCTGCCTCCCCTGCCTCCCCTGACCGCACGTCCCTGTCGCACACCCTTGTAGGAGTGAGTCTTTGAGCTGTAGTGAACCAATGATTATTCTGATCAGATGTAATAATTTCTGATAATTGCACCCAAAAAGGGGGGGGGGTGTTTGTGGGGGCCATTGCCTGGGGCCTCTCTGCCAAAATCACCCATGAGACGTACGGCCGCAAAACCATGTCTGTACTGTTTAACACATAGTAGGCTTTCGCAACCAAAATCATCCATAATATAGGGGGTTTTTGTTGGGTTACATTGCGTAAATATAAATGCGTCGTTAAACCCTTCACCACCCAACATAACCAATTACTGCGATACGCAATCGGGGTGGAATCGGACCGTTTTCACACATCAGGCATGGAAGGGGGGGGGGGGCGTGCATTTTATTAGCGGCACTTTAGGCTACCTGGAAATGGCCTGAATCACCACTTCTGGCCGGCTAGGATTGGCAGTGCTTGGCTAAGCATAGGCCGAGTTGAAGCTTATCTACTTAGCTAGGCTAGATTCGCAGTATTCTCATTCTATTACAGGGATCTTTCCATGGCAGAGTTCCTATCGGAATCTCATTAAAATGAATAGAGTTTTTTTTTTTGCATGGGAATCACCCGTAGAAGAATTGCTATGCCGGCAGACGTCATCCAGGATATAATCGTAGCAATTGAATTTAATTCCTGCAGGAATTTCCTGAGTTTTAAAGTCAACTCAGCCTTTCTTTTCGCACCGTACGTAGCCAATCGTGCTAATCGGGGGTGTGGGAAAGAACAACAAACTAAACACAAAAAGGAATTCAAAAAAAAAAATAGTCTCCTTGGGTTGATTAAATGGGAAATATTGGTAATGCTGACCTGGTCAGGCTATGGATAGGCTGGCCATCACCATAGGAATGTAGAATTTCCACTTCTGGTGCAGGGCTAGCAGTGGAGATGAATGCCACCTCATAGCTTGTTTGAACGGGAAGACACTTTGACCTGACATGACACGCACATATAATCCACAATGGAATATGGGCCTGCATAACAATATCACGTCTATAGACCATATGCTGGGCAATGTCAGTTCACTGTCAAATTAATTCCTTTCTATATTAATTCCATAGATATGTAAATTTAAACCAAGTTAACTCTGCACTTCTATCAAAAATACTATCTAAATTTGCACCATCATATCTAATCATGTATTAAATTGTAAATGTGTTCAATATTAAATTCTATTTTTGTAAAACTTGATGCGGGTTATCTAAAAAAATGCGCTAAATACCTATAATTATTATATGTTTATAGCACTCACATCATGCAATTTGAAGAGTGTTGTATGAATGAATTGTTTATAGCTCAGTTGGTTAAATTAAACAGCAGGGCTGTGAGTCAAAGTCACCAGTTCAAACCCCACCCTGGATTTACTTACCTCTGTCATCATCACCATCGTCATCGTCATCAACATCATTGTCATCACCAAAACGATCAGTATAGGCATCCGCATCATCATCATGACCATCACCAATTGCCATAATTTCTCTGGGGTCGTTAAAATGAGCAACCTCTTGTGATGTTGCACCACTTGGTGCATGGGAAATTAAAACAGTGATGGTCCTAAAACGCACACACATATGCATAGTCTGTGCCCTCCAACGATAAGAATACGAAATTTCCATCTCTGGTTCAGGTCCACCAGTGGAGACGAGCAACTTTTGGAATCGAGCGAGCGAGCGAGCGCAGAGACGCCGTTGACCTCTTTGTCTTTGCGCCGAGCATTCGTTTGTGAACGACACAGAACCTTGCAACCCCTTTTCCCCATTCAATTGATATTCCGCACACGACACAAGCGGCAATCATCGCCCCCTACTGGCAGACTAGCGCCCGTTCGCAGGCCAGGTGCCCGCAGGGACGCGCTGCCACTAGGGTGGGGGGAGGAGGGGGGGGTGCCAACCTTCTGCACGCCGTGGGGGTGAGGTGCGCGGCGTTAAGCGCTCCTCAGCATCTTTTCTTAGGCCGGAGGAATCCGATGAGCTGTGAAGCCCTTTTGCTCACAGATGTTCCAGCAGTTTGAGACGTGACCCGGCGTACAGCGTCGGCCCTCTGTCCGCGGGCGGACCGTTCTCGTTGTGCCACGCAAAACGGCCCAGCTGCAGCTGAAATATAAAACACTCAAGCCTGCGTGTTTGCAACAGTAGGAGGGGGTTAATCCATGTCCTCAAAAAAAAAACACACACCCAGGTGTGACAAGATGCTTTGGGAGTTGCGGTATTGAAAAGAGAGATTCGGTTTAATATAGATTCATATATTTATTTTTATTATTATTTCACATCGCCATCATCCGGGAGTTGAGCATGAGAAAGCGCTTGTCTGGTAGGAGCTCTGGTGAGCTTTTAATTCTCTGGATCCCAGCGTAATTGTCCATACGAAAATATATCCCGGGGGGGCGGTTACTGAATATAGAATATATTTTTTCTTTCTTCAGGTTTTTTTGCGTCTGTGCTGTTGCTGCATGTCTGTCTAATCCGCCAGTATCTTGTTACAACAGCTGCCTCCTCTGGTGGTGCAGGACTCACGCGGTGAGACAGCAGCACGCGCGGCCACGTGAATGGTGTACCCTTTTTGACGGATGCATGCGCGTACGTCTGTCCGTGTGTGCGTACGCTATATATTATCGTCGTCGTCATCATCGTCGTTTTGCATTCTGTACCCATGCAGCGGAATGATCCCCTTTGAGAAGATGCTCCAGTGGCAAACGCCTCCTTCTCAGACTGAGCGTTTTGAATACAAATGTCGACCCGACAGCGAATCGACGTCTTGCGGCAGACCCCCCCCCCCCCCCCCTGAAAGAAAATCCGCGGGAGCGTCAGCGCCTGCTGATTTTAATCCGTCCGCTTAAGACAAACAACGCTTTGATTTTGGCGCACAGGAGGGAACTCAGGGAAGACATTTCACCAAGACCTCTTGCCGGTCCGCTCGCCACGAGTTCCAAATGCAAAGGCGCCAGACCCTTGCAACCCGAGGCGCGATTCGAAATGTCTCTTCCCGCTACGTCCCGTCGCCAAAGCCTCCTTTGGCCCACGACACCTCGGTCACCCAGCGGAGTGATGACGTACCCGGCTGCATTCATCGTCTCTCCGTCAAATAATTCACGCCACCGATTGAATAGTTTGTTATCGTTAATGTCAGAGGTTTCTCGGAGCCTGTTAGTGCGAGACAGTGATATAATGATCCGTCAGGTCTACGGTTTGAATTGCACTTTCAATGTTTTACATTTGGTGTTCCGTTAAGTCTTACGGGTTTCTTACTTTACCTTTCTTACTTTACACGTGTTCCTGCTTCGTTTTTCTCAAGTAGATTTTCTCGATCGACGCGACACGCTTTGCAACCCTCGTCAGTCCCTTCCGTAGTTACTGCGACGATCCTTGCAGCGAATCGGGGGCCTTCCTGCAACGGGCACGCCGCTGCCTCTAAGAGTTAAACAAAGCGTTAGGAGCGTGGGGCAGAGTGCCCCATATTTATTGGGCAGTCCCGTAGGCAACGATTGACCCATTCCACGTTCTTCTGGAGGTGGTCAGCTGGTCTCCCTTCGCGGTGTTGACGTCTCCCACAAAGTGGTCCCTCGTTTCATTGACCCAAACGGGGGGGGGGGGGGGGGTGGTGGCGGCCTCAGCCGACCTCTCTGCCTCGGGAGTGCCCCGACAGCCACTGATACCGCGCGCCGTCTCGCTGAATATCGCGACCCGTTTTCATCTCACAAAGTGGCCTGAAACCTGTTCCGTTGGAGGCGCGTTCCTTTACCCACTGACCCTGAAAGGAGTGGCATCGTGTTGCCGGTATCTTAGCTTGAAGGCCATTCTCGTGCTGCCGCGCTGTTGATGTTTGCAGGTTTAATGGGGCACATGACGCCGATGGCGAGTCGAGCCTGCGTTACTTCCACTGTACAATGCGGTGCTGTGACCATCTACGTAAGAACCAATTCGCCCACGGTGTATCTCTTTAAACAGCGTTTGAGCCCAGTAGATTTCTTTGCAAGTGTTGTTTGGGTTGGGGGGAGATGCACACAGGAATTGTAGTTGCGTGTAACACTCCTCGTTTAGGGAAAAAAAACTCCACAGGAGGCAGTACAACAAGCAGGTGGCTGACCTGCCTTCATCGAATTTGAGACTCTTCTCGTAAAACATTTGCCAATCCCCCGGCGCAGCTCCTTGCTTCCTGTTGTGTGAAAATTACATCTCGAAGCGCCATGCTCGTGGGAAAAATAATAATAATATATACTCGAAATCTATTTTTAAAGTCTTGTCTAGGAACGGTTTTGTGTAAAATTGTTGTGGTTTCATATACAAATGGCATTTCTTGGCTGTTCGGGCTTTAAATATTCCTGCGCCATTCTTCGTAATGGCGCATGAACCATCACGCAAACTCCGGTCGTCCTCGCAGCAGCAGCGGCGTTTGGCTGGAGCATCGAATGAAGGCGGTGGTCACCGCATCGCGTGGCGCTTTCAGATGCGCTTCTGCGGCCGTCTGCAACGCTCTTCCTTATGACATAAGGAAGCTGCTGGAGCTGTGCACTTGTAAATCTACTCGATGGAAAACTCGTTTCTTTACAACTGATTTTTATACTATGAGACCTCCTTTACCAGTGGCAAAATATAATAGTAGGTTTTTACCCTTTAAACTGGTACAAAACTGACACCTTTATACAAAGCATCATGTTTGCAATAAGCACAACACAAGCAGTCCAAATGCAAACAAAAATAAACAACTCTGATGATAATGATATGCACTGTCCTTGAAGTTGATTGGTCCACACCCGAGACAGCTTTCCTTAGAGCCTAGTCTCCATTGGTGTTGGACCAGATGACGCCAAAAGGCGTGTTTGCATTTTGACTGCTTGTGTTGTGGTTATTGCAAACATGATGCTTTGTATAAAGGTGTCAGTTTTGTACCAGTTTAAAGGGTAAAAACCTACTACTCAACTGCTTTTTGTGTTTAGTTTGTTGTACTTCCCCCAGATTAGCGCGGTTGGCTACGAACAATGCGAAAGAAGTTCAACGTACGCCTTGTTTTGTAATGTCACGAGCGCTGGGCGGGCGGGTGGGTGCGTGCGCGCAGGCGTGCGGGTATGCGGGATTGTTAGAGGGCCGAAACGGGCGCGACGCACTTGCTTTGCTTGAGACGTGAGAGCGCCGCAACCTTTGTCGACTACACGCAGCGCGGGAGCCGGCGGAGAGGTCGTGGGGCTAAGCTCCGTAAAGATTCGTTCCGTTTGACCGAACGCGTTCGAATCACCGTGCGCCTCTCGATACACGGCATCGATTAACGCGCAAGCAAGAGTCGGTTATTTACCGCCTGTGAAAAACGATTCGCCGATGCTCTGCCGATGCTACACCCGGGTTAATTGAGCTAACACAAGTGTACAGATGGAGCAGGGGAAAAAACAAGATGAGAAATGGAAAAAATGGGGATGATAAAATGAGACAAAAAATGTGAAATCGAATCATTTGCCCCCCACAATGCGACAATTAATTGAAGCGGGAGGAAGGGGGGCAGGTGGGGGTGGGGAGAGGACTGATTTGTTTCGTGACTACTGGCTACCTTCTAACCATCTTTAGCCATTCCCACTCGGTCCTGCGTCGCCAAAAATCCATCTCACTCCTGCACGTGAGCTTCATCTCGTCGGTCGCGTCGTCTCATCGGTGGTGTGTTCCTCTGATGTGTTCCCTCCTTTGCCTGCCATTCTGTAGCCAGTCTTGAAAGAGCGTGCCCTGCCGAATTCAAAGTAATGTGGAGAATGTTTGTTTTGTTCCCTGATGTGTTCATCAGCTTTTCTGTCTTTCCCCAGTGTAAATCCAAGCGTGCATCTGCCCACATGTTTTTTTTATTTCAACGTTGCAGCTTTTGGCTCCATTTTATTTACGTGTCCCTGTTTTTGATTCATGTGTCATTGCGGCTAATACACAGCGACTGTGTTTTATCTACGCATTACACTCAGGCACGTTGGAATTTTTGTCCATTATCAAATTCGGCTCTCTAAGAGCACTCCATCCTCTGCTCTCGCTCGCCTCTTAATTCAAATTCAGAATCCCATCCGCCTTCGGTAATTGCCCTCGACAATATTGTAATGCAAGCCCCCATTATTGTTATTAAATATTGAAACACATCTTTTTTTTTTTGCACGTGGGAGGGTTTTTTTTTTGACGTGCGGAGTCAGGACGTGTGGGCTAACAGTAGCAAGCGTCCAGGTTGGCGTAATCTTTTTCCCTTGCGGGAGTCACAGTTGATCCCGGTGGCTTGTGCCATAAAATAACTGAACATTTCCCTCCCGCCCCCCCAACCTCCGTTTTTTAAAAGTTGGTTACATTTTCGAGTGCACAATGTCCTCTGTGAGCCTGTCAGTTCATTTTGTTTTTAAAGAAGAATAAAAAATAAATCCGATAGAGCCTTGAAAATTTTATTTTATTTATTTCGTTTTGTTGTTGTTTGTTTGTTGTTGGCTCTAATGTTTGCCAAAGTTGGAGACTAATGGCGCGTGAGCCTCGCCGTGATTGTTGTGAAATAGGGGAGAGACGGCCCGTTGCCACCCTGCAGCTGCCCCGCACGTCAGAGTGAGCGAGCGAGCGAACGGCTGTCCCGGGATGGGCGCTCCGCCTGAACCGTCTGCCCCTTTGTTGGCTGTCTGGCCGTGTGTATCTGCACTGCGAGGCCGACAAAATAGATGTCTGTCTCCTCTCGAGACCTTTGGGCTCTACGCGCGCGTTTGCGTTGTCAGCCCTTTTGTAGACACTCCCTAACGGCTCTCTGCCTCTCTGCTCCACGAGGCGATGAGGAGTCTGCGCGCCGGGGGCCACGATCCGCGGAAAACTGGGGTTCGATTCCCCCGCCCTGGAAACGCATCGGTGACGAGTGGTATCTGAACCAGAGGTCGCAACCGGGTACCCGATACCCGTACCATACCCGATACCCGGCTACCCGTACCCGGCCGGGTACGGGTACCCATTTGCGACCCTGGTGCGGCCGGGTACGGGTACGGGTAGACTGTGAGTCACTGGTGAGTAACCGTTTGTCACTCATTTCCCAACGTCTTGTCTCTTCTCACAATTCAAGTTCCTAAAATCAACCCACCCACGCCTGCAACATGGCTTCATCTCAAAGGTCGCAATCAGGTACCCGATACCCTACCCGGCCAGGTACGGGTAGGGTACGGGTACCAGTTTGCGACCCTGGTGCGGCCGGGTACGGGTACGGGTAAGGAATCAAAACCCGTTTGCGACCTCTGATCTGAACCTAACCCGAGCCTCGTCTTCGGTCAGCTCAGTCTCAAATGAGTTGCCTGGTCATGAACGTGCCAGCGCTTGAAACGCAGAGAGGCTGAGTGGTGTTCGGCACCCACCATCAACTGGTGTCTGCCGCCGTGCCGATCTTAACCCTTTCCCGTTCCGATGACGTACTGATTCTGTATACACAAAGACAAAGGTTCCCCGTATAGCTTGAACAGACTGTAGTGGCAAGTGCTGTTAGCGTGCATCACCTATGAAAGCCGGCACGGCACACGAGCGAGTGGGTGGCCAGCGCCACGCCCGGCCGCCTTTGTCTCCCCAGTAGCGATGTTTACACACTGCACCAGGTACTCATTTGAGGCTGAGTCAACCTAGGGGAGGCCCAGAACCATTTGAGGAAATCGTCACTGGTGTTGGCCGTGAGCGGGAATTGTACTAGGGATGCTGGCATACACAGACATAACAAGCCACTGGCTCTCCCTCTCGCCATGTGCACTGTGTTGGAGCAAGTTTTGCTGACGAGTACCTCGTCTGAGGTTTGCACAGAACACAAACGAGGTAGGTGGTGGTATGACCGAGCGAAGGCTCACACCTTTGAGTAAATCCGCTGACCTGTAATTCATCGCCGAGAATCGAGCTCGGGTCACTGGCGTTTTCGCCCCCCAATGTAGGCACGATGCCAAGACAAAGATCCCCCGTGTAGCCTTCAACAGACTATAGGGAAAAGTGCTCTCGGCGAGCACTTATGAAGCCCGGCATGGCGCACGAAGAGATGGGTGGCCAAAACCACACGTGGCCGCATTTGTCTCCCTGTACTGATGTTTACATACCATGCCAGGTACTAATTGTAAGCTGAGTCAACTTAGAGGAGGCCCAGGACCGGTTCATGAATTTGCCACTGCTATTGATTGTGAGCGGTAATCAAACTCGGGTGGCCAAGTTTGTAGCGCTGTGCGCTAAACCACTGCACTACTGCTTCCCCCCCCCCACCACCTCAGACTCATGCAGTCGCTTAGCTAGAATATGAACAATTAAATGTTTTGTCATCGGCTTGTGCCGTGCGACGTCGCTTGAGTTACAAGGCTCCCTTCTCTCTTCCTATTTTGTGGGGTTTGCATCGTCTGCCCACCTGCCCTCCGCTGCGTGCACGACGCTCGCAACGCTTGCAACTTGTGCAACGCTCGCAACGTGCACAATGTCCGTGCGATTTTAAGGAGCCACTTATTGAGATTGCCCTCGGTTGCCGGTGACAGGAAATTCAGGAACTCAACTAATGCAACGCTCGCAACGCTCGCAATGCGCGCAACGCTCGCAATGCGAACAACGCTCGCAACGCACCCATCGCCCGTGCGATATTAAGGTGCCACTTATTGAGATGGCCCTTGGTTGACGGTTGCAGGAAACTCAGGAACTCAATGTATGCAACGCTCGCCACGCACGCAACTCTCGCAACACACTCATCGCCCGTGCGATTTTAAGGTGCCACTTATTGAGATGGCCCTTGGTTGACGGTGGCAGGAAACTCAGGAACGTATATTGCGGTGTGAAACGCTATTAATTGCGGGTGATCTCCAGACCGCCGGTGTCCATCACGTGTCATTGAAGCTAATTGGCCAGAAACGATCGTCTTGAACTCGCCGCTTTATTTATATTTAATCCTGCGGCTCTCACTCACTTCACACTCGCGCAACGGTGCAATATGCATTGTGTGTGTGTGTGTGCGTGAGTTTTTTTACGTGTCAAATTCTTTCGTAGGGAGATGCCAGAAGCGTTTGCCATGTAGATGACTGCGTGCAGTGGCTGGGTACTCGCGGATGCGTCACTTTTTTTAACCTGGCTCTCTGAGCCTCGCCACTTAACTCTGTTAAGTCTTGAGCTTGTATGCTTGTACGTATGTACCGTATGTTGAACTTCTTTCGCACCGTTCGTAGCCAACCGTGCTATATAATCGGAGGCGATGGGGGGAATGACAACAAACTAAACACAAAAAAAGTTCCAAATAAATGAGTTTTCAATCTAGTAGATGTAAAAGTGCACAGCTCCGGGTGGCTTCCTTATATCGGAAGGAAGAGAGCGCTCCAGACGGCAGCAGAAGCGCATCCGAAAGCGCCACGCGATGCGGTGATCACCGTCACCGTTCGATGGCCAGCAGCCATAAGTTGTTGCGAGGATGACCGGGGGCTTAATCACAGTGCGGCTCAGGCTTGCCTCTGGCTCAAGTGAGCTGTGACTCAAAGCCACGCAATTATACATGAGCCAGCTCTGAGCATGGTCCCTACCAGGCTCAGGATTTCCATGAGCTGAGCCTGAGCCGAGCCACCGCTGAGCCACTCATTCATGCGACTCTGTGGAGGCAACCGAGTGGTTCGAGCCGGAGCTGTTTTTTTTGTCTTTAGGTTGCCGTCCTACCTCCGCACCTCCAATGAGCGCGGTTGGCTGTGTACGGTGCGAAAGAAGTTCAACATACACACGTAGCTCGGATAATGCCAGCTATGGCTGCAGAGTTTGGTAGTACATGTTGTTTATGTCGTTTATTGTGAAAATTCGGTCACAGGTCCTATGACCACTGTTTCATTGCTTTTATGTCTTTATTTTGGTGATTTTCGAAACGTTTTTTGGTGTGGCCATGTTTGTTTGTAGTACAAATTTAGACTGATGGCCTTAATCTAAGTTGTCTTGTGGTTGTTGTTGTTTGACTTGCATCCCACTGGGATATTTGCACAGGGTTGGTGTACGGTGATTTTTTCTGCAATATTTTGCTGTCTTTTCTTGGATTTTCTGTTTGCACATAGTAACTTTAAGATGTTTTCTTGTTCATGTTTTTCTTTTTTGTTTGTTGCACCCGATTCAAGAGCAGAATGGCTCACAGGGCTATACCTAATAAATTAACTTTGAAACTTTGAACTAGACGTGCTTTGCTGTGGCAACTTTGGGCTTTCGGGCTTTAAAAACGCACTCGGAATCCTGACGGTGCCTCGGTGTGTTGTGAATCAGAGGGTCCAATGATTGCAATCACTTTGATAATTGCAGGGTGTAAGCTTCATGCCAGTTTTAGCTTTTCAGTTTTCAGGTTAGGGATTGGGCCAAGTTCTTGACTTTTGAGAATTTACGGGGGGCCGGACTTTCATCTGGAAGCTTGGGTCGTTAAGTGCCCTGAGATGTCTTGACGCTGAACGGCACTGAATCGGTGTGTAATTCTGCTGTTGTTGACTGGCACTCTCACACCATGACGCCCCCCCCTCCACCTCTGGCTAAATAGGTGTGGGGTGGGGGTCATCGGGGTGCCATTGTGGCGAGATATTAACTACCTCGGTGAGGTTGTGGGTTTCATTCCGACCCTGACACCTGTATATTTGGACGTTTGCGTGTTTCTCTTTCCGTGGCCGGGTGGATTTTTTTCCGGGTCCTCCAGTTTTTCCCTCCACGTTTAGAATGAAAGTCACGCGTCTGGAGTATTTATCTGCTATTAATTTCCACGTGACAAGCCACTTCGTTGTGGCCAGGTCGCTTCTGTGGGAGATCTACATAGCTCAGTGGGCCTTACCTGGTAAAATAAATCAAATGTAACCGTTGTTTACTCAGAAATGCTCTGAGTATCAATATAGTTTAGTGTTATGTATTCAAACTTTGCTTCAGCTCGTACCGTTTTATTGCTTCCAAGGCCACGCGCGGATACAATTATGACACAAAAAATAAACGAAAATGTAATTTCTTTATCCGACAATGCCTTGCCAAAGTCACAATTCCGCACTAAGTTGTGACATTTGCCCAGTATCTTTCTGAGCATGTTTGCACGTGGAAGGAAACTGAAGGAGCCAGACAAAAAGGAACACCGCTCAAACGCCTGCACGCATAGGTCGCTAACATGGCCCATTCCCCTGTACCACCTTGCGACATGCGTTTTGTTGGCCCGATGGGTGTCATGTTTCATGCACGTGATCTTTCCTCTTGAAAGCTCTTGACGTTAATCGTTTGTGGGAGGTGCATGCATCTGCGTGCAATAAGCAGTCCACCCTCCTTAGCCTCCTTCTGTTCCTCTCTTAAAGCCTCACCTCTCCGCTGTGTCCCATTTTCTTCTTATTCCCTCCCCTCGCCCCTCCACTCCTTCCCGTCCCTCCCCTACCCTTTCATGATCCCCTAAGTCCTCCCTCTATCGCTGTCGCTCATCCCTCAATGCTTTGTAGCACGCCCCTGTCAACTGCGTCATCCCATTCTGTGCCACCGGTTGTGTAAGCTGTGTCATAGAGCGCCTAGAGTGGGGAGGCGCTCTTTACAGATGAAATGAGCAAGCAACGGGATTTCAAAGCTTGGGCCGCCTTCGCCACGGGTTTTTACTGGCGAGTGCACGGACCTTGAGGCCGCTCGGCTCCCGTTTCTGCGTCGAAGTTATGTAACGGTTAATCCACGCGGAGAATGCGCCGTCCAGAATCTTTTTCCCCTCTAACATTTGTTTACAAACGTGGCAAATCCCAGACTGGTTACAACTCCCCCCCTCCCTCCCCGCCCGCCCTAGTTTCATCGGCAGTGTGTGGCCTATTGATACAATGCTACCGGGTGAGCTGATGATGTGGGCCAGTGACAATCCACCATCCCGGCGATTGTGGATGTGTTTCTGTGGGTCAGAGATTTAAACGAGGGCACGGATAATCATTATCTCGTAACGACAGCATGATTGTTTTTTATATTCGACATGTGACGCTCGTTTTCTCTCGCGCCAATCCAATATATGCGTATGCTATGAAGACGTGTCATTGCACAGGAATGTCACCTATTACGTTCGTTTTTCTCTTGAGCAACACACGCGGTGTTACACAATGAATGCGTGGCGTTTCCTGCGTACGGCATGCGCGCTTTGCACATCGGCGTACGCGCGTGTGCACGCTTACTTCCCAGCCGCCTGATGTTTTGCCAAGTGAGACATGATCGAGATTCGTATCTTTCTCTCTCTCTCTGAAGGGTGCCCTGTCCGCAGGAACGCTGCACGCTGAGCCGTATCGCGGCTCGGGTCGCAGCATACGGCTCGATAACGAGCGCGACGGACAAAATTACTCCGTGTGACGAACTGCTCGAGTGTGTGTGTAGTTGGCACTGCTGTGTTGTCGACAACGCGCAGCGCTGCGCTTTCCCGTTCACCGGGCCATCCGCGCAAACTTTGCTGTCGGATCAAGCGTCGTGCCGGCGAACGGAGGTGCATGTATTGGTGACCCCACGCGGGTCTGTGGGTACGTGGGTGAGCGGTGGTCTCGATGACAATATAGCGCGTGTGCACGGGTACGTTAACCATGAGACCGCGCGCAGTCTCTCTAGCTCTTTTTCTGAAGCGACCTGGCCACAAATGTTAGCTCAACGAAGTGGCTTTTCACGTGGAAATGTATAGCAGCCAAATACTCTAAACGCGTGTTTCTAAGGGAAAAACCGGCAGACCCAAAGAAATATCTACGCGGCCACGGGGAGATAGACATGTTAACTCCAAATATACAGGCGTCGGGGTCGGGATCGAACCCACAACCTCCTGTATAACAGGCGAGGTAATTAACATCTTGCCACCGTGATATTATAATACTTATAATAACAACAAGCAGTCAACAATAATTCGCAGCAAACACTAATTCTGCACAACTTTGTAATGTCCGAAAACCATCCAAATATTTATCCGTAAACATATCTGGATGCAACATTTGTAGCCTGGAAAAATTGCATCTTCATCAACCATCATTCAACCGTCCAAGGCGCTCCTTTCTCCAAGTAAAAAAAAATCGTTTTGTCCCGATGGCAAACGTCGATGCGAGCGCAGCTTGTTTCCGTGTCGGGTCACCCACACCGTGGAAGGTCCCCGGCAGCTAATTCGCTTGAGTCGTGACGTCTGTGATAAAGTGCCCAGTAGCTCAACGGATTTCTCCACGATAAGTAAAGATTCTGAAACGAAGGCGGCGTGTTCTCGTGCGACCGTGGGTCCCTGGGAGACCGCGGCGATCGTTTGTGAGACATGTAAAACGTGGAGACGGGTCCCGCGTCATCAGCATTTTCCAAAGAATATTTTTTTCATGACTAATTAATACACGTTTTAGAAGGAGATGGCAATCCCGTTCTTTCGTGTTTTATAAGTCCCAGTAATTTAATTACTTACCAGACTACTCGATTAGACTGGTACCAGCGGTGTCAAGATCGGCCTCTATGGAGGAGGCTCGTGAAGGATGCTACTCGGCAGTTGGAGGCAGTCGCCCTCCAACAACAACAACTGAGGGCAGAGGAGCGACGCTCACAACAACGAGCAGAGCGCCGGGCGGCTAAAATTCAGCAAGTTGGCACAGTAGGGGGTACAGCTGGTGTGCATCTACCGGTCATCTCAGTCAGCAGACCCATGGCACCTGCTTCTGTCCCGTGACCTCCTGTAAGTGAGCCTTCGACTCTTCACGTGGCCTCAGTGCACCTGGCCTGGCACAGGCGCCTTGGTGACATCACCGCCACTTAGTGACGAAAGGCTGGTGTTGGTATTCCAACACATCTGGTCACGGATGAAAGAGTGGACCCAATGCCCTCTGGAGTTCGCTGGAGTGGAATGCCCCTTTCGGCCCGCAGTGGCGCAAGCATTTGCAGGGCTGCGCCTTTGCCCTCGTCGCGAGACAGCTTTTGTGTGCTGTGATTTGGCCTTTGCGGTGAGATCCATTTACATTGCCTGCCACTGGTCCCTTGCGATTCATCCAGGTTTGCTGACGTGCTCGTTTTCCCGAATTTAATTTTTTTTTATCAAACGTTGTTTAGCACGTGAAGGTGATTAAAAATGTTAATCAGTTCAGCAACGGTGACGGCCGTCCGATTGGGGCAATGAAAACGGAGCCCAAATTGTTTCTTTGTTAAACGCCAATTTTGCTGAGCCCCGGCTAAACAGGGCCAAAAACGCCAAGTTGCCAGTAACAAACAGCACAATGTAAGGTGTAAACAGATCATGAGTGGACAGGTTTCTGGGATTCAGCACGGTTACGAAAGACGATGGCAGGAACATTCCAAAGTGGAAGCAGTGCGTGGAATAAAGCAGAAATGGATGTAATTGTGACCTGCAGTGTGGTGAGTGGGTGAGCGAATGGGTTGGGTGAGTGTAGAGGAGGCTCTTGAAGGACGTTGCTACTGGGCAGTTGGAGGCAGTCGCCCTCCAGCAACAACGGAGGGAAGAGGATCGACGCTCAAAACAATGAGCTGAGCGCCGGGTGGCTAAAATTTAACAAGTTGGCACAGTAGGGGGTACAGCTGGTGTGCATCTACCGGTCATCTCACTCAGCAGACCAATGGCACCTGCTGGGTCAATCCCGTGACCTCCTGTCAGTGAGCCTTCGACACTTCACGTGGCCTCAAAGTGCACCCAGCCTGGCACAGGCGACGTGGTGACATCACCGTCACTTAGTGGAGAATGGCGGGTGTTTGTATTGGGTGAGGGTGTGATTGGGCGAGTATATTGTTGTAAACTGCAGTGTGGTGAGTGGGTGTGTTGTTGTCATCTGCAGTGTGTGGAGTGAGTGTGATTGGGTGGGTAAGTATGTGAGTGAGCGAGTAAGTGGGCGAGTTCGTGATTGGGTGAGTGGGCAAGGTGAGTGCGTTTATATTGGGTGAGTGTGTGTAAGGTGAGTGTGTATGAGTCGGTGGGCGAGTGCGTGAGTGGGTGAGGTGAGTGCGTGATTGGGTGAGTGGGTGAGGTGAGGTGAGTGCGTGATTGGGCAAGATGAGTGGGTGAGGTGAGGTGAGAGATGAGTGGGTGAGGTGAGTGGGTTAGGTGTGATTGTGTGAGTGAGTGGGCGAGTGCGTGATTCGGTGAGTGGGTGAGGTGAGTGTCTGATTGGATGGGTGAGTGAGTGGGTGTGTTTTTGTAACCTGCAGTGTGGCGAGTGAATGCGTGTGTTATTGTGACCTGCAGTGTGATGAGTGAAATTCACGGGAACAGCAACCACGGCAGTAGTAGCAGCGATAGAAGAGAGATAAGAAGGCGTCATCTGACCGGCGCTGGCGAGCGAGTGAATGGAGTGAATCAGGGCTGGATCATCAATCAAACCTGCCCGCTTTGCGTTGAACAATAAGTGAAGCAATTTCCTCATCGTCACAGAGGCTATTCTCTGCAACCCTGCCTCTCCCTCCCTCGCCCACACAGTGGCAGCTTTCGGGGAGTTTAAACTCCCCGTGTCGTTCTCATTGTGCGTGCTCCATCCTTTGTGCGCGAGGCAGGGAGGGAACACACGCGGGGCGCAGATTCCGATCGCGTGTTTGTGGATAGGAATGCCCTCCTCCTCCTCCTCTTCCCCGCACCTCCATTACGAAATGACGGGCGAGGCACGTTCACTTAACCTCTCTCTCTGTCGCCCTATTTATTGGCATAGACGCGCCAGTTGTTCCTTTTAAGGGTCGCTTACGAGTAAAGATACGAAACAAGCCTGACCCCCCCCCCCCCCACATCAGGTTAACTCTGCCCGTGAAACGAGTCAAGCGGGCGCGGGTTCGTGGCGTGGGGCAGAGGTCGCAAACGGGTTTTGATTCCTTACCCGTTACCCGTACCCGGCCGCACCAGGGTCGCAAATGGGTACCCGTACCCGGCCAGGTACGGGTACCCGTACCCTACCCGTACCCTACCCGAAATGAGTGACAAACGGTTACTCACCAGTGACTCACGGCCTACCCGTACCCGTACCCGGCCGCACCAGGGTCGCAAACGGGTAGCCGGGTATCGGGTAGGGTACGGGTATCGGGGTACCCGGTTGCGACCTCTGGCGTGCGGTTACTGACTGAATGAATTCACGAGCAACTGAGAGGCGAAGGTGCGCTGGCACGGTTCAGTGTTGCCCCCCCCCCCCCCCCCCCGTTTTGCGTGCAAGCGATGCCCTCCAAAGGCGCACTCGCTCACGGCAAACGTGAACAAGACGCGTGCTTGGTTAGCTGGCTGTACGACCTTTTACGACAGTTCTTCTAATTTAGCACGGGTTTTGATCTGTAAATGCCCGTGCTTAGGATTTCCCCTTATCTCATGAATACATAACGGAGGCCCCGTGTCAACAGCTATTCACAAATTGCACTGAGCGATCTGCGTAGCACCTTGCAAAGCCCACGAGTGTGAGACTGCTGTGTAAAGTGTGGGAGGCAAGAGAGTGGCTGGGTTGTCTTGGCGAGGCCAAGGTGACACTCGTATGCAGGGAAGGGCCAGTGAGCCGGCACTGCTACGACCCTGGGTTCAAGTTCAAGTTCATTTATTAGGTATAGCCCTGTGAACCATTCGGCACTTGAATCGGGTGCAACCGCAACAAACAAAAAACAAAAACATGAACAAAAAAACATCTTAAAGTGAATATGTGACTAAGTGCAAACAGAAAATCCAAGAAAAGACAGCTAAATATTGCAGGAAAAAACACCGTACACCAACGCTGTGTGCAAAAATCCCAGTGGGATGCAAGTCAAACAACCAACAACAACCACAAGACAACTTAGATTAGGGCCATCAGTCTAACTCTGTACTACAACAAACAAACATGGCTAAACCAATACACTTTTCGAAATCACCAAGGTTCAAACCCAGGTTTGAGACACTTGGGCTTAAACCACGGTTGTGATGGGTAGTGAGCGGTGGCGAGATGTTAACTACCTCACCTGGTACGCAGGCGGTCGTGATTTTGATCCCGACCCTGACGCGCCTGCTGTGTATTTGGAGTTTGCATGTGTCTGTCCCCGCGGTCACTGGATTTTTTTCCGGGTCCTCCGGTTTTCCACATTTGGAATCGACATCACGCGTGAAGAGTATTTGGCTGTTCTACATTTCCAGTGTGGCCAGGTTCGCTTCTGAAAACGAGCTATATAACGCAATGGGCCTTCACTGGTGTAAAAAGAAAAATCGGTCGCTGAAAAACAATCCTGAAATATACGTAGTTTGCCCAATGGACACCAAGGAAAATGTGTGCTAGAAACTGTGCAAGATAGACCATTAAAGGACATGATTAACCCTTGGTGTCATGTGTTGGCAATTCCATCACTGCAGTTTGCTCCCTTTTTAAATCCTTTATATTAAGTTCACTTGCTTGCGTGCTTGCTTGCTTGCTTATGACCGTGCAAATCTTTCGGTCGTTTTTTAACCCACTTCCCGTGATCCAATCGAGCTGACATTTTGCACACAGACTCGTTGTTGCGTGACAATTTACTTTCGTGAATTTTTTTTTCCATAACTTTACACTTTTTAGGAAAATTTTGTTTTATATTTAATTACCAATTGCTTAATGGTGGCAGGCAATCATCTGACCCATAGGTGGCAGCCATCTCAAGCCAGAGGACGAGAGGACTCTAGCCGCCACACATATAAAGGATTTATAGTGAAAAACTTTGTTTTTACGGGTTAATTTTTTTCAGGTTGATTTGCATGTGCCGAGTCCAGAATTACGAGAGGAAATATATTACACTGGAAAACATATTACACGGGACGAAATAGCAGGTACTTATCTCAACAACAACAACAAAAATGTACACGCTGTTGTGCTGCTTGCTGAGTCTATATCAGTTACAGCCTTGGTGCGTCTCCATGTGGACGAGCATGCAAATTAATTTCTCAGTGTTGTTGAACCTCACGACAAATTGGGCAAAAAAAAAACCAGGTCGACCTCCTGCTATTCAAGAACGGAGGCCTCCCCCAGCACTGCCGTGATGCCGTTTGAAGCGTGCCTGTGAACGGACGTGAAGAACGAGCTAAACACTTTTTATTTTAAAATCTTTTATATTAAGTTCACTTGCTTGCTTGCTTGCTTACGACCGTGCAAATATTTCGGTCGTTTTTTTAACCCACTTCCCGTGATCCAATCGAGCTGACATTTTGCACACAGACTCGTTGTGCGTGAAAATGTATTTTACACCTTTTAGGAATTTTTGTTTTTATATTTAATTACCAATTGCTTAATGGTGGCAGACAATCATCTGACTCATAGGTGGCAGCCATCTCAAGCCAGAGGACGAGAGGACTCTAGCCACCTGTTTCAAAGACCAATGTGGGCTGGGTTGTGGCCCATTGAACACGCATATAAGGATTTATAGTGAAAAACTTTGTTTTTACGGGTTAATTTTTATATTACCAGGTAAGGCCTCCACTGAGCAAGATAGCTCTTTTTTCAGAAGCGACCTGGCTACCACAGATCATAGCCCAACTAAGTGGCTAATCACGTGGGTATGTATCGCAGCCAAATACTCTAAGCGCGTGTTTTTTAAATGTGGAGGGAAAAACCGGAGGACCCGGAGAAAAATAGATGCGAACACGGGGAGAGAGACACGCAAACTCCAAATATACAGCAGGCATCATGGTTGGGATCTAATCCACGACCTCCTGTATACCAGACAAGGTAGTTAACATCTCGCCACCGCGGCCGGCACCCAATCGTGCATTTAAATATCACCGGCGTCCCTTAACGGCACGGACACAGCCCTCCGTCCAGTTCCAAAACAGGGGGTGCCAGCCTCAGAACTAAACCCGAAGGTGTGTCTCGTACGGTGTAAACGCGGCTTGCGAGTTATTCTTTCGCGAATTATTTGCGGAGGGGGGGGGGGATAGCAAGGTTAAGGGTGCAGCATGTTAATCAATCCTGGGTCGTTTCAAACCCCTGCTTCGGCGAATCTCATAATGCTCGCCGCAGGTGCAAGAGTATGTTTTCACCCCCCACCCAATTTCTTTCTCTACGTATAATTTGGTCTCTTTTTTCGCGGGCGGGCGGACGGGCGCACGGGCACACGCACGCTGGTTAATTTGTCAAACAGTGGGGCTCTGACACACCAGCTTTAGTAATTAGCTTCCACTCCAGCTGAGCTGCAAAGACACCCAAAGCAGGTTTCTCTGCAGGCGCGACAGGCGGCAGATAGATTTGTCAGGTTCCAGCGCGCGCAATTTATTTTATTTTGGTAACCGCAAATTAATAAATAAAGGCATAATAAGACGTGCTAAACCTCTTCCGCCGGCACTGGTGTAAGGATTATACGAAAATCCGGCAGAAATCCTCCGTGGTGTAATTGCCGTGTGGCATCTTTGCATGCCTGCCGTGCGAGCGGTAATGAAAGTGTTTCTTAAAAATCCATCAAGCGTGACGGCACTTAAAAAAAAAAAATGTTGGGTTGGTGGGTGCGGCGTTAATTGGTGTAATCACAGCCTCTCGTTAGCCCTGCATCTCGCCACAAATTTAAATAGTCCCGTGATTTTTTTTTACTTGCACTGCGCGGGCAAACTTAAGCGATCTCGCCATGGATTATTATATATATTTTTTTTTTGGAACAAGCGTTATCGCCGTGCACCGAGAGACATTATATCATACAGCTTGTGGCGCGCCTGGCTGGAAATGTTATTTGCATTGTGCTGTAACTCACCGTCGGCAGATGAGACGTCGCCTCCGTGACATTTCACACCACAGTTATAGGACGGGAATGTTCGGCCGAATTAGTTGCAATTAAAAGGCTTACATGAGGGTGGCTTTGTGATTTTCTGTTCAGCAGAAATCAAGACTGATGCTCATTTCAAAATAGTCAGTGGCAATGGGTTTTTAAGAGCCTCCAATGTCATTAACAAGAATGTTTAAAATGGATTTTAATTTCTAATTTTCTAATTGGATTTTGAAATGAAAAAATTTTGTTCAATGGAGTTCTCAGAACGAGTCTCCTATTTCAGGATCAGTGCCTCCTACATGTGTCTGAAAAGACAATGCGGCCAAGTCTTGAAAACCAGAACGAGTGAGAGTGTTTAATTGACGCGTTGCTGTGACATCACCAACACCAAAAATATTTCTGTCATTAACTTGCTTGACGAGTCTTTTCTTGGGTTGAGGGTAAAAAAAACCCAAGCTATCTGCCGTTTGACGGAGATGATTCACGTTCTCACTTAACACTCTAAAACAGTGACAAATGGTGAAGTAACTCGATTTGGCAGCTGGGGGTACTGTGGCAGCGCAATCTGACTCGTGAAGCAGAAAATGCACCAGTTCAGATCCCTGTGTGGTGTCGGCTCGCCCCTGCTCCAGGGCCAACGATATGAGCGTGACGTTTGTGTGGAGTCTGCCTGTGGTCGGCGAATGAAACCAACTGCGGCATTGACGGGAAAATTGTGGACATGAGATGCCCATTTACCCCACGGTTCGAGTATAAGGGAGCATTCTAATTCAGGTCTCATTCATTGGGATGAAGCCACACGTCTGTCATTGTGCGCCAACAATGGTGGCCTTGGACATGGCTTTCCATATGCAACCAGTGAGCTGGCTGCGAATAACACTGGTCAACAAAAAAAAAAAATATTCTAGCCTGGACTTTTCTGGCTGTATTAGACTAATTTCAGGGTGCTGATTCCAAATCTGATCTCAGATTTGCTCTATCACATCTCATTTTATACTATCGGCATACCCCATTTTCATTGATTTTACCCGAAATTAACTCTGTCACCTATGATTGCAAGTTGTTGCGAGTCGGTGACTGCTTTAGTGTTAAAATATGGTGCTGTATTTTTAGGATAGTGTGTTTATAATATAATTTTATGTAGATATACACATTTATTTAATATTTTTCTTCTGCAGTTTTGATTGAAGATGCAATATTTGATATCTCAAAAACCTGATGTGATAGACACCGTTGTAATACCTTATGCCAGAAAAAGTGTGTTGACCAGTGTAATACAAATAGGATGCACCTACACTCCTGCGTGTGTGTGTGTGTGGATAATTTAGCCGTGTAGTTTTTTTAAACGTTTTTTTTGTTGAGTTGAATGTGTAGAATCTGAAATGTAACGCTTCAGCTGTTTGATTTCTTAAAAGGGGGAGAGAGAAGTAAAAAGGTAAGTTACACTTTTCAAAGGTTACACGATGTAATGAAGAAAAATGGACTTGAATTACATCCTTTACATATTATTTTTATGGTTGGTGGAAAATGTCTTCAGCCAACTGGGTAACTGTGCGCAGGGCTTCATGCTTGAAATATAAATGGGGATGAAAAAAAAACGACGTTATAACCACGACACATTTTTTTCAGCCACTTGAATTAAAGCCGTCATTGAAATGTTCATAGCGTGTCCAACCCCCCCCCACCCACGCTCGCCACGAGTCTAAAGCGTGGATCCAGAAACGTTGAAGCTTGCGCGGTTTTGTTAAAATTGTATTCATTTTCTTCACCCTAATGCAATGGCTCGCTCACCCACAAGGCTGAGCGACTGGATTACAACGGAGCGATGTAGCCGAGTACTCCAACCACCAGCAAGCAAGCTGCCGCTTTTGTTTTAATCTGCCCCTGGATTAAACTGGAGATGTTGAATACAGCACAACTCCGCTCGCAACACGCACGCCGTGAGCGGCAAGCGTCTTTTGCAGTCCGTGCATCTGTCCCGTGGCACGTCCCGTTTTTTTTGCCTCTCCTGCAACTGCTGCGCCTGTCGAAATCGCGTGACTGCGCGACACAGAGACGCTTGCCGCGTGATTCTGCGGCGTTAAAGGGTTGCAAAAATAAACGTTACAGATTCGTCGTAAAGATATGTTGCCCGATGGCACGTGTGTTGCTCAGTCGTGTCAAACTTAATCGGCTTGTAGCGTACGCATTCTGAGTGTTGGGCGTTCGTGTGGACGTAATTTTATGGTGCCGTGCCGCGCGCGTGAGATGTCTTTAATTGACGCAAAGTGCCCCGTATAAACACAGATTGATTTACTCAAACAACCACGGTGAAGCACTTGCTGAAATTGACCACGCGAGATGCAGCGAGCGAGCGAGCAAATGTGAAGGCGCATTTCGCACGTGAGCTGCGATCTGCCGGCGCGCGTAAGAGGGCCCAACTTTTGTGTGCATACAACTCTTTTCTCTCGCAACGCGCTACTCGAATGGACTAGGTTCAAGGTGTAAAGATGAGCAGCGTACCAGTCGGGCAGGGGAGAAGGAATTACTGGGCCACCGAGTCTGGGATGGGATGGTGGTGATGATGACGATGAAAGGGGATGTATGAGAGCAAGAGAGAAGGCGCCAGTGGGAAGTGAGCTGCACGGAGTAGAGTCTGTTTTCTACAGAGGGTGGTGGAGAGGGATTTAGAGAGGTTGCCACACTTCAGTCACGTGTTTCAACTAAAGCTAAACACATATTTTATTTTACAAGGCAAGGCCCACTGCGCTATATAGCTGTTTTTCAGAAGCGACATGGCTACAATTGATAGCTCAGAAAAGTGGCTTATCATGTGGAGTTTGTATGTTCTCCAGCTGTTACCTCCACCTGTTACCTGGATGGATTACCTCCGGGTTCTCTAGCAACAAAAACGCGTTCAACGTAACTGATGTTGACCAAACATCCCAATGCTGAAAAATCACAACATTTTTCGGCATTGAGATAAAGTCGCACGAAATGGCGCTAGCAGGGATTGAACTCTGCCCTTGAGCGTGTCTCCTGAAAGGCCCCCAGCCCTTACAGTAATAAAGATCAAAAGTCTACATTAATGAGTGTCGTAGTTTATAGGCTCCCTGCAATTAATGGGCCATGTTAGTAGACTTAATAGTTGTGAGTATTGTAAACAATACAGTGGAATGGCCGCTTGTTAATCAATTACACGCACGTAGACCTACACTCACTGAGGGACGGTGGCTGCATCCATATCCATCATCACACAGCTTAAGTGCCCACACAGGGTGAAGGATACATTACACGTGAAGCCTCAGACGCAATTCACCCGTTTGAGGCTTGTACACTCACTGTGTGGAGGGCAACTTAACTGATTTCAACTAAAACTAAACAGTTTTAGCACGCTAAGCTACAAACCAGGCGGCCAAAGTTCGATTCCCGCTCACGGCCAACACCAGTGACGATTATCTGAACCGGCCCTGGGCCTCCCCTAGGTCGACTCAGCCTCTAATGAGTACTTGGTACGGTGTGTAAACATCGCCACTCGGGAGACAAAGGCGGCCGGGCGTGGTGGTGGCCACCCACCCCCTCGTGTACAGTTCCGGCCTTCATAGGTGCTACTTGCTAATAGCACTTGCCCGAATAGTCTGTTAAGGCTATACGGGGGATCTTTGTCTTAGTAGGGGGGGGCGAGCACTGCTTGCAACTATCGCTACACGCATGTATGTACTGTATGTTTAACTCATACTGGTAGGAACCCACTGGTTCCACCAGCCCACAGGGGATTATTGTGTCCGTCCGTCGTGCAGGGAGGGGCTGGGTGGGGAGGGGCTGGGTTGGGAGGGTGGGGCTGGGTGAGGCTGGGTGGGGCTGGATGGGGCTGGGTGGGGCTGGGTGAGGCTGGGTGAGGCTGGGTGGGGAGGGGCTGGGTGAGGCTGGGTGGGGCTGGATGGGGCTGGGTGGGGCTGGGTGAGGCTGGGTGGGGCTGGGTGGGGCTGGGTGAGGCTGGGTGGGGAGGGGCTGGTCACCCCGTGGTGCCCTTATAAAACTCAACGTTTAACCTACTCACGCCGGCTTGTGCCCGCCCTCACAATCGGCCATATTTGCGGAATACACCACGCCGCCGTTGACCCTGGCCATTGACTGAGCAACCCAACGTTCCTACCAGCTCCCTTTGCAGGAATGTGTTTTCACGTTGTATGTAGCCAACCGTGTTAATTGGAGGTGCGGGGGTGGAAGAAAATTGGAGTTGCGGAGGAAGGCCACAAGGCACGTGCCCGGCCACCTTTGCCTCGCCAGGCGGTGGGGACGTTGACAGCCAGCACCAGATAATTGTTTCTGGCTTTGTAGAGCCACTACGGCAGTTGCCAGCGGTCTTTTACTACGGGCAGGAGTTTAACAGAGGACGCCAGTATCACAGCACAGTGTGCAAAACCTTAACAGGTTGTTGGGGCCAGGTGCTGTTCGCGAGCACCTATGAAGGCCCACACGGCACACGAGTGGGTGGGTGGCCACCACCACGGCCTTTGTCTCCCTGATACTGGTGTTTAAACACATTAGGTCGGCGCTCATTCAAAGCTCAGGTGACCTACAAGACGATCAACACCGGTTCAGATCTCACCCACTGATGTTGGCCGTGAGCGGGGAATTGAACTCAAGTCACCGGGTTCGTAGTGCAGCACGGTCATCGCTGCACTACCGATCCTACCCCTCCACACACATGCACGTGAATGGACAAACCAAGTGCAATATTGTATAGTTTACATAATACGGTGCACATGTACATGTTGCTACAATCAAAGTTTGATTACTAGTCTAAATAAAAAAACGTATTTTACCAGGTAAGGCCCAATGAGCTTCATAGTTTTATTAGAAGCGACCTGGCCACAAGTCACTTATCATAATGTGGACATTTATAGCAGCCAAATCCACGCGGCCACGGGGAGAACATGCAAACTCCCAATTTTCCTGGATTAACGTAATGCATGCCCTGGTTCGTCCACCGCTTTGGACAGTCCTGCTCGTTATTCCTCGTTCTATTTCTGCCCATGATGCAATTTTAATTTAAAATCTAACATTGGCCTCTCTTACATCTACTCAGCCAAAAAAATACTGTAACGCAGTGCTACCGATGATCATTAACGTTACGTCTGTAAAAATGAAGGTGGGTGGCTGGGTGATTGTGCGTGTGTGGTTTTGACCGCACCATCCCTTCAAGCCGCGCAATGCTGATGGCCTTCCTGTAATAGATGCTCACTCATAGCACTCTCCCCTAGAGCTTGTAAAGGCATGGAATAGGGGGGAAGGGGCGAAGGAGTGAGTGGATCGATTGTATTATCTGTGCCTGTATACAAACACACACACACACGCTTCAGTCAGAAGCGTTGCCATGATCTTCAAGAAATTCAAGTGCTCTATTTCGGTCGCCGTTTTACACGCAATGCTGCATTAAAAACAAAAATGCTTTCCCACTGGGTAAAGCAGTAGATCTCAAAACCGAAGAGGTGGTGACCTGATTTGAGCATTTCAGAGGACTCGTTATGGCCAATGCCGTTGACGTTTCCCACACTTTGCCATCGCTTCTTTCCCTCTGCCTGGCCTCTCAGCTGTGGCACAATCAATCGCCAAGGTCCGTCTTTGATGTCTCATCATCGCCGTCTGGGTTTGGGGCTTCTTTTTCACCCTTCGTCCCCGACCTCTGAGTGCCTCTCCACTGCCGTCTCGGTCTCCTGCCCTCCTCCTCCACCCCACACACGAGTCCCACCCATCACTACCTCCAAGTTGCCTACCCTATCCTCCTACACCCTACACACGAGTCCCACCCATCACTACCTCCAAGTTGCCTACCCTATCCTCCTACACCCTACACACGAGTCCCACCCATCACTACCTCCAAGTTGCCTACCCTATCCTCCTACACCCTACACACGAGTCCCACCCATCACTACCTCCAAGTTGCCTACCCTATCCTCCTACACCCTACACACGAGTCCCACCCATCACTACCTCCAAGTTGCCTACCCTATCCTCCTACACCCTACACACGAGTCCCACCCATCACTACCTCCAAGTTGCCTACCCTATCCCTCTTGCCCCCTACACACGAGTCCCACCCATCTCTACCTCCAAGTTGCCTACCCTATCCTCCTACACCCTGCACATGAGTCCCACCCATCACTACCTCCAAGTTGCCTACCCTATCCCTCCTGCCCCCTCCACACGAATCCCACCAATCTCTACCGCCAAGTTGCCTACCCTATCCTCCTGCACACGCATCTTGTTACTTCTGCATTCTATTTCCAACTTTTAAGTTGCTCATTCTGTCCTGCACTTAGATGCTTATTCTGTCGTACACAACAATAATGAATGACTGCTGCTGCGTTGGCGGTGGTGCACAAATAACCAGAAGAACTGAATGCATTCGTCAGCAAAGCTACCTTAAAAATATATAAAAAGTATACAATCGGCGACGTTTCGGGCGATGGCCCATCTGTAGAGCAGTGTTCTTCATTGCAAGGCCCGTGGGCCACTGGCCGTCCCTGGTAGCCTTGCGTGCGGCCCCCGACATAAACACAACACGTGAAAACACCCCCCTTGTGCTGTCAAACTCCCAGTGGCTTCAAGTGTGTGATGGCCCTCACACTGATGATGTCTTATCAGCGAAAGTGGCCCCCCACTGAAAAATCGTGAATTACACTGATATGGATTTTATATATATACACTAGGTTTTTTTGTAAGTGACCAACCTTACTAATTGGCTGTGTCGGGTGGTGGCGGGTTTAACGACATTCATATTTACGCGATCTAACAAAAAAAACTGTATTATAGATGATATTGATCGCGAAAGCCTACGCGTTAAACATGTATACTGCAATTTAACCGCATGGTGAACAGAGTGAGCATGAACATGTCTGCTTTTTCAACATTATTAGAAACACCACGGATGAATAGCCACTCCAATTTCCCACAGCAACGTGGAGCGGCGCATCTGTATATAGTCGCGTACTTAGCGATTGGGCAAAGTCGTGTTTGCATAGGCGCTCAGCCCCCGCGAACGCGACTCAACGCGTGGGATTTAGATAATCGCGTGGATTTTCAAAAAAAAAATTGGTCAACGGGCCGCCAATGCAAATTGAGCCTGCCCAGTGATGCACGGTGCGTGATTCGTGTGGGCACGCATCGTGTCTCTCGGCTTAGTTAGAGGCAGTCTCGCATGGTCCCGTGTGCCGTGGTGGAGACACAAGCGCCGCACGAAGCACCGGCACCGCGTGACCTCGTGTCGGCACGAGTAACGCTTAACTGCGTGCAAATATCAGCGTTATTTTGATGATGATCATGATGATGGAACTTGTTTACCCAGGAACGCCTTATCACTCAGGACGCCTTTTCAGGAGGGTCCTGCCTCCTGTTTTTCGTAATTGGGGGAGGGGGGGAGGCAAATGGGGGTGGGGGGGGGGGGGTGATGCCGCAGCTGTGTGTGATCTCAAATGTGCACGTGATTTTTTTTTCCGACATTGGGATGTTTTGGCCATTGCTAGTTTCATTGTTTTTTTTGTCGGGGGGGGGGGGGGGGGGGGGAGTGTTATTTTAGCTCTAGGAGGGAGGAAGTAAACTGGAGAGTGCCGAGGAAACCCATGCCCAACATGGGGGGAATTTAACAAACATCCACACAGGAAGGGCGCCCCACTTGGGAATTGAACGCAGGCGCTAACTTTCTTTGAGCCACGAGCGTTACCACCGCGCCACCCAGCTGACAGTGTCCGTGCACGTGTACAGATACCGCATTGGTAATATACACGTGGGTGAGGTGGAGGGGATGGTGGCACGCCGCACTTTGAAACCCGTCGAGATGAGTTTGTAACCTGGCTAACGTCACTGGCGATCGACATCTGGACCGGCTTTTGCTTTCCCCCTCTCCGCCGTGCCACGCTGACCAGCGCGGTGTAGCGCCGTCAAGCAACAAGCGCCGTGGAAAGTCCTCTGTGCAGCAGTGGGGTGGCAAGGGCTGGGTGAAAAAAAATGTAGGTGTGTTGATGGCTGACTCTGGGAGGTGTGATAGTAACTCCAGTATCATGCAGTGAGAAACGGCACCACCAGTCTGGGTTTCAGCCACCGACGATTAAGCCAAGTTCGTGTGAGTGGAGTGAATACATCGATATATTGAGTAGACGCGTTCCTGGAGCTTTGTTCATTTCTTGAAACTTCGCTTATTGGATACATTATAAGAGTAGAACGATGAGGATGTGTTCCCTTCGTAATTTACCACTTCATGCTATAGACACTGCATTACTTACCTTTCATATTGCAAGTATGTTGAACTTCTTTCACACCGTATATAGTCAAACTGTGCCTATCAGAGGCGTGGGGAAGGACAACAACCCGATCAAAGACAATTTAATTTGAAAATAATGTCATATTTTATACTGTACAATATTAAAATTAAAAAAAATTGCTTAGACGTTAAAAAACAGTGAAGGAAAAGAATGTTATTATTATTTATACAGTACTGTAGATTGGAGAATTACACTTTTATTTATTGATTTCGATGTACTTTTCATTTTCCGATTTTTTTGCTTTCTGTATAAATTTATGGTAATACATCCAAAGGTTGTTGAAACCGAAACTTCGTTTCTCAAATATACGCATATCGAGGTGTCATACAACCTTACTCATGCATGATCTCAGTCATACACAACCTCAATCATACACAGAATCAGAATTTATATTTATTCTGGAGGTATCCGATGAGCTATGAAGCTCTTTTTCACTGATGTCCAGTAGGTCACAATCTCAGCAAAACGTAACCAAACATACACAACCTCAACCATACATGAACTCAAAAATACACAACCTCGATGAAACATCAACTCAGTCCACCTTTCATGCGCAGAGTACGGTAATTCGATGGTGACGGCTCGTTCGGCCGATTTGCACGGAACATCTGTGACTATGTGAAGATCAACTCCTGGTCCAACTGCAGTGTTGTGGCATAGTTCACTCCACGATTAGCTCAAGGAGTTGTGGCAATCGGTCAGGTGGCGCACCGATATTTGATGTGTCCCTTCGTACGGTCGCACCTAGAGGCTATTATATACCGTGGCTCCTCTTGCCTAGTCGCGTCATTTCATAAGTGTTGTTTATTTACACCTGTCGTTGAAAACAAATCTCATGGTGGTTGTCAAGAGGGCCCCAACTCGTAGCTTTGGCCACGGGGGCAAGCCACCCCCAGCCCCCACGCTTATTACGCTTCCTTCGTATGAATGAAACTATACAATTAATTTACCAGGTAAGGCCCTCTGAGCTGTATAGCTCTTTTCCAGAAGCCGGCCTGGCTCTAACAAATGATTGCTCAACAAAGTGGCTTATCACGTGGAAATATATTGCAGCCAAATACTCTAAAGGCAAGATTCTAAATTAGGAGGTAAAAATCGGAGGACCCGGAAGAAAACAATCCATGCGGCCACGGAGAGAGAAACACCGCAAACTCCAAATATACAGCAGCAGGCGTCGGAATCGAAACCACGACATCCTGTGCACCAGGCGAGGTAGTCAACATCTCACCACCGTGGCGCCCGGCATGGTAGTCACGCTACCGGGCCGGTGCCGATGGCGAGCCGCTTGGGTGCAGAATTGAGATGCGCGGCGGCTGCCGCTTGAGCCGAGTTGATGACTTCTGCAACGGGACGTGACGGGCGAGTTGCAGCTATTGACTCCGAGTGGGGTCAGCAAGGTCGAGGGATTTGTCTCTCTTAAAGCCCCGCCAAGCACCCTGAATGGGGGCCGCGCGCTCACCGGAGCCACGCTCACCCTGCTGATGAGGCAAACGGCTGTTGACTTAAGGCGGAGTCATAATTGATGCGGGTCGGCATTAATGTCCCCCCCACTCTCCCCCGCTTTAAAGGTGCCTGTATCCCCCCCTCCTCCACCTCCCCTCCTCCCACCTCCCACTACTCGCAGGCTGATGAACGCAGTGCCGTATTGATGCTAGCGATTTCCATTAAGAGACATTGGTCTCAAGCCTCTCTCACGCGTGATGAAGCGCCTCTGCTTGTTCCCACGCGCTGCGACGTTTGCGCCTGGCTCCAACCTTTTCCTCCTTTAGTGGGTTTTGTTGCTTTATTTTAAGGATGTGTTTGATGACCCAAGTGACCCAACCAGCGATTGGTCCGACTCGATGACCAACTGTGCTCACCGCAGAGCAGCCGGTTCGCCTGGTTCATCTCCCGGTTACAGCCTCCCTGCGCGCTAACGCAGGGGCTACATTGCAAACAGAAGCTTGCCCTCTGCTATAAACTGGGCCTAAAGAGCCCCGCGTGCTAATTCTCCGAACGGGAGTAGGTGGTTGCGAGTACAACTTCCCAGACTTCAACATGACCGACCAAACTTCATGGAGAGGGGTGGGCGATCCGCGAGCCAGCCAGGGGTGCATGTATGGCGCTTGCCCAGCGGTTGGTAACCTGCAGATCAGTAGCCACGTGCAGTTCTTTAGGGACTGCCTTCGTGACGTTATTTATTTAAGGACCACCTTCTCGTATTCAGCACGCAGCGCATTGCGATTCTTGAAATACTGAGGTTTCTGTTGTTTTTTTCAACCGAATTCGAAAAAAAAATTGGTCCTCTCATTTTGGTTGCCCGGAACTCCTGTGCTCACCCAACCACCACGGTACGTTCCTTGCCACTCTGAAAGGGGGAGGTCTTCTCACCAACAGCACTTGTCCCAGCAGTGTGTTATGCTACGTGGATGAATCACTTGTTCCTTTGACAAGTGTGCTAGGCGTGCTCTCCATCGGAGGTTTCATCCGAGGTTCATAGTTCCGGTAAAAAGTCTCCTCACCGGTGGTATTCGAATCCAAGCCCGTTCCTAATATGGGTACCACCCTTACAACTGTTTTGAGTTCACACGAGACGGTGTCTTTGCTTTTGTCTTTCAGATGATGAAGTTTGCGTGGGACAACTACAAGACCTACGCCTGGGGCGCGAACGAGCTGCAGCCTTTGTCCAAGATTCCGCACGCCACCAGCATCTTTGGTGAGTTCTCTCCAACACTTCCGACGCACGAGGCCTCAATCCTGGCACATGTTGTTTTAGGGACACCCTATGGGAAATCGACACAATTTCTCGCGCCTCCGATTATCGTGGTTTGCTACGTACGGTGCGAAAGAAGTTCAACATACTGCTGCTGCCACTATGTGAGAAAGAGATTGGTAAGTACAACGGTAAGTTACGTATGTATCATTTGCATACGCAGGCAGGCCTAAAAGTCAGGACACATAGGGTCATTATGGAAATTTTGTTTTTTACAAATGACAAATAGGGTTATTTATTTTGTTTTAACAATTGTTTAAATGGACTTGCATTTACACTGATGCATTCATGAATTCCTTTTTGAAATGAAGTTTGGACTTTTTTTAAGATTACACACGTGGCATCTTTGAACATTCATCAATTGTGCTTTGTCTCAATTCAGTAAATTTTCTTTCCATTCTGAAAAGTATCATAGTATCATCATATTAATGATCATAATCGATGCAATATTAACTGAAATAATGCCAGTCTTAAAATAAATATGATGAGCCTATGTATTCTGTCTTTTGGGCCACCCGTGGTCCAGTTTATCATTAGTAGACGATGTTTGTGCATCCTGGTTCAGGTCATGTGTTTGTATGACATGCAAAGGCACATTTCTATCCTGATGCCAAGATGCGCAAAACTAACAAAAGGACTCTTTTTAGATTTCGCACAGGGAAGCATGTTAACTGTTTTCCCATTCGTTAAAATGCGCGTGGGCGTAGGTTCAGATATGTCCTTGCCAACAGCATTACAATATACCTTAACAAATGTGTAGCGTGTGTAGCGTGTGTGCGCATCTGTTGAAATTGAAACCTACAGGTACAGGTGCACACATGTCATGTCATGCTGTCGTAGTTCCATTAGCACGGTTGGCTACGTACGGTGCGAAAGAAGTTCAACATACATGCGTACATAGCCACTTGTTACTGCTCGAATGAGCATTGAGGTGGTCGGTATAAATATCCTTTGTACAACTCGTGGTGGAAATTCAGCATTCCAATTGGAGGGCGGGGAGGGGGGCGAGTTTATTCATTTGACAACCACTATTGGACCTATCCACAAATTGGTACCTATTTTGTTGACCCTGGAGGAATGATGGGCTGAGTCAAAGACCAACCAGGATTTAATATATATGGTATATAAATATATATTTAAAGCGTGTAAATGACATATGTAACGTTGTTATTCATTTAACATTTACCCAGAACTGCATGTTAGCCTATGGGCTACAACACGACTATTTTTTGCTGAGTAGCTTCGCTTGAGGGTGCGGGGAAAGGGCATGCGGCTTCCGATTTTCCGATTCCGACGCGACGAACAACAGCGGCAACTGGGGGGAGGGGTCACGTGGGAGGGGGGGGGGCACGTGAGTGGGGGGGGCACGTGGGAGGGGGGGCACTTGGGAGGGAGATACACAAGGGGGGAGGGGGCGCGTGGGAGGTGGGGTGCGTGGGGGGTGGGGTTTGGGGGGGTGTACGTGGGAGGGGGTGGTCACGTGGTGGGGGCACGTGGAAGAGGGGGCACGTGGGGGGAAGGCGCGTTGGGGGGGGCGCGTGGGGGTTGGGGGGGGCACGTGGAAGGGGGTGTCACGTGGGTTGGGGCACATGGAGTGGGGGTGGAATTGGTTTAAGGATTGAGGCTGTGCTGACGAGGGCAGCAGTGTTGAGGACCACTCGGTGGTGACGAACTGGACCGTGGCTCCATCGCGGCCACGTCGGTTGTGACATTAAAACAACTCCGAGCAGAATCACGGACATTTGAGGCCAGAAGTTCAACAAACATACAAACAGAATGCACTTCCCATGTATTCACCTAGCCCACCTATTCAAGCGTCTAATATATTTAACGTATTTATTTTCAGTGATTTTCTTTCCTTTCCTATGCTTTGTACTCCAATCTTTTTTTTTTTGGCATTGTTTGTCGTAACTTTCTGCCCCGCTCCTACTGAACATCTGCGCCAAAGAGCTTCATAGCTCATCGGATTTATTCATGATCAATAAGGATTGCGATACTCCAGAGCCATCGCTGTAGCGTCGCGTGGTCTCGAAAGGTGGAGCGACGTGGGGTGGGGGGGGAGGAGGTAATGAACACAATGCAGGCTTGAACGTCGCATCGTCCGCCCCCCCCCGCAGCAGCAGCAGCAGGAGCTGTTGCAGCGCAGGATGCGACAGCTCCTGCTGAGACGCGTGATTGTCAGCCCGGTTAACGACAGCCTGAGAGAATCTGCTGCTGCTGCTGCTGTGCACCGGTCACACTTAATAACACGCCTTATACGTGGCGTCTATACAATTGTTATTCATTTACTGTTTACCCAGCGTTACCGTTTAGCCTACGGGCCGCAAACAACAATTTTCTCAGTTTAACGCGAATGCTTTTATACGATCTAACCCAACAAAAAAAAACTTCAGTATGAATTTCGTCAGTGTCTTGCTCGGGATGTTAGGTTTACTTTCTTCGCGAGTGCGTGTTTTGCTCCGCTTCATTGCTCCGTAGGCGGGGAGTGCCCAGAGAATACCCACGGCACAGGGGGAAGGAACTCCCTGATATGATTCTAGATTTGAAGCTTTCGTGACTGCAAGGATTCATATTCTTAGGTTTTTTCGGTAAAGTCACGTAGGTAAAATTTTTTTTATAAAAGTTAAATAAAAATAAAATAAAAAATAAAATCACGACGTTTCAGAGGCAACACAAGCTTCCGTCACTTAATACAGCTATCGTGCTGTGACGGTTCCACCTGTAGACGGAAGCTTGTGTTGCCTCCGAAACGTCGTGATTTTTATTTTTTTATTTTATTTTTATTTTACTTTTATTAATTGAATTTTTTTTTACCTACGTGACTTTACCGAAAAAACCTAAGAATATGAATCGCTGACATGACACTGTGGCGTGGATGGCGGGTGAGGTTGGCAAGCAGACTTCGTCCCTGCTGCTGATGTTGTCTCCCGCTCAACCACCCTCCTCGAACGAGAATCCCCACGGAGTCATGTTTGCATAGACCGCAATACCTGCAGTCATAATACAAACAAAAAACATAACCTGTCTCGGGTGTGGACCAATCAACTTCAAGGACAGTGCACATTATCAGAGTTATTTTTTTGTTTGCATTGTGACTGCAGGTATTGTGGTCTATGCAAACATGACTCCTTGTAAAAAAAGGTGTCAGTTTTGTTGCCAGGTAGAAGGGTAAAAAAACAATTATCATATTTTTTACTGGCAAATGAGGTTCCAATAGTGAGAATCCCCACATCAAGGTGCGCTGCGTGGCAGCGGGAGGCTTGCGAGCACTGCCCCCTCGCACACGCCTGGGTTTTCTCTCGGCTCGCTCCTGTTTCTTTCCACCTTTTTTAAAATCCTTTATATTAAGTTCACTTGCTTGCTTGCGCGCTTACGACCGTGCAAATCTTTTGGTCGTTTTTTAACCCGCTTCCCGTGATCCAATCGAGCTGACATTTTGCACACAGACTCGTTGTGCGTGACAATTTATTTTCGTGAAAAAAAGATGTCCAAAATTTTCAACATTTTAGGATTTATTTTAAATATTTAATTACTAATTGCTTAATGGTGGCAGGCAATCATCTGACCCATAGGTGGCAGCCATCTCAAGCCAGAGGACGAGAGGACTCTAGCCGCCACGCATATAAAGGATTTATAGTGAAAAACTTTGTTTTTACGGGTTAATTTTTTTTGTTTAACCAGCTAAGGCCCCCCCCCCCCCCCCCCACTGAGCTGCCGTAGAGCTCTTCTTTCAGAAGCGACCCAGGCCACAGACGACGGCTCAACGAAGTTGGGGCTTATCGTCGTGTGGATTGTTTATAGCAGCCAAATACTCTTGAAATCGTGATGTTGATTCTAAATGTGGACGGGGAAAAACGGGTGGACCCGGTCCGTGTACTTGGAGATATTTAGCCATGCACCGCAAGATGTGCAAAAGGGCCCTTCCTTTCCAGGAGGATGGTGTCGAGGATGTCGAGCGAGCACTGGGGGGTTACGGGTGGAGTGGCCCCCGTGGGGATGCTTGGGATGCCGCCAGCCAATGAGCAAAGCTTTTGAGAACCGTTTCTCAACGTGTTCCACGTTTTGGCTTCGACAGCCACGACCGCAGTGCAAGCAGCTGCTTCTCACCATCTCATCTTCCACCTTATATGATAATCAAAGACCCCCCCCCCCCGCCCACCCACATTTAACGCTCTAGAGCAGTTGTTCTTCTTAACCTGGGGTGCATCTCGCACCCCCACCCACCCCCTGGCGTGCCAGATGCCCTTTCTGGGGGTGCGAGACGTGGCCAGATTTTTTTAGAAGATGAATCGTCGAAAAAACATATTAAGCACGGGCGCGTAAGTAACAATTTCTCCTCTTGGTTCTTTTGGTAAAGTCACGTAGAAGGGAAATAATAAAATACAATTATTATGTTTATTTTATTTATTTTATTATTTCCCTTCTACGTGACTTTACCCAAAGAACCAAAAAGATGAATCCCTGCAGTCACGAAAGCTTTAAATCGAAACAACTTCTCTGTTTCATCAAGCCTATGTATTTATTAAAAAATAATTTTAGGATTGAGGTAATGAGCCACTGCTCTAGACCATCGGGGCAATGTTTGTAGCCCAGCACGTAGACAAAGGGGATGATAAGACCAAGAGCATGGCTGGCTGGCTGGCGGTCTGTATCTTTCCAGTCGCTCGTTTGAGGCTGAGTTTACTTAGTGGTGGGGAGGGGGGTAGGCGGGTCGACAAGTTAATAAATCACGTACCGCTGAAATGCACGGCCGAGGCATTGAACCCAGGCCATGAGGTCACAGTGCAGGGTGCAAACCGCCTCGCCACCACTCGCAAACTGATACGTGCGCGTATGTTTAGAGACACGCGCAGAATCGCGCGCGCGCACACACACACGCCCGCCGCTTGCATTTGCAGTATTGAGTTTTTTTGTCCAATTTGCGTTTCCCGGTAAAACACGGGTATTAGATTATGACGGACGGTTAAATAAATGTAGTCCATTATGGCGATCAATTCGCATCCATACAGTCATGCATTGAAAGAGTTTTATTTTTTTAACCTCTCACTCAGGATTGCTTAATGCACGGTACTAGCGTGGGCTTTGTGTGCTAAGCCTTGGGTCTCTCCCCCCCCACCGCCACCGTTATTATGTTTCTGCTGATCTGGGCACATTTACCAATCAACCATGCGTCACCGAGATACAGAAACAATTAGGCCATCAGGAAACTGATAGGAGGCGCCCGATCAGCGTTGGCGTAAACAAGCAAGAGGACCGTCTGGAGGGTTTGGGTCACATGAACCATCGTTTCCATTCCCGTCGCTCAGCAGAGCCTGGCGGCGTCAAAAGCGAAGGAAAAGGGCCTCGAATGAAAACGTCCAAGACCCACGTCAAAAGGCGTCACTTCGTCAACAGGGCTATCGCCCCCAATACTGGATGCTACTCTTTTGTGCTCTGCAGAGTGTTGTTACCAGGTAAGGCCCCACTGAGCGATGTAGCTATTTTCAGAAGTGACCTGGCCACAAATGATAGCTCAACGAAGTGGCTTATCGTGTGGAAATTTAAAGCAGAAAAATACTCTAAACGCAAGTTGATTATGAACGTGGAGGGAAAACTGGAGGACCCGGAGAAAAATCCACGCGACCACGGGGAGAGCGACACGCAAACTCCAAATATACAGCAGCAGGCGTCAGGGTCGGGATCCAACCCACGATCTCCTGTATCCCAGGCGAGGTAGTGAACATCTCGCCATCGTAAGTCCGTCAGCTTACATTTGTAGCCATTACAGCTGCTGGCAGAGTGGCAACACTCGTGCCTCACTGCAATAAGGGCCTAGGTTCGACTCTTAACTCGGGTGCCTTTCTGTGTGGTGTTGTGCATGGCTTTGCTGCGAGTTCTCCGGTTTCCTCTCGTGGCTAAAACAATAAACACGATAGAAAAACATCCCAAATGCTGAAAGTGTACCCTGCATGTTACTCGATTAGATTACGCACAGCAATATCGACCCCCGCCCCGCTTACTGTAAAAAAAAATGGGCAGGGACCCTACTGAAAATATTCTTGAGACCCAAAGAAGCATGTCTTGCGTAAACAAGTGGAATAATTAATTCATATAAACAATTGTAACACGTTCAACTAAGTGAAAACCAAACGTACGGCTTGCTTGGGCCCCTTTTGTAATGTTTACTTAGCCACTGGTGGCAGGACGTAATGTTGGTCCACCCAGCCGCAGTGAACAAATAATATTAAAGTCTTTAAATCAGAAGCCTTTGCGTTACAAGACGGGGTTTTTTACGTGACACTTTGCCAAAAAATATATTGGAAAACACGTGGAACTGTGTTATCAGAAGTGTAGAAAAACACAACAAAAATGTTCCACCATCACATTCATTCCAAAACTAGAATTTACAATTGAGAACAAATCTGTTATTTGTAGTCCTAAACCACTGGTGGCAATTCCACATTTCCCAGGGCATGTGTCCATCTCTCCGCAGCAAAACAACTTCCACACAGCAGCGATAATCGCGATGACCCGGATATTTGATGTACTCATTAAACACCCAACTGTTGAAATCATAATATATATTGGCATATCAAGGAGTCTCGCGATTATTTTTGAAGAGCGCCCTGCTTGATGTTTTTGCCAAATTTTTTCTTTAAGTATTGATTTACTTAACATCACAAGCATCGTTATGAATCTCGAAAGAAAATATTTTCTTATTTTTTATTATTATTTATGATTTCTTACAACATTTCAGAGGGTGGCCATTCATCAGCGAACAGGGACAGGGCATGGGAAATATTTGTTCTTGCTTCTCGTTGGAGAATAATGTACGACGTGGGGTATTGAAAACATAGTAAATATAAATGCAGTTGACATCACTCTGATTTGAGATGTAGCCTAATTAGTAATTACTATATGTGTGCATGGGAGGAAACTGGGGTGCCTGGAGAAAACCCACACTTTTGAGTGAATTAAACAGATCTCAGAATCAGAATCTTTCTTTAGACTGGAGGAATCTGATGAGCTATGAAGCTCTTCTTCAAAGATATCCAGTATGGGCGGGTCAGATACATCTTCAACTCACCCACACTACTGCCATTTGTCGGCCATGCTTCCTTTAGCATATGGAAAGTACGTCCAAAGATCACACGTCCACGTTTAAGTCTGTGAACCATGCGATAGCTTTGGGAGTAGCCGCGACCAATGCCGCTCAGTCCGTCGGAGAGCGGGCGGAGGATGCAGTTGTTCACGATGCAGTGGTTCCATTGTCCGCTTTGTGTGGGCCGCGGTCACGCCGTGTGGGTTGTCGTTAATTCTCTACTCGTGGAGGGGAGGTGTGTGGCACAGCGATCGGTTGCTGTTCTGAAGCGGTTGACGGAGGGGCCACCATCGTCTCCTTGGCGCATCAAAGCCGTGCAAAGCAATGGGGGTGGTGTTGGCCATTGAGGCGACGGAATGGAAAGTCTCGGTATAACGCGATAACAACCTGCAATACCCACCGACTCACAATGCTGCTTGACAGGCGTGCGCGCAACCAGGCCTGGTTTCCTAATGCTGCGTTAAATGAAAAGATGCAACAACAACAACAACAAAACAAAAACGCGGGAGTTATTTTTCAGCCGAAACACCCACCGCTGCCTCGTCGCCCGGCTGCCCGATATGAATTTCAAGCTTCATTAACGACGAGAAGAATTTAGCGACATTAAAGTGTGACATTGAGGCACACGCCGCCATAGCACCGTCTAGGAACGCGCCTGGTGGGGTGGGGGGAGGGAGAGAGGGAGAGACCTACTGCTGTGCGCGAGCGTCACGTTAACGCAGCGGGACACCCACGTCCCGCGTCCGGACGGCGAAAGGTTTTTAGCGGATATTGCGGACGCCACGCTGACCCGGCTCTGTTACCCGCTTGGTACCGCACGGTCGGGATTCTTCGCCGCGGTGAGGCGGCTTCCCGGCTACGTCACAGCTATTTGGCAGTGGTGGAAATGAAACTAAACTATTTCTCTTTTGCCAGGTAAGGCCCACTGAGCTATAGCGATCTTTTTCAGAAGCGAACCTGGCCGCAAATTATGGCTTAACGAAGTGGTTTATCATGTAGAAATTTGTTGCAGCCAAACGTTCTTAAACACGTGTTGATTGTAAATGTGGAAGGAAAACCCAGAGGACCTGGAGAAAAATCCACGTGACCACGGGGGGAACATGCAAACTCCAAATATATAGCAGGTGTCAGGGTCGAGATCGAACCCACGACCTCCTGTATACCAGAAAATGTAGTTAACATTCCTCCTGAACGCGCTGTCGAATCCCGTGGTGGCAGTGAAAATTTGAACCCGACTCTGACTGCGTTCCCAAAGGAATCAAGGATGTCGTATTTTTATATTTATTTCCTCTTCCACCCCCCCCCCCCCCCCCTAACTGTCCATTTACTTTCCATACGCGAGTTAGAACTCTCCTGTGTTCTAACTGAAATGGCCTGGTCACATTTCTGTATCAGTGGGCCTTGCCTGGTAAAATAAAAATGGTTGAATAGGTTTAATACAATCGGAAATCTTTACCGAGGGCACTGCCTTGCGGGAGGCGGCTGGCATTCAAGAGGCATTTTTATGTCTCTCCTTCTGAACGTATTTTAAACTCTGCAACGACGTGGGTCAACGTTGCTCTGATAATTTGGTGAATTGATCTGGCGCTCCGGTTGACTTTGGGTCGTGTCCTCTTCTAAGCATTCTCTGATGATCATCCCAAAGCACAGTGGGCTGTGATGCTCGGGCAGAGTTTGCGTCTCTCTCTCTCTCTCTTTCTCCCAATGGTTGCGTGGATTTTTTTCTAGGTCCTTGGGTTTTCCCTGCCACATTCAGAATCAACGTGCGTTTGAGAGTATGTGGCTGCTATAAATGTCCGCACGATGAGCCACTTGGTTGAGGTGTCATTTGTGGCCGGGTCACTTCTGAAAAAGAGCTATATACTGTAGCTCAGTGGGCCTTACCTGGTGAAATTATTTTAGTTGTTTGGGTTATAATTGTTTTTTTACCCTTCTATCTGGCAACAAAACTGACACCTTTTTACAAGGAGTCATGTTTGCATAGACCGCAATACCTGCAGTCATAATACAAACAAAAGAACATGACTCCTTGTAAAAAGGTGTCAGTTTTTTGTTGCCAGATAGAAGGGTATAAAAACAATTATCATATTTTTACTGGCAAATGAGGTTCCCATAGTGTAGTTGTTTGGGTTATTCAGAGCAGCACGTGCGAAGCCATTTCAACATTTCGGAGGCGACTTTCTGCCGCGGTAATTCCTGTTCTCCACATGGCGGTAACCGGCATGCTTCGGTTCGGCTACGATGGAACTCCGTCTCTGTGTCCGGGCACCCAGAAACTGAACAATAATTTAATTAATACATACGCGTGGTGGAAGATGGGGGGGTGGCAATGTTTGGGGTCCCCTACCCACACCTATAAATTAAAGAATTAAATTCTTGCTAAGTTGATTTATGGGTGGGTGCCCGGCGCATGGGTGTGGAGTTCAATGTAGTCCGAGCCTGTGGTTTGTCAAGTGACCCCAACTGAGAAAATCAGATTTAACACCGAGCACTAACGCCTAGCATCTAACGCCTAGCATCTAACGCGGCATCTACGGAAAACCCTAACACCAGGCTCAAACCGGAGTGGGGGGAGACACACACACACACACCAAACGACAGCGCGCGGGCATTGTTCATCGCCACCAGCAGCGCCAGCAAGACGTCATGACACCGTCATCGGGCCACGGACGCAGCCACCCATTACCGTGTGTGCGCTCGTTATGCGTTTCCACCGCCCGATTGAAAGGCAGCCACGGTCGTTATCATAACGGCCGCGCTCTTAATTTAGAGCCAAAAATTGTCTCCCCCGATCGCTTGATTGAGCGCTGGGCGGCGCGTGTTTCCGCTGACGCACCTGGGCCGGTGGCGAAGAATTCCACATTTCTGTAGGCCGAGTCTTGGTCTCTTCTGTCTGGTGATCAGTGTTGACTTTCCCACCAGATGGTACTTATTATCAACCCAGCCGCATTGCTTTAAATGTCATTAATTCCTGATTTCACGGCCACGAGAGAACTCCATAGATGCAATAAAGTATGACTCCTTCGGATAAATGACCTCGAATTAAAAGAGATTTATTGGTGCATTAATATTTATCACAACCGCAATTTAGCATCTGTGCGAATATGAGCGTGCGATTTAATCACGTGCACACAACAGCGGTCACCATATTTCACGATAGTGGCAGTGTTACTTCACCGGGCTAGCTGAACAGCAACAAAACACCTCCCAATGTAAGCGGTATTGGCGAAACATCCCAATGCTGAAAGATCACCTGCAAACTACTCAATTGGCATCACGCACAGCGGCATTGCCCTCGACTCTGAAAACAATTGGCGGGTCCTCTTGAAAACGATTCTTGCGGCTGTGATTGAGGCTTTCCTGGGTAAACAGAATCATCAGACGAACCCAGGAGTGTATTCCCCATTGAGAAAAGCCCGTAGAGCTAGGAAGCTCTTTGACAAGGAGGGAGGAGAGGGGGGGGGGGGCTCTTCGGCCGCCAGACAACATCAAAGCGTTCCACAATTACAGAGGGAAAAAAAGTAATAACAATAGCACTTGTGTTTGTACATTGTCATTCACACTTAAACTTGAGTCTTTTTAATAGGCTCAGATTAAACGAGGACAGAGATACCAGGTGGTCCCAGCACGTTGATGGCAGCTACATGCAATGATGTTGAAGAAAATTGCGTGTGAAGTCTGGAACCTACAGACATTCGAACGCGCGTCGCATAATTTTAGGATTTTCAGGATTGTCCAATGCAGTAACACCCCGATCTACGTCTCCCCCTTTTTTTTAAATCCTTTATATTAAGTTCACTTGCGCGCTTGCTTGCTTGCTTGCGACCGTGCACATTTTTCGGTCGTTTTTTAACCCACTTCCCGTGATCCAATCGAGCTGACATTTTCCACACAGACTCGTTGTGCATGACAATTAATGTTCGTGAAATTTTTTTTCCAAACTTTTACACTTTTTAGAACAAAAAAACTATATTTAATTACCAATTGCTTAATGCTGCCATGCAATCATCTGACCCATAGGTGGCAGCCATCTCAAGCCAGAGGACGAGAGGACTCTAGCCGCCACGCATATAAAGGATTTATAGTGAAAAACTTTGTTTTTACGGGTTATACTTGTTTCACGTCGGTTTGCAAGAAACCCCACACACTCGCGTCACCAATGTCCGTCGCCTCTCAGCCTACGCCTCCACCACCGCCTACCCTGTGAAATCGCTTTGATTGACGTCGTTTCGATATTCGTCGCCGCACCGTTCAGGAAGCACATCACCTATGTAAACCCCGGGGGGTATTACTCTGCAGTAAACATCGTCAGAGTAATAACTTTGAGGTGACCTTGAATGGTAGGATGTTACCGGGCCGACCCCATATTTTATGGGTCAATGTGGGTGACTGGCACATGCCACCATCGACACCGCCAGCTTCCTTATGTTGACGCACGAGAATGCAGGGTGCTTCAAAACATGTTAACACTTCAGGGAATTTGCAACAACACCTCAAGAAATGTGCCTCCGAGACCACCTGGAGAAGATTCCAGGCACGTGTTGGCAATAATGGCGAACAAGTGGAGGCTCTTTGACTTTTTGAAGCAATCAACATAATTTGTTTCATCATGTTAGTGTATATTATCCGTTATTTTTTCATTAAAAACGATAGTCCCATGTAAGTGTTAACATTTTTTTAAGCACCCAGTACTTTGTCAAGGTAGGCACAGCCGGTTTTTAAATGCATCGGTCATTAGCGTGCGTGCATGGTCAACCGGGGGCTTGAACCTCGGACATCAGGCGCTGTGGTTAATTTCCCACAACAGTCATCAGTCTCGTTATCGAAATGGAGAGGAAGCCAGTGCCGGGGCTTGCTGCTTGAACTCATGACCTCGGAGATTCGGTGATTTAATGAACTGACCAAAGCTTCATTCTCGTGAGAGAGAGAGAGATGCACGTGCACACACAAACAAAGATAAAGATCCACCATATAGTCTGAACAGATTACATTTTTTTGGGACAAGTGCTGTTAGCGAGCACCTATTAAGGCTGGCACAACACACACGAAGGCGGTGGGTGGTCAGCACCACACCCGGCCCCCTTTGTCTCCCGAGTGGCGATGTTTACACAGTTACACCAGGTACTTAATTTGAGGCTAAGTTGACCTAGGGGAGGCCCAGGAATGGTTGAGATAATCGTCACTGGTGGTGGCCATTAGCGGGATACGAAATAGGGTCGCCAGGTTCGTAACGCAGTGCGCTAACCGCTACACTACCGCTCCCCGCACACACATAACCAGACACGCATAGACAAATAAAAAAAACTCTTCACATTCATCAATTAACACTACGTTAAAAAGGAAGCGTTTTTGACAAATGTGTTGAATGTAATGTGTCGTGCCTGTGCACCACTGCGAAGGCAGTAATCGCCAAGTAATTTGTTACGTATGGAAGGTCACGGTTTGGCCTTACGGGAAAGTTCTGAGCACCTCCCTCAGAGCGAGCGTGATAGACAAAGGGGTCAGCAGAGTGGCCCAAGCACGATGGTCAGCCAACGTTGTCCCCCATTGATGTCGTCTACTCCATTAAGTATTTCGTAAAGGATGAGTCAACGTAGCAGAACCCAAGGATGGTTCAGGCAACATACACCGCTACAATTATCCAGGACCAGGAATACAATTCACGCGACCGAGGTCATAGCCCAGCTCGATAATCTCTGAACTACACACCCACACGGCACCTAGGCTTGAACTCAGACCCTCCGATATTCCCCGGTTCTATGGCCTTACCCAGGCATCGGTTTGTAGACACCCACACCCAGCACCAGGGATTGAACCCAGAGACTGAGGTTTTGTGCTTGTATGTCCTTGCTTATCCATCAGTCTGAAGACAGACATACACAGCACCAGGTCTTGAACCCAGACTCTCAGAGGTTCCCTTGTTCGATGTCCCTACCCAGGCATCAGTCTCTAGAGATGCACCTACACCCAGCACCAGGTCTTGAACCCAGTCTCTCAGAGGTTCCCTTGTTCGATGTCCCTACCCAGGCATCAGTCTCTATAGATGCACCCACACCCAGCACCAGGGCTTGAACCCAGTCTCTCAGGGGTTCCCTTGTTCGATGTCCCTACCCAGGCATCAGTCTCTAGAGATGCACCTACACCCAGCACCTGGGCTTGAACCCAGACGCCCTTAGGCTTCTGTGGCCACGATGACTTGAACCCATGACCTTGGCGGTGCTCAGACGCTGCACTTACCCTGCGGGGGGTGAGGAGGTGATGGTGAGTGGGGGGGGGGGGCGGGGGACAACCCAGGGTTGGGGGCACAGGGCAACCCGGGGGGGGCACAAGGTGACCCCGAGTGGAGGGGGGTGAGCGGGGGGGGGGGGGGGGGTGGGCCGCAGGGTGACCCCGAGCGGGGGGGGGGGCGCAGGGCTGGCCACCGAGCGCTGACCCTGAGGCACCTGCCCCCCCCCCCCATGTTTTCACCCGGCGTGTCTGCGTCGGTGAATTTTTCATTCCATTTAATGTTTTATTTAAATGGAAAAAAGGGTGTGCGGGTGGGGCGGGGAAGGGTTGAGTTGCGGGCTCCCTTTGTTGAATTTTACATGAGGCTTGTGTGCGTTTGTCTGGCCAGCGTGCGTCTGAAGCTGCTGATAAAGTCCTAGCGAAATGCTCTTGCATGATAAATAAATAAGCAACAAAATAGATGCACGGAATGCCGCGTTGCTCGCCATTCTTTAAGAGTTGTTTTTGTTAACATAAAACTGAAATGTAAGTGGGCAGCATTTGATCAATGCGTAAGGCATGCGTGAAAAGTTAAAATGCCATTTGTGGGACGTAGCAGCTGGGTGTGCTGTTGATTTGTCCATCTGAACGTCTGTCTGTGATGGTGGCTGGCACATAATCGTTTGTTAATATGGTGGATTTTTTTTTTCCTGAACGGCTTTAACTGTGTAAGGGATTAGCTTTGGCCCAGTGCTGGGACATAAACAGCGAGTTACAAAGAGTCAAACTACCAACGGCAGGTCACAGTCAATTCTTAGAGCATCTCCCTGCTGAGAGGAGCAATGGGGAAATGCACATCTCTTTTCGCGACCCTTACCCAGAAATGGAAATTGTACATTCCCATGGCAGGGACCTGTCTGACTGTACATGCACCATCCGTTGTTCGCTTCCAATAGAATGGTGCTCGATCTACGACCCTAGAGGGTTGAGGAGGCTGACAAGGGATTATAATTTGACTTTTGTTTCATCATTGCAATGAGTTGTCTGTCTGACAGGTATCCTCGGCCATTGTTTAATCATAATAATGAGTCTGCCAGATAGCTAAGTCCATGTTTTTACTTATCAATAAGTCTGCCAGTTAGCCTAGTCCATTCAATCATAACCATGAGGCTGTGAGGTAGCCTTAGGCCATTGTTTTATCATAACAATGATAATTACAGGTAGCCTCCCAGTATATTGTTTAATTATAACCATGAGTTTGCCAAGTAGCCTAGTCCATTGTTGAATCATAACAATGAATCTTCCAGGTAGCCTAGTCCATTGTTTAATCATAACAATGAATCTTACAGGTAGCCTAGTCCATTGTTTAATCATAATAATGAATCTTCCAGGTAGCCTAGTCCATTGTTTAATCATAACAATGAATCTTACAGGTAGCCTAGTCCATTGTTTAATCATAACAATGAATCTTACAGGTAGCCTAGGTCGCAGCCACAGTGCCATGCACCCTTAGAACTCCTTTAACAGCACAAATTTGCGGCTTTTTTGTCTGGAATTGGTCACGCGGGTGGGGGGGCATTGGAGGCGGTGGCGGCGAGGGTTTGGGGGGGTGGTGGGGGGGGGTCGTGCTGGAGTCTGAATCCTGCGTCTCGCTCGAGTGCTTTATTAGCGGAGCGCCGTTCCCCCAGCGGGCGGGCTCCTCACGTCCGGAGTCCAGCAGCCCTCGTCTCTCTGACGGACAGGACACCTGCATTCATGTGCAGATTAGGAAACTTGTAAATATGTCAAGAGCTTAAAATCAAACTAAGTTTCGTAAAAAAAAAAGTCTTAAACTTTGCCCGGTTTGGAAATGTTTAATTTAATGTCTCGAGGCCGTGCCAGGGTAAGAAGCAACAAACAACACGATGCAATGTGTCACCGAGAAGGGGAAGGATGACTACATTTATTGAATCGAGCAAGGTTATGAGATATTGGTGAGGGGGGGGGGGATGCAATGCGAGGGAATTACAACAACGTGGAGCAGTGCGAGGGATGAGGCAAATAGTTGTGACCTGCTTGGCTCAAATGGGTGGATCAGTGAGTGAGTGGCTTAGTGGGTGGTTGAGTGGGTCAGCTAGTGGATGGGTGAGTGGCTGAGTGAGTGGGTGAATGAGTGGCGTGGATGGGTGAGTCAGTGATTTGGTGGGTGAGTCAGTGAGTTGGGTGAGTGAGTGAGTCAGTGAGTGAGTGGGTGGGTGAGTGGGTAAGTGAGTGAGTGTGTTAGTGGGTGAGTGAGTGACTGAGTGGGTGAGTCAGCGAGTGGGTGAGTGGGTGGGTGGGTGAGTGGGTAAGTGAGTGAGTGTGTTAGTGGGTGAGTGAGTGACTGAGTGGGTGAGTCAGCGAGTGGGTGAGTGAGTCAGTGAGTGAGTGGGTGGGTGAGTGGGTGAGTCAGCGAGTGGGTGAGTGTGTGTGATGAGCAAAGTTCATGGTAACAGAAACCTTGGCGATTAAAACGAATTGAGCTATGATGGTAAATATCTTCCGTGGTTTTTTTATTCGTATTTTTTTACGCATTTTTTATTTAAGAGAATATTGCACAGGTCTATTCAAAATACTGTTCATCTTCATGGGACGTAACGACTCTGCGTATGTGACGACTCAACGGCCGATTCGCAAATACGAAGGAGGAGGCATCGTCACACCGAATGCGCCGCTCCGCTTCTACTGACGCAGTCATCTGACTCAAACCACCTCGGCGTAACATCGCAAGTTGTTGCTCTTCGTCGCCAACAGCCGTACGTGGACGAAAAAGAAAATTGGAATGTCACCTTCATCCAAACAATGCTTCGTCGGTTCTTTTGCGACGGGTACAAACGTGTGCAACGGTAGTAGTAGTAGCATGGCCATGCGGTAAAAAAAAACGAAAGCGCTGTCCAAAGTGGCCAGGTGTCTACAGAACTTTGCAGGCAAAGTTGTCTGCATCTTGGGACAAAGCAATTCGAGTTGAAATTGAGGCTGGCCCCAGAGGTGCCATGTCTCGGTGTGAATTTAAACTTGTGTTTTGTCCTCCCCCACTCTATTTATTTTTCTCTTCTAACGTACGGGACAATTGCCGTGCTCTGGACAGGCTGGACCCAGCATCAGTGTATCTCTCTCTATTTTTTCCATTAGGTTGTTGTTGAATACAAAGACTTAAGGCCGTGACGATACGCAAAATTACATAAACAACCGGGCCAAGACGTTCACGAGGCATCGGTGTGTGTGTGTCTCTCTCTCTCGAGCCGTTTCCCGAATTCCGGGGAGCAACGCCCGATTCGTTGCACTCTTCCTCCAGCTTTCCCCGCTTGGCTCCGGCGATGTCGGCGCACCGTCGATCAGCGGTGGGGCTCGTGTCTGAATCGAGGAGCCGGACGAGCGAGAGGCGGGGTGGGGGGGGGGGTGTGCCGATATTAATCGACTCGAGTTGACGCTCGCGCTCGGTTACGCGAATTGAATTGCACGTGAATTACATTTAAATGTACGCCGCTTTACACGCTCGCATGGTAATTTGCTTTTATGATAAATAGAATGGATGATTTGAGAGCGGACGGGGCCGGAACGTACGTGAGCAGCATTATGGTAAGAAAAACGATACAAGTGATGGTGGTGGGGGGGGTGGTGGTGGTGGGGGGGGGGGTGGTGGTGGTGGGGGAGTTGGTGGTGGTGGTGGTGGTGGGGGGGGGGGTGGTGGTGGGGGGGGTGGTGGTGGTGGGGGGGGTGGGGTGGTGGGGGGGGGGTGGTGGGGGTGGTGGGGGGGTGGTGGTGGTGGGGGGGGGTGGTGGTGGGGGGGGTGGTGTGGGGGGGGTGGTGGCGGTGGTGGGGGGGTGGTGTGGGGGGGGTGGTGTGGGGGGGGGTGGTGGCGGTGGTGGGGGGGGGGTGGTGGCGGTGGTGGGGGGGGGGGGTGGTAGGGGGTGGGTTGTGGTGGGGGTGGTGGTTGTGGTAGGGGGGTGGTTGGAGGATGGTGGTGCAACCACACTAAGCGCGTGCGCTTTTCACAACTTTGAACTTAGTCGGCAGCAACTAATTCAATTGTCTGCAACTGTGCAGGAAATGATTAATATTGTCCAGAGAATAAATATCGGGCAGATTTAATTACTCCTGCGTGCCATTGCCGCGCTTTAATTAAAATGTCTTTTTTTGTTAAACTTTAACAAATGTTATATCCCGACGCGCTCGCCTAGAACGGCCCGCGTTCCTCGTACGGGTTGAGCTCACGCGAGCATCGACGGACTCGTCTCACGGACTCGGCTCACGGACTCGGCTCACGGACTCGTCTCACGGACTCGACTCGCAGACTAAGCCCGTGATCACGGCGAACCCGCCGCGTATGTACCAGTTTTCAGTGCACCTCCTGTGGGAGCGTGGGGAGTGTCGGGGGGACGATGCGCGTGACTTGGTAGGGGATTGGAGCATTGTGTTCAACTTGCGAGCAACTGCTCCTGGTTAACTCCCCCCCCTCCCCCCCCGTATGTATGTTGAACTTCTTTCACACTGTACGTAGTCAACGGCGCTAATCGGAGGTGCGGGGGAAATACAACAAACTGAACACGACAAGCAGTTCTAAAAAAGGAGTTTACAATCTAGATTTAAAGGTGCGTAATTCCAGTGGCTTCCTAATATCCGAAGGAAGAGTGTTCCAGACGGCCGCAGAAGCGCATCTGAAAGCGCCGTGCGATGCGGTGATCACCGTCTTTTTTTCGATAGCTCGCCAAAAGCCGCTGCTGTGAGGTTGACCGGAGTTCACGTTGCTGGTTACTGCTCCTTGACAAAGATCAGAATGTTTATATACTCCAATGAGCTGTGAAGTTCTTTTTCACAGATGTCCAGTAGCAGCAAGTTACAACAGCAACACGATCCCAAAAAAATTATTCGGAGTGCAAACTAGAGAAGAGGTGAGCAAGTCATGATCAATAAAAATAAATATGATGAAGTAGTACGTCAGCACAACTTCTTGGTTCTTTCGGTAAAGTCACGTAGAAGGGAAATAATAAAATAATAAAAATTTAACATAATAAAATAATTCTCACGACGTTTCGGCCAGGTCTGTCGGGGAGACAGCTATTATGTTTAATTTTTATTATTTTATTATTTCCCTTCTACATGACTTTACCGAAAGAACAGCTGTCTCCCCGACAGACCTGGCCGAAACGTCGTGAGAATTATTTTATTATGTTTATTTTTATTATTTTATTGTTTCTCTTCTACGTGACTTTACCGAAAGAACAGCTGTCTCCCCGACAGACCTGGCCGAAACGTCGTGAGAATTATTTTATTATGTTTATTTTTATTATTTTATTATTTCCCTTCTACATGACTTTACCGAAAGAACAGCTGTCTCCCCGACAGACCTGGCCGAAACGTCGTGAGAATTATTTTATTATGTATATTTTTATTATTTTATTATTTCCCTTCTACGTGACTTTACCGAAAGAACCAAGAAGATGAATCCCTGCAGTCACGAAAGCTTTAAATCGAAATCTACGTAAGCACAAATTGCAGAGGTACTTAAATTCGTGCCGATTCATCGCTCGTAGATAGAAGCTGGCATTTTAATTTCCTCGCTTCCACCGTGGCTCCGTTTATAAAGAGGAGGCAAATGCCCTTTTGTGCGGCGCAAAATAACAACGTTACGTCATATCGTGGAGAATACAGAAGACAAAATAGATAAGCGGACTATACATCTCCCTAGATCTTGCTCTTCACATAAAAGTAAATGCTTTATATATTATATATTTATGCAAAATAAACCAAAAAACCTCTTGTGGATGATATTGGTCGTGAAAGCCTCCCACGCGTTAAACTCCATTGCTTACCCAACCCAACGGGCCCCCGCAGCATTGTTGGAGTGCATCGTTGCAGGAGCGCTGATTCAATACAAGCAAACTCTGCACCGGTTTCAACAAACAGCGTCTCATCGGCAGAGACAGGCCGGATCGAATCACCGCTATGTACCGTGTAATTCTACGTCAGACTAGGTGCAGCGCTTCGTTGAATCGACTGTTGCACTGCTGACATTACGCATTCCCAGAAGGCCGTGCGACCGTTGGATTGTGTCGTAAGTTTTTTTTTCTTTCACCGTGTAGAGACGGGCGCATGAAGGAGACATGATCCACTCATTTTCGTTCGTGTCATGGGTCGAGCAAGGAAACAATTTGCTCGGCTAGATGGATGGCAACACTTTGAGCAACTTCGGAAGCGCACTGACCACGGCAAGACTCGGAGTTTGCAGAGGAAGGCGACGGGAGAAGTGGTGAGATGAAGCGGTAAGACAGGCAGGCAGGCAGGGCCAGACCATCAGTAAGACAGACAGCTTCTGATTGGTGTTGAATTCCCAACTACTAAATCCTACTTTGACTTCAGCGGCTCCTTTTGAAATGGGAATTGATTCATAAACCTCGGTTTACGCCGCGAGGGCCCGGCTCCGCACACCCGCCACGTTGTCCCCACCGAAAGTGGAATCCGCTATCGAAACGTGGCCTTAATTGAATGATGGATCGGCTCCTTACGCCGTGATGGCTCGATACATTGGCCGTAGATGACCCGTGCGCTCTGAAAACCCGGGGATGGCCTTTTTGCTTCTACCTTTCGCCATGCAGACTCAAAATTGCAGCTCAGAAGTGATAAATACCTTAAGGGAACTGGGGGCAGGAGGAGTTGTCTGGGCCTGGAAATGGAATTGGCGTGGCGGTTGTGAGATGTTAACTTCCTCGCCTGGTGCGCAGGAGGTCACGGGTTCGATTCCGACCCTTGACGCCTGTTGCATATTTGCAGTTTGCGTGTCTCTCTCTCTCCCTATGTTCACGTGGAATTTTCTCCGGGTCCTCCGGTTTTTCCTTCCACTTTTAGAATCGACGTCACGCGGTTGATCGTAATTTGGGCTGCTTTTAAATGTCCACGTGATGAGCCACTTCGTTGGGCGATCGTTTGTGGCCAGGTCGGCGTCTGACAAAAGACCTACACAGCTCAGTGGGCCTTGCCTGTGTAAAATACAAACAGTTTAAGTAGTTTCGTTTTTAGAATGGATTTTTGGGGGTGCTCAGAGTCAAGCCAAGGCAGCGCCGCTGTGTTCCTCCGGCACATTTCCCCGTGGCTCTCATCAGCTGTCCCTCGGTGTCTTTTGCACGGGAGCTGCTGCTACTACTGCTGCTGGCTGGCTGGTTGTTGCCTTGTACCTAAACGCTTCCCCCCCCCATGCCCGCCGAACCGGGGCGTTCACGCAACATAAGCTGTTGTTTGAAGTTAAATCCCGTTGCAGGCCTTGGTTGCCTCGCGACTCAGAGCGTCCCCTTGCGGGAGCTCGGGTTAGCTTTCTGTTGTAGGCGGTTTTAGAGCGAGTCTGTCGTAGAGGAAGCATTGCCCTTCCCTCATCGTGCATCTGACGGTGACTTCTCAACAAATTCACCGACGCTTTAAGAGCAGCGCTGTTTATTTGTTTTCGCGTGCGCAAAGAGGTGTGTTGCAGGAACGGCGTATAAGTAAAGAAGATGATGGTGACGATGATGCAAACAAAAGCGGTTAACCACAAAGCTTGAACGAACAAAACTTTTAGTGATTTATTAATTAAATGTAATCCGATGAATAATGGAATGAAGTCGTCGACATGTTGTTCTCGTTTTTTAAATATATAAATTGTCCAGGAAAGAGTCAACTGTGAATCTTAAGCGTTGTGTTTTTTTATAGGTTCTCTTTTGGGCAATGGTGTCACACAAGACAAACGCATTTCACCCGAAGGAATGATCGGACAGATGGAAAACCTGTGCACGTGAATGATGCGAATGAAACGTGTACTGTGTTCAGCCTTCTCCCAACTGTACAACAGGCAAACATTGCTTCATTTTACATCTCCTCTGTGCGGTAAAAAAAAAATTGCCTTCAATGCATGGATTTTCTCTGGCTATTCCGGTGTACTTTCGCACACAATATTAATACTTAAATATTCAAATTCAAGCCCAAACATTCTTCTCCGTGAATCAAGACCTTAATGATAAGACTCCGAGACTCAGCAAGGCTTGCCTGCAGTGGTATTGAAAGGATGTTTAGATTTGTTTAAATGGACAATTGAATCGTAGCAACTACAGCCAAAAAAAAACCCACTACGTCCGAATTAAACGAACAAATGAAAGATTTAGGACGACAAATCCGTGCATATGAACGCCACGGCCTTTTTGGTTTTAGAAATTCGTTATTTAGTTTTTTTTCGCTTTTGCACCACATTCAATGGCCCCCTCTCCCTCTCTCTGTTCCCATCTCTTGTCTCGCGCTCGCATTTGTGTGCCTCCCGCTGCCTGCAGAAGGACGGTCGAGAGGACAAATTGCTGTTGTTACCAGAGGGGTGATTGGTGTGTGGGACTTTTGGCCACAAGGCTTGCAGTGGGCTAATTGATCGAAAACCGTAAACGGAATGCTTTATAGTCCCCTGGGGTGACTTACTCGACTGGGATGGGAGGATGTGGGGGGTGGGAGGATGTGGGGGTGGGGGGAGGGGGGCGGGGGGGGAGGTGAGGGGGCATGAAATCGTAGCAGCGATGACACAGCTACTGAACGACGCCAGCATCAGCATTCAGCGGGGTGTACGTTTGTTGAACTTCTTTTGCACCGTACGTTCACGAACCGTGCCAATCGCAGGTGCGGGGATCGCAGTGCAGTGGTAGACACTCACTCCTCGTAGGGTGGCGCCGCAGTGGCGAGGTGTTAGCTACCTCGCCTGGTATGCAGGAGGTCCAATGTTCGATCTCGACCTTGACACCCTGGAGTTTGCGTGTCTCTCTCCCCGTGCCCGTGTAGATTTTTCTCCAGATCCTCCGGTTTTTCCCTCCACATTTCGAAACACGCGTTTAGAGTATTTAGCTGCTATTTATGTCCATAGTAGAGGTTTTTTTGGGGGGGGTTACGTGATGATAAGCCACTTCGTCGAGCCAGGTCGCTTCTGAAAAAAAGCGATATAGCCTTGCCTTGTAAAATAAAAACAAGAGAATTCACAGAAATAATTGCCTGGCGTCAATTCCCGACGCGTGCAGCTTTCTGTGTGACGTTTGTATTCTATCCGGGTTTCCTCCGGGTTCTTCAGTTTTCCCCCATAGCTAAAACCGGTGTTTGCCAAACGTCCCAACGCTTACGGCCTATTCGGCTGGGATTACACACAGCAACGTTGCCCCCTTACTGCAAACTTTATTTTTAAAAATCTTCAGCTGGTAAGACCCATTGAAGAAGTAAGCTGTTCTACTGCAACTGCGAGTTGGCAGGACCCTCGTGAAGAATCTTGAGACTCGGCAAACCTTTGCTGGGTAAACGGTGCGAGGGATAGTTCCAGCAGCTGATGTCTGGTTAGGTGACTCTGTGACTCTCAATCGGAAGGTTGTGAGTTGTGATCCCATTCAGAGGTTGACTCTGTCCATACCTCCTACTGTAACCAGGCTTGATGTGATCGGTAACCACTTGGTGAGAAGTCCTGGAGAGACGGGCCTTAGCCATGCGAATGTGTAATTTCAATCCACTGACTCCAAGCCCACCATTGGAGATGAGTGTCACGTGACACTCGTTTGTGCAGGGGGATACTCTGTCATGGTTTGCACGAGTGTTGGGTTTTTATTAGGCCCACAGTGTTAATATTGGGCGTTAATGCTATCGTTATGGTCCGTGTGAGTATCGGATAAGTGTACATATAATGGTTGGTATAAAGTTCTTTGCTGCTTTGTAGGAAAACATTTTTTTTAATAGATTGTATTGCTTTGTACATTTTCTATCTCTACCTTGATTTTTCTGTCCTCACGACAGGTCTCGCTTGCAATAACTTGCAGCCTGAATGAACGCTGTCTTGATTATATAAATACACAGGAGCCGACGTAAAGGGTGGTCCGCAAATGGCCACATACTAAATCCATTCTTTATTCGTACTCAATATCTTGACACTGGGGAAAGAGCTCCCATCGTCAGCTACTCTTACATCCGAACAACAAAAAGAATGCTCGAGACGAAACTGCAGAGAAGCTGACGTGGACCGGACGGACCCACAGACACGCGCGTGTGCGTACGTACAAAGTGTAAATTAATTGGGAGATGCCACTTGCCATGCCATATGTCCAATTCCCAGAAGGGGAGTTGCAGGCTTGTCTTAAACCAGCGTTGTGTAAATAATGAGCGCAGCGCAAAAAGAAATGAGCGCCTTACTCGAATGCATTCACTCTCGTGAGTGCAATTACCATAGAAAATATAATGGTCCGTCATCATCATCATTATCGTAAACCACCGTGATCAATCCACTGCTGGATGAAGGCCTCCGCAAGGTGACACCATCTCTCGCAGTCCCTCCGATACTCCAATCGATCCGGATCTGGCCCCTGCACACATCACCTGGAGGAATCCGAGGAGATATAAAGCTCTTTTTCACAGATCTCCAGTAGAGGCAGCTCCGAACGTTACAACAAGCGACAATTAAAAAACACAAAAGGAGTACAAAGTATTGCAAAGATTAACAAATCACTTAAAAGTATACGAATACAACTCTATATTTTTGTTATCATACCAGGTAAAACTCACATCTCCTGGCACGTGCACACATCTCCTGCCACGTGCACACATCTCCTGGCACGTGCACACATCTCCTGCCACGTGCACACATCATCCGCGTACTCTGGTGTCAGGCTCAGGCTTGTACTCTCCTTTGGCTACCAGTCCCACCATCGGTGTCGACCACCGGGCCTTACCCCTCCTAGCGACGTGTCCTACCCCTAGCCTCACTTCAGCTCTTCCCAAAGCAGTCTATGCGGACGTATCCTAGCGGCGGTCGCACCATCGTGCCGTAATGACATTTTAAAATAAATTAACGCACGGTTGATTTTTTTTTGACAAATTAGCGGAGGTTTGAGTGATGCGGGTATCCAATGCGAGAGATACCCATCGATTGTAGGTTTGCATCGCGCGCGCTAAACACCGCTGGTGCTAATACTGCTCGTGCATTTGTTTGCTTAAATAGTGCAGGCAGCATTCATACCACGCTAATAACATCACCTCCTGAATTTATGCTTTATAATACCACCGACAAACACCTTTTGGCCAGAGCATATATTAGAACGCATTATTTTCAGAATTGCCAAACCGGCACTGCCAGATTATTTATTCCAGCCTCATTTCAATACATAAATACATATATATTCATTTTGCTGCGATGATTTGTTTTTGTATTTCCTCCCAAATATATGCAAATCTGTTTGGAACAAACAAATTTGGGGGAGTTAAATGAAGTTCGGCTCAGCGGAGGCCCACAGTCTCGAGTTTCTCGTGCGTTTTGCTTCGACGCGAACAGCAGTGGTACACAGACACACTTGCGATATAACGGATATAATGTGCAACGTTTACTAACGTCATCTCTTCGTATGTACGTCGCTAGACCGAGTTGAAGCTGAGCTCGGCTAGATTCACAGTTGTTCCCCATTCTGTTACAGGGATCTTTCTACGGCAGAATTCCCGTAGGAATCTCAATAAAGTGAATGGAGATTTTGTATTTTGCATGGGAATCGTCGGTAGAAGAATTCATATTCTTGGGTTTTTTCGGTAAAGTCACGTAGGTACCTACGTGACTTTACGTGACTTTACCGAAAAAACCCAAGAATATGAATCCTTGCAGTCACGAAAGCTTCAAATCGTAGAAGAATTGTTTATGCCTGCAGACGTCATCCAGGATAGAATCGTAGCAATGGGATATCATTCCGGCAAGTCAGCCCATGATGTCCTGCACGTTGAACTTCCTTCGCACCGTCCGTGGCCGACCGTGTTCATCGGAGGTTGTGGGGGGAATGACAGCGACACTAAACGCAACGAGCAGTTCTCAAGAAATGCGTTTCCAATTTTAATGAAAAAAAAATAGGCGACATATAAATTTAAATTATAGGCTACAGCTATTCTGCTGCTGCTCTTAAACGGGCGATGCTCTGTTTGACGAAATGTCACGCATTAGACATTTTTCCATTGTCGGCAGCTTTATTGATTTTACTGTTTTGAGGGGTTTGTTTTATACATAATCAACGTTTTTGGGTTTAGATCGCGTTTATTTATAAATGTGTCGTAACCCTCCACCACCCGACACGGCCAATCAGTAAAAATGTGTCACGTTGACAAAGACAAATAGTTCACTGCTTTAGCCCACCGGTGTGTTGAAGCCACAACATTTACAATTTACCACAACATTTACAATTTGAGTACGACGTTTCGCTGGTAATTGCAACCAGCATCATCGGGCAATTCGCCCGATGATGCTGGTTGCAATTACCAGCGAAACGTCGTACTCAAATTGTAAATGTTGTGGCTTCAACACACCGGTGGGTTTAAAGCAGTGAACTATTTGTCTTTATCAACGTGACACATTTTTACTGATTGGCCGTGTCGGGTGGTGGAGGGTTACGACACATTTATAAATAAACGCGATCTAAACCCAAAAACGTTGATTATGAATAACATTGGTCGCGAAAGCCTACGTGTTAAACTGGTTTGTTTTATACTTTAATGTTCAGCTAAATGATGACTTTTTGACGATTGAGCATTTGGTTACTCGGAAACATGTCTCTTTCTATTTTTAAACGTTCTTCAGTGTATCACGCACAGAAGCGATCGCAAGTTTCGGGTACAAATTTAAATCGGGTCGCTCAGCCGACTGTCCCCACGTTTACGTACGTACGGTGCGTTGAACTTCTTTTACACCGTACGCATCTGTGAAGCGCCGACGCGGACAGAACACGCGTGCCGCGTGTGTACAGGTGCAGCCCTTGGTATATCCACTTCTGGATGGGGGCTTCAAGCACACCATTCGTGGTCGGTGCGAGTTGGCGAAAGCGGGGGCAGCGTAGACACGGGGGAGCGTAGAGGTACAGCGGCCGATAGCAAAGCACCCTGCCTCAACCCTGATTAACTTCTGAGCCTTGATGATATCGGACACATTCTAGGCAATTTGGTTGGAAGCACATGAAAAGAATACCATCAAAATGTAACGAAAAAAGGAATATAATTGGAGGAGCGATGGGGGAAAAAAAAACAATGGATGTACAAAGACTACCCAATTTTCCCCTCTCCAATTTTAGTGAAATGAACATTTTAATTTGTTTATGATAGCGTAGAATTTTTAATAGCATGTATAATTGGATCTGTGGAATAAAAATTAAAACTAAAACAAAAAAGCGATCGTGTAGCCAACAATGTTTGTAAGCGAAATCAACAATTAAATTCTAATGTATACAGTTAAAAGTTCGCTACGCCGTTTCAGCAGTCATTTCATGTAAGTAAATTTGGGAGGGGGAGGGGGAGGGGGCGGCGGGGGTTAGGGGTGGTGGGGGAACACGCGATATTAACGCCGCATGGGTGTCAGCAAGTTGTCTCGCGAAAACTATGCTTTGGTGATTGCAGTACCTTCAAAACGACAACGGGGCACGATCACTTACATGGGAAGATTGCATCATCCCGAACACAGTCGTGCTGATCCTCGTTGCCACCGCCGCCACCACGAAGTCGCGGCACAGAAAGCGCGACCACTTTGCGATCCCTTCTCGCAACATCTAGCGGCCACGTGCCTTCTGTTGGATCCACCCGCGCATCGCCCGAGTGCTCGCCGCCCCCCCCGAACCCCGAAGGCCGCACTCGCTACTACGGGAGGGCGGGCGGGGGGGTGGGAGGAAACGGAACGCTCAAAATCCGAAAGCGGTCAAGAGCTGTCGCTTGCGAAACAAGCCCACGGTGGCTTCCTGCTCGAGCAGACGTTGCGTGGAAATCATCTTCGTTATTGAAATTCCACATTGCTGTGGCAGGGACCAGTCTCCCCCACAAATTGACTATACTAAAGGTTTGTATTTATTGGATCGTGTATCAATTCAGATCATGAGTCGAGCACTCTGCTGCTGGCGGGATGCAGACTCAGAAACAGAATATTTGTTTGCAGAATATTGATGATGATGTTGATGCTTGTCAGGTAGGTAAAGTGCACATTGCTGCTAAGGTGCGCTTTGGCAATACAGCAGGGATGCGTTCTTGCTGGAGTTGCAATGACGAATATCGAAAGGACGTAAATCCATGAGATTTAACAGGGTCGTCGTGGGTGGTGGAGGCGAAGGCTGGCAGGTGACACATCACGTGACAGGATGGAAGACGCTGTCAGCGACGTGAGTGTGTGTGGGGTTGAGGCGACGCGAATCGGGTCGCGGTGTTAACGAAGCGACGGTGTGTTTGCAAAACGGTGTCAAAGGGGGGGGGAATAGACGTAAATCGGGGGTACCGCTGTAACATCCGCAGCAGCGGATATTGAACCGTATGGCACGTTGAACCTCTTTCGCACCGTACGTAGCCAACCATGGCTAATCGGAGGTGCGCGCGCGTGACAGACGACAAATTCAACACAAAAAGCAGTTCTCAAGAAATACGTTTTCAATCTGGATGATTTAAACATGTTAGCTCTGCGTGCGTGCTCGCGCTCATTGGTCGATCACGCTCGGTGGGGCGTCGTGCCGACGTTTCATTTCACTTGCGTGTAACGCCGCAGCGCGCGGCAGCGAAGAAAAACACATTTTCGTACGAGTTGGGGGGGGGCGGAGGGGGCTTGGCAAGATAGAACCACAGTGCAACACTTTTCTCGTCAAAGTGTTATTTCTTGTTAACATGCCAGAAGCGAATTACCCCGCCTTCCGCAGCCTCTGTGTCATAATTAGCCGCTCACCGAACGGGTTCAATAGGCGATGAAAGAAACTTTATTACTCTTGTGATTATCAAGTAGGCTCCGTCCCCCCCCCCCCCCATTCCCGCCCCCCCCCCCACGTTACCGTTGCCTACACTGCGTAACAGCACCGACTGTGCCGCTCTGGCCCAGCGTTTGCGGTTTGCCGGCTCGTGACGGACTCTAAGCCGGTTCGCGACCACTCCTCTCCCAGCGTGCGGGAGACGTTGCTTTGAAAGCATTCTTAGGAAACGAGTGAGCTGCGACGTGTGTACACGGAGTGTGGAGCTTTTTTTGTTTAAGTTCATTCTCTTTTACATGGAGCTGCCTGGTAATGAGGCTGCCCTACAGCTTAATTGGAATGTGGATATTGAGTGAGTAAATCATGGAAGGCGTTACTGTTAATGCACTTCGTGCGACAACTTGTGTAGTGACTGACACAGAGACACTAGGAGTAGGAGGCACTCTATTTATTAACAGCCTTCACATTCCACACAAAGTGATTACAGCTCCCAGTCAGGACAGCTGGCAAACCGCCTGACTGACGACGCTGAGAAGATGAAGACGGCGACGAAGACTCCAGCAGCACGACGAGGGGATCCCACTCCAGACGACAGCCCTGAGCTCCCGCTTGGGGTCCCCTTTTATCCTCCCGGTGTGGCCTCGCCCCGCCCCGGCCACGCCCCCCTCCTAGAACCTACTAGCGGGTTCCCGGGCTTCCCTCACGTGCCCCCTCTGTAACATTTCCCCTACATCCCTCTCTCTGACTTATCACGTGACCTGCTGTCAGACAGGGCTGCTGCAACTGCAGATCCCCTTCTCTGCCAGCAACCAGCGCTGTGTTACGTAGTAACCCATTCCATGTCACTACACTTGTACAAAAAGTTACGCACGAAAGACGGGAGAAAATTATTTTCTGGATACACGACCGAGGCTTGTCATCTAGCGTGTGAGAGCCGCTGAGATACGTATCCGTTTTTAGCAAAGGGGAGCTGTGGGAAATACGGTCAAAAAAACTCAAAAGGAAATTGCCCAAAACAAAAGGATGGATTGGTTTGACACTTGACAAGACACGGTGGTTAGGAGATGTTCACTACCTCGCCGGTATACAGGGGGTCGTGGGTTCGATCCCAACCCTGACACCTGTTTTATGTTTGGAGTTTGCAGGTTCTCCCCGTGGTCGAGCGGATGTTTCTCCAGGTCCTCTGGTTTTTTCCCTCCATGTTTACAAACATGTGTTTCGAGTATTTGGCTGCTATACAATTTCCACATGAGATCAGCCACTTCGTTGAGCTATCATTTGTGTCCGGGTCGCTTCTGAAAAAGAGCCACATCGCTCAGTGGTCCTTACCTGGTAACATAAAAAAGTAAAAAAGAGACGCTACAGTTTAAACGAACGGGTATCTTGCAATAATGCAGGCGAACAGATCAAAGGTATTTCGTTACCATTATTGACATCAATACACATCCCAAACATGGCTTGTCAATCAAATGTCAACGTAAATAAACACACTTTGACGTGAATTGGGAAGGCAAATGAAATGATGATTAAATACGACTCCAAGTAACAGAAACATCCACATTTTAAATGGTTATTCGCGAAATGCTGTGTTTACTGCTCAACAAGTTGTTAACATTCTTACGTGGCTTTACCATTCTATCTACAAGTATTACTTGCTTCCTAGATTTTAATATGAATTTCCACATATTCTACCTATATATGTAGCAAACAGTGCTGATCAGAGGCGCAGTTTACAAATCTTCATCATCAATGAACGTTAAGTTGCTTCTTCCCGGGTGTAAATGTCACGTTTTTATTTGACCACTTGGTCAGCCCATAGCACATCCCACTTTCACTCCAGTTCACCAACCTTGTGCGCTGCGCACAGTTAAAATGTATTAGGGAGTTTAGACTTGGCGTTCCATTCGGCCCTGCATTCGAATCTTTACACACTTCGCTGTGTCCATCACTGCGAGTTTTACGAGCCGCCCAGCTTGCCTCCTGCACGCGCAGTAAGAGGGGAAATTGCACTGCTCTGAATTTCTTTTCAGACGTTTAGCATCCCCCAGTCAGCTCACTTGCTAAGCCCCGAGGCAAATCTTTGTGCTTTCAAATGTATTTGCCCACGTCAAAAAAAAAAGTGAGTGCAAAAAAGAAATGTACAAAATCTTCCTCGGCGTGCAATGCCCCCCCCCCCCCCCCCCTCACGCGTGGAATGGTAATGTTTGCACGGCACATTTAGCATCAATTCCATCTCATTCAGGTTTCGGTTCACCAATCAAATCTGTGAACGACGAGAAAATCCCATCATCATCATCATCCTAAGAGAATAATAGTCCTGGCCGGAAAAACGGTACATTACAAACAAGAACACACGGACACGTGCGCACAAAGCGGCACAGCCTCTCCATGCATTATGCAAAACACCATCAACAGTTCGTGAAGAGGTGCATTGTGGTCCTGTTGGCTTAGGTCAGAGCGAGGAAACTGACCAATCAGAGCTACCGTGCCGCTCGTTACACGCGTTCTTGTGTGTGCTGTTTTAAACTCTTAGTGCGCCGTTAAGTCACTGCTATGCAATCATTAATGCCGTCTTTTAATTCAAGACGTGTACTCATGAGTGCGAGTTAATTTAATATTTATCCTTTTTACTTAATTCGCTTTTTTCCATTTCAAATGAAGCCCTCCCCCACGCCCCTTCACCGTTTAGTTTACACGTTGGCCTTTGTTGCCTGCTCTGTGACACCTTCACCCAGATTTCCCTTGAAAATGTGGCTCCTGATCTCAATGGGGCTCTTCTATCCCGCTCATAAATAAAGGTCATCTCTCTGTCCATCTAAAACAACAAAAACAACACCCCTACTTACCCTGCAAAGGGTTTGCCTACGAGCTGAGCAGACTTGACAAATGGAAAGGCAAAGTCTTTATAAATGCCCCCCCTGCAAACATTGACCCGTGCAATTTTCTTCTTGCAGCCAAAAGGGAGATATCAATAAACCACCGTCGGTGCCAGTGGTGAACATACGGAGCTTCGCTTCGGTATGAAACGGAGCGGAGAATTGGAAATTGCATCCAAACAGCTGTTTTATTGTATTGCTCAAGCTCCGTAATGACTGACTGTTGCGAAAATGTTCCTGAGAACGCACCGACAGATGATTCAGGTGGAGGTAATGTTAATTCTTTGGCTCGTGCCCAGAGCACGGAGCCAAATTGAAAATTCATTTCTGTAGAACTGCTTTTGCGTTACGTTTTTTGTGTCCCTCCCCCCCCGCCGCACCTCTGATTAGCATGGTTTGGATACGTACGGTGCAAAAGAAGTTCAGTGTGCGTACAAACACATTTACAGCAGCGATTGCCGAGACCCCGAACTTGAATGCCCGAGCTCCCGCCAGCACCAAGAGGAGAATGCATCTCATGTAAAGACGAGTGCCCATCGTCAAAGGGGTCATCGCGGCCAGTGCCGTTTGGTTGTCACGAGACCTCACGGGGGGGGGGGGGTGGGGGCACACGGGCGACGCACGACCGTGACCCCAGGCTCCGGGGGTCATCTGAGTTGAGATGCGAGTCCCAGAACCCAGGGTCTGGGACTCCCGCAGTGATCGTCGGCCAGGCCGGGCCAAACCGTGGGGTCACGGACTCACTGGCCCCAGGCCCTTGCCAACCGTACTGTATAAACGTTATACTGTATGTAGTTTATTAATTACAATACTGTATTGCACAATAACATCTAAAGTAAAAAAACCAAGGTAAATTCTTAGCCTACCTGTATGAACTGCAATTTAATAGAACGTTTATTCAGGAAACAATCCTATCTGCTATATAAAAAAAAACGTTAACATGCATTGAAACGTATCAAATCGTGGTGACCCTGAAATGAAATCGCTAAAATAATTAACAATTTTGTTGTATCGCTATCGACATCGAAATATCATAAGTCGGGCCATCGTAACTCGGGGACTATCTGTATTTGAGAGAGCCAACATGAATGGATATTGTCATTATGTTTAAACAATGTGGACCTGTTTCTGTGCTTTGTGTCGTCCGTTATATCAAGTTATTGTGTCGTGAGTTTGCTTTCAACTGACTCATTAATAAATACACCAAACATAATTAACAAATTTCCCAGACATGCACGGTATAGGCAAACGCGTGCCCCTTTGCGCAGTGGATGAGATCACCGCCCAGTGATTGTGTAACGTGGAAACCTGAAAGGATATCTTGTGAATAATATTAATGCCGCTTTTTTGCTTATCCATAAGAGTCCCCAAGACCTTTTCACGAGGTCTCTGCTGCATTTGGGGATGTTTTGGCCACTTCCATTCCTAATAAGTGACACTGCGCAGAACGAGATGGGTGCCAAGAGAAAATCGGCTCCCACGAGGTGATGACACCCGATACTCTCTGCACGGACGGATTCCATCCACCCGCTGTACTGCCATTTCCCAGCCACCTCACCATAGCTCGGTGTTTTAAAATATTTCAAACTATTTTATTTTGCCAAGTAAGCCCCACTGAGCTCCTGCGTAGATCCTTTTTTCAGAAGCGACCCGGCCACAAATGATATCTCAACCAAGTGGCTCATAGTGCGGACATTTGTTTGCAGCCAAATATTCTAAAAGCACGTTTCTAAATATGGAGGGGGAAAATCGGAGGACCCGGAAAAAAAATTCACACAACCATGGGGAGAATACGCAAACTCCAAATATGCAGGCGTCGTCGGGATCGAACCCACGACCTCCTGCATACCAGGCGAGGTAGTTAACATCACTCCACCGCAACACCCATGGGAGTTTCACAACTCTGTCTGATCCATCAACCCTGGCCTCGAAAAGCCCCTGGTTCACAGACACACATGACCACAGCTGCTAGTTCACAATGCGGAGCATGCCTGCGCTGTTTGAAGGCGGATCCCGATTTGGAAGAAGTCCATGACCTTGGAGAAATTAGCCGTTGGGAGTTAATAATTGCCGGATTGTGTCTGTCTTTGCCCTGAGTATGAGCCAGCTTCCTCCCTTCTAAATCCAGCCGGGTGCCATCACGGCAGGCAGGAACACCCAGGCGCAATCGGAAGGTCACATCTCGGTCGAGTATCAATCCAGCTCATCATTCTTTTGGGGGTCAATAAATTGAATACCACTTTGTAGGAAATCGTGGTTGCAACTGGCTCCAGCGAAGGGAACGTAGCATCTGCACCGCTGACAAAGGGTTCCCATCCAATTGCAACCTTTGAGCATGGAGACACTTTCACTTTTCGACTCGTTTCTTTATTATTATCATCATCATCATCATACTCCTCGATTTACGATTGGTGCCACCAGTAAGTAACCAGTTACTGTCGACGCTGCGGGAAAGAAACCAGTGACGGTAATGGGATGACCCCCATACCACGGTGATACTGCCCAGCACCTGATCAGCACCCTCCACTCTGCACGGCCTCGGCTCTTGCGTGCTGGGGCCATGCCTCCGCCTGACCCCGCGAGCCCCAGCAACGAGTCTCCCGGTGGCACGGCCGTGCGCTGTAAATCCCTGCCTCGTCTCTCGCAGAGATCCGGAGCAGCCTTACCTTCCCTCCCTCTCTTCCCTCCCCTTACCCGCTCCCTCTTAGCCTCCCTCCCTATCCCGCCTGCCCACCCCTCCCTCCCTCTCCCGCCCGCCCGTTAATAAGTCCGCTGCGCCTGCTTTATGGATGACACACTACCGGAGCAAACTGTTTGTGGTTTTTTTCCGACATTTATGGCTCCAAAGGGTGGTTTCCTTTTCAAAATTTATCGCCGACCCACCGAGCATGCTTGGGGAGGCGGTAAATATTATTTTTTTCTGCCTCATCCCCCCCCCCACCAGCTCACACTCCTCGGCCCACCCAGCAACGCCCAACAGTTTTTGCGCGCAGATTCATTACTTGTACGGCACAGTTTTTTTTTGCGTCCGTCCACTTTAACGCGAAACTTAGTGTGATGCGGGCATTTGCGGGGATGAAAGAGGGCCATCTGTCTGTCGTTCGGCGCGTTGGCTGCTGCAACGATCACAACACCCCTGCTGCTGTCCTTGCAGCAGCAGGGGTGTTGTGATCGTTGTTGCGTGCAGTCTTTACCGCTTGTCTCTATCGGCACGTTTTCTTTTTTGTTCCTTTCAGAATTATCGTTTTGTCATTTTTATTTTTTCTGGCCGGCTTGCGCGAGAGGCAAAGTCAGAGGGTGGTGAGTTCGCCATCAGGTTCGGGGAGTCAAACGCAGCACATTTTACCTCCGGGGTCGTAACAATGAATAACACTTGGCAAAAGAAATTCACTGAAGGCTTTTGTGTGGAGTAACTGGCCACAACCATGAGAGAGTGGAACTCTCACCATTGGCCCAAGAGCATCATTGCCAATGAGTGCTGTTCCATTGCTCATTCAAGCAGAGAGATGCTTGGGGAATTGCCCTGGAATATGACACCATCACGTACCCACTTCACTCAGAGCCGTTTCTTCAATCGGAAACCCTTTGCCCAACGATAGAAGGGGATCATTCATTTCCTGTCAAGACTGATTAGCTCTGTGTAATTAAAATGGAAATTCAGGGCCTTTTTTATTTTTACGCCCTTTTCAGGTCGATTGATTTCTCCTGCTTATGGCAATAGGGCTCCCAATGGCAACACATTAAAGCCAAACCTTGCTGATGAGCCTTGATAAAGTCGAAACCAGGTTAAGGACACGGTGTCTAGGCAATCTTTCACTGGGAATCAAGGACCTGGACAAAGTAATGTGAGCTGCTTGAATAAAGTTATTTTATATATTTCTCAGTTGTGATCGTGGGGTAAGAGGTATTCACGCAACTTATGATCACTAATAATGGTGACGCGGGTAACCCTTGAAAGTTTTAAAGGTCACCCAAGTGACATTTCTTCAGGCAGGCTCCACCTCACTGAAGGGATGCCACGTGGCGAGATGTTAACTCCCTCATCTGGTGTGCAGGAGGTCATGGGTTCCATCCCGACCCTGGCGTCTGCTGTATATTCGGAGTTTGCATGTTCTCATCGTGGTCACGTGTATTTTTCTCTGGGTTTTCCTTACACATTTAGAAACATGCCTTTCGAGTATTTGGCTGCAATCAATTTCCACGTGATAAGCCACTTGGTTTGGCTTTCATTTGTGGCCAGGTTGCTTCTGAAAAGAGCTGCATAGCTAAGTGGGCCTTGCCTGGTAAATTAAATGATTGTTTGGTATTACAATTCCAAAGTCGTTACCCCTTATAAAAACAAATACAAAATGTGTGGGTGGCTGCTCAGAGACGGTGGTGGCAATCCCCCCTTCTGTGACGAGGCCAGTCCCTCCCTAGGATGGCCACTCTTGGACTTCCCACACAGTGGTCCTTCTTTAATTGCTCCGGGAAAGATGAAAGTCTCAGTCCACTCTTGACAGCCACTGACAGATGCGGGGGAATCCTTAAACAAATCTTGACAACCTCCCATGAAGTGAATTGTCCTGAAAGGAGAGTTTCGTTGACAGTCGGCAGATTAAGTGGATGGAGTGTGTAAGCGATTAGGTTCATTGTGTGGTGATCTTTGGGGAGATTATACAATAGAACCTGCAAAAAAATGATTGCCCATGTATGTCAATGAAGTTTAACACCTAGGCTTTCGCGACCAATATCATCCATGAAATAGGTGTTTTGGGTTAGTACTCATATTGTAAATGTTGTTGATTTGCTCTCCAACACACCGGTGTGCTGTCTGAATAACGACTTGGCATGTTCTGTTTACGTGACAAACCTTACTAATTGGCTGTGTCAAGTGGGTGGTGGGTTTAACGACACACACGATCTAACCCAACAAAAACTATATTACATCAATAAAACCTGCATGGCTTTTATGCACAATATTTATATTTAAACTTGTAGATGTGCGTTATCAATATTTTCCCAGACACCCCTCAGCTGTCCCCATTGCAAGTTGGGCATTCTGACCACGGCAACACCCGGCCCTGATTATTTGCGGCGTCACTCGGTGCCGCAGATGTGTGTGGGACAGTCACGGAAGTCCGTGAATGACGGTGAAATCCAATCGCATCAGAAAACTGAGTGCAGGCCGGAAAAACAAACAGATTTATCGACACGCAGGGATTGCGCGGTGCCTCGATAAGACTGGAGGCTTTCGCACATGCAGTGCCCGTCATGTCCACGCATTATTAAATATAAACGCGCGTTAACCCAAATCCACAAACCGCCACCCTTTCACCATGGCACTCGATGCCCCCAACGCGACTCGTTTTGGGCGAGCGGCCGCGTCTCTGTGAGTTGAGGATAAATTCCATCGCAGCTGTCGACGGTTTTACGTGAATTTATTCCTGTGATGTAAATATTCGAAAGCTCTTTGGCTGCTGAGAGCAAACTGAACATCATTGCGCGAGCCACCCCAGCCTGGGCCAATATGAAGTCGATTTTTAGATAATGATAATAATAATTCTTGTAGATTGTGGCACGTCACTTTTACCGTGGCGGCTAAGGAATGCATTATCGGTGGAGGGGGTGGTTCTTTTATGGAAACACAATGATTTTCTCTGATGAGTTTAGGCGAGGTAAAATGATGGTATTTTAACACAGGGTTTGCTTTATAGAGAATTTCCACACTGCCAGTCGCCCTGATATTTTCAGGTGAGGGCTCTGTTGAGGATGAAGAGAGTCTCTCCTGCGCACAATTTTTTATCAGATCCCGCAAATGAACCACAACACCCTGCTGATCTCACCGAGGAGCATAGAGCAGCATGCAAACTCCGGTCATCCTCGCAGCAGCTTTTGGAGTGCCATCGCACAAAGACGGTCACCACATGGCGCATTCTCAGATGGGCTTCTGCGGCCGTCTGGGACGCTCTTCCGTCTGATTTGAGGGGAGCCACCGGGAGCTATGCACTTTTAAATCCAGATTTTAAACTAATTTATTTTAGAACTGGGTTTTTTTGTTTAGTTTGTCCTTCCCCACACCTCCTATTAGTATGATTGGCGACGTACGGTGTGAAAGAAGTACAACATACGTACGTCCAGGTCATGCAGGGTCGAGTGGTCACCAGGGTTCTGCCACGTGTCGTAGTGGTGGGACTTGGAAAGTGCGTGGGGTACTCTGGTTTCCTTCCAAATGCCATAATACGTTAATGGAATTAGTGAAACATCCAAATGCAGGGCATATAAGAAAAAATATTGAGACTAAACAAGGCTTTCCTGGGAAAATAATTGGCACTAATGAACAAGGCCATAAAACGAAACACACTGGCAAATAAAGCAAAGCTTCAAATATAATGTGACGGCAAGAGGCATCGGAAAAAAACATAACGTCAAGCTGCAAGTAAGCTTTATATATAAGTCTAACGGTGACATAAATGCACACGAATGGAAAAACAAGACCGTGCGGATATGTGGGAGCAAGAGGTGTCAGGTAAGGGCTGTGTTTTGGTTCGATGGGGAACTAAATAAGAGGAGTGGAGGGAGGGAAGAACCAAGCTGTTGATGCGCGGCAAGGAGATTCCAGGGGTCCAGAGAGGTACGGCGATGTATGATTCGTAATAGATTTTGGGGGTGAGGCCAGCCACATTATAGTTTGGCCAAATTTATGTTGTAACCCCCCCCCTCACCACCCAACACTGGCCAAACAAATTGTAACTGCAAACGTGCGCAAGCGTTTAACGACGAGCCAATTATAATGACTAGTTTAGTGATCTTGCAACATGGGTGTGATTTAAAAAATATATATTATAAATCATAACCGTGGTCTGGCTACGAACTGAAAATGCAGCAAGGAATATGGCATGACCAGCATCGTCCTCTGGTACTCGGATGAGAGGTGCACGCAGCTCCCCACTGCCACTGCTTAGGAGGTGGCGTTCCAGATGCCCCCCGATCCCAGAGTGTCACGATGGCTAGGAGATGTTATCTCCCACGCCTGGTGTACAAGAGGTCGTGGTTTCGATCCCCGACCCTGATACCTGTATATTTTGGTCGCATGGATTTTTTTCTCCAGGTCCTCCGGTGTTTCCCTCCACATTTAGAGTCATCGTGCGCTTCGAGCATTAGGCTGCTGTAAATTTACACTCGATAAGCCACTTCGTTGAGCTGTCGTTTGCAGCTACGTCGCTTCTGAAAACTAACTATATAGCTCAGTGGGCCCTACCTGGTGAAATATAAAATCGTCCATACTTTAGCCGGCCTCCTGTCGGGAACCACGCGCGTTCCGCTCGGCGGACAGAATCTGTCTCGGAATCTGAGCGCACACTCGGTCGTCGCCGAGGGGTTGGCGAACTTTGCAGGACGCCTGTCGTTTGAGTCCTTGGGCCCCGCGTTTGATAATGGCGCCATTAGCGCGTCCCGTTAGCGGAACTCCGAGGCGCGATTGCGAGCGCTCGAGACGCGAGTGCCCACACGAAGGAAACTAATTTGCACTCCTGACGACGGCCGTGCTGCTGTCGCGCGCGTGCGAACGCAATTATTTTACAGTTAATTGAGCGCCTTTTTAATGTACATTATGAAAATGACAAAAAATGTATATTTTTTTTCATGTGCAGGCTAGAGTTCCAACTCCAAACTGTTTGTGGCCTGAATGGTGTTAATTGTATTTTCTGCAACAACAAAAAAAACTTTGGCGAGCTGATCTGTATGTTTGTTGGTTTTGAAGATCGGCGGTTTGAATTCAGCGTGCGTTGTTGATCACTTTCGGCAAGCCGCATCCCAGCATTATTTTTTAACCGACCGTGTGCCATCGCTCGCGCAGAGAGAAACACCTCGGAGGTGCAGCCCTCTTTGTAAAACAGCGCTTCCGCTCGAACGGTTTTCTTGACGGTCGTGTTTGGAGTACGAATTTCACGTCAGTGACTGGAGTGCCTGCTACGGATGACAGGCCATTAAGCCAGAACTTTGAAGGGCCAGGGTTGGAGTCCTGGGGCTTGGTATCTCTTGGGGGACCCGTGACTGTGTTGGATAAGTGAGCAAACTTTTTCTTAGATATTGAGCTTCAGACCTGGGACTGAATGTCTCTTGTACTAACAATAATAATAGTTTGCTTTGGGAAAGCTTCAAACTGATGCCCAATCCTATAAAGAGGCTCCATTGTAAGATGTGTGGAAACGGTCCTTTTTGAGTATTGTTGCCTGTGGAAGTAAACCGGAGTGCCTGGAGAAAACCTACAAAAAGAAGAGAATGTACAATATTCAAGCTCTGCACAGATAAGCCAAACATCCTTGCTGTACTGGCTTCTGAAGATACTGTCTTTTCTACTTTAAAACGTTCAACTGGGTGGCGCTTGCTAATAACCAAGATTGATTTTACAATGTCAAGCTTGGCTCCATTCCATAGCTAAGTGAAATATCAACCATTAGCTCAGCACCACTGACAAGGGACGATCACTGTCCCAGGGAATGCTTCATTTGGTGAGTCAAGGACAGCTGCTGGTCTCGTCCCTGAATTCTCTCTCCCCAGCTCTGCTACTGCTGCTATCACTTTGAGATTATTTGGCCGCGATCAATTTGCATGTGACAAGCCGCTTCATTGAGCTATCATTTGTGGCCAGGTCAATTCTGAAGAAGCTAAATAGTGCAGTGGACTTTACCTGGTGAGATAAAAAATAGTTTAGTTTCATTTGCAATTTTTTTAAGCGACTTGTTTAACTTTCTTATACTTTGCACTCCTATCGTGGTTTTGTGTTGTTAGTTGTTTTGATTTAAAGCTTACGTGACTGCAGGGATTCATATTCTTGGTTCTGTCGGTAAAGTCACGTAGAAGGGAAATAATAAAATAATATAAATATAAAACAATAAAAATTCTTGTTAGTTGTTGTAACATTTTGTCCCACCCCTACTGGGCATCTGTGAAAAAGAGCTTCATAGCCCATCAGATTCCTCCAGGACAAATAAATATTCTGATTCTGCTGATCGCAGGAGCCCCCCATGTCTCCTCCTCATCTTCGCTCTGCTCAGTCTCGAGACTCCCTCTCGCACTCTCTTTGACATCACGTGACCCAACCAAAGAGGCTTCTTGAAGGACAACAAACTAACCACAAAAAGCCATTCTTTAAGAAATGAATTTTCAATCTAGATGATTTTAAAGTGCATAGCTCCCAGTGGCGTACTAGTGGCAGTCTCGCACAAAGTGTGATGCGATCTGGACAGCGCAGCTTTCGCCACAGTTTCCGTGAATCCCCAAAGGTAGCTGCAGTTGACAGACGGCGAGAATAAAGTGTGCCCGCTTTTCCGTCATTTCACTCTTTGAGCTGAAACTTGGGAAGACGGCACATTGCTCGGGGCCTCTGGCCACATCCCGCTCATTCCCATCCGCCGCGGAGACCGACGCTCGACAAACAAACAAAAAACCACCTCCGCGATTGACTGGTGAGCGAGCCATGGATTTTCCCCATGCGCGGTTGAAACCCGGTCTCCTGGCGCTAAGTCTGGAGACGTGCAGAGTGGCTCACCATGCCTGCAGCTTAGCGCTCAATAGTGTCCGTAATAGTCCTCGCTCAACACTCAACCACTAATGCTCAACTTAAACCCCCCCTCATTACCGCACCACTTAACAAAATCCTACCTCTTAACATTAAAAAGCCATTGCTGACTGAAGTCTTAACTTGCAATATTCAGAACTTAGTTCCGGCCACAGTGAATAATCTTAACATTATTGTTTTTACACTGCTTGTAATGCCCTGGCTAAACTCTAGCAAACTAACAACCACCATGAGCCCAAGAGGTGACAATGAAACCCAGGGTTTGAATCCAAGAACTCACAGGTGCTTTGCTTATACACCTCCCCAGAGACGTAACGGTCGGAGACCATCTGCATGTTCTGCAGGTGCATTAAGTTAAAATGCACGCAGTGTGTGTGTCACATGTATGTGTGTTTGTATGTTGAACTTCTTTCGCACCGTACGTAGCCAACCGTGCGAATCGGAGGTGCCCGTAAGGGAAAGGACAACAAACGAAACACAAAAAGCAACGTTGCGGTAGAATTTGCAGGATTTGAATATTGTTTGAGAATCCATATTCCAATCGTGCTCACCATATAGTTGGGGTTCCACTGAGACCCATCAGATGCACTCCGCATGAGAACATTTTCACCCGAAGAAAGAAGCCATGGTTTGCTCCCACATACTCAAAGGTGATCGGCTTGGTGTCATAACACAGGCGCTCTGTAACACTGAGGGGCACAGGGACCCGAGGTTTTAGCCTCAGAAGCCAGGAGTGCTGGCTCTGTGTCCTTACACAGCGTCAGTGTTGAGGCCAAAACCCAGACCCAGCACTCAAAACACACAACACTGGAAACGCCAGCGGACTGCTGTGTGCAATGACACGGGCAATTGTGGACCCAGGGAGAGGCATTTGTATCCAAGGCTTGAACCAGGGAGGTCACAGATGAAGGTGCAATGTATTGACATGGACATTAGCCCCCGAGGAGGTCATGTGTGTGTGCAGTTTTTCCAGGCACACCCATGTATTATTGTGCGTGAAAATACAGCAGTAGGAAATTGGACAAATGACCCAAAAGCTGGACCTTACTCAGAGGGCTAGGAAGCTTCACAGGGTTGCTTGGTACTCATGGAAAATGTAAAACCCTGCAGTGTGCGACTGTGGTCATGCAGAACAGACCAATACAACATAAAACGACACAATGCCCAGGTCTACAAACACGGAGGAGACATCGCAGCGATGATACACTCCGCTGCTCCTGTTGCGGTTGTCTGGCCTGACCACCTGAATGTGAAATTGTAGCTGTTGTTCTGTGTCTACATCAGCCGTACGAAAGAAGACATATCTTCTTGGTTCTTTCGGTAAAGTCACGTAGAAGGGAAGTAATAAAATACTAAAAATAAAACATAATGTTTTATTTTTATTATTTTATTATTTCCCTTCTACGTCACTTTACCGAAAGAACCAAGAAGATGAATCCCTGCAGTCACGAAAGCTTTAAATCGAAAAGAAGACATACTTGAAGGTTGGCTCGTTCTCTCATGAGTAACCGCAGGGCTTGCCAGGTGTTGCAGGCATGGGGTTGCAGGTGGCCTGAAGATTTCAGGGTGAGTTGAGTATTGCCTCTCCCGTGTGAATATTCTTTTCAGATATTCAGAGTTGCTCCCATACAAAGCCGAACAAACACACAGTTGGAACTGGTCAAACATACCAATGCAGGGATCCTCTTGAAAAAAAGTTTCGAGGCACAGTGAGCCTTATGCTTGGTAACCAATTGTGTCTTTGTACATGGCATGACGCTTTCCCAAGGTAATTAAAGTATGTATTGTAAAATATTGACTTAAAGCTTTTGTGACTGCAGGAATTCATATTCTTTGGGTCTTTCGGTAAAGTCACGTAGATAGGTTCAAAGAAAATAACAAAAAACTACAACCGTTTGTGTTGCGATCGAAACGTCGTGGTTTTTTTATTTTATTTTATTATTTTTATTCACTTTATGATCATTACTTCTCTATCTACGTGACTTTAACCGAAAGAACCGAGGAATATTAATTCCTGCAATCACGAAAGTTTCAAGTCAAAATTGAGTGTGTCGTACCTTGAGGAAAAGGCAAGTCAAAAGGGTCAAACTCGGGGCGAACGAAATCAAAAGTAACTCTTAAAATGCGACGGTGTGCATTTTAAAGTGAGGCATTGAACGTATTCAACTTTAAATTCTTTCTGTTTTTTCGGTAGACAGCTGTGCCGGCCGCACGCTGATATTCACTCAACTGGTTTTAGATTAATTTCCCCAAAATGCCAAAGCGTTAAGAATCCAATTTGAAGTACCTTTCCTTCATTGCATTTTGTACGCCGTCAATCTACACATTTTGGATTCATTTTCTTCCTCTTCTTCATGTCGAATCACTTTAAATCAAAGCTGAACGTTAAGGTTTTATTACTGCACATTAAAACCTGAAGCTAGACATATTGCGCTTTTCATTCTGAGTAAAAAAAAAAAAAGTGCGGAACATTTTTCAACTTCAATTTTATTTTGCGCCTGATGTTTGCCACTTTTCCAGCTTAGCGGTTGCGTAACGCACAGCAACACCGCACATTTAACGATACGCACAGGTGTGTGCAGCATTGCATGCACAAATGCCCCATCGGCCTTGTCCAGATCACCAGCTCAAAAGAACTGACACGCGTGCGCATTGACACACGTGCGCATTGACACGCGTGCGCATTGACACGCATGCACATTGACACGCGTGCACATTGACACGCGTGCACATACACGGCCGCGTCATACAGCGCACGCAAAAATACTAAACGAATCTAAACTTTTTTTAATTTTATCAGGTAAGGTCCACTGAGCTCTACGTAACTCTTTTTCAGAAGTGACCCGCCTACAAATGATAGCTCAACGAAGTGGCTCATCATCTTGTGGACATTTATCGAAGCCAAAAATACCGGGGGACCCAGAGAAAAATTTTTGCGAGCACGGGGAGGAACAGGGCAACCTCCAAAATACCCTCAACACAGAGGGGCAAGGGCTGTTGGTGAGCACTCGTTTTAAAGCGGTGCGGCTCGAATTATGCACAGCCGCCTCTGTCTCCCAATTGTTGATATTCATACACCGCGCTTGACGGCATTCTCATTTAAGGCTTGTCACTAATGATTTTCATGATCAGGAACAAAATCCAGGTCGTCGGGGGGGGGGGGTTCGCAATGCCGCGCGTGAGCCACATTGCCACTTGCTCCGCACGCGCCCGTCACGCACAGACATGCACACAGACGCAAACAGACGCAAACACACGCGCACGTAGACACACAAACACGTGTCACGCACAGACAAAGATCCCCCAAATAGCCTTAACAGAGTATTGGGGCAAGTGCTGTTTGCGAACACCTATGAAGGTCGGCACGGCACACGAGGGGGTGGCTTTGCCAGCACCACGCCTGGCCGCCTTTGTCTCCCGAGTGGCGATATTTATGCATCGCGGCAGGTACTCGCTTGACAAACGTGCACACACAGACACACACGCACAACCGTACGCACTGAAATATAGGTGGGGGGGGGGGGTTGGAGCCTGCAAACCGTGCGTCCATGCGCTCGCCCACAGTGTGCCGGCCATTGTCCACTTGTTGTAGGAGACAAAGATTTAGGGAGACGGGTCGCGGGATTCAGAGGTGGAGAACAAAACAAAACAAATCTCCGGCCGGCCTCTGCGAGAGGAGGGGGGGGGGCCTTGATGGGGAGGGGGCTGGGGGGGGGGCCCTGGCAGTGCGCCGCCACCACCGCCGCGATCGCTCGCATGGGCCGCGCCACCCCATGGATTTCCCGTCGACCGACTGATGGAAAGTGACGGGGGAGCTCGTTAACGAGACGGGGACGCCGGGCGCGAGTGGAGGGAGTGAGCGGGCAGGCAGGGGGTGAGGGGGGTCAGCAGCCACGGCGGGTGGTGGTGGTGGTGGAGGAGGCGGCAGAGGTGTGCGCGACGGGAGGGAGAGCGAGCGAGTGTGGGCAAGACGGCGCGTGGGTGTGTTGGTCAGTGGTTGTGTGAGCGAGTGTCTGGTGGAGCGTGCAGAGTGCTTGGCGCGCTGCGCTTTCGAACCCGGCGACCCGAGTTTGATTCCCGCTCATGGCCAACACCAGTGACGATTATCTGAACCGGTCCTCGGGCCTCCCGTAAGTCGACTCAGCCTCAATGAGTACCTGGTGCGGTGAGTTAACATCGCCACTCAGCAGACTGAAGGCGGTCGGGCATGGTGTTGGCCACCCACCTCCTCGTGTGCCCCACCGGTCTTCATCGGTGCTCGCTAATAGCACTTGTCCCAACAGTCTAGTAAGGTGTGAGTGAGTGAGTACTGGGTGGTTGAGAAATGGAATTAGTTGGGGAGTGAGCGAGCGAGCAAGTGGATGTGTGAGTGGATGTGTGAGTTCGTGCACGAGTGAGAGTGTGAGAAGGCGAGTGAGATTGAAACGAGCGTGGACATTTCTGAGCATCAGTGGTTAAGACAGAGAAACGTGTGAGCTCAGAGTTGAGTAAGTAGGATCTCCGAGATTGCGAGTGAATAAGCAGACAAACGAATCAATCAATGTGGGATAATTAGAGCAGTGAGCGATGGATGTCGGCAAAACGCGGATTGTGGCCGATTGCTAATTGGCTGGAGGCATTCCGTATGGACAGGTGGCAGCAGATCTGTTGACCAGCCATTGGAGAGGTGCCAGTTTTAAGACCTGTTATAAAATGTACTCGGGCTATCGGGCCCCTTCTGGATGTTCGTAAAACGGGTACTAATCTGTGGGAAGTCAGCAGTGCTTGTCCTAGGGAGAGAAGACCGAAGACCACCATGGGAAGTTGAATCCCCCCTCCCGGTCCAAGTCTCGGAGCCCAGACTCTCGCCCTAAGCCGGGAGGCTCTTCGGAGTTTGGATGCACGGACCGTTTTGCTCTCCGTTCGATGGCACATCAGCCACCTTCCAATTGGATTCGCAGGGCAATGATGTCGTTGTGTTGGGGCATTCGGGCGGGCGGATGTCTTTCAGATGTGCTCGGGTTATTTTGTGTCGTTGCCACGGGAAAATGTTGCCTGTAAACGTCTCGCTTTTTGCGTTTTCTGCTGGACGTAATCACCGTAATTTATCATGAAGCGCAGAAATATTAACTACTTTTTATTTTACCAGGTAAGGCCCACTGAGCTATATAGCTCTTTTTCAGAAGCGACCTGGCCACAAATGGTAGCCTAATGAAGGGGCTTATTACGTGGACATTTATAGCAGCCAATTCTCTAAACGCACGTTGATTCTAAATGTGGAGGGGAAAAAACGGAGGACCCAGGGGAAAATCCTTTTGGGACTCCTTACATCCACATCGGGGAACTTCCGTGGGAAAATGACACCACAGCATCCAACACCTATATTTTTGTTCCACTGCACAACCGAGTTGTGGTGAGCCTGCCCAGTGCAGCTCTCGTGAGACGCCAGGTTGTTTTTCCACTGCAGAAACTGAGCCGTGCCCAATTACGTTGCCCGAGACGACCGAGCTAAGACGCACGTTGATGATGCAGTCGTGACACTTCCTCGCGGTGTCCTGACTGACATCAATCACTTTTTTTTTTGGCTTAGCCATCCAACAAAGATGGTCACTGCAGCGCGCGCTTTCAGATGCACTAATGCGGCCGTCTGGAATGCTCTTCCTTCCGTTATTCGGAAGCCACTGGAGCTATGCACTTTTTAATCCGGATTGGAAACTCTTTTTTTAAGAACTGCTTTTTGTGTTGCTCGGCACCGTCGTAGACAACAGGGAGATTTGCCGCGGGGGGTGGGGCACGCCCGTGACCCGGCACCATGGAGGCAGAGAGAGGGTTGGTGGCGCTCGCACAAAACTGCCTTCCCAGTGGGCATTGAGGTGACGGCTGTAACCTGGCGGCAGAATGCAGTACAGCAAAGCGTGGATGAGCATCGCCGCCCCTTCTGTACAGGACAGAGCGTTGCCACCCACCACGTGCATGCGTTTTCTCTGGGCGCTCTGGCTTCCTGGCATGTGTAGAAGCACTCTCTAATTGACTGAAAGCATCTTAATGCATAGAGAACTGCAGAGCAACTGTTGGCGCCGTCTCACCGGCTGGCAACCTTCCAGTTTGTCTGTGGCTCCTCAGCGATTGTGAGATACAATTTGCATCAGCAACGCCGTATGAAACTAACCAGTGCGTGTTTCATATGCACACGAGTGTGTGGTGTTCTTGATGACAAGATATAATGCGGTGAAAGTGAAATCTACAAAACGTGATTTGGTTGCCCAATATTGGCTGTCTGCGAGGGGTTCCACAGTGGCGAACTACCTCGCCTTGTATGCAGAAGGTCGTGGGTTCAATCCCGACTATAGTTCTACATAAACTGCTTAAGTGTATGCAGACAAACAGAAATCTTTATTTTCTTGGGGAGAGCACATTTAATGTTTTTTTTTCGTATATATTAGTTTTTATTATAACCTAACTTTTATGCATTATTCAAGAAATTGCGGGATCAAAACTCTGTCGAATTTGTAACGTAGACAAAATTGAGACGGAGACGCAGAGGACACTACAGACGGGCCACTCACTGGACCGCCATACCCTGGAAAACCAGGAATGAACATCGGGACCGCAATCCTCGTTTTTCAAAGGAGTGCTGCGATGCAAAAGCAGCTCCAGCATAAACAGCGCTGCGTTTGCAAAACAGCCGTGTCAGATGTCACAAATAAACCGTCCAATTAAATGTGGTGTCAGATGAGCATCCTCCAGTAGAAAAATGTGAATTCAAATCGATAATATAAACAAGACTAGACGGGGGCGGTAGGTAATGATCAAACGCATTTGGGTTCAGAATGCCTGATCAATGAGTCCAGTTTAGCATAGAAAAGCAATCGAGAAGGAAGAGTCATTACACGTGATATGTTTAGGCGGCATTGGTTCCGGTTGGTGAAGCAGGCTGACGGCACCACCGTGGTATCACTCACGCCTCTCGCAGCAAGAAGGTGCCTGGGTTCGATTCCAGTTTGTGCGTTCTCTTCTCAACCCTCTGTTCCGCGTGGGATTCTTCCTCTGGGTTTTTCTGGTGTCTGCCCATAGCCGAAAGAAACGAACAAAACCCCCTTATGAAGTAACTACAGGATGTGGGGTCACATCGATGAACAACGGCTCTCGTGTGAAAGGAAGCGTCATGCCGAGTGCGAAAATCTGGGGTCTGTTCCTTCCAAGTTTGCGGTACGTGCACACTCGTAAATCTTACATCACTACATGTCGGTGACCTTCCCCCCCGCACCTCCGATGAACCACGGTTGACTACGTGCGGCGCGAAAGAAGGAGTTAATCGACGTACACGCGTGCGTACAATAGGCGTGAAGGTGGCTGCGGTTAGCCGGCTGTGGGTGGACAATGAGTGGCCGTTGCTTTAGTGCCGAAACAAAATCCTCACGTGCGCTGGCATTTTTTTTTTATGTTTGAGAGCGTCACATTTCAGAGGTGGAATTCACCGCAGACACCAAAAAACACTCGTACTAATGGCGTTAACCTTGTCCCAAGGCCGTGCAAGATAAACGTTTCACGCGTGCGCAGTTCGACACACCCGCGAACACATGCACACACCGTACAGTGCATGGTGGTGTAAAGGATTCCGCTTGGGTGAACTCATTTTTTCTATATATCAGTGACAATAAAAATCCCTATTAATATATATGGAGGTGACCGGATAGCTCAAGCGTTTATAATGGTGGTGTCAGCGCCAATGAGCGTAGAAATGCAGAGGTCTCGGCTTAAAATCTGGGTTTCGTTCACTTGTGCTCTTGGTGTATCTTCTTCATGTACGACAAGGTGGTCTCAGTCTGATCATCAGTCAAGATGGTCTGAGTTTGATCGTCAGTCAAGATGGTCTCAGTCTGATCGTCAGTCAAGGTGGTCTCAGTCTGATCACCAGTCAAGATGGTCTCAGTCTGATCGTCAGTCAAGGTGGTCTCAGTCTGATCGTCAGTCAAGGTGGTCTCAGTCTGATCACCAGTCAAGATGGTCTCAGTCTGATCGTCAGTCAAGATGGTCTCAGTCTGATCGTCAGTCAAGGTGGTCTCAGTCTGATCACCAGTCAAGATGGTCTCAGTCTGATCGTCAGTCAAGATGGTCTCAGTCTGATCACCAGTCAAGGTGGTCTCAGTATGATCACAGTCAAGGTGATCTCAGTCTGATCACCAGTCAAGGTGGTCTCAGTCTGATCACCAGTCAAGATGGTCTCCGTCTGATCGTCAGTCAAGATGGTCTCAGTCTGATCACCAGTCAAGGTGGTCTCAGTATGATCACAGTCAAGGTGATCTCAGTCTGATCACCAGTCAAGATGGTCTCAGTCTGATCATCAGTCAAGGTGGTCTCAGTCTGATCACCAGTCAAGGTGGTCTCAGTCTGATCACCAGTCAAGGTGGTCTCAGCCTGATCACCAGTCAAGGTGGTCTCAGTCTGATCACCAGTCAAGGTGGTCTCAGTCTGATCACCAGTCAAGGTGGTCTCAGTCTGATCACCAGTCAAGGTTGTCTCAGTGTGATCACCAGTCAAGGTGGTCTCAGTCTGATCACCAGTCAAGGTGGTCTCAGTCTGATCACCAGTCAAGGTGGTCTCAGCCTGATCACCAGTCAAGGTGGTCTCAGTCTGATCAGCAGTCAAGGTGGTCTCAGTCTGATCACCAGTCAAGATGGTCTCAGTCTGATCACCAGTCAAGGTGGTCTCAGTCTGATCACCAGTCAAGATGGTCTCAGTCTGATCACCAGTCAAGGTGGTCTCAGTCTGATCATCAGTCAAGGTGGTCTCAGTCTGATCACCAGTCAAGATGGTCTCAGTCTGATCATCAGTCAAGGTGGTCTCGGTCTGATCGTCAGTCAAGATGGTCTCAGTCTGATCACCAGTCAAGATGGTCTCAGTCTGATCACCAGTCAAGATGGTCTCAGTCTGATCACCAGTCAAGATGGTCTCAGTCTGATCATCAGTCAAGGTGGTCTCAGTCTGATCATCAGTCAAGGTGATCTCAGTCTGATCATCAGTCAAGATGGTCTCAGTCTGATCACCAGTCAAGATGGTCTCAGTCTGATCAACAGTCAAGGTGGTCTCAGTCTGATCAACAGTCAAGGTGGTCTCAGTCTGATCACCAGTCAAGATGATCTCAGTCTGATCACCAGTCAAGGTGGTCTCAGTCTGATCATCAGTCAAGGTGGTCTCAGTCTGATCACCAGTCAAGGTGGTCTCAGTCTGATCACCAGTCAAGGTGGTCTCAGTCTGATCATCAGTCAAGGTGGTCTCAGTCTGATCACCAGTCAAGATGGTCTCAGTCTGATCACCAGTCAAGATGGTCTCAGTCTGATCACCAGTCAAGATGGTCTCAGTCTGATCATCAGTCAAGGTGATCTCAGTCTGATCATCAGTCAAGGTGATCTCAGTCTGATCGTCAGTCAAGGTGGTCTCAGTCTGATCGTCAGTCAAGGTGGTCTCACTCTGATCACCAGTCAAGGTGGTCTCAGTCTGATCATCAGTCAAGGTGGTCTCAGTCTGATGACCAGTCAAGGTGGTCTCAGTCTGATCACCAGTCAAGATGGTCTCAGTCTGATCAACAGTCAAGGTGATCTCAGTCTGATCACCAGTCAAGATGGTCTCAGTCTGATCAACAGTCAAGGTGGTCTCAGTCTGATCATCAGTCAAGGTGGTCTCAGTCTGATCAACAGTCAAGGTGGTCTCAGTCTGATCACCAGTCAAGATGGTCTCAGTCTGATCAACAGTCAAGGTGATCTCAGTCTGATCACCAGTCAAGTTGGTCTCAGTCTGATCAACAGTCAAGGTGGTCTCAGTCTGATCATCAGTCAATGTGGTCTCAGTCTGATCATCAGTCAATGTGGTCTCAGTCTGATCGTCAGTCAATGTGGTCTCAGTCTGATCATCAGTCAATGTGGTCTCAGTCTGATCATCAGTCAATGTGGTCTCAGTCTGATCATCAGTCAATGTGGTCTCAGTCTGATCGTCAGTCAATGTGGTCTCAGTCTGATCGTCAGTCAATGTGGTCTCAGTCTGATCGTCAGTCAATGTGGTCTCAGTCTGATCGTCAGTCAATGTGGTCTCAGTCTGATCATCAGTCAATGTGGTCTCAGTCTGATCATCAGTCAATGTGGTCTCAGTCTGATCATCAGTCAATGTGGTCTCAGTCTGATCATCAGTCAATGTGGTCTCAGTCTGATCATCAGTCAATGTGGTCTCAGTCTGATCATCAGTCAATGTGGTCTCAGTCTGATCATCAGTCAATGTGGTCTCAGTCTGATCATCAGTCAATGTGGTCTCAGTCTGATCACCAGTCAAGGTGGTCTCAGTCTGATCATCAGTCAATGTGGTCTCAGTCTGATCACCAGTCAAGATGGTCTTAGTCTGATCACCAGTCAAGGTGGTCTCAGTCTGATCACCAGTCAAGATGGTCTCAGTCTGATCACCAGTCAAGATGGTCTCAGTCTGATCACCAGTCAAGATGGTCTCAGTCTGATCATCAGTCAAGGTGGTCTCAGTCTGATCGTCAGTCAAGGTGGTCTCAGTCTGATCACCAGTCAAGATGGTCTCAGTCTGATCACCAGTCAAGGTGGTCTCAGTCTGATCGTCAGTCAAGGTGGTCTCAGTCTGATCACCAGTCAAGATGGTCTCAGTCTGATCAACAGTCAAGGTGGTCTCAGTCTGATCAACAGTCAAGATGGTCTCAGTATGATCACCAGTCAAGATGGTCTCAGTCTGATCGTCAGTCAATGTGGTCTCCTCAGTATGATCACAGTCAAGGTGGTCTCAGTCTGATCATCAGTCAAAGTGGTCTCAGTCTGATCGTCAGTCAAGGTGATCTCAGTCTGATCACCAGTCAAGATGGTCTCAGTCTGATCAACAGTCAAGGTGGTCTCAGTCTGATCAACAGTCAAGGTGGTCTCAGTCTGATCGTCAGTCAAGGTGGTCTCAGTCTGATCGTCAGTCAAGGTGATCTCAGTCTGATCACCAGTCAAGGTGGTCTCAGTCTGATCACCAGTCAAGGTTGTCTCAGTCTGATCACCAGTCAAGGTGGTCTCAGTCTGATCACGAGTCAAGGTGGTCTCAGTCTGATCACCAGTCAAGGTGGTCTCAGTCTGATCACCAGTCAAGGTGGTCTCAGTCTGATCAACAGTCAAGGTGGTCTCAGTCTGATCGTCAGTCAAGGTGATCTCAGTCTGATCACCAGTCAAGGTGGTCTCAGTCTGATCACCAGTCAAGGTTGTCTCAGTCTGATCACCAGTCAAGGTGGTCTCAGTCTGATCACGAGTCAAGGTGGTCTCAGTCTGATCACCAGTCAAGGTGGTCTCAGTCTGATCACCAGTCAAGGTGGTCTCAGTCTGATCACCAGTCAAGGTGGTCTCAGTCTGATCACCAGTCAAGGTGGTCTCAGTCTGATTGCCAGTCAAGGTGGTCTCAGTCTGATTGCCAGTCAAGGTGGTCTCACTCTGATCACCAGTCAAGGTGGTCTCAGTCTGATCACCAGTCAGGGTGGTCTCAGTCTGATCACCAGTCAAGGTGGTCTCATTCTGATCACCAGTCAAGGTGGTCTCAGTCTGATCACCAGTCAAGGTGGTCTCAGTCTGATCACCAGTCAAGGTGGTCTCAGTCTGATTGCCAGTCAAGGTGGTCTCACTCTGATCACCAGTCAAGATGGTCTCAGTCTCATCAACAGTCAAGATGGTCTCCGTCTGATCATCAGTCAAGGTGCTCTCAGACCAACCACCAAATGTCTGCACGACATTTTTATGAAATTCATTAAATTTTCTTCTCATAAATCACCAATTCAGGTGTAATGGTTTCATCGGCAGCTCACCAACGAGCGGCCGCTCATTTGTCTGAGCAGCTGATTTGTGAATCTTTCTACATATTTAATATGGATAAGCATTTGCATTTAAATATTGCTTAACTGCGAGCCTTTAATTGAACTCGGATTGAAAATATTTTGTGATGTTTGCTTTCTGGAATCAATGTGATGTGATGCTGAATTAATTAATTTTCATACTCTCCTTTGTTTTTATATTCTTGGGTTTTTCCGAAAAGTCACGTAGACAGCTTCAAATAAAATAAGAAAAGAAACTGAACCTATCTACGTAACTTTACCGAAAGACCCAACGATATGAATTCCTGCAGTCACGAAAGCTTTAAGTCAATACTCTCCTTCCATATTCGATGACGGTGTGACATTGGTGAGATAATTACGTGTTGAGAAAATTTAACAGGACCAAGTAGATATAAATAATTATCACTCTTCTATTTCACTCTGTTTCCAGCTCAGCTCGTACACGTATCACTCAGTACGTGTGTGCTGCTTTAACGCTATCCAACATTTTAACTGTATTTTTTTTCAATATTTTCAAATATTACACTGGTCAACAAAAAAAAAAAAAAATTTCTGGCCTGGACTTTTGTAGATGTTTTAGACTAATTTCAGGGTGCTGATTCCAAATCTGATCTCAGATTTGCTCAATCACATACTTTTTATGCTATCGGCATACCCCATTTTCATTGATTTTACCAGAAATTAGCTCTGTCACTTATGATTGCAAGTTGTTGCGAGTCAGTGACTGCTTTAGTGTTAAAATGTGGTGCTGTATTTTTAGGATAGTGTGTTTATAATATCATTTTATGTAGATATGCACATTTATTTAATATTTTTCTTCTGCAGTTTTTATTGAAAATGCAATATTTGATTTCTCAAAAACCTGATGCAATAGACAAAAACTAATGCTAGATTTGGAATCTTCACATCATACATTGGAACATCCTGACGTTCTGGATGGTATATTACCATTGATATCCACGGTATCAGCCAAACCGGACTCGGAGCAGGCGTGCGGTTTGGGGAACAGCTAAAAAGTTTACATGGATTAGCTCCGTCCGTCTGTCTGCGTTGGGTGGGGTGGGGGTTCACGACAATTATCGCAACGGCGACCTCACGTAGCTAACGTTAGTGAGAGACTTTGTGTGTTAAGTTCTCGAGCCTGCTGGCCAGGATTGGGCACAGCAAGTGAGTTCACTTTTCACCCAGGCGACTGGAGAGCACAGACGAAGCGTTACTGACACTGACATTACAACTAACGATGCCATGTTTAAGAATCACAATTGAGAGACAAAGAACACACTGTGTATATATACTATTAAAATAGCATTAAAACTTAAAAACCAATCAGTGGTCCTGTTACTATACGGAACACTGTTGCAGTACACAAAGAGGCTGCTATTATATATATTATTACATATATAATTTAAAACACCATGAGCATCAACGGAACGCCATGAGGAAAATGTTGGCAATTTAAGAGCCGAGACCTGAACGCCATCGATCTGGGCGAGTACGGAAGGATACATTTTCTCTTCAGATGCTAAAAATGGTGATTAAACAAAATATCGCGTGTGAACAGGGACAGACTTTCCCTTTGCTTCAATTTCACGAGGAGCTTTGATGTAGTGAGCTCATTACGGTGCCTCGTGGGGTCAGGCACCTGGCATTCGAGGTAACACATTGCTGCGGAGGGAGCTGGTAGGAACGTTGGGTTGCTCTGTCAATGGCCAGGGTTAACGGCGGCGTGGTGCATTTCGCAAATATGCCCGACTGTGAGGGCGGGCACAAGCCGGCGTGAGTAGGTTAAACGTTGAGTTTTATAAGGGCACCACGGGGTGACCAGCCCCTCCCCACCCAGCCCCACCCCTCCCAACCCCTCCCCACCCTCCCCACCCAGCCCCTCCCCACCCTCCCCTCCCCACCCAGCCCCACCCTCCCCACCCAGCCCCTCCCCACCCAGCCCCTCCCCACCCTCCCTCCCCACCCAGCCCCTCCCCACCCTCCCCACCAAGCCCCTCCCCACCCAGCCCCTCCCTGCATGACGGACGGACACAATAATCCCCTGTGGGCTGGTGTAACCAGGAGGTTCATACCAGTAATAGTGGAGGGTAAGAATTAAAGGTATCATCGAGACTTTTCAAGGGCCTGACTTTTCAAGGCGCATTGACAGAATACATCGGAGTAGTCGAGGACTGTGGGAGTATCACTTCCTTGAATAAACGATGCCTCGCTGCATCACTCATGGCCAACTTGTGTCTGTAAACAAAAAGCCCAGACTATGTCCATCACTTAATATCAATGTGTTTAATTATGGTATCGACAAATGTGCTGAATTTGTGTTCCGTGTGTTTGTGTAACCACTGCCAGCGCAGATGATTATGTAATAATTAGTTGTTATTAATGAAGGGTTATTAGAAAGTTGGGTTTCTATGAAGGACTTGATTAACTATTTAAAATCACGTAGAAAGAAAATACATTGAATAATAGAATACGACGTTTCGATTACAACACAAGCAATCGTCATCAGGTAGAAAACAAACCTAGTAAACTTAGAAACACAATGCAATACAACACAGAGAGTCGGCTAACACAACAGTCAACACCCTACCTGGTTGATTACGTTCTTCCAAAGATTGCTAAATTTGAAAGAGAGACAAAACACAGACACGGGGACAGACAGACAGACATACAAGGAGAGTTTTGTATTTATCTTCCTGTCTGTCAATCTTATTCCAATCAGAATTGGAATATTTATTTATACTTGAGTAATCCAATGAGCTATGAAACCCCTTTTTAAGAGATGTCCTGTTTGGGTAGCAAGTCAACAAAGTTACAATAAATACAATACTTTACTTTTTGCTTACCTAGGATAGCGTAATGCCACGGACATAAGACTCAATTGGTTACCAAGCAAACGTACAAGGTAAACTAATCACATACACACATACAAATAAATCCCCACCTTACCAGGTATTAACTTGTTTTTTCAGAAGCGACTTGACCACAAATGATAGCCCAACAAAGCAGCTCATCATTCGGACATTTATAGCCGTGCGTTCTTTGGTAATGTCAATATTGCTGGTTCAATATGTTAAAAGCGGGCGTTGTATATCCACAATTTAAACGCTACCTTCTTTAGGTGACCAGTCACTTTGCTTTCTATTGTGAAGTTCAACTTTCTGAAGACCAATCAAACCCCCCTCCCCCTTTCTCCGCATGCACTCCGCTCTCTAAATCCATGGCACCTTTTTTTGCCAGTATCCAAAATTAGGAAAAATAAGCTGAGGTTTTACCCTTTCTGCCAATAAAACAGGAGGTGTTAAGATGTTCAAATAGCAAGGCATCAAGTCTGGATTAACCACACGTATTTGGGGCAAAGCATGCAAACAATCATGCTCCGATAAGATATGGCATCGTCTATGAAACTGATTGTTCCACACCAGAGACAGCCTTCTTCATGGCCTGATCTCCTCAATGCTTTGCTCTATGTCTGTTGAAACTTCTTTCGCACCGTACGTAGCCAACCGTGTACCTGTGTCCCTCCGAGAAGTGTCTCGAACTGTTTAGCGAACTTTTGTTGCACGTGACCTTGTTTTTCTTTCAAATGTTACTCGACGCCCGAACTTTTCAGCTTTATTTATTATCATTATACATTCAGACGTATGCGGCAAATGCAAACGCGTTTTTGTAATGTTTTTTTTATTTGCATGAGATTATCAATGACGCGAGAAAAATATATTAACACCCTCGGTGTGTGCGTGTGTGCACGTGCATGTATCTCCACTCATTATATATGTGTTATTGTGTTATTGTGCACGTGTGTGTGTGTGTGCATCGGCCAGTCATCTCAGTGAATCAACCCATGGCACCTGGGTCTGTCCCGTGACCTGTCAGCGAGTCTTCGACGCTTCGTGTGGCCTCAAAGTGCACCTGGCCTGGCACAGGCGCCATGCTGACATCACGACCACTTAGTGGCGAATGGCGGCTGTTGTTTTGTTGTGTGGCAGTGGTGGTGTAGCATTTTGGGCGCTGCGCTACAAACCGAACCAAACGACCCGAATTCGAATCCAACTCCCTGCCAACACCGGTGACGATTATCTGAATCGGTCCTGGGCTTCCCCTAGGTCGACTCAGCCTCAAATGAGTACCCAGTGTAAACATCGCCGGGCGTGGTGCTGGTCACCTGCCCCTTAGTGTGTCGTTCCGGCCTTCATAGGTTCTACTTGCTAACAGCACTTGCCCCAACAGCATGTTAAATGCTATACGGGGGATCAATATCTTTGTTTTGTGTGTTCGTGTTAGCGGTGTATTTTTGGTGAGCAATGTTGTGAAGAGCTTGCGGTATGATTAACGGGCCACGTTAAGTCAACGAAAACCTTGCTGGTGGTGCAAATTAAAAAAGAAAAATAACCGAGGACGGACGGCATTGATTTAAATGGATGTTTATGAATGCTTGTGCGTGTGTACACCATGAGGTGCGTATGTAATGCGTTCACTGGAATTAGTCTAGTGGCTTGCTCGCAGTCGCCCCCAAGGCAGTTTGCACGGAAGTAACAGTTTGATTCCCTCTAAGAATCAGAATATTCTAAATTTGAAGTTTTCGTGACTGCAAGGATCCATACTTTTTGTTTTTTTTTCGGTAAAGTCACGTAGGTAAAAAAATAAATTAATTAAAATGAAAACAACTAAATGAAATCACGACGTTTCGGAAGCAACACAAGCCTCCGTCTTCAGGTGGACATTCACGACAGTCATTTTTCTGTGGTGGCTCCACCTGAAGACAGAGGCTTGTGTTGCTTCCGAAACGTCGTGATTTAATTTAGTTGTTTTCATTTAATTTTTTTTTTCCTACGTGACTTTACCGAAAAAACCCAAAAGAATCAGAATATTTATATATAGTGGAGGAATCCGATGAGCTATGAAGCTCTTTTTCACAGATGTCCAGGAGGGGCACGGGGTAAGAACGTTACAATAACAAAGAGTACAAAAATATGATGATAGGAGTGCGAAGTACGGGAAAGGTAAACATCACCCAAACACATAGAAATAAAACTAAACCATCCCCATTGATTAACTATTTAAAAAACTTTTTCCACCAGACAAAGCGCACTGAGGTAGTAACTTCTGTTTCAAAAGCAGCCTGGCCACAAATGATAGCTCAACAAAGTGGCTTATCCTTTGAACATTTATAGTGGCAAAATAATCTAAACAGTCTCAACGCTTGCTTCTGAATGTGGAGGGAAAAACCGGAGGACCCATAGATAAAAAAAAAATCCACGCAACCCCAACGAGAGCACGCAGACTCCGAATATTCATGTCGAAGGGTCGGGATCTAACCCACGACCTCCTGCATATCAGGCGAGGAAGACATCTCAACCACCGCACGCGGGAATTAGCAAAGTGTTCCGTGTACTGTGAAGTAGATGTTAGTGGGGAGACAAAGTGTCTCCCGTCTCAAGCGTGCACCAGACAGCACGAGCGTTTAAAACTCCCGTTGGTATCGATCCATTATCAAGCGCAGGCCATTGCGTACCTCCAGTGCCGCACCTCCGATTAGCGCGGTTGGGCTACGTACGGTGCGAAAGAAGTTCAATCTACATACGTACATTCATCGCAGCGACATTGCCGAGACTTGAGACCTGCCCAACCGATGGTGTTTAGAACATATTTTTAAAATGTCAATTTGTAAGCTGCTTTTGTGCAGCCATCTGTCCCTTGCTATGGCAGTAAAATAACTCCGTGAGCACCTCTCTGGTTCAATAAAGAACATAACAGGGATATGTTCCCAATTTTCAGAGTAAATAAAAAATTAAATCGCTAATTAGGTTTCAGTTATGGAATTTTCTGATAATTGGTGTGGAAATGTGACTTCGCAGGAAGTGACATCCCGGCTACTTTTTGTCTTGCATCGCACCTCCGATTAGCACAGATGGCTACGTACCATGCGAAAGAACTTGAACACGCACACATACATACAGGTGATACACACTCAGGGCCGGATTAAGATGTTGTAGGCCCCTGGGGTACAGGTACTGTGAGGCCCCCAGTAATGTTGTGTGTCTCTCTCTCTGTGTGTCTGTGTTGTCTCTCTCTGCTTGTGTGTCTGTCTGTGTGTCTCCGTGTCTGTGTTTTGTCTCTCTCTCAAATTTAGTTCTTCCTGATGACGGTTGCTTGTGTTGCAACGAAACGTCGCACTCTGTCATTTCATTTATTTTATTTCTACGTGACTTTTTATTTTTACAAGGCTAACAACAAATAAAATTCAGCATTCAAAAGTGAAAAACACATTTCACTTAATCTCTGGAGGTCCTCCAGCTGGCGAAGGCCCCTGGGCTGCAGCTCCTAAAGCCCCCGTGCCTTAATCCGGCCCTGCACACACTGCGTGTGTTTTATCGTGAATGCACCTGCAGAACATTCGGATGCCTCTCTCACCGTTACGTCTCCTGGGGGTTTATAAGCAAAGCACCTGCGAGTTGTTGGGTTAAAACCCTGGGTTTCATTGTCACCTCTTGGGCGTATGATGGCCATATTATCGTACTGAGCCACAGGAGATCGATCCTCAGCTAGGATGAGGGTTAATTGTCTTACTTCCGGCCAATGAGAGCAAAGCGGATTGCTTGAAGGTTACTTACTCATGTGGTGGTTGTGTATCTATTTCAATGCAAGCTAAACAAACAAAGAAATCTCGTGTGGTCAGCAGTCCCCGCACGGCAGTCGCCATCCGGCGTGCAATGTGAGTCGCGCGAAAGAGGCGCCACTCACGCACACGAACACACACGCACACGCACGTACACACACACACGCACACACATGCACGCTACACACATGCACGCTACACACATGCACGCTACACACATGCACGCACACACATGCACACGCGCGCACACATGCACACGCGCGCACACACACGCGCACACACACATGCACACACACATGCACACACACACAAACGTGCGCGCACACGCGCACGCGCGCACACACACACGCATGCACACATACACACACACACGCACACATGCACGCTCCGTTGGTATTTCCTTACAGGAGAGGGGAGCGGTGGCAATGAACGGGCGACAGCAACTGTGAGGCTCGTGTGACGCCTGCTCTCCAGGGGCCCTTGGTAGAACCACGTGGTGCTGGGGTGCTGCGGTGCGGGGGAGAAGGCACGGCGAGGTGACGCTTCAAAGTCGAAAAGTGTCTCCACCGCTCGTGCGGACAATGGGTGGCGCTCCGCTCTCCTCCAGTGGTGTCCCCTAGCTTGCTGTGGATGTCTCCACATTCCTGTGTCCGGGGGACCTACCTCGGTGTTTATATCAAGAGCACACCCCCCCTCCCCCCTCCTGTTGACTGCCGACAAGATGGAATGTATTTTCTGTCTTTTATCCACCTTGGCGGCACGATGGATCTGAGTTAATTTCCGAACGCCCTTGCATTGTTTGGAAGCCATCCGACCAATGCACTTTCAAATCTAGATTTAATTTTCTTTCTTTCGAGCTGCGTTTTTTGTGTTAAGTTTGTTTTCCTACCCCCTCTTCCCCCCGATTAGCACAAGTGGCTACGTAAGGTGAGAAAGAACTTCAACACAAACAAACGTAGGGCCAAGGTTTGAATTCGTAGCCTAGCAAATGTGGGTGTGGGGCGCTACTCGTAAAAGGTTACATGCGCAATGCCAATCGGTACCAAGCGCCAGCCAAAAGCAGCTGCTGCCGCGCGGATGACCGGAGTTGCCATCACTTCCTTCTGATAGATCTCCAAGGACACATTCCCTTCACAGTGGCAGTGTATGTATGTTGAACTTCTTTCGCACCCTACGTAGGCAACCATGCTAATTGGAAAACAAATTAAACTCTAAAAGCAATTAGAATGAAATTCGTTTTCAATCCAGACGTAACAGTGCACAGCTGCAGTGGCTTCCTAATATCGGAAGAAAGAGCGTTCCAGACGGCCGCAGTGGTGCATTTGAACGTGAGCGATGCGGTGACCGGCTTTGTTTGATGGCCAGCCAAAAGCCGCTGCTGCCGCGCGGATGACCGGAGTTCGCGTGATGGTTTATGCTCCTTGACGAGATCAGAAGGGTATTGTGGTTCACTTTTGGCAAGCACTTTGTGTGTAATAGGTGCGACCTTATGATGTCAGCAGCTTGGCGAGCACTGGCCGGACAAGGTCAGATCTTTCGGTACCCATCACGACACGTGCCAAAGAATGTTGTTGGCGCTGCAGCTTGGTAATGTTTTTTTTCTTTTCCAGACGTCCCGTAGAGTCGCGAGTTGCAATTATCGAGCCTCGTCGATACCATGTTCACGACGCCACCGTGTTAGGCTACGTCACAGCACGATAGCGGTCGAATGCATCGCAGAGCCCCGATAAGAAAAGAGCGTTAGCACTTGCGGCTTTAGATCTTGCTTCCCCCTGGTCAGCGAGTCACGGGGTTGGCACTGCAGGGCCCGGTCTCTCTGCAAGCCGCCCTCCTCCAACGCTACGCCCGACACACCCGGGCCCCTTGCAGCGAGCGCAGCAGATAAGTGGTCGTTCGTTTCGCGGCTCACCCCCCCGCCCCCCCGCGGGCGGTGCGAGCGGTGCGAGCGGGTTGACCAGACGTGGAATTGTCAATTTGGCCGCGTTCCAAAATCGTTTGCGGAGTCCAAATTGAACCCGGGCTGCCAGGCTGCGGTCCGGCTGGGGATGGCGCGGCGCGCCGCGTGCAATCGCGTTTGTGTTGAGAGGTCGGGGTGTGTTAATTGATTCGTCTCGACGATGATAATTGATCCGTGCGTGCGCACGTTAATGCAGTGCGCTTCGCAGGCGGACGGATGCGCCCCCCCCCCCCCCACACAATGCCGCGACGTGACGCGAGGAGGTGACACGACAACGTGACACAACGTGACACAACAACGTGACACAACAATGTGACACAACGACGTGGGACAACGATGTGAGTGATGCAGCAACGTGAAAAACGACGTGACGCACCGATGTGACACAGCATGCCACCAGAACGGGACACAACAACTTGACACAACGACGTGACACAGCGGCGTGACGCAATAATGTGTCGCGACTCGTGGTCCCGCTGCCCGCCGGGTTTCAGAACGGATCGTAAATGTTGCTGCACCAAAGTGTGCGGAGGTGTTGTCGTCACGTTCTTACCCGCTGGACATCTGTGGGGGAAAAAGAGCTTTATCGCTTATCAGATTCCTTCAGTGTAAATAAATATTCTGATTTTGATTCTTTGCGGGGAGAAGGGTAGGCACTCGATGATCAGGTTGTACCTCAAAATCAAAGAGTCTCCTCCACTCAAACGAGCAATGGTTGGCACTCACAAGCAACTGGTCACACACACACACACAAGCAACTAGTCACACACACACAAACAACTGGCCACACACACACACAAACAACCGGCCACACACACACAAACAACTGGCCACACACACACACAACTGGTCACACACACACATACACAAGAAACTGGTCACACACACGCACACAACTGGCCACACACACACACACGCAACTGGCCATGCACACACACATCAGCAACTGGCCACACACACACCAGCAACTGACCACACACACGCAAGCAACCAACAGGCCACGTTTGTTGTGCTTCCACATGTTTTGTTTATAATTGTAAATGAATAAGTAATCATACTTTTGGGTGCATTTAGCACGGTTAGCTACATACGGTACGAAAGAAGTTCAACATACGTACAATTAAACTTCATGAATATGCCCCCCCCCCCAACAATGATCCACATCCGATATTGCACGTGACATCTGACATCCGACTGACCGAATAGCACGCCAAGGGGTCTTCCAACGTGTGTCTTTAATTGCAGCACGCTGGTAAATTCCCGCACACGGTTGCAGTCGAGACCTCAAACCAGAGGTCGCAACCGGGTACTCGATACCCGTACCCTACCCGATACCCGGCTACCCGTACCCGGCCGGGTACGGGTACCCGTTTGCGACCCTGGTGCGGCCGGGTACGGGTAGGCCGTGAGTCACTGGTGAGTAACCGTTTGTCACTCATTTCCCAACGTCTTGTCTCTTCTCACAATTCAAGTTCCTAGAATCAATCCACCCGCGCCTGCAACATGGCTTCATCTCAGAGGTTGCAATCGGGTACCCGATACCCGTACCGTACCCGGCCGGGTAAGGGTACGGCCGGGTACAGGTACCCGTTTGCGACCCTGGTGCGGCCGGGTACGGGTAAGGAATCAAAACCCGTTTGCGACCTCTGCCTCAAACTAGTGGCCACTGCTAGGGTCCTGCCCAGCCACCAAAGCCAGCGACCGATGTCAAATTGTCAACCAGAGGTTTGTTTGTTTTCTTTACGTACTGCTCCAGCGAGAAAGAAGCAGTGTTCATCTGCATCTGGTGGGCCTACTTCAGCACTGAAAATGCCACATTCTCATGGCAAGGGGTCAGCCTCTCCCACAGCAAGACTAACTGCTGACTTTCCACAAAGGACATGCTGTACTTTGTGGAACAGAGAGTAAGCACTGTGTACTTACTCTAGCACCCCCAGCGGAATGGTGGGTGAAATTGAATCCTAGCCAGGGATTACCATGATTTGAGCTTTGAACGTTCTGCTCTTACCATAGAGCCACTGTTTGTTGTGATAAAAGAAGAGATATAATGTGGAAAGTTAGGTCGGGGGAGAAGGGAAAGAAAGTAAAGAAAAAGTGATATCGTAAAGCCTTCACAAAATAGTTGTTCAAATCTCAGCCGCCCTTTCTGTCCAAGGCGTTTCAAGGAGAGTTTATTTTGTTTATATCAATTTTTGCCCCAACCTCACGGAAAAATGCCCGTGGTCGCAACAACAAAAAGGGTGCAAACTTGAATGTTTATTGAATTATTCGAAATGAGCGTCACCTTTCTGGACCAAAAAAAAGAATATTTGAGACGTTATTGGCTTTTCGGCGCTCCCTCGCGCACCCGGGTGCCCGTGGCTTGTGTCGAGATGCTCTGCGATCGAGTAATTAAGTTGGCTCGTGGCCAGCGTCGGGCCTGGGCCAGAGGTCTCTTCGGCTTACGTGCGAGAATGCTCCCCGGTTGCTGGGTAATCAACCCGCCCGATGGCTTTTCAGTTTTCGTGGGCCAGATCATTCCCTCGTCAGCAGGTTTTCACTCGCCGTACGTATTGTTGCCACCCAGCAGCCACGCGGGCTCGGCGTTGATATCGTGAACGCAGTGGCGCGCGAGGCTTTTCGTGCCCTCATTTGGTGACAGGGCTGGGACTCGTGTCAACTCAATTCCATTTGACAGACTGGTTGAATCACCGGCGGCAGAAACCTGGAGTGGAACCCGGGTTCTCAGTGGTGCCGGCACAGTGTCTCTCCCAGCTCGGCAATAAGCATCGCCCCCACCACTGCCGCCCCCCGCAAGCCCCTTGACCACCTCGGTATAAATGCGTTTAATGGAGACAAACAACATCGCTTGAGTGCACAGATATTGGCTGTGCTCGCTCTGCGGAAATTTTCCCCCTCCTCTCACCTCCCCCCACGCGGCTCATCGAAGCCAGGGATTAAATCGCGAGCCCGCTGGTCCGGTCCCAGTGCCTCATTTCAATTCCCCGTGCGGCAACAGCGGTGGTGGTGAGGAGTAGGCCCGGCCACGAGTCCAGCCATCGACGCCGTGACTCCAACCACTAACGGCGGGGGCTGATGAATCAGCGGTCGATACCCAATTAAAGCGATTCCCCCTCCTCCAGCCTGTCACCTTGCCTCGGGCGGGAGCGGTCTGCGTGCCAGACGAGCGACGGCACGCTCGCTCCACTGCTTTGGGCCGCGCGAACGCAAGTGCACGCGCGCACTCGACGTTGGTCGTCATCGCAAAGTATGTACGTATGTTGAACTTCCTTCGCACCGTACGTAGGCAACTGCAACAATTGGCGGTGCAAAGTGGCCAGGGCTGGCTGGCGCGTGGCATACCGAGCGGTGCAGAGATTTTAACTCCCTCGCCTGGTGCGCAGGAGATCGTGGGTTCAATCTTGACCCTGGCGCCTGTACATTTGGAGTTGAAATGAATTCCCCATGGTCGCGTGTATTTTCTCTCCGGGTCCTCCAGTTTTTCCCTCCACGTTTAGAAACATGCGTTTTGAGTATTTGGCTGTGGGAAATTTCCACGTGATAAGCCACTTCGTTGAGCAATCATTTGTGGTCAGGTCGCTTCTGAAAGAGCTGTAGAGCTCAGTGAGGCCATACCTGGCTCAACAAAAAGTAGTTTCGGTTTCATTTTTTTAAATACTGACGCCGATGACGAGTCGACCCCCGATGGGAATCCCGCAGCCCCCAGTGCCCATGCGCGAGTTAACTTCATGACATTCGCGTTCAATCGATGGCGACTTTGACAATAATAATGATTATAATAATCACGCGTTTCTTCACGCCTCTCTCCACTGGTGGTCCCGAGCCAGTTGTGGAACGACTCCACGTTCCTGTGGCGGGGGACATGGCACTACCCAGGATGATTTCCCACTGCTCGCTTGCCACAAAGCCGGTGCTCGTTTTTATTCACCTCCCGGAGCCGATGACAGATTGAGTGGAACCCACAATGAGTATTTGTTCAAAAACCTTCCTATGAGGGGGGGGGGGGAGGTGGCTGCGGTTGAGAATCTGAGCCGATGTCCTCATCGTGGAGCATCTCCCTCGTGGCAAGACACCCGCGTGCTCAAATAAAACACAGCCACCCGCAAAAATAACATGAACAAATCGCGTACGAGTAGTAGGCCAGTAACCTGCTTGCTGTGATGCCATCCCCTGAACATTCAGCTGTAAAGTAACAAACGTATTTGGGGAATAGTTGCAAAGAGGTTAAGTGGTTAATAGCCTTCAGACCTCAGTTTTACTCCTGGCTACGGCTAACGTCAGTGGCGAGTGGTATCTGAACCAGGCCTGCGCCCCCCACCCACCCACTCGTTGATCTTCACCGACCACCGAAGTGAAGTCTGTTGTGTTCAAACAACCCCTAAGACGGACAGGGTATGGGCCTGCCTTTGTCCGGCAGTGGAGGTCTTTATATTATTAATGTTATTTGTGTTACTAATAATTTGTTATTTTTGTAATGTTTGCGTTTGGCAGAATGTCGCTTGTGTGAAGACAGATAATTGCTGCATTGACTGCAAAAAACAGAAAATAATAGTATAGTTGACGTACAAATCGTTTTATTTTTTTCTTCCATTTACGGACATTCCAATATTATATGAATCGTTTAATGGCTCTCCATTTGCGGAGGGCAAACAAACCTTGATTGGTGACGACTATTACCAATCAAGGTTTGACATGCAGTCAAGTCTCAGGACCTGCGGACGAGGGTGTTGATGGGAAACGCGTTAGTCAGTTGTGACTGGTGAGATGTCTTCTGCGAGGGGGGGAAGATCAGGGTGCCCAGGGAAAAACCCCGTGCTTACGAGGAGAAGCGGGCTCGCGGATTGATCAGCATTTCTAATTGCAGAGCTATTGACTGCAGGTCCCGCTTAACGCCCTGAAGGACCCATACTTTACATAAATCCATCCAATCCAGCCCTGATGACTTAATCAACGCACAGGCACGCAGAAAGAAAGAGAGCGCTCGAGAGAGAACCGCGCGTGACATTCCTAAAGTGAGCACAGTTTAGCGTGGTAATAAGAAAAGGAATTACAGCTCACACACAGCGCCTTCCATAAAACCTCCAGGTGCTATTCAGCAATGGCAATGGGGGATCAGGGTTGGGTAAGAAGTGGTCGAGTTAAAATAGGGAAAGAGAAATATTGTTGGGCGGAAGATCCCGAATGAACCGGACTCCCTGACAGCCTTCGGCAGAGAGTTCCACAGTCCTCCATAATATAATTTTTTTGGGTTAGATCACGTAAATATAAAATGTGTCGTTAAACCCGCCACCACCCGACACAGCCAACTAGTACGGTTTGTCACGTTAACAGAACGTGACCAATTCGTTACTAGCACAGCACACCGGTGTGTTGGAGAGCAAAGCCACAACATTTACAATCTGAGTACTAACCCAAAATACCTACATTATGGATGACATTGGTCGCGAAAGCCTACGTGTTAAACTTCATTGCGGGTGTGTTCACCACGGTAACCCTGGTTGATGCTGCGGGTGCGTCCACCATAAACATAAACATACATTTGGGCATTAGCGACCCTGACATGTTATCGAGACCTCCGATGAGCACAGCTGGCCATGTACGGTGTGAAAGAGACACACGTACCTACATTCGAAAGAATGAATGAGAAAAAATCAGCTGACGTTTTTTTTCTCCCTGGCGTCGTGGGTCCAAAGTAATAGGGGAACATTACCCAAAAATCTCGCGGCCGGGGGAAACGCGCGGCAAACACTGCCCGCTGCTACGAAACCTGCAACCTTGCTGGTCCCTCCTGAAACAGAGTTGGCTTTCGGCTGGTCAATGAGTGCCATCGATTGAGGAATTGGCATTTCATAGATTATGCAGTGCATAATTCCACCTATAGTCATTTTCACTTAACATTGCCATCGCTATTCCCACAGCGGGTCGGTCGTCTATGCTAAGCAGGCCTTCCTTCCAGAGTCGCTCGGGAAAGAGCTTCACCTGGAGCTGCGTGCAGTACAATTGATGCGGCACAATCTCAAGAGCAAACAGCCTTGACCTATACAGCCCATGGACATATGCAAACTATCCAGGCCGAGGTAGTCCTCTTAAAAGTGTGGTCACATTCAAACAGATAACACGCACATGCGCAAACACTCGAGCACACACACACACACGCGCGCGAATGCACACCTGACACATGAACGCACACAGGGATAAAAATCCCCCATATAGCCTTAACAGACTTTTGGGGCAAGTGCTGTTAGTAAGCAGCACCTATGAAAGCCGGCACGGCACACGAGGGGGTGGGGTGGCCAACACCACGCCCGACCGCCTTTGTCTCCCGATTGGCGATGTTTACACACCACACCAGGTACTTATTTGAGGCTGAGTCGACCTAGCGGAGGCAAAGAACCAGGTCAGATAATCGTCACTGGTGTTGGCCACGAGCGGGAATCAAACTCGGATTGCCAGGTCCGTAGCAGCAGCGAGCGACACCGCTCGCTGCTGCTACACATGGCCACACAAACCTAGCGGATCCCCACTCGGCCTTCTAGATCATGGGGGGTGGGGAGGGGGCACATATTGTGATCGTGGCGATCACAACCTCAGATGCCACTTGCCACCAACGTACGTAGCTGTAGTCGTGAACCCCAGCCGCCGCTACCGTAGCGCAGCGTGCATGCGGCGACATCGCTGCGCACGCGCGCACAAATAACCCCCACCCCCAGGATTGCCTCAATATATTTTTTGAGGGCAAGTGTTGCTCGCGAGCACATATACACACACATGTGCACACCGACACGGGGGTCACACTACCATAAGGCAAAGAGTCCATCAAGTTGATTCCCTGGCTGGAGGGAGAGATAGCCGGATAAATGGACGCACCGTGTGGAATGGACACGCGCTAGATTTATAGAGGTGTTACGCCGGATGGATGGATGGGAGTAATACACTGGGCAGACACATCGGCTCTGCCCTGTAACGCAGACGGATGCGTGCGCGAGGCCAGCGGGGAGGGAGCGTCGCGGTACGGTCGGACATCACGAGATGAATTGGCGTTGGGGTTGCGCGCTGGGGGTGGGGGGGCGTGGGGGCGGCGGATGGGCGTTCTGTGTTTGGAAGAGGTGGGACGGAATGGGCAAGCGGGGGACTCCAGAGGCCCGGGACTCCAGAGGCCCGGGACTCGTGGTCGGCACGGCGCATGCGAGCGACCAAATCGGTTGGGAGACGCGGAGGGGCAGAAGATGCGCGCGGCGGATTCCTGCGGCCGGACGCACGCACGGGACACGTCGCTCATCGAGTCGATGCAAGGGGCTGGCGGGCGCGTCGAGTTGACGCTCGGAGAAAATAGCAGACTGCGAAAGGATCGCCTTTCAGAATATCAATACAAATCTTTGTGCTCGCGCACACGTACACATAACACTGCAACAACAATACCTATAGTCTTCTTGGTTCTTTCGGTAAAGTCACGTAGAATGGAAATAATAAAATTATAAAAATAAAACATAATAAAATAATTCTCAGGAAGTTTCGGCCACAGCGCAAGCAGCCATCCTCAGGTGGAGAACAGGTCTGTCGAGAAGACAGCGTCTGAATACCTATAGTATTCAAATGCCATCACACTAGAAATACCCAAACAATGCAGAATGAAGCGTCCGCTCTGCACGTGTGAAAGAAGCCGGCGGACGTGGACGCGAGTAAGCCCTCTCCGCGGGCACGGATAGAAAATCACTGCTCGAGATGCGTCAGCCCCGCCAAAGGACAAGGTTGGACCTAGAAACGCCGAGCAAGTTTGACGCGAGTCGGGGTAAAAAAAAGGAATTGTGCTTCTGAAGCACAAAGCAGCAATGTCTCGCCGTGCAGTCTCAGGCTAATCCTCCACTTGTCTGTGGGTTTTTTAGATTTGTAAATAGATCCGGGGGTGTGTAAACACACGGAGATACGAGAATGCAGTTGGGTAGATGTTTCCGTGTAGCCTGCACAGATGAGAGATGTATGGATTACAACAGCGAGGCAGACACGCCGGGCGCACCAACAGCAGATAGCATCGTACACTTGCCACATTTGTAATGTAATCTGCGGCAGATAGCCGCCACGTGAAATCTAAAGAAGGTTAGATAAGGCGCACACACTTAATAGCGCGCAACAGCAGCCGCCATTCGTCACTAAGTGGCGGTGACGTCTCAACGGCGCCTGTGCCAGGCTAGGTGCACTTTGAGGCCACGTGAAGTGTCGAAGGCTCGCTGCTGGCAGGAGGTCACAGGACAGACCCAGGTGCCATGGGTTGACTAGCTGAGACAACTGGTAGATGCACCACTTGTACCCCCTACTGCACCAACTTGCTGCATTTTAGCCGCCGGCACTCTGCTCGTTGTTGTGAGCGTCGCTCCTCTGCCCCCCGCTGTTGCTGGAGAGTGACTGCCTCCAACTGCCAGGTGGCGTCCTTCACGAGCCTCCTCCATAGACGCACGCTCCCACACACACACACAAATTAAGATCCAAACCTACGTAGAATGTTGTAGCAATTGCCTATCAACGCTGGCATGGCCCGCACGTGGGCAAGGTGACGAAGCATCAGGGACACCCGGCAGCCTTTGTCTCCTCAGTGCCGACAGTTGATCACACCCTCTGTACCAGGTACGGGGTACGGCAGAGGTTATCTCCTCTTGGGCTGAGCACTTAGGTTTTTGAGCCGAGTGCTACTGGCCGAGCATTCATCCGTGACCAACGCGGCGCGCGGGCGGTTATAGCGGAGCCAGCGCATTGAATTCACAAGCCACCTTTGTCTCTGACTGGGGCACTGAACATTGGAACTTCACTGCGCCAGAGACTCCTTTAGGCTGCGTTGTCCTGGGGGGTACAGGGGGGGGGGGGGTGCGTTGAGGCCAGTGCTTCGCATACCTCGCCGCCTCCACCCGCCACCGCCGATGCTCGCACACATTTTGGGCTGCGTCGACCTGAGTGGGGGTCGGATCGCGGGTTCCTGGTGGTGATAATGATGATGATGATGGCCATCACATCGGGCAACCGAACCCAGGTTTCTCGGATTGCAGCGGAGTGTTGCTTATTTGACATCGCGTCGCTACGCAACACAAGGGTGATCATTTGTTGCATAAGCCATGAGGCTCTGATGCTGTTGGTGAGCACCTATTAAGGTCAGATTGCATGGTCAGCATCAATTCCCTGTCTTCCCGCTGGTGATGTTTACACAGAACGGAGGCCCAGGACAGGTGATAGAATGCTTGCTACTGATCTCAGCAATGGCTGAGAAAATCATGGAAACCACCGCTCCTGCACAACAGAGACAAAGATCCCCCTATAGCCTTAACAGATTGTTGGGGCAAGTGCTGTTGGCGAGCACCGATGAAGACCTGCACGGCACACGAGTTGATGTGTGGCCAACAGCACCAGTTACTCATTTCAGGCTGAGTCGTCCTAAGGGAGGCCCTGGATTGGTTCAGATAATCGTCGCTTCAGTTGGCCGCGAGCTGGAATCGAACTTCGGGTCGCCAGGTTCGTATCGAAGCGCGCTAACTGCTGCACCACCGCTTCCCCGCATGCGCGCGCGCGCGCACACTCCGTGGTAGCACACCGTTTGAGCTTAATACTGTGAGATGAATGTAATTACGCGGCCTCAAGTGGTGTTCTTTTTTTATCCGACGTATTTATCGTCGACTCGTGTCTTCTGTTGAAAGCCCTCATCCAGGTGCTTGGGTATTCTCGGAGGCAGCAACGGCGGTATCAGTTGGGTGCTTCCTGCGCCCAGGGTAACGCCGTCTTGGCGCTTAAATAGCCATTTGCCTTAGTTATCTCAACACGCGTCCACAATTGGAAAATCAATTTGCTTGCGCCGCCTCCCAGCAGCGCCCTCGCTCCAAAATTGCTTCAATTTGTCACAATGAAGCCGCGTTTAAGCGCGCGTTGGTGGAGGGAGCGGCGTAATCACGGGTGCCCGCCGACGTTTTGATTGTCACGCGTCGGCTATCGCCCGCCCTGCCGGGGTATAAACACCCAGACAAACCGTCATCATCATCATCATCGTCGTCGTCGTCTCCGCCACTGTGATCGTCGTTATGGTCGCATTTACGCGGCGCCCGCCGCACGGGCCCGTGTCAACAAGCCGCCGACGCACGAGCGGCGATGCAGAAGTGCGCCGGGCGTTGGAGATGTGGGTTGGGAGGGGGCGAGAAAGATTACGCTTGAAGAGAATACGTGGCAGGCCTGCTGCGACGGCTTCAGACATCACTCGAGCTCGCTGCCATAATTCACCCATAGAGAGGCGCCGTAGTTTGGCGGCGTTTGCAGGGATTTGTGAACGTCACGAATACACGGCGTGGTGTCTAAGTCTCTTGAGCTATTGCAGTCTTCGTTGTTTAACTGTGAACCGTAATGATGCTGATGATGCTGATGCTGCTGATGCTACTGCTGCTGATGATGATGATGATGCTGCTGATGCTGCTGCTGATGATGCTGATGATGATGCTGCTGATACTGATGATGCTGATGCTGCTGATGCTGCTGCTGATGCTGCTGCTGATGCTGCTGCTGATGATGATGCTGCTGATACTGATGATGATGCTGATGATGCTGATGATGCTGCTACTGCTGATGATGATGATGCTGCTGATGCTGCTGCTGATGCTGATGATGGTGTTTGGCTCCTTTGAGTCTCACGGGTAGTTTAATTTTTATGCTCTGGCCTTGACAGCTGATGATGTTGAATCGTTTAGGTTCCGCGGGTTTTATTTGCGCTCCATCTCCTTCGACAGTCAGCGGTGGAAATTATACGTTCCGATGGCCAGGGTCATTTTATCGACGTAAAAATCGCTGTTGGCTTCCCGCAAACTTGTACACATTTCACCAACCCCAGTGGGATGATGTGTGCCGAGACATTATCCAAATGAGATTACAACTGTGGATCTATCTCGGCTTCGAGGCGAGCGATCTGACCGAAGCTCTATCCGGTCTGGTTGATCACGCGGCTGCCTGGACAAAGCTAATTCAAAATTCTCCACACTTAAACAATTGCCCTCGCTGTTTTTGATATTCTCTTTCGAGGTGATATATATATGTTTGAGGTACATGAATTCGATTTGGCAGGAAAGCTTCTAATATTTATGAGGGTGATGGACTTTAGCCCGCTGATGGGAGTTCTTCCTCTGACAGAGACCTCATACTTGGCGCTAACTTTAATTATTCACGATTTTAGGCTGCCTGTATTTCCTGGGACTTATACATTTGCGCACCGTATAAATATGGAGCACACAGCCGAAGTGATTTAATTTGCTGGGTTTTCGTGATATAAATTCTATTTCTTTATAAAAGTTGTAATGTGGACGTTGTGCTGGGAGGGGGGGGGGGTGATGAAATTTTAATTTCCTTTGCCCAGGGCTCGCGATAATTTACAAAGAGTGCTGGTGGTTTAACAAAGCGCAATCATTTAGCAGAGTTCACGAACATTGCGCAACACTAATTTCGGATCTAAATTGAAATGCCTCTAGTGGGGCCCTCATTACCTGGACTGTATTCAGCCTGGGCTTTTACACTATTTCTGTCCCCGGAATATGTATGTGTGTGTGTATATGTATGTGTGTGGAGAGCAGCAGTGTAGTGGTTAGCGCACTGCGTTACGAACCCGGCAACCCGAGTTAGATTCCCGTTCACAGATAAAACCAGTGACAATTATCTGAACCGGTCCTGGGCTTCTCCTAGGTAGACTCAGCCTCAAATGAGTACCTGGTGTCGTGTGTAAAACAAAGCCAGGCAGGCGTGGTGCTGGCCATCAACTCCCCTCGTGTGCCTTGCCGGCTTTCGTAGGTGCTCGCTAACAGCACTTGCCCCAACAGTCAGTCAAGGCTATATGGGAGATTTGTGTCTTTATCTTTGTCTTTCGTGTAAGTATCCATGTGTCTGCATCTGGGACGTTAACATCGTCTGCGCTGATTGGTCGTGACACTCAATGTAGGTCACAGCCGGGAACATAACCCTACTTCTGGGTCTCCAGTAGGTTAACTGAGCCTTAAAACTGAGTACCTGGCACAGTGCATTGTTATCAGCGTGGGAGAGATAAAGGCAGCCATGTGGGATGCTGGCTACACTACTCTGCCATGCTTTGCTATCGTGTTTACTTGCTATTGGGATATTGGCTGTTCTCTCTGTTTAAGTGGGGGATCTGGTTTTGCCCGTGTGTGTGTCTTATAGTCTTGCATTCGTGACAGGATTGTGAGTTGGCTTAGTTTAACTTGGTGCTCTGAAGAAGGCCCCATTACCCGAACTGTCGTAGCCGTAATGCTGAATTGCAAAACATTTACTGGCAACTGCAAAATGAATGAGTGTGTCATTCCTTAACCAGGTCTTCTTGCTCAGAGATGATGAATCTCAATGGGGCTTGCACCTGGTTTATAAAAGACAATGATTACATATACCATCCATGCGTGCATTGACAATGGTTGATGAAATAAAATAAAAATCTGAATGGAATTCAAAAGAACCCGCAGACAAACACCTAATTGTGAAAGACCCAACGTAGAAGATCCCCGAGTTTGATATTCCACGAAGCTCGTGGTCTACGCTACACCGCATCCACTGCACAAACCATAGCAGCAGATGCGGATACCTGATGCACAGATGGAAAATTCAAAAACCGTACAACGCACAACGACGCAATCCCCAGATCCACAAGTACGATGGAGGCGTCACGGCGATGACGATGATACACTCCGCCGCTCATGCCGATGCGGTCGTCTGGCTTGACCACCTGAATGTGAAATCGCAGTTGTTGCTTTGCATCTACATCAGCCGTACGAAAGAGGAAGATGAAATATAGTATAAAGAAAACACATTTTGCATAGTTAATGATAATGAATGGCATCTGCGATAGTAATATATGACGAAATCTTCCCGATTTGTGCCTAATCTTGTCAGTTGCCAGATTCAGGATTATTCTTGCATAGGTGACTGCCACACATACACAGGTGCTATAGGCTGCTTTGGTGGTGTAAGGGATGTCAGGGGAAGGATTCCCACCAAAAGGAGGGGGAGTGGGACGGTGACGGGGGAAGGGGGAGGAGCAAGCGAGGAGATATGAGAGAGAACGGGTGGAAAGAGGGGAGATCTTGGCAGGAACGAGATCGAGAAGGCTGGGGACCAGTGTGGACTGAAGGAAGGATAAAAACTACGAACCCCCTGTAACCTTGTGTCGACTCTCCTTTACGGTGGTATGCTGTGAGCAGCAGAGGGCAGACAGTGCAGCAAAATCCTTTATTATACTGTACAGTACTTCTATGCTCCTGCCTCTGCCTACCGTGATGAACTTTTTCAGTGAAGTATGGTCAAATAACCCCAACGACCTTCGAGGGCAACCTCGCCCAGCAGTTGTTCATTCGTGTGGAACAAAAATATGCAGAGTACCTTACTCGTGGTACCTTGAAACCCCTAACTTTTATTTTTAACGGCATCAATTTGCCCCAGTGGGAGGCTGCAGCAGAGAAAAAATAGGTTGCGCAGGTCTGTGTGTTTGTTGGCGGTGTGCACCACCGCGCCTGCTTTGCATTTGGCGAGTGCCTTGGTGTGTGGTTCGTGTTCGCACGGTTTGGCCCGGCCTGGCTCACGAGCCCTTGGGAGTCCCAGACCCTGGCTCCTGGGGGCTCGCGTCTCAACCCAGACGCCCGCGGGTGCTCGGAGCCGCGCCGACCCCACCGCAGCCAGGCCTCGGGGGTGGGTCAGCGCAGAAAGGCCGGCTGATACCCGTACCCTACCCGATACCCAGCTACCCGTACCCGGCCGGATACCCGTTTGCGACCCTGGTGCGGCCGGGTACGGGTAGGCCGTGAGTCACTGGTGAGTAACCGTTTGTCACTCATTTCCCAACGTCTTGTCTCTTCTCACAATTCAAGTTCCTAAAATCAATCCCACCCGCGCCTGCAACATGGCTTCATCTCAGAGGTCGCAATCGGGTACCCATCCGATACCCGGCCGGGTACGGGTAGCCGGGTATCGGGTAGGGTACGGGTATCGGGTACCCGATTGCGACCCTGGTGCGGCCGGGTACGGGTAAGGAATCAAAACCCGTTTGCGACCTCTGCGGCTGCTCTCGCCGTCACGTCACTCGCCTGGGTCGCCTTCCTGGCAGTACGTGTGTGGCGTTACCAGTGCGGTCGATTTGTTGTGATTCGTACGAGTCCGCCCTTTCGTCCGCGGGACCGTTGGTGGGGAGGGTCCGCAATGCTCATGGGAAAGCGGTGCGCGGAACTCGTGCCAGATTGCACGATTTCGAGCGGTTTACTTTTCTGAGTGGCCTGAGTGTTTGACGGGTGGTCGACGGGTGCAGAGGGGTCGGGAACCACCGGACTCACCGAAGCTATGCCGTACGTTCAACGAAACTGGCTTCTTCGTTAAGATTGCTTTCTAACCTCGACTTACTTGGACGGTAGGGAGGGGGGTGTTAGAGAGAGGAATAAGTGCCGAGCCCTTCGAGCATCGGGGGATCGTGGGGGGCGTTGAGGACGCAGACCCAAGGCCTGCCGGAGTGGTTCCTGAGCCAGCAGAAGCCCGGTTGCTGATGGCCCATGCGTGCCTCTCCCCTTCCTCCTTCAGCATAGGTTTTCTCCGGGACAATGTCGCCGCTTCGTGACGCAACAATCACTCGCTCTGGAACTGGTTCAGCGTACCGAGTGCAGGCTCCGCATTCAAAAAATGAAACGAGCCCGAAGACTTGGCGAGGTGTTTATTGGTGAATGTGTGAAAAAATACAATGTCGTTTTTTCATCTTGAATGCTAGTCAAACACCTTCCCAAAAGTTGAGCTGTCAGGCAATTTGCTCTAAACACAGCCCCATTAGGGTGAGGATGCGGAATCTCAACTGGCACTGCGTTAATCTGCTCATTAGCATCGGGAGACGATCCCTTTGCCTTGTTAGGAAATAATAATAAAAAAATAGAAAAGAAAACAACAAAGTGCATTTGAGATCTTTATCCGCGAGCGCAAAGAGAGGCAGATTAATGGCTTTTCTGACGAGTAGAGGTCTCACTCAAGTTTACTTTCATCCCCTCAGCATGTGTGCATTTTTGATAATAGCAACAGCGATGAAACGTGTGCAGTGACAGCGCTGCCTGGGTGCGCTTTCTCCCAGCCTGCATTGCAGTGCCTCTCGTAAACATTTTGCTCCCACAATCCAATACCATTTTAGTTTGCTCATGGGGCTCATCATGGCTCTGTCAGAGCAATGAGCCGGCCACCGTTGAAATCCTATACTCGAATCCGTGATTAAACAGAGTTTATTTTAAAGGTTGACAGTTTAATAGACTCAGCCTTGTTACCAATCACTGTTTAAAAAAAAAATACGTATTGCTTTTCATACAATGAATCTTTACACACATTTGTCATATGAAATCGGTTGTACGTATCAGATGGCTGATGTACGGCAATCCACTGTTTCATAGACTGTGCCGGAATGAGAAACGATTGTGGAAAGTGCGTCGTCATTTTCCAGGGTCCAGTCTCTCGGGCGAGTTTGCCCAACCCTGAGTTTATTTCAGCCACTCCCCTAGTGCAGATGGGGGTCAGGGCTGGGTTCAACTCTCTACCAAGGCGCTTTTACACGTGCATTGGTTTCCTCCGGGTTCTCCGGCATTCCTACCACAGGTTACAAACATTACACAATGAAACTTGGTATTAGTCTAACATTCCAGTGCAGAAAGAATGCATGCAGACTACTCAATTGGGGATTACACGTAGCAAGCAGCAGTAACATCGCACCCCCCACTTCAAAAACTTGGCACGACCCTCCTGAATAAAAGATTATTGAGACTCATCGCAGATTATCTTCCTAAACAAATATAATAATTACAAAGTACTCGTACTTGTGTGTGTTCATAAGCGGAGTGCTTCAGAGTTCGTGTGAACACGCAGGAGCCTAAAACAAAGCCAGTTCAAAACACAGCACCAGCGCTCGTTGATTAAAGCAATTAATAAGGCGCGCATGGAGGAATTTACAATATGGACTGACGATGGGCACGCAATTAAAAATGGGAATGCGATAATACAGCTTTGTCGCCGTGCAGGGTCCGCAACAAACCGTTACACTACATTAACAGCAATTGACATTGTGTTTGTGCGCTGGCTGATGGCGCGGGCAATATTCGCTTTCAGAGCCAGTCACTCTTTGAATATTTAAAGCATTTTTTTTTTTTTACAAAAAACCCAGAGGCACGTTGGGCTCAACGGATCGCGCCAAAGTCGGCGCGTTATTGTGCTCCGTCCGCCCACAAAACCGTTAACGGGCAATGAATTTACATCGCAATTAATTCCTCGCGCGCCAGCCAACGCTAGATGGAAACACTGGCAAGAGGCCCGCGGAGTGCCATATTTAAATATTAAACGGGATCGCTAAATGAAACGCGCCTCTGTTTGGGGTTCGCTTACCGGGAGGTGGATGGGGGGGAGTGGCCAGGCACTCGCGCGAAATTTTTGGCGTTTAGAGAGAGCCACTAACGAGTCGTGAGTTAATCGACTAGGTGTTGCTCGTGGTCAGCAGGGAGCCGTCTTAGTAGCGCTGTCTTAGAATTTAGGGCTGAACGATTTGGGGGAAATATCTAATTGTGATGTTTCTGACTGATATTGCGATTGCGATAAAAAAAACTATTTAAGTCAAGCTTCAGTTCAATATTCACTGCGTAATAGATTTAAAACATGTGGTGGAGCATTACCACGTGATACCATCACAATATGAACTGCTCTATATATTCCAATGCAAGGATGAGAACTTTAAAGATATGAATTGTTTCCAACATGTATTTATTAAAATGTTTTGATTGAAATAGAACAATCAAACATAGAACGATTGTTAAGTTAAGTAAATAAAGTTATAATCATAAATAATAAAACAATTCAAAACCAGCAGTTTGTTTCTTGCTGTGGTTGTCCCAGCTGATGACGATTGCTTGTGTTGCGATCGAAACGTCGTGATCGATTATTTTTCTACCCTACGTGACTTTACCGAAAGAACCAAAGAGTATGGATTCCTGCAGTCACGAAAGCTTCGTACCACTTCATCATTCGTCAAAGCGATGGTTTTAGATTAACGTGATCCAATGGTGTAAATGCTTACCCCGAGCTCTCATACTTTGATGGTGCATTGTCTTTGAGTTGTGCGCCTTTTGGCGTCATCTGGTCCAACCCATGTGAGACTAGGCTCTAAGGAAAGCTGTCTCGGGTGTGGACCAATCAACTTCAAGGACAGTGCACCTTATCAGAGTTATGTTTTTTGTTTGCATTATGACTGCAGGTATTGTGGTCTATGCAAACATGACTCCTTGTAAAAAAAGGTGTCAGTTTTGTTGCCAGATAGAAGGGTAAAAAAACAATTATCGTGATCATCATTATTATTATAGTTTCACGGTTGAAAGGTTTACCATAGTTTACGTACAGGCGCATTGCTTTAATGAAGGCACCTTTACAGAAATAGAGTTTTGATTGATTGATAGACCGCGAAGGGGAGTGAACTTGAGTTGGCCAAGAGGGGCATTTGGGTGGTGCCAGCAGAGGTTTCAGCCCAGCGCCACCGTCATTATAGCCCTGGCCACAACGCTCACCTGAGCAGGGAGAGATTTTGGCAAAAATGCATCGGGCACGAGTGACATTGAAACTTTATCTAAGGGACCGTTTCTGCCAGGATAAAAGTATGAAAAAATTAACCCGTAAAAACAAAGTTTTTCACTAAAAATCCTTTATATGCGTGGTGGCTAGAGTCCTCTCGTCCTCTGGCTTGAGATGGCTGCCACCTATGGGTCAGATGAATACCTGCCACCATTAAGCAATTAGTAATTAAATATAATTTATTTTTGCCTAAAAAGTTGCAAATTTTGGAGAAAAAAAATTCACGAAAATACATTGTCACGCACAACGAGTCTGTGTGCAAAATGTCAGCTCGATTGGATCACGGGAAGTGGGTTAAAAAACGACCGAAAGATTTGCACGGTCGTAAGCAAGCAAGCAAGTGAACGTAATATAAAGGATTTTAAAATAAGAATGGATTTTAGCCTTTCTGACAATAAAACAGGTATTCAAATTTTCAGCCACAAAATAGATGACTTCTGAAAGGAATCAAGTCTGCATTAACCACACGTACTTGTGGCAAAACATGCAAGCAAGCATGCTCTGATAATACATGCACTGTCTTTGAAACTGATGTGTCAGACCGGAGAACGCCAAAAATCGAACATCACAAAGACAATGCACGTAGCAGAGCATTTGTAGCTCGCGTTTTTTTAACTTGAGCGACTTCTTGGCTCCTATTTGTCAGCAAACTGTGGTGAACGATCTTCTGTTTGTGTACATGCCCTTGAAGTAAGTCTTGTCTAGCAAAGATGTCTGCAGTGCTGCATGTGCCCAACAGATCAGAGTTGGGGAGAACATGATTATACACTGGAATTGTTTCTCACGCTAATATGCTGCATTTTCCTAAGCACGTCCTCGTGATAAATAGTGAAATAAAGAGGTTTGCCGATAATTGGAATGCACGCTAGAAATTCAGGGCATGGCACAGTAATGCATCTTGGAATTTGGGAATAGATCGTAGCAGAAAAGTGTTGTGGATGTCATTGGGTCGAGGAAGTTGCAATGGGTGGGACACGTGGGTGGGACACGTCTGCAGCATAGAGGAGGTCAGGTGACCCAGACGGGCATTAAGTGGCACCCAGAGGCTCAGTGACCAATGGGAAGACCCGAAGCCGGATAGTGGGATACTGTAAGAGCAAACCTGGAGCATGCATGCCAAAAAGATAACTTGTTTCGCACCGTACGTAACGACGAACCGCGCTAATCGAAGTTGCAGGGGAAGGACAAACACAAAAATCAGTCCTAAAGAATTGCGTTTTCAATCCAGTTGATTTTAAAGTGCATTTCTCCAGTGGCTTCGTAATATCCAAAGGAAGAGCGGCCGCAGAAGCGCATCTGAAATCGCGCGATGCGGTGACTGCCTTTGTTTGATGGCCAGCCAAAAGCCGCTGCGAGGATGACCGGAGTGTCGCGTGATGGTGGTTTATGCTCCTTTGCCAAGCACGCCAAGCCACCGTTTCCACTGCTCGTTTAAGAACGGCACCAACGGCACCAGATGCCCCGCATTTATGCCGAGTCGAATTCGGGTGGCAGTACGGCGCAGTGGTAACGCACGGATGATTGTGTTGTGTGGAGTTTGCATGTTTCTCCCCCTGTTCTGCGTGGGTTTTCTCCGGGTTCTCAGGTTTACAACCCCCCTTCCCCCCCCCCATATCTAAACCAAAACCCATAAGATGTAATTGGTATTTATCAAACATCGCAATGCTAAAAACCTCCCAGAAATTAATTCAATTGTGATTACACACAGCGGCGGTAACACCGCTCCCCTACTGTGAAATCTCAGCGTGACCCTGAGCTTTCCTTGGTGAAAAAGCATAATCGTAAACAAATAATCGTCTCTTCTCAGTTCAAGTATCAACTCTCACGGGTGATGTGTGTGATTGGGAGTTGAACCCAGGTTACTCGGAGGTTGGTGCGGCGTATTCGCTAACCATAACATCACTATATATATATACACACACTCACCCCTGGCTACGTACAGTGCAAAGGAAGTTCAACAGACGTACATATATTGTTACGGTTCGTGTTAGCGAGCACTTATCAATGACTACACTGTACTGTATATTAGTTGTGTTGACTGTCCCACATCCGACAATCCCTATAAATCCATAAATATTAAATATGCGCGCACACACACGCACAGACAAAAACATGCACTCTCCCACGCGTGCATATCCACACTCGCGCAACAATTTAAACATCAATAAATGTGTTCGGCAGTAATATACCACGTGTGTTAAAAAGCTGTGTTATTTGAAATGCCAAGCCGGTAATTGTTGCTGCCCCTAATGCGGGGTTTTACAGTCTCGTTTACAACGTCGCGCCGTGGCCACTAAACGGATCATATTTTATTTGTGCACTATTAATCTCGATTGCTTTATGTGCGGTGGCCACTTTTGTGGGCGATGGCACTAAGAAGCTCGCGGTGTCTGTGTCCGCACGCGCTGCACGTGCTTTGCTTACACGTGTGTGTGTGTAGGTAGGCATGTCTCTTGGAGCAAGGGGGTTGTGAGTTGGAGCGGCGGAGTAGTGGTTAGCGCACGCCGCGCTACGAACTAGGAGGCACGGGTTCGACTCCCCGCTCACGGTCAACACCGGTGACGATTATCTGAACCGGTCCTGGGCCTCCCCTAGGTCGAGTCAGCCTCAAATGAGTACCTGGTGCGGTGTGTAAGCATCGCCGTTGGGGAGACAAAGGCGGTCGGGCGTGGTACTGACCACTCACCCCCTCGCGTTCCGTTCCGGCCTTCGTAGGTGTTCGCTAACAGCACTTGCCCCAAGAGTCTATTAAGGCTATACGGGGGATCTTTCTCTTTGTAATTGCTTTAATGGAAGGTCTGCACAATCCTTATCAGGTGCGCGGTGTTGATAACCCGTAACCCTTTCAAAGACCGGGAGAGCGGCCTCTGTTTGTTTCTGTACATATCTGTGGCCTGCAATGCGATTCCAATCCTCCTCTGTCGTGCCGTTATTTCTCCCTTCGCCGGTGAAGCAACGTGTAGGATCTCGACTGCGTTGGAGGCCGCCCCCCCCCCCCCCCCTTCCTTTAAATCGTGGGAGCGGTAGATAGCGTGCGAGCGGAGAGGGAATCTGTTCACGGTGAGATGAGTGGATAATGTAAATCATCCTCGGCACCCCCCCCCCCCCCCACTGCCCACCCCCCCTTTTTCACCCCCCAAAAAAGATGTATTGAAATGGGTCGCCCATGTGCCCTGCGACGTTTTATGTGCATATACGCCATAAACGCATTGAGACGAGCTTCTGTAAATGGCACATTGCAGTGCCAGGCTAGTAAATTAAACCTTTATATATATTAATAAAGAATAAAATATCTTTCGGGACCTATAAAAGTCTTTCTGAGTCGCGAGATCCATTTTTTTTCTTCAGAATTGTTTTCTCAACGATTTTTTTTCTTTCGCAAGATATCCTTTCATCTCTGTGTGTATGTGTGTGGGCGAAAACTAGAGTGCCTGGCGAGGGGAATACTCTATCGACAGAGAGATGCTGCAGATCGACTTGATGCGCTGCCTCTTTAACGATGTCTCAACTTTAAACTGTAAACTATTTATATTTTGCCAGGTTACTTCCCACTGAATTATATAGCTCTTTTTCCGAAGCCAAAAATAATAATAGCTCAGCGAATTTGGCTTATCACGTGGATATTTAAAGCAGCCAAATACTCTAAAACGCGTGTTTCTAAATATGGAGGGGAAACCGGACGACCAGGGTCGAGATCGAACCCACGACCTCCTGTATACCAGGCGAGGTAGTTAACATCTCCTAGCCACCCTGGTGTCAACGGCACCATCTGAAATCTTCCCACCTTGGAATGTCGCGAAAATGTAATTGCAACTTCTATCACTAAAGGGTAATGAACTAACGCATCTTCATCGTCCCACTCGGCTCTCCCCCGTGATATTTACTCAACAACTTTGAATCAGATACTCGCAGTCGCATCTGATTACAATTCAAGTTGTTTATGTACTTAATTTGCCCTCTTCCCTGGTTACTACTTGCACCTATAATCTTCTTGGGTTTTTTTCGGTAAAGTCACGTAGGTAAAAAATTAAAATTAATAAAAGTAAAATAAAAAATAGAATAAAAATCACGACGTTTCGGGGGCAACACAAGCTTCCGTCTTCAGGTGGAACCGTCACAGCAAGATTGCTCTTACTTGAAACAGCAATCGTGCTGTGACGGTTTCACCTGAAGACGGAAGCTTGTGTTGCCTCCAAAACGTCGTGATTTTTATTTTACTTTTATAAATTTTAATTTTTTACCTACGTGACTTTACCGAAAAAACCTAAGAATATGAATCCTTGCAGTCACGAAAGCTTCAAATCTAGAACCTCTAATGTTCCCAGCCAACACATTCAGCTCAGACCCTTTGTTTTCTCACGTGTAAGAAATCTAACTCGCCCTATTGCGATGAATAGCTTGTCATAATACATAGCAATTATTCACCCGAAAATGAACGTGGAGTGGGCTGCTCTCCTTTGCCAGCATAATTAGGTTCTTGAATATTTACATCCATACCAAAGGTTCGCTGTTAAGAAGCGTGATCCAGTTATCTGCCAGCCCAATAGCATGCCAAGTCCTGTAGTTGGGTGTTTAATGCTTAATACAAATGACTGAACGGAGTTGTTTTTGTTTGTTAAATGAAGCTCTTGATGTTGATTACTGATTGCGCATTCAGGTGTCTGTGAGTGTTTTAGTGGTTAGGGATTAACATTTTATTGGGGGTCGGTTGGGGGGTGGTGAGGGGGATCTCGAAGCCTAATGCTGATTAGTGGTGATTGCGTAGTGGAAAGTCGATGGTTCCTGAGTGCGTAAGAGATTTTAAATCCTGCCCCGACACCACCGGGGATGATCTCAGTGGCGTCGAATTATTCCGTGAGCAATCGCAGACAGGGCCTGGCGAGGAGAACACTCAAATGTAATCGATGCTTTCCATAGCGAACTCCCGGCAACGCTATCGAGCACCGGGCGAGGGTAACGATCTCGCGTGTGACTGTTTTTTTTTTCTTCCCCTCCTTAAGACGCCGGGTTAAAGGTTCTGTCTCTGTCTCGACGTAAAAGCTGCTGGAATGTGGGAGCCTCTCTGCGGCATGAAACTTCGTTCCAGGAAATCTGGGCAGGACGCGCGTGGCGGTCCCACGCCGGACGGCAACACTGCTCCAGGAGAGTGCCCCTGTTATACGTGTCCCAGTCATACATTCTACGTGCCCCTGTTCTACGTGCCCCTGTTATACGTTATTCGTGCCGCTGTTCTACGTGTCCCAGTCATACGTTCTACGTGCCCCTGTTATACGTTATTCGTGCCGCTGTTCTACGTGTCCCTGCTATACGTAATTCGTGCCGCTGTTCTACGTTATTTGTGCCGCTGTTATAGACGATAGAGCTGTGCTCGGGCCTGCGCTGGGCCCAGACTGGGCTACGTTGCACCCCCATGAGCGATGAGGCCTCATTGCCTCTCATTGCTCCTTCTCCATGCCTTCTTGTCCACATTCCTACATCCTCCCTAACAAGTGAACATTGGTATCCTCAGCTCATTAGATTCAATCTGTTGTTCTTTGATTGGTATCCACCTTTGGCTGTGTGTGCATTTGTTAGCTGTTCAGCATCTGATAAGTGAAACACTGTCGCGGGAGTTTAAACTGCTCGTACGTCAAATTTATCCCAATTTCCCCTAGGTTCAAGCTGCCACATTACAAATATCATCTCCACTTAAGTAATTTTCCCGCTCTATGAATGCCTAGGAAGATTAACCTATTCACATTGCAATAAATCCATCGGGCTAAGTATTTTAACGTCTTTATTTTTTTTTTGTCACGCGGAGAGAAGGTAATGTTTCTGTGCTACATCAAGAGCTGTTACTCTCTCGCCGCTCCGCAATGAACGGTCCCCGCAGCTTCAGTGGCGTGCTCTTGCCAACAACATCTGGCAAAAACGAGAACGCCTTGCGACGGGCCACGCACTGCTGATGAGACCTGGAAGGTTGAGGCTGGTCCAGAGGTTAAACATTGCTCTTACATGTCAATAAGCAGATGGACTGGGTTGTTTTTTTAAATTAGATTCGAAGCTTTCGTGACTGCAGGAATTACTCTTTGGTTCTTTCGGTAAAGTCACGTAGAAAAAAAATATTATTTTATTTTACTGGTAGGAACGAAGTGGACCAGCCACCAATAGATTATACAGGGAGGAACAATGTTCCACACTGCCCACCAGGGATTATTTAGCTGTCTGTCTGTCTGACTGTCTGTTTGTCTGTCGTACATAATATATAATACACACAGCTCTTTGATTGGTGGAGACCTTACACACAGCTCTTTGATTGGTGGAGACCTACTGCCGGGTACGGAGAGGGGAGGTGCCTAAGGGAGGAGGGTCAGGGGAGGGGCCTAAGGAAGGGGGGAGTCAGGAGAGGGGCCTGATGGGGGGGGGGGTCAGGGGAGGGGCCTGAGGGGGGGGGGTCAGCGGAGGGGCCTGAGGGAGGGGGGGTCAGGGGAGGGGCTTAAGGATATGGGGGGGGGGTGCTCAGGGGAGGGGCCTAACAGAAGGGGGGTTAGGGGAGGGGCCTAAGGGAAGGGGGGTCAGAGGAGGGGCCTGAGGATATGGGGGGGGGGGGTGGTCAGGGGAGGGGCCTAAGGGAAAGGGGGTCAGGGGAGGGGCCTAAGGGGGGAGGGGCCTAAGGGAGGGGGGGCGATAGTTCAGGGGGCTGTCTGCCTGGCTACCTAAAGTCAAGTTATCTTGTATACATACAGGTAGGAACAACAGGTTCCACACTGCCCACCAGGGATTATTTGTCTGTATGTCGTGCACGAATGCGCTGTCCAACCAAGTTCCTACCTGCCCACTCCGAAGGAACGTGTTATCGTCCGTTTGTCCGTCCGTCCGTGTAGCAACATCGCCCCCTACTGCAAACACTTGGCATGACCCTACAAAAACCAAGACCTAGGCCTGAAACTCTCCCTTCGTATCGTACCCCCGCGTGTGTGAAAGGGAGTTAATGTTTAACAATGTTACATTCCCTGATGTTTTTAAATAGAAACATTTACATTTAAAGCTTTTACATAAATAATTAAAACATTTATATTAACAATTAACTCACGGTGGCCTAAGGCCTACAGCTAGGCCTAAAGCCTAGACCTAGGCCTCAAGCTCTCCCTTCGTATAGTTCCCCCGTGTGTGAAAGGGAGTTAATGTTTAACAATGTTACATTCCCTGATGTTTTTAAATAGAAACATTTATATTTAAAGCTTTTACATAAATAATTAAAACATTTATATTAACAATTAACTCACGGCGGCCTAAGGCCTACAGCTAGGCCTAAAGCCTCGACCTAGGCCTCAAGCGCTCCCTTCGTATAGTTCCCCCGTGTGTGTGAAAGGGAGTTAATGTTTAACAATGTTACATTCCCTGTTGTTTTTTAATAGAAACATTTAAATTTATAGCTTTTACATTAAAAACAACTCCCTACCCCCCCCCCCCCTCGTCGGCGGCTCTCCAGCCGAGCCAGGCCTGGGAATCTCTCCCCCGCTCGGGGTGTATCGGGCGGGGCTACAGCGGCAGGGGGCGGGGCTACGCGGGGCTGGGCGGGGCAACGGCGGCAGGGGGCGTGGGCACGAGGTGGAGGGCGGGGCTACGCGGGGTTGGGGCGGGGTTACAGCGATAAAGGGCGGGGAAACGAGCTGGGGGCGGGGACACCGAGATGGGGCGGGGCCACGGGTGGCCGGGGCGGGGTTACGCGGGTGGAGGGCGGGGCCACGGGGCATCCACTTATTGGCGGCCATTTATTCAATCCTTTATATTAAGTTCGCTTGCTTGCTTGCGTGCTTGCTTGCTTGCTTACGACCGTGCAAATCTTTCGGTCGTTTTTTAACACACTTCCCGTGATCCAATCGAGCTGACATTTTCCACACAGACTCGTTGTGCGAGACAATTAATGTTCGTGAAAAAAAATTCCAAAATTTTACACTTTTTAGGACAAAAATATTATATTTAATTACCAAATTGCTTAATGGTGCAATGCAATCATCTGACCCATAGGTGGCAGCCATCTCAATCCAGAGGACGAGAGGACTCTAGCCGCCACGCATATAAAGGATTTATAGTGAAAAACTTTGTTTTTACGGGTTATACTTGTTTGCATTTCATTTTATTATAGCCATTCAATTGTTCGGTCCTACCAGCCCACCCCACAGGATCCTGTTCTATAAAATACTCTTTGGTTCTTTCGGTAAAGTCACGTATAAAGAAAATATTATTTAATTTTATTTTCTATAAAATACTCTTGGGTTCTTTCAGTAAAGTCACGTAGAAAGAAAATATTATTTAATTTTATTTTCTACGTGACTTTACCGAAAAAACCGAAGAGTATTTTTTTTTATGTTTACGAGAGTCAATGTTTTTGGTTTATTATGTATACTGTATTTAAAAACTCTCTTTTTAGAACTGCTTTTTGCATTTAGTTTGCTTGCTGTCCTTCCTCCGTACCTCCGATCGGCACGGTCGGCTACGTACGGTGCAAAAGAAGTTCAACGTGCCGTACATACGTACATACAAAGGGGGGGTCTCTGCCCCTCGGCGCGGACTGCAGCAAACACTCTGAAGCGCCGTCTCACTCTGCCACTATCGGAGGCACCATCAGGGCCGCCGCATTAACGACTCCGTTGGCAGGGTGGAACTGACAGACTGCCTTTTAATGATCCGAAGGGGGGTGAGGAACGTGTGGGGAGGGAGGGTGGGGGGGGAACGCAACGCGACTCGGGCCAAACCGCACGCGTCAAGTGGGCTCGCCGCTCCGGCGCTGAGCGATTGACGAGACTTTTTTTTTTCTTGGCCGACGTTTCGCCACGACGCTGGGAAATATTTTTTGACGATGGCCGGGTGGCCTCGCGGTCGGAGGGCTCGCTCGCCGCTGTGGTGGGGGACAAAGGCGGCCGGGTCAACTTGGATGCTGGCCCTACCCCCAACGCCCTCTAAATCACGCCTTTTGCCTTGCCGGCATTAATAGGGGCCCACTAACGGCGCTTCACTTTGATTGGGAATTCACTGGAGCAATGCACTTTTAAATCTGGATTGAAAACTAATTTCTTGAGAACTGGTTTTCGTTTGTTTACTTTCTTGGTATTCCCCCGCACCTCTGATTAGCACGGTTTGGCTACGTACGGTGCCAGAGAAGTTTAACACACAGTACATACACGGGGGATTGATTCCCGTGACACACGCACACTGGCGTGTTCTTTCCTGCGTGGCGTCTAAACTGGTTGAATCTTCTTGGTTCTTTCGGTAAAGTCACGTAGAAGGGAAATAATAAATAATAAAATAAAACATAATAAAATACAGCGGCCGTCTTCACCCGAGGACGGCTGCTTGCGTTGTGGCCGAAACATCGTGAGAATTGTATTTTATTATGTTTTGTTTTATTATTATTTTATTATTTCCCTTTTACGTGACTTTACCGAAAGAACCAAGAAGACGAATCCCTGCAGTCACGAAAGCTTTAAATCGAAACTGGTTGAATGTTTGTTGTCAAAGCTTCGTGATTGTGGACAACTTGCAGAACAAGGGGTGACAACGGAGGTTGTTGTGCAAACTGTGATCTCTTTCGTGGTAATGTCTGCGTAGCGGGATAAAGGACTCTACCCAAGCACAAGGACACTCTGTGCTTACTTAACGCGAGTCCCTCGGACGATTGCTCTGCTGTATGTTCACAAGATGAGCAGTTTCCCGCTGGTTTTAGGAAACAAAATGATTCCGAGTTGGTGGGGAAATAAGCAGCTTTGTACATTTTTCCATCAAATGTCAGCAGCAATGGCCGTTGGCACTAAGACACAAAGCACATACTTCGCCGTACGTTTTTATTTCTTTATTTTTAAACTGCGCTATTTACTACGGAGTGAGCATTAACGTCATTGTGACGCTAGAACGCTGGCGACGTCTGTGGTGTAACGCAGAGGCAAGACCCGGAACACAAACTGATGAAATTCTGTTTCTCTCTGTAACCGTGGACACACTGTTCTTGTAAAGTATATAATGCATCCAATAGCCTCTCGCCTGACCGAGTAGAGATTATGAATACAATAGACGTACTCAGGATATGTATGTACGTATGTTGAACTTCTTTCGCACCGTACATAGCCAGCCGTGCTAATCGGAGTTGTGGGAAATTAACGAATGAATGCCTTCACATTTACATAACCACGTGCTCATGATTCATACAATCCTGTTTCATGGAGGAGCCACATCTGATACGATGTGTACTAAAAACACATCTTCCCGTTCACACGTGTGCTTCATTATAGAAGAGGTGCCTAGGTACCGCACGTGCCTTTGTGTTTCCCGACACTTTATTGCACCGCATTTTAGTTGCGCCGTGGTTCGGCCCCGCGTGTCCATGACCCACCCGCCCGGGGTTGCGAGATCCACCTCCTCCCCGATCTGACGTTTGCGGTGGCGATTCCTGGGCAGGGAGCGCGCGGATGGGAGCCACGATCGTGGACGCGCTGGACACCCTCTACATCATGGGGCTGCACGAGGAGTTCATGGACGGCGCCCGCTGGGTCAGCAAGCACCTGGACTTCAACGTGGTGAGCACGGAGGGCATACCGCCCCCCCCCCCCCTCGCGCGCGTACCTCGCTACCAAACTCAGGGCCTCGGCAAAGCCCGCCCGTGCGTGGTGTAAATGTCTCGGTTAAAACGTGTAACGGCAAAAGGTAAGAGAGATGCCTGCGTAGTTCAGTGGTTCCCACCCACCCCCCACCCCCCCTCATGATGGCCTTATCAGAGCCTCTGTGTAGCAGCAACCACAGAGTTGTCCCGGGTGTGCGTGTGGAATTCCGTCGCGACTAAACCAGGTTTGTCGTGTTGTGGTGCCCTTGAGGGTATCGGTCATCATTGACCCTAACACGAGTGGCACACGCAAGGGGCACGGGGTTGTCCCGATGCCAACGGGGGGAGCCCTATGTTTTGGTTCTGTTTGAAACGACTCTAATCAGCAAGGTGAATTGATTCTAATTTCATCGATTTTAAATGCAAAAATAAACCTTTTTACCTTTAAACTGTTTTATTTGTTCGTAGGTGGGGCTCAGCCCGGACGTTATTCAGTGACCTTGTTTTAGAATTTTTAGAATCGCTATTGCGCCAAACTCATAGCCTCGGCGATGATAGCCGCTGAGGTCGTGACGGGTTTCATTTTCCATTCTTCTTGCTATATGGCCCGTGTACCGCTCCCGTTCTGCTGTAATGTACGCTGGTGCCTCCTTTATCGATTGATTGATGAAACGTTTAGTAGTTTGACACTTGGTTTGGCTGAGCTCATCTCTTAGATTCTGAATATTTATTTAGACTGGAGGAATCCGATGAGTTATATAGCTCTTTTTCACAGTTGTTCAGTAGGGGCGGGCCAGAAATTTACAACAACAAACAATACAAAAACACGATCGGAGTGCAAAGTATAGTAAAGGTAAACAAATCACATTTTTTTTATTGTACCAGGTAAATCCCACTGAGCTGCCATATATATATTTTTTTTCAGAAGTGACCTGGCCACAAATGATAGCTCAACGAAGCGGCTTATCACGTGAAAATGTATCGCAGCCAAATTAGAAATTTACAGCTGCCAAATAATCTAAATAATCTCCAAAGAATAACATGCACGGATGTAATGGACGGTTGACACTCAAGAGACAAATCTTTTGCCGAGCGTGAAGCAGCCCCATCTGGTGTGGGGGTGAGAGAGCCCACCCCTCCCTCCCCTCCCCCATGCGGTGGTACGTGTTGAGGTGTGAGGCTGGTGTCATCTTCCTGCCCTAACACGAGGCCCTGCTGGACCGTGAGTCATTTTAAAGAATTTTCTTTATCTCACGACGCCAACCCTTAAAAAATGGCACAATTGAATGGTGATTTCGATTTAAAGCTTTCGTGACTGCAGGGATTCATCTTCTTGGTTCTTTCGGTAAAGTCACGTAGAATGGAAATAATACAAATAAAACATAATAAAATAATTCTCACGACGTTTCGCTAAATTCCTCTTGATATGCAAATTATTTTGTCAAGGCGCTCTTCCCCCCTCCATCCCAGCTTAAATAGACGCTCCAAGCCTGAGGTGTGTCATTCAGACTGTCTTCTCGACAGACCTGTTCTCCACCTGAGGACGGCTGCTTGCGTTGTGGCCGAAACGTCGTGAGAATTATTTTTATTTTATTATGTTTTATTTTTATTATTTCCATTCTACGTGACTTTACCGAAAGAACCAAGAAGATGAATGGTGATTAATTCAAATTTTGGAGGAGAGAAAAAATAGCTTATCTGATGTAAACACGTTACAGAATTTGTCAACTGATGTTTAACTGAGCAGCCCGTGAGCCTTAAGGCCAGTCTCCCTTTTCCTGTTGCCATTTCACGAGGCAGCCTCAGACCAGTGTCACCGCCATCACTGAGTCTCATCAGCAAGGCATCAGCAGCCTGACTCCTTGCCATGGGGTTGTCCCAATGTGAAGGATAAAAGCCATTCTAAAACAACATAAACATCTTCTTGGTTCTTTCGGTAAAGTCACGTAGAAGGGAAATAATAAACTAATAAAAATAAAAACATAAGAAAATAATTCTCACGACGTTTCGGCCACAACGCAAGCAGCCGTCCTGCTGTCTTTCCGACAGACCTGTCCTTCACCTGAGGACGGCTGCTTGCGTTGTGGCCGAAACGTCGTGAGAATTTTTTTATTATGTTTTATTTTTATTATTTTATTATTTCCCTTCTATGTGACTTTACCGAAAGAACCAAGAAGATGAATCCCTGCAGTCACGAAAGCTTTAAAGCAACATAAACATCTCAACGGATTAATGACATCAGGGCCCACTGCAAACCCTCAAAAAGTGCATCAAGTGTTCTTGCCTTTAGGCAATAAACATCAATTTTTCAGAAAATGTCACTTCATCGGTATATACATTTTTTGAACAGACAGCTAATAGTTTGTTTAATGCGGCAACATATGGCTCTTATGAGAGATCAAGAGATTGAGATGTTTGCTGATGGCTTATCGAGTGTGGCATGGGGGAATGCTTCAAAGTGTTTTTTTGTGAATTATTTACCATGGGTTAGAGTTGGTCGTGCACTCACGATAATTTTCCCCTTACTGTAGACAAAGAGAGTAGCACAAGATAGAATGCAGAGATGTTTGATAACAGCGCAAGACATCGGTAGGTTGGTAGGCATGTATGAATGTATGTTCAACTTCTTTCACACCGTACGTAGCCAACTGTGCTCATCAGAGGTGTGGGTGAAGGACAACAAACTAAACACAAAAAGCGATTCTAAGGAAATGAGTTTCAATCTAGATGACGATTTAAAAGTGCTTCGCTCCGGTGGTTTCCTAATATCGGAAGGAAGAGCGTTCCAGACGGCCGCAGAAGCGCATCTGAAAGCACCACGCGATGCAGTGACCACCGTCTTTGTCCGATGGTTAGCCGAAAACTGCTGCTGCAGCGAGCATGGCTGTAGTTGGCGAGATGGTTTATGCTCTTTGACGAGATCCGCAAGGTATTTTGATTCATTCGTGGCAAGCGCTTTGTGTGTAACGAGCGCGACCTCTACAATGTATTCGTTCGGGCAACCGGAAGCCAACGCAGGCTCAGGGAGAGGGTATACGAGTCCCCGGGTTGGGTAGGCAGGCAGGTAGGTTATCATTCTTGTCAGGTGGTTAGCAGAGGCGTAGCCTGGTTGGCCTGCGCCCTGGGTGTAGAAAGTGAAGCGAGGGCCCCATTGTCCCATTCCCCCCTCCGCTCTCCGTAGTCCGGTGCTTGGGCACCCTCCGACCCGTCGGTTCCCGGAGCAGTTGCACTGCCTGCACACTTCTGCTCCCGTTAGCTGCGGTGCTTGTTGCTGGGTATATATATAAGCAGTCTTTATTTGGAGCCAGATTGTGGCCAAATTAAAACCGTTTTAGCTCTTCCAGGGTAATGCACTACACACGGCGTACGTATATTTACACCGAGACAATATCAAAACAATAATTAAAGAGCAAAAATTGCGATCGGTTTCAGTGCGAGGCTGGAGTGGCATGTTAATCAAAAAAACACGTAACACGTTTACACAATGAAGATAATTACTAAATTATATATAAAAAGAAAATGTGGCGAGACAATGCAGCCGCTATATACTGCAATAACAGCCGTAAATTGCAGTAATTCAATCTTAATAAAATATGCTTGGAGTAATCTGCCGGAGCTGCATGCATCAGCCAGCCTTTAAAACATTTATAACTGCGATGGCCCATTATAGCTTCAACCGAGAAAATGATATTTGATTGAGATGGTAGAACCGATAAATGAAGCATGGGCCTATAATATCATTCCATGTACCCGAAGCAGCGTACATTAAAGTTTCGAATTAAATCGTCCAAATTTCCCAACTCGCTCCCATTGGAAATGAAGTAAATTGTGTGCATTATAAAGCCTTTAAGGCCCATTTGAAAAACGCATCTATTTAATGAAGCCTACCTTTCCTCTGGTTGATTGCGATGTGCTGTCAGGCTGGTAGGGAATAGACAGTTTCTAATAAAGATGATGATGATGATGGTGCTGATGAAATCACTCACGTGCATAGCACACAACTCTGTTTAAACACTGAACGCAAGTCCGCACCTCCGATTGGCTATGTACGGCGCAAAAGAAATTCAACGTGCATACACACTCGGGGCTCATTCGTGCACTGAATAATTCGTTAACCCTTAGGGCAGCTCAGACTGTCGGTTCTATTTCCTATTCCCTATAAATCCCGAGCACGTAGATATATTGCGCTGGTCTCATGCTGAACACCTTCATACCGAGGTCACCGTGAATGATTTTTTTTTTCTATATTATAACCCTTCACCCAGGAAGGAGCTGACGAATACAACATTATTTTCCAGGGTTATACTCTGGCTGATTGGGATGTTTTTGGCAGTTCCTTGAGTGAATGCTCTCCTGTGTGGAAGGGCACCTGAGTCCGAGTTGAGAAGGTCCATCTCCGCACAAGACAGGTTTCTGTAACTGCTTGCTCTCATCACCGTCATTGTTGTCATCGTCATCACCATCAGCTGTGATCAATCCCACTGCTGGATGAAGGACTCCTCAAGCCTCTCGCGATGTGTAATAACCCGTGTGGCATCTTGCGCACGAGCTCACGGCGTCTTCCAAAGTGGGATGTCCTCTCAGGCGTGTTTCCTCCTTTTGCCCTGTCGCTCCGTCGTTTGTCTCCACCGCCAGCTGTCGTTGTGCCCTGCCCCCCAAGCCGACTCGAGAGGAGGCTCGTGTCTCTAACCCGCCGTTTCATTCCCTAAACCACGTGGCTTCTCTTTCCGTCTCTCTGCATTTCCAAGCGTGCATCCCTCCACGCTTCTGTGCAAAACTTTATTATTCTTCTTGGTTCTTTCGGTAAAGTCACGTAGAAGGGAAGTAATAAATTAATAAAAATAAAACATAATAAAATAAAATAATTCTCACGACGTTTCGGCCACAACGAAATTTAATTTTATTATTATTATTTTATTTTCTTCTCCACTCTTTCTCGTTCATGATCGGACGCGACCTGACCGCAAATTATGAGTCAAAGCCAGTGGCAAGGTACTACAGAAGTGACAGAGAGCTTAATATCTCATCAGATTTCTTAGGTTGCATTTAATATTCTGATTCTGATTCTTCTCAACCGTAGGTCATAACCAGGCATTCAGACTCTGTCGCCTCGACGGACCTGGTTTTCACCTGAGGACGGCTGCTTGCGTTGTGGCCGAAACGTCGTGAGAATTATTTTATTATGTTTAATTTTTATTATTTTATTACTTCCCTTCTACGTGACTTTACCGAAAGAACCAAGAAGATTTCGATGTTACTTTTCATTCGCTAGATCACCGAGATGTCCGTGACAAGGATGTCATCCGGCCAGCCTAATATTTCTACATTAATCCATAAGCTGTCCTCCAGGACATCTGTGAAAAAGAGCTTCATAGCTCATCAGATTTTCCCAGTCTAAATAAAGATTATGATAATGAAGTTGTCGAAATAAATATATGTTTAAATACTTCTTCATTGTGACCAAGCACAACTCTATCAACTTTACAAGAAAGCGTCTCAATGTGCTTTTCCTCCACTTAAATGACGAACCGTTCACGGAGGCATTTTAACTCGTGACTCTAACCTGCGAGCGTTAATCACACGAGTGCTTTCTGTAAATCTGCGGTGTAACTGGCGAGGGTGCAACAAGTGAAACTGCACCGGGGCCCAGACACACCGTGGTGCAGGAGAATTAGAATCACTGGACAAGGGGCCCAATTTTATTGCTTGCACCATGGCCCATGCTACGCCACTGCTTGTAAACTATAAACACATTTTTTTTTATTTGACCAGGTAAGGCCCACTGAGCTACAGTAGAACCCCTCTTGACGACCACCGCTGTTCACGACTAATCGCTTAACGACGGGTCTCCGTAGAGCACAATGTGTAGTGTATAGTGTAGTGTATAGTAGTGTAGTGTATAGTAGTATAGTAGTGTAGTGTATAGTGTATCGTAGTGTATCGTAGTGTAGTGCCTCCATAGAGCCCAATGTGTAGTGTATAGTGTAGTGTATAGTAGTGTAGTGTATAGTAGAGTAGTGCCTCCATAGAGCCCAATGTGTAGTGTATAGTAGTGTAGTGTATAGTAGTGTAGTGTATAGTAGTATAGTTGTGTAGTGTATAGTAGTATAGTAGTGTAGTGTATAGTGCAGTGTAGTGCCTCCATAGAGCCCAATGTGTTCGCTTACCTACCATTCCTCTGTTAACGACGGGCTGTTGTAGGTACAGTAAATATGATTTAATGCATTGATTAACCATGTTTCTTTTAATAGTATGCGTTCATAATGTTGCTATATTTATGTATTAATATTGATTTTTAACTATTATGAAGTACTTTTTTGGGTGAAAAGAGGTAACTTTCAATGCCATCAGAAAGAATTAAGCCTTTAACATGTATTTCCTATACTCGCTTAACGACCAAATTAATTAACGTGGGACCAATTACCAGTCGCTAAGTGGGGTTCGACTTGGCAGATCTTTTTCAGAAGCGACCTGGTGCCACCAATGGTAGCTCAACGGAAGTGGCTTATCATCACGCGGACATTCATAGCAGCCAAATGACTCTAAACGTACGATTGTAAGGGTCGCACAGCGGCAACGCTCATACCTCGCAGCAAGAAGGTCGTGAGTTAGATTCCTGACTCACGCTTTCCTGTGTGGCGTTTTGTGCGTTCTTCTCATGATGTGCGTGGGTTCCTTCTGGGTTCTCCGGTTTCCTCCCGTAGCTAATAACAGAGGTACGCAACCTAAATGGTTGTCGGGCCAAACATCCCGATGACGAAAAACTGCCTGCAAAGTGCTCAATTGGGATTATTCGCAGCAGCAACATTGCCTCCTGCTGCAATAACATGGCAGGTTCCTCCTAAAAAAGGTCTTGATACTCTGTAAAGCTTTCCCGGGTAAATAACAAAAAAAGAAACACATTCCTTGCGGAGGGAGCTGGTAGGAACGTTGGGTTGCTCGGTCAATGGCCAGGGTCGACGGCGGCGTGGTGTATTCCGCAAATATGGCCGACTGTGAGGGCGGGCACAAGCCGGCGTGAGTAGGTTAAACGTTGAGTTTTATAAGGGCAACACGGGGTGACTAGCCCCTCCCCACCCAGGCCCACCCCTCCCAACCCCCACCCAGCCCCACCCTCCCCACCCAGCCCCTCCCCACCCTCCCCTCCCCACCCAGACCCTCCCCACCCCCCCCACCCAGCCCCTGCCTACCCTCCCCTCTCCACCCAGCCCCACCCCTCCCATTTTAGGATTCACGACGGACGGACGGACACAATAATCTCCTGTGGGCTGGTGTAACCAGGAGGCTCCTACCAGTATAAACAAAGTGCCTCATTGCTCGAACTAAAGCTGACGCAACGCTCCATCTCCGTTGGTGACCCTGAGCAATTAGATGGAAATTCCATATTCCCATGGCAGAAGCTGTTCACGTCATAGGGCAACCACTGTTGCATCCCACCCACGGGTTGTTATCTTATTGAAGGATTGTATTTCTCAGTATTGGAACTCGTAAGTGGAGCACTGTAACCCGTGGCATGACCTAGCCCGATCGCGAGTGGTTTTATTTTTTTTAGGCGTTGCAATGTTTACGACGCCGCTCTAGCGTTTCGCTTTCTGCTCATCCTTTCAGCCCTCGCTCAGTTTTGACTTCCTCCGCCTGGAGGTTCGACTCTGCCTTCGTTTGCCGCGGCCGATCCGAGCGAGTGCGAGGTTTGCGCGATAGGAGAGGCCGTTACAAAGTCCACCGACTCAATCGGCGAGTAAAGCAGCCGCTGCCCCCGCGCCGATCGATGTCTGAATAAGCCAATTGGGGTTCACCTGCGCTGCTCCCTGGCCCACGTCGTGACGAACGCACGGTGATTTTCGATATGCAATAGTAAATTAACAACAATAATAATTTAGGCTTGCAACGCGTCGCCTCCACGTTGCTCGCTCGCTCGCTCGCTCCGTCGAAGGGAGAGGGAACGACTCGGAGGCGCCAGGAGGAACCGCAGACGAGCAGGGAAGGTGGCAGCCAGGCGAGTGAGCCGTAACAAAGTCCCACCTTCCCCCTCCCAAGCTCTGCAATCCTCTATATATGAAGGTGTTATCAGTCAATCAATGAGTGTTCATACGTGAGAGGAAACCGGGCCACCTGGAGAATGTCCACGCTCGCGAGGGGCGCAACCCTCTTTACCCCATACAGGTGGAGCAGGTGGCGTTCACACTTACTCTGCTGCCTTCTCCTGGCGAGCCAGGCTATTGGCACCTCACCGATGCACACGGGGACGCAGAGAGCTTCGCGACATCTGTGCGAGACCCACCTGCCCTCGCCGCTGCCTCCACAGCGCTGGCTCTGCGGGCTGCCACGTGCAAGCGTAGCTACCGTCACTACCTGCACCAGCCAGCGCCCTTGCGGTGTGCTAGGGGAGATAGCTTGTGTCCCTGGAGCTACGTCACGCTCGTCAGCCAGACGAATCGGCGGAGCCAGCAGCTGCCTCGTCTCTCGCTGTGGCCGTCATGATCGCTGCTAACTGCTGTCAGGGCAGTGGGGGGGGGGGGGGGCAGGCGGCGGTGGTGGCGACAGAGGCTCCCACTCCGCAATTTGAACCCGGCTCCCCGAGTTCAATTCCTGGCCACGGCTAACATCAGCGGCGAGTGATAGAGCAACCGGTTCTGGGCCCGTCTTTAGCAATCTGCATTGACAAAATGTGGTCAAGTATGATACAACAATCCCGAAGACTGACGTTTCCAGATAGTCGATAAAAAAGTCTCTGTCCGTTTGTATTTAATTGTTGTCTGAGGAGCACTCTGTGTGAAGCCAAGAGTGGCTGATTAAAATGTGACGAACCACTAGCAGTGCCACCTCGTGTGGAGGTGTGGAGCCTAGTCAAGGGAAACGCATCCGTCCTGTCGTAGGGTGGTGCAGTGGCTACACTTGTGCCTCACAGCAATAAGCGCCTGGGTTCGATTCCAGACTTGTGCGATTTTGATTGTGGCGTTTGTATATTCTCCCCCTGTTCTGAATGGGGTTTTTTCAGGTTCTCCAATAGTTCAGACAAAGCATGCCACGTAACTAGATATTGGGTAAAATATATGCAATGCTGATCTACTGTAAATGACTCCTTTTTGGGTGTACACACAATCGCGACGTTGCCTCCCACTGCGAAAACTTTGCAGGTCCCTCCTGAAAATGGTCCTTGAGACTCGGCGAGTCGCTTTGCCGGGTAAATGTGAATTAAATAATGAAGACAATTGGAAAAAAAAGTGGTATAATTTTTATTTGGGGTGGGGGGGAGGGGGGGAGGGCATTCCCTGGTGCAATCGTGATAAACTGCCCGCCGTGAGAATTCCACCGACATTTCTGCGTTTCCTGATTACGATAGCAACAATTTGAGATGTAATGTACGATTTCTCTAAAATAGAATTGTTAATACAAAAAAAACACCCCACAGACAATATTTTCTTGTCCACGTGAAAAATGCACGCGACTCGTTATTTGCCAGATTTGCTAAATTGTCACCGCACGCTTGTGTATTTCTGCAATTGCAACGTAAAATAAAATTGACAAAAAACAATAACATCCTTAGAAAAACAACAACACGCACGCACACACGTGGGCTTTCGCGAGAGCTTAGTTGCATCGTGGAATGCGCGACAGCTTGATTTATCGTTTGTTACGTTGTGTTGCGTTAAATTTAACAGCCCTCCTCTCTCGCTGTCTCTTTACCCCCCCCCCTCCCTTCAGACTCTTGCCACTAAATGTACTCAGCCGGGGCCCTCCTTTCCCACTGCTCACGATTGATCTTCATTTCACTCTTCACCTCCGACTGCGGGGATAGTTCCTGTCGCCGCCGCAACTGTGCGCGTTTGTGCGCGAGGGGATACGTTCAACGTTGGGGCCGGGTTATTCGTGAGCGTCGACGTCCGCTGTACCCCTGCAGCCGCTTTACGACATCGGAGCTCGCGACAAACGTCCGTTACCCGCGACACGGGCGGCGGTAGCGGTGACGCACGGTGCTGCGCTTTCGAAGCTGGCCGGCCCGAGTTCGATTCCCGCTCACGACGAATATATCAAACCGGTCCTGGCCCTCCGCCAGGTCGACCTGGCCTCAAATTAATACGTATTTGCGGTAGTGTAACGGTTAGCACGCTATGTATGCAAAGTTCATGTATGTGTATGTGTGTACAGGGAGTGTAGTGGTAAGCACGCTGCGCTATGAACCCGGCGACCCTGTGTTTGATTCCCGCTCATGGCCAACACCAGTGACGATTATTTGAACTGGTCCTGGACATTCCCTAGGTCGACTCAGCCTTTACACAAACATCGCCGCAAGGGAGAGAAAGGTGGCCGAACGTGGTGCTGGCCACCCACCTCCTCGTGTGCTGTCGGCCTTCACAGGTGCTGCTCGCCAACAGCACTTGCCCCAACAGTCTGTTACGGCTATACGGTGGGAGGGGGGTCTTTGTCTTTGGCCCGTGGCACACCTGTGATCCAGGCACAAGGAAGTGGGGTTGGTGTATGACGCCAAGGTCGCGTGTGTGCCAGGATACTGACCTGTGGGGTGTCCTGCAGAAGGCAGTACAGCAAAGAGGTTGCTGACAGGTCTGTACTCTTGCGCGCGTGTCGTTCCCTGCACATTTGAGCCTTCTCCAAGCCACGTTGGCTCCTCCATCTCCGCCCGTGCGAGATCGCGACGTCTCAACAGACAAAGACACGGGGCCAAATGTCCCGAGCTCGACCCTCCCCAACAGAGAGTCGCAATCAACTCGGATAACAACAAAGTCACCGTAAATCATTGCACCGTGTCTCCCTTGGGACATCAGACGCACACCGAGCTTGGGCTGTTCGTATGTACATCACTTTGTCAGTCCCCTCCCCATGCCTTGCGGGATCCCTGGGGGCTATTTGACCATACTTCACCTGCGCTCGCCAGTTGCGGTTGCTGAAGGCGGGGGGAGCATAGACGTTTGGAGCGTGGATATACTGCACGCCACAGAAGTGGGATTTTACTGTGCTACTTTCTGATGCCCACAGCATAGCCTCAGAGCAGCCTATAGCACCTATGTTATGTATGGTGGCCGTCCATCCATGGGGGGCATTCTGGGTGAACCAGTTACCACCAAATTGTGTTGTGCATGGAGGCATTTCAGTGTTCTTTCCCGAGCTAACAAACGGCGAATTGAGATGCAATGCAAGTTGGCGTCTTGCTGCAGTATTTGTTCCATTGATAATTGCCATTGATCACTCCGCAAGCTGGGGGAGTTCTGACTCGCGGTTACGTACCCTGGCCACAGCCTCGTGTCCGCCGAATTGTCAATAGCCAATGGTCGCTTTGACATTGGATCTTGTCGCCGTCGAGTGAGCGAACGACCCGGGAAGACAACGCCGCACGACCACTTCAGTTGTTTAAGGTCCCCCCGCCCCCCCACCCTCTCTCTCCCACCCTCTCCCTCCCCCTCCGACCACATCTCCCCTCCCCTCCACACCGAAGCGATGAGTCGTCCCTCGTCATGCTTCTTCTCCAACGAGCGTTCCGCCACCCTGTCATAGTCACCCAGCGTTTACTCCTCAGAGTTGAAACAGAACAGCTTCAGTGCAAAGCGAGCTTTAGTGCTCGCACCCGTGGTGGTGAGATGTTAACTAGCTTGCCTGGTATACAGGAGGTTGTGGGTTCGATCCCGACCTTGACGATAACTGTGTATTTGGAGCTTGCGTGCGTCTCTCCCCGTGGTCGCGTGGACTTTTCTCCGGGTCCTCCGTTTTTTACCTCCACATTTAGAATCACCGTCACGCATTTAGAGTATTTGGCTGCTGTAAATTTCCGCTTGATGATAAGCCACCTTTTTGAGCGATCATTTGCGGCCAGGTCGCTTCTGAAAAAGAGCTACATAGCTCAGTGGGCCTTACTTGGTAACAAAAATAATACTTATTTACTAAGGAAAGCCACACGTAATCTGAAGATTATTTTTTCAGGAGAGTCCTGGATTAGGATTTTTGGCCAACTCTAATTACATTGGATGTTTTTAGCTATGGATACCAACTGGAAAGCTCTGAACAAACCCGTATAGAGAACAGGGGGAGGAAAACACAAACACCACACAAGAAAAGGAATCGAGCCCAGGCCCCTTGCCTGCTGCGAGAGAACACGTGGTACAGCTGAGAGCTATAGAGCTCAGTGCATCTGACCTTGTAAAATAAAACACAGTTTAGTTTTCGCTCATGGTTTAGTTTAATGCAATCTCTGTTCGTGGGGTCATGGAGTAACCAGAACAATAACGCAGAACTCGCTTCCCACAGTCCACGGCTCACAAACCGGGACTTGGCACCACCTAAGGCGGCGCTTCTCAACGTCTCCCGTTGAACGTCGCTGGCAGGTTGAAGCTCGGTCGATATCAGCGGCACGCCGAACCCAAAACAAAGGAAAGAATCGCAGTTGGCCCAACTGCGCGTGCGGACTGACGACGGCCGTCTGCTGCCCCGTCACTGCGTAACAGCGACCAATGTGGAGGGGAGACGGGCAGGAGGTGGGGGGGGGGGGGGGGGGAGTTTCGTGGGGATGGATCGGCAACTGAACAGCATGGAGGAAAGTTCGACTGTCCCTCACTTGGGTGCAGTTGAGATTCTTTCCTGTGATTCCGAAAATACAGCGGCACATCTGGGAATTCGCCGCGGCACACACCGGTTGTGAACCACCGAGCAGAGTTAGCCAAGCTTTAGAGGTACCGATTCATTGATATGGTGGATGAGAGTGTACATATTTATGTATGTATGTGGAACTTCTTTTGCAACATACGTGGCCGGCTGTGCTAATCGGAGGTGCGGGAAAGAAGTGAATTGCTTGGTAACCCATTGATCTCAAATAGTTATCGCACAATTTAATATTATTAGCTACGTGAAGAAATGTAACCGATACCTCAGGTGGTAGCGACCAATCCGATATTGGCTCTGAGCTCGGGGTCTGTCGAGGACAACCGGGCCCAATCACAGCGGCTGCCCATATTGCAGTTGGTTCACGATTCAAAACCATGTGAGTGCTTTTTTGTGTTTACAGTCATACCTCGGTATACGACCGCTTTGGAATACGTCGAATTTGGGACACGTCGTGTTTTGACGAGAGAAAAAATGCCTTGGGATACGACGTCTTGCTTTGGGATACAACGCGCTTGCTAGAGCTTGTATGGGTCGTGATGAGTCACCGCGTAGACCCCGTTCACAACTCCTCCCCTTCCTCACCACCATCCTCGTTAGGCTACCAACTCCTCTCAGCAAGGTAAAGTGACGTAAAATGTTATTTTTATTTAAATTTTTTTTTATTTATTTATGCATTTATTTGAACTTATGTATGCATTTTTTAGTAATAAGTAGTGTCTAAATGATTTTATACAACCCTATTAATGTGTCATATGCTATATAAAATGTAATTTCTTATACTCTGGAACGAATTATTTCCTTTCCCTTTATTTCTTATGGGAAAAATGCGTTTGGTGTCTACGTCATTTTCGGTATAAATCCTACCTTCTGGAACGAATTAGCGACGTATACCGAGGTACCACCGTATATTGTCATTCCCCCGCACCTCCGTTGAGCGCGGTTGGCGACGTACGGTGCGAAAGAAGTTCAACGTACCTGCATATATCAGCAGTGGATCACAACGCAGTTATTCAGCAACCGCTGATGGTTTTTGCCGAATGTGCAGAGGCCGAGTGATTTTTTTTTTTACACGTTTTAGCGTATTGTTTGAAACTCCGTATATCAGCAGTGATGGCACGGTGCCCTGACATGGCCACTATGAAACCCTCTGAGCCACCCCAGGCAACATCATCTACGCCTCTATATAAAGAACGAAGCAGGTGGACTTCTCCACAAATCGGTCTGTCGCCTGATGAAGCTAGTTGTAATTACTGGTGAAACGTCGTACTCGGATTGTAAATGTTGTGGCTTGGCTCTCCAACACACCGGTGTTGCTGTACTAGTGACGAATTGGCACGTTCTGTTTACGTGACAACCCTTACTAGTTGGCTGTGTCGGGTGGTGGCGGGTTTTAATGACGCATTTATATATTTACGCGATCTAACCCAAACAACCTCTATTATGGATGCTATTGGTCGCGAAAGCCTGCCACGTGTTAAACTGACACGGCTTCGAGTCATTCATGTAGCATGCCACTCGTCTGTTGACTCTGCTTCTCTGGCCATTGGCCGTGTGAAGCTTCCGATCACAGCCAACGAGCTCACCGCAGTCATTATTGACATTTCCTGAGACGAGATTCAACGCAGCCGCCCATTTGGTCGCATTTTTAGTTTCATTTTAATCGGATCAGAAAATTGGCGTTGAGGCCGCGCTTGCCCCAGGCGTGTGACACCTTTACGTGACAACCCGTGGGCGTTCGCTCCGCACGCTAATGTGCGTCGCCATTTCGAATTGTACATTTGCTTAATCGGTGCCCAGCGTAATTGTGGGGTGAAACTGAGTCATGTCAATATAGGCGGCTCAGTGCAGTGAGAGCTGGTGCATTGTGTGTTCTGTTTGTGTGTGCATGCGGGCGTGCATACATACAAATGTAACAGATTGTTAAGGTGTCATCATGCCCCACAGTACCAAGAATCCAGGTTGAATTCCAACCCGCGATGTAGATGCTCGGTGGAAATCGGTCGCTAAAATCTGGCCTCGGGTCTCCTCCCATAGGTTGACTGAGCCCTAATTTGGGAAGCTGGTGTCGTATCGTCCAACTGGTGTTGTGGTCGCGTTTTGGTATTTGCCACGCCGCGCCCTAGAGTACCAAGGCTGCCTTAACAGGTGCTCACAAACAACCACAGTCTCGCGGACTTAATGAACTCTTGTTGTATCTCGTCCTCCGTGCGTTCGATATTGCCGGGTTTCTTGGATCTCCGCGTTGTACCGCTCAGGGGAAAGAAAGGTTCAAAGGTCGGCCATGATGAACGTTATCATTGGCAGATTGTGTCTATGCCTGGTCTGTACCCAACCCTTGGGTAAATTCATCCTTAAACTGTGTTTTATCATCTGATAGAGGGGCAGTGTGGGCGTGAATATTAGCACGAGGGATACAAATGTGGTCAGGTGTGTGTGATGCTTTTTCCCGTCACCCATTCTGTTCTACGTAGCCTTTACTAGTCGCTCGCTCAGAAATCCGAATCTTAATTTATTCTGGAAGAATCCGATGAGCTGTAAAGCTCTTGTTCACAGATGTCCAGTTGGGGCAGGTCAGAAAGTTACAACCAACACACGATAGAAGTGCAATGTATTCGAAAGGTAAGCAAATCACAAAAAAAAATATATACAAGTTCAAATTGCAGTACACCAATTCCTAAACTTAGGAAAGACAGCAAAAACAACAGCAACAACAGTCCCCCAGACCACACAAAGACAACACACATTCCCGCATTAAAACCGCCGCTCGCTAACCACGGCTATCCTGGGACTCTTGACCAGTGTAGTAGGAGGTTGGTGTGCTCTAGATTTGAAGTTTTCGTGACTGCAGGGATCCATACTCTTTGGTTCTTATATATAGCCTCTTGTTACAGCAGCCCTTTTGCCAACTTCAGCAATTGTTTCTTGCTGTGGTTGTCCCACCTGATGACGGACGCTTGTGTTGCTCCCGAAACGTCGTGATTTTATTTATTTTATTTTATACCCACGTGACTTTACCGAAAGAACCAAAGAGTATGCGGTTGGTGTGCTTTTGTGTTGACGGCAAAGCTTTGACTTGGTGTATAAGAGCTGGCGTATTAACGACGAATTATGGTTGTGCTTACACTTGTTTACCCAGAACTGCCTCTCCGAGTCTCATGACCTTTTTTCAGGAGGGTCCTGTGGCGAAGATTGCACAGTAGGAGTCAATGATTTCCATGGAGGCGAGATGTTAACTACCTCGCCTGGTATACAGGAGATCGTAGGTTCGATCCCGACCCTGACACCTGGATATTTGGAGTTTGCATGTTCTCCCCGTGGTCACGTGGATTTTTATCTAGGTCCCACGGTTTTTCCCGCCACATTTAGAATCAACGTGCGTTCAGAATATTTGGCTGCGATGCATTTCCACATGATAAGCCACTTCTTTGAGCTGTCGGTTGTGGCCACGTCATTTCTATAAAGAGCTGTACAGCTCAGTGGGCCTCACCGAGTAATTTGGTGGAAATGTTCTAACTCAGAAAACATTTGGACCATGATGCCAGCACACATGAAGTTCACTATACACACCGCAGTATCAACGATTTACACATTTGAAATCGAAAATATACGACTTCCAAAAAGGCCGAAGGACATTCCAAATAAAACCCTCATCGACGACCCCACGATTGCTATGCGCGGCGTTGATCTGCCAGGAAAACTGCGGCGCTCCGTAAACCGATTCAGGACAGCAACAGGTCACTGCGCACACCTCCTCCACAAGTTGAGAATTGAAGACGACCAACGGTGTGGCTGCGGCCACCCGAACCAGGGGATGGACCACGTTGCAAACAACCACATCCCACGCCGGCTCTCCGACGGACTGAGCGGTATTAGTCGCGCTACTGCTTAAGCTATCGCGTGGCTCACAGACTTAAACTTGGATGTGTGATTTGCACTTACTTGCCATACGCTAGGAAGAAAGTATCAATGAGGGGTGGCCGCTGGATTCTAAGCGTGCACCCCCCGCACCCATTAAACCCAGCGGCAATGAAACTTTTTGGTTTCAGGGGTGGATATTGATGACGGACGGGGAGAGATTGATTCGTTCTCTCGGGGAAATATACATTCCCATTGAAAATCGCTTGACGCATTTTCTACTACCCATTACAGAATTTGGCTCACAGCAATGGATGGCATGGGCACTTTCGCAACTAATGACTGCGTCTGGCAGTCCATGCACTCGGGCAGATGTCCTCCAGCTTATGTTTTACGCGGAGAGAATATCGCGGCTAAAACCGAAAATGGCATTTTTTTTAAACAACGGTGCAAAAAACAAAAGCTGTGTTTTTTTTTTTTAAATGCACAGAGTTTGATCATCAATTACACGAGACTTGTGCCATCAGCGTCAATGCACTAAGACTCCATCCATCATGGGACACCCCCTAAAGGCAGCAGATCCTCATATTGTATTTTAGGAAAGGCACAGTGGGGGGGTGGGGGGCATGGGTGAGTGAGGGGGGGGGGCAGCCACTGTGGGTCACGTGGGTGTCCGGACACCCCCCCATCCGTCCCCCCCGCCAACATTCGTCGATGTGGATATGGAGAGATCCGGACAAGTTTACGGCCCTGGTCAAAAAAGAAAAGATCCCCCGTATAGCCTTAACAGACTGTAGGAGCAAGCACTGTTAGCGAGCACCTATAAAGACCGGAACGGTACACGAGGGGGTGGGTGGCCAGCACCACGCCCGACCGCCTTTGTCTCCCCAGTGGCGATGTTTACACACCAGGTACTCATGTCAGGCTGAGTCGACCTAGGGGAGGCCCAGGACCGGTTCAGATGATCGTCACTGGTGTTGGCTGTGAGCGAGAATTGAACATGGGTCGCCGGGTTCATAGCACAGTGCGCTAACCGCTACACTACCGCTCCCCACAGTCAGCACACACATCCACACAGCCAGTGCACACACAGTAAGCACACACACACAGCACACACACACAGCGCACACACACACAGCACACATACACAGCACACACACACAGCACACATACACAGCACACACACATTAACACAGTCAATGCATCACACACGTACACAGCCAAAAATCGCGTAGCACAAGTGCAAACGACGTGCGCGTGGGCCGTACGACTCCCCTGCGTTTCACAGGAGAGTCGCGTCCCGTGTGCACGCGCCATTCACACGCCACCCTCTGCCACCCTGCACCATCCTGTACCACCCTATGCCACCCTGGGCCACCCTTGTGCAGTATTCCGTGTGCTATCAGCCTGTGCTACGCTGCACCACCATTCACCATATTGTGCCACATGCACCGCACCACTTCGCCGCGCTGTGAACGTGGTTCACGGCACACCACGTCACTGTAGAACGGCAGTGTTGCATCTTCTTCCCCTTATCCGTGATGGGTTTTTTTAGCGGAAAAGAGGAGTTGAGTGGCAAATTCATCCTATTATCCATGTTTACGCATTTTCTTGTGGATGAGCGGAGTAAAAACAGAAATTGAATAACCGCAGGTAATAGGATTCCCAACGTTCGTACCAGGTATTCGCGCGGATAAGAGGAGTTCCGTAGTTTACGCGTGTAGGGTATAGGATTGTGGCTTCATAGTACATCTTTCACACACTATCAAAGGCTGCCATGTAATTAAAATGAAAAGCGAAGATACGGAATTGGATCTGTAGCAACTTGTGTCTAATGTGATTTATCTCAAGTCGTTATATTTTCACGAGCTTGCACTGCAGTGGTTTCGCAAAAGCGAAGTTAAACACACGTTAAATTGGGCCTGTCGGCAGGATTGCACATCGCGTGGCAACAGTAATTAAGGACAACATTAGCAAATATCGGGTCGCTGTGCTTCGGCAATCAAACCTATAACAGACGGGAACAATTCGTGACCAGGGACAGCTACCGCTTCCCCAAGCGTGTGTCTGTGCCTCTTGCAGCTTTCTATAAATAAACCGGCGAAAGTCCACCTCTCAAGCCAAATAAAACATGAACGTGTTTAGTCCGTCAGCCTTTCTCAGCCTTTAACAGCGCTCTATGCATCTCAAGCGAACCACTGATGGGTCGGCTCATGTTGCAGGCGGGAGAAATCCACAAAAGAAAAACTTGATGGTCAGATCAGTGGAATTGCACAAAAACGCATTGTGGGCTGTCTCGGAGGATTATGGGCCACAAAGGAATAAGTAGATTGCTAGATTGGTCTTAAATGTCCACATAATGATAAGCCACTTCGTTGGGCTATCATTTGTGGCCAGGTCGCTTCTGAACATTAGTTATATATAGCTCAGTGGGCCTTGCCTCGTAAAATAAAAATAGTTTATCGTTTAGTTTGGACAATGACAGGTATATGACCCATCAAAATGGAATAATAGAGCAGGCTGAGAAAAAAAAATACATCAGTTTCAAAATGCAACACAGACACGGTGTACACTAGCCACTGAGCCGCCTATGGCATTGTGCAAAAATAAAAACCCATCAGCAGTTCCTGAAGAAGTGCATTGTGGTCCTCTTGTCAGTTAATCACATCTGGTCACGTGCTGAAATGAAGGCAGCCTCGCTTATTGAATTGACTCTCTCAGGGTCGTTTTGTGTTGTGAAGCGATGATTCTCCCAGAGGAGCCCTGTGAAACGTCCACGGCAGAAGTGACGTGGTTGACATAGCACTGTCCTTAAGCACAACTTTATTTTCTCACAGCAAAGTGTTCCACGGTATTTTGGAGAAGTTATGCGAAAGAAAACTTTGCCTTTGAATGCGCACGTCAAGCAAAATATATATATATATAGCCTCCCCCTTACTTTTTAATGATGTTTGCGATTGAGTATCTGACACGAACATTGTTGATAAATTACAGAAAATCCTTTCAAATGCCAGACACGTTGGCTGCGTGAGATAAATAAGTGCTGGACTTTTTTTTTTGTGCAAAATTGTATTCCAGTTGTGCCACTTGGGGTGTCATGGCCGAGTGAATAGAATTTTAAATCTGCTTTAAAACCTCCGGGCACTAAAATAACGCGAGACTTTTTATTTTTTGTTTTTCCATGTAAGACCCCACTGAGCTATGTATCACTCTTTCAGAAGCGAACTGGCTATCACAAATGATAGCTGAACGAAGTGGCTTATCATCATGTGGGAAGTGTATATCAGCCAAATACTCTAAACGCACGTTGATTCTAAATGTGGAGGGAAAAACCGGAGTATCTGGAGAAAAATCCATCCCGGCACGGACAGAGTTAATTCACCGAGTCTGAAGACAGTGGTATGTTTTTTATTTTCTGGAAGTCCTAATTCATGGATATTTTGACACTTTAATCGTAGCGAGAAAATGTGCAGACAAGGCAGCTGCAGAGGCCTACAGAAAAATCAAAGGGCAGCTCCAAATATTTGGGAAACTTCTGTCACAATCATCCGAACAATATAAACGCAAGTTTCGTCGTTAAGGTAATTATCTATGCTCTTTGGTTCTTTCGGTAAAGTCACGTAGTTTTATCTTATTTTATTTCTAACTACGTTACTTTACCAAAAGAACCAAAGAGTATGGATTCCTGCAGTCACAAAACCTTCAAATCTGGATTAATTATCTATGGTTTCAGAATACGTGGCTTATCGATGGAGTGATTCAACGGTTTGACCACATGCACAAACATTGCGTTGAGGTGACTTCTCAAAATATTTCACCTGGACAATCCTTTGCGGTGGAACAAGTCAGTGGCGACGGTGCCCAGGGTGTCAATTGACACACACAAAGAGCAAACACGTAATGACACCGCGCATTTAAAAAATCTACAACGTACACAGCACGCATTTACAACAATGAATTTCACACCGAGTCGAACACATAAATGAATAAATAAATACGTAAATAATTAAGTGGTACACGCCACAGGTTCACACACAGTTGAATGTACTCCGGGTGTAGCGCTCACAAATACAACGTTGCTGTTCAGTAGAGGGTTGCTGAGAGCATCATCGCCTAGTCGGTTTGTCAGAGTGCGTCCGACACCATGGTGTTTAGTAATAAAAAAAACTGCAACCTGCCACTGCCGCGTAAAATTCGTTCACTTTGGTTGGCTATGCACGGTGCCAAATAAGTTCAACATACATACAAGACAAAAAAAAACAAAGATCCCCTTATAGCCTTAACATATTGTTGGGGCAAGTGTTGTGAGCGAGCAACGATGAAGACCGGTACAGCACAGGAGTGGGTGGGTGGCCAGCACCACGCCCGGCCGCCTTTGTCTCCCGAGTGGTAATGTTTACACACCACTTCAGCTACTCATTTGAGGCTGAGTTGACCTTAGGGGAGGCCCAGGACCGGTTCAGATGATCGTCACTGGCGTTGGTCGTGAGCAGGAATCGAGCACGGGTCACCGCTACATTCCCACTCCCTGTACACGCATACAAAGATAAAGACAAAGATCCCCCGTATAGCCTTAACAGACTGTAGGGGCAAGTGCTGTTAGCGAGCACCTATGAAGGCCGGAACGGTACACGAGGGGGTGGGTGGCCAGCACCACGCCCGACCGCCTTTGTCTCCCCAGTGGCGATGTTTACACACCGCACCAGGTACTCATTTAAGGCTGAGTCGACCTAGGGGATGCCCAGGACCGGTTCAGATAATCGTCACTGGTGTTAGCCGTGAGCGGGAATCGAACCCGGGTCGCCAGGTTCATAGCGCAGCGCGCTAACCGCTACACTACCGCTCCCCACACTACACGCATACGTACATTTACACACATACGTACAAAGATAGAGCACGACTCAGAAGCGCGAGAAGGAACCACAGACAAGACAGTAGCCATGCAGTGAGCCGCCACCGAATCCCCCCCCGCCCTCCCCAAGCTCTGCAGTCCTCTATATATGAAGGTGTTTACATGTGGAAGGAAACCGGAGCACCCGGAGAAAATCCACACTATTCCATGCAACTGGAGCAGGTGGAGTCCGCATTTTTCTGAACTGCATTCTCGTTGGGAGCCAGGGTATGGCTCCTTATCAACGCCCACGGGAAGGGGTTTTCATAACATCCGTGCGTGATCCCCACCAACCTTCGCTGCTGCCTCTGCAGTGCTGGATTACAGGCCACCTGCAGCGTAGGCACCACCGCCCGGTCAATCCGGACAAATTATTTCTACCTGAATTAGAATCCTAATTATGGTGGCATAGTCTCCGCAAGTATTAAAGCCAAGGTTGCCGTATTGTGCTTATTTTGAGAGAGCACATCCGCCAGAGTGCTTATGTTGTTTTGCATCCATTAGGTTGCAGACGGCGTTATGTTTGCCATACATATAGACAGTCATGACTTGAGTGCACGCTGTAATTGTTCTTGAAAGTCGAGTAAACTGTTATATTTAAAACAAAAAGAAACGTTATTGTTGTAAGTTTCGAGTTCATTTTTGATCTATGTTGATAACTGGAACGCTCCGAAAAAACCTAACGTTCATATTTTGGCTACCACAAAATGATGGCCAGAGGTTGTGATTGGTTTCACTCGTAGGACAAACTCAAACCTAATGTTTTAAAGTAGCTTCAAATTAATGCGAAACATTCATAAAAAAATGTTATACAATCTCGATCACCAGCAAACCAAGGAATTGTCCTCCAGTGGATTGTGCCGTGAAAAGCCACTTAGCAGTGACTGGTACAAGATAAAGCAGTGAGTGTATACCCACGAGTATGTCTGCACACATTAATCCGGATTAAAAACAGAATTACAGGATGTGCAGAGAAATTAACTAAGTCAAGATCAAAGTGTCTGCCTTTTCAAACAAGGGTGGGGAAGCACTCGTGTTCATCATAACCATCATAAGTCAAAGCAAATATAAGCATAATTCCTTCCTGTGTCTACATTTTTTAAAAAAAAGTGATTTAACCCAACTGCCTCTTGGTTTCCCAGAACCATAATTATTATCAAGCGCCACTTGTTTAAGCGAGCAAAACGCTGGACTGGTTTCGACCCTCGGGGGTCTTGTCAGTGGGTCGGGCTCGTTAAAACAAAATCTGCCGGACTCCCGGGTGACAATTGTTCGCGGTTGAGCGAGAGTCTGCGAGCCCCGTTGCCCTTGAAGCGCCTCCGGGACGTCTTCTCGGGGTCAGTTCCATTGTGGACGGCGTGAAGAGCGGACTCCCTTCGGGGTGTTCCTCGATGATGTTTTGTTCCCCGTCCCCCACCCCACGCGCCTTGCGACACGGAGTGTAAACCTGGTAGCACTCTATTCCATACAAAGGGAACAGGTGGAGAGCACATTGCGTTATAACTTCTCAACGTCATCTGTGCGTGATCCACTAACCCTCGCCGCTGCTTCCACACATTTACAGGCCATCTCTGTAGCATAGCCACCACCGCCCGGCCAAGTTGTAAACATTATTTCTATCCGAAAGTAATTTGGTTGCATGTTCTCCCCAATACTTGTCAATGTATGTATGTAGGACGTATTTCGCACCGTACATACCAAACAAATACTAATCAGAGTTGCGGGGGAAGGACAGCAAACTAAACACAAAAAGCAGTTCTAAAGAAATTAGTTTTCAATCTAGATTTAAAAGTGCATAGCTGCAGTGGCTTCCTAATATCACAAGGAAGAGCGTTCCAGACGGCTGCAGAAGCGCATCTGATAGGCGCGTGATTCAGTGACCGTCTTTGTTCGATGGCTGGCCCATAGCCGCTGTGAACATGACCGGAGTTCGCAAGATGCACCTTGAGATCAGCAAGGTTTTGTGGTTCATTTGTGGCAAGAACTTGGTGTGTTAATGATTGACAATTGTAATTTTTAGACATCTCACCCCGATGTCATTCCAAAAAGTTGGCCAGCACCTTCTTGCACTTTCGTACACAATGCTGTCAACACTCCAGCCTCAAACACGTGAATGGCCATCTATTCCACCTTTCCCAAAGTCACAGTCAAAGCATCATCTCAGCAGTGATTGCCACGTGAATGACGCATGTGGTGATGATTACTGTGTGACGTTTCCACGTGATTTCATGTGTTTCTAATTTAGGTTTACATTTTCGTTACATTTTTTCCACAATTTTTTTTCGATTTTGCTCTGGCGTCGCGGCGCGAAGAATAGTTTTGCAGCTCTCACAGAGTATCAGAGAACGGCCCACTGAAGCAGATAGCACGGAGCTAGTGCTGAGAGTCCCTCAAGTGACCTCTGGGCCACAGATAGTCGTGAGCAGCACTTCCTGTTCGCTCTGCGTACGAGAGTAAGGTTTGTTACGTATGCAGTCAAGACCGACATTTAAATTCCAATTTGCTGGGATTTCACCGAATAGAATGCAGAACCAAAATTAGACAAGCTTACGTCCGCGGATGGAATTCCTTTCCAGCTGAGACCCCGCTTGCTTGACCAGTCGCCACATCTATAACCTTTGTGTAACTGTTCTCTCGCTGATTCAGCAGTTCCACTGCTGGATTATATATTTTTCCATCTGAGGACGACCGCTTGTGTTGCGATCAAAACGTCGTGAGTTATTTTATTTTATACCGACGTGACTTTACCGAAAGAATCAAAGAGTATGGATTCCTGCAGTCACGAAAGCTTCAAATCAAGATTCAAATGAAGATCAAATTGGTTGTTGTGCCGTCTTTGGTGGCCGGGCTGAAGCCATAAACTCATGACACGTGGTGTTTTAATCACAGGTGGCGGCTGCTGCCTGGATTCGAACCCAGGTGTTCGGCAGTGCCGGCTCAGCCCTTCTAACCCCCCCACCTCTCCCGCCCAGAGCCATGCTGCCACCTCTCCCATCGTTTTTTCTAAGCCCCTTGCGCGAGCACCGCGCCACCCGGATGTGATCAGAGCAGCAGTCGGTGGTGCGTTATTTCCCATGCCAACAGGGAGGTCCTCTCTGCGCGTCTCCTGCTCCATAATGGTGCCTGCGATGGGCGAGAATGGCCTCCTCCGCTTTGAGGTTCTAAAGTTTTTGATTGCTGGACGTGGGGTTATGCTATAAGAGAGTCGAGTGTCGGGTGAGCAGTCTGTATGTTTGTCAGCATGATGAACTTCATTAGAACCGTACGAAGCCAACTGTTCTAATCGGAGGTGTGGGGGGAAAGACAACAAGCTAAACACAAAAAGCAGGTCTGCAGTAATTGGCTTTCAATCTCGATGATTTAAAAGTGCATAGCTCCGAGTGGCTTCCTAATATCAGAAGGAAGAGCATTCCAAACTGCCGATTAAATGCAGTATGAATGCACGCGATGCGTGTGTGTGTGTGCGCGTGTGTGTGTGTGTTATTGTCTGTGTGTGAGAGAGAGTGTGTGTGTGTGTTTGACCTCCTGCCAGCAGGCGTTCGACACTTCACGTGGCCTCAAGGTGCACATGGCCTGGCACAAGCATCATGGTGACGTCACCGCCACTTAGTGGCGAATGGCGGTTGTTGTTGTTGTGTGTGCGCCAGCTTTGGCTCAATGGCTCTGACACTACACTCTGATCCCAATAGCCAGGCGCTATTGTTGGTGGCATGAGGCGTCCGAGCCTATCCTGAGCTTCCCTCGAGCTGATTCAGCTCTGAGCGAGTGCCTGGTGCCAAAGGGTAACGCGGTGGTGACGCTTGTGCCTCGCAGCAAGGAGAACCTGGGTTCAATTCCCGACCCGGGTGTCATTCTGCGTGGAGTTTGCTTATTTTCTCCCCCCCCCCCCCCCCCCGGCTCTGCAGAGTGCTAGTGAGAGTGAGCACGCTCGCACACACTCACGCTCGCTCGCACTCTGCAGAGCAGGGGGAGAATGTACAAATTCTACGCAGAATGGTTGACGCGGGCCTCAAATGAGCAACTGGAGCGATGGGTAAATGTCGCCACGAAGGAGACAAATGTGGCCGGCATGATACTGGTTGCCACCCACCACCTCGTATGTCGTGCCGGCATGAATAGGTGCTGACTAACAGCAGGTGCCCCTAGACACATGCGAGACTAATTGTGGATGTGCGTCTATGTAGGGAACAGAGTTGAAGTGGTTAGGACACTTTGCTGCAATCCAAGCAAATTGGCCTCAAATCATGAGTAGTGCATGGTGTTTGAAGCTCTCCTGGTTCTCCTCTAGGTCAGGTCAGCTCGCTCTCAAATTAGTACCTGGCATGGGGTACTGGGGACAGGTTCGCCGTCTCTTGTGGACTAAACCTGGCGCTGGCCTCGTGTTCTTTCACGGACATGACAAGGTGCTCCCTTAACACTTGGTCCTGTGTACGTGCAAGACTAAATGTAGGATTTTTTTATCTTTGAGTTGTGTTGTTTTTGGGTTTTTTCGTTACGATAATACAATACGAAATAATCTGGATTTGATTCCTACCGCATACATCATCACCAATGTCAATATCTGAACTGGATCTTACCATCAGGTCGGTTGGCTCAGCCTCAATTGAGCCTCTGGTGGAGTGATGTGACACACCATTACATGTGTTAAGCCAAACTGAATCGGTGCTCACTAACAGAACTAGCCCCAAATTTCCACCAAGCTTAGTGCAGGATATTTGTCCATTATTTGGGCCTAGAGCAGGTTGTGACGTGGTGTATAGGCATTAAACATACTAATGGTCATTATTTCAGCTCACTGGTAAAGTTAAATAATACTTCTCACAACCAAATTTTGCAATGAGAGGCGACGTTTCACTTGAAACTGCGCCAAGCATATTCAGCAAATTGAGATCCTGGATGTCATTCTCAGATTAGTACGGTTGACTGCGTACGATGCATACATGCAACTTTCTGGCTTGTAACCTGACTTCCTGCATTTTCCTGAAGATGGTCGGCGCAGTTTCAAAAGCGAAACGTTATAATGTAATTGCGAAATTCTGTTGTGAGAATTATTCTTAAACCTCACCAGTGGGCTGCAACAGTAACAATTAGCGCACCATTAAACGCTTGCGCTTGTGGCCATTCAATTTGTTTGGCTGTGGGGTGGCGGGAAAGAGTCCTATGACAGAAACTTGGCCAGATCGTTACATGCGCCGACCCATAAATCTATTCTGAATCGTAAAACACAACGGCTTTCTGCCTAAACTAAAACTCAACTAAACTTTTTAATATCATTTTACCAGGTAAGGCCCACTGAGCTATGTAGCTCGTTTTCAGACGCAACCTGGCCACTCAATGAAGTGGCTCATCATGTGGGAATTTATTGGAGCCAAATACGCTAAATACATGTTTCGAAACGTGGAAGGGAAAAACCGGAGGAGAAGAAAAAAGTCCACTCAACCACAGGGAGAGAGACACCGCAAACTCCCAATATACAACAGGCATCAGGGTCGTGATCGAACCCACGCCCTCCTGTATACCAGACAAGGTATTTAACTTGTCATGTGGTGTTCCCCTATGCAGCATATATACCCACAGTTACAGTGACAGTGGCTCACAGGCAATGCGTTAACTGACGCCATTCCTACTCGGGCCAAAATGCTTGGCAATTTGCGCAGCGCCATCCGCTCGCGGGCCTGCTCTGGCCGCTGTGTGGGTGAAGCCGCTGCACCTGGGAGTGTGGTGAAAAAGTGGCCCTGATTGGGATAATTAAGCCGAGGCTCCCGGGAACACTGGATGTGGGGAGCCACAGGTGTCCCCGGCCACATCTACGCCGGCCACTCTGGTGAGTAATTTTCACTGAATCAGAAAACCCTGTTAAGTTGCCTCCAACAGTTATTTTGGACCTTCAATGCGGAGCACTAAAAATGGACTTCGCGCCAGGCCTGCTGATTCTTGTAGCTGCCCTGGGGCGGCATGCGTTTCCGTGTGTGCACTCGCACGTGTGTGTGTCTGTGTCAGTGTGTTATGTGCGTGCGCACGTGTGTGTGTGTGTGTAGGCGAGCCTGTTGTTCATGTGATCATGAGCAGTGTTTAACCCTTTTCTACCAATTTCAGCATACCCTCTCTATGCCTGCGAGAGCCCTTGCTACAATATTTTCACCGACTTTTAACGTTCTCGGTGGACCGCGGTAAAATGCTGACATATTTTGGAACGATGCAAAGACATTCTCATGAGGTGGCAACTTCTGCCAGGGTCATGTAGCCCACTTGCGCCATCTGCTACGTGGCCAAGCAAACCTGTGTTTGGTTAGACGGTAGGGACAAATGGGCAAGGCATAGGGTAGAAGCAGTGGTTCCCAACCTTTCTGGGCCCCATAAAACACCGTTTAATATTCCAACATATTCACTGACCACCGTACCCTAAACACATAATGTTCGCAATTGAAACTATGCTGCATGGTAGCACTGTTGGCTACATACGTTGCGGAAGACGTTCAACCAGCACGGTAGTATCTGAAACACAGTTCTGCAGACCTTTCCCCGTGGCCTTTGTAGACCACAATTTTAAACCACTGGACTGGAGAATGCATGGGCTGATGCGGCACACAAAGAATTTAGAGTTGAGTGAACTTACTGCCAAGTGGTACCGGTGGTGTCAGGGGTCAGCCTCTGTGCGGGAAGGGGTGCCCCCACAAAAGACAACGATTCCCCGTGTAGCCTTAACAAACTGTTGGGGCAAGTGCTGTTTGCGAGTAGCAGCTCCATGAAGGCCGACACGTCCCACGAGGGGTTGGGTGGCCAGCACCACACCCGGTCGCCTTTGTCTCCCCAGTGACGATGTTTACACACCGCACCGCGTACTCACTTGAGGCTGAGTCGACCTAGGGGAGGACCAGGACCGTGAAGGTAATCGAACTCGGGAATCGCACTCGGGTCGCCGGGTTCACACGGCAGCAGCGCGCTAATCACTACACTACCGCGCCCCCACACAGTAGCAGTGGCAGAGACGCTACTGGGGAGCCCGGTGACAGCTGCCCCTTGGCAACAAGCGGATGCGGAGATGCGACGCTCAACAATAACGAGCAACTGCCAAAGACGGATGAGAGTGTGCGATTGTACCTGCTCACCTTTACACTGGCAGCCCGTAACACGCGGGTCTGCCCTGTGACCCCCTTCCAGTGAGCCTCTGCCACTTCGCATGGCCTCAGAGCGCACTTGGGGTGGCACCAGTGCTGCGGATACGTCACCCGCTGTCACCTCCAATTAGTGGCGGGGAATGTCGGCTGTTTTTATTGTTTTGTTTCACTGTGCATGCTGCTATAAAACTCCCCTGTGTCACTTTTCTCATTTTAAATTGGATTGGCACCTAACTTGCTACATATGCTATAGCTCTAATAGAAACACACACATAAACCATATTTCGTATTCATTTAATTCTGAAGAGTTTTTTTTGTATACTTGAGTTTTATTTTGCGTGCTGCGTGAGTGTTTTTAATTGGAAAGCACTAATGTGTTCAGACCACCTTCTTTAAGATCTGATCGCACCCGTGAAGCTCAGCATGCTTAGTGCCTGGTCAGTGCCTCGATGGGCAGTCACCCGGCGTGATGTGGGTGAGTGGCACCAGATGGCTGAGCAGAGGACACTGTGTCCCCTGGGCTGTGTAGAGTATGATGTGACTTGCGTTGTATGCAGTGGTAGTCGATACGCAAAGACATCTGGATGATGAACCCATGGTGGTGGTAATGGTTGGGTTGTATCGGAGTTGGCAAGTTCTCCACGTGGTTGTGTGGATTTTTTTATCCAGGTTCTCCGTTTTTTTTTGTCTCCACATTAAGAATCAACATCACGCATTTAGAGTATTTGGCTGCTTATAAATGTTCTACTTGATAAGCAACTCCATGGAGCTATCATTTGTGGCCAGGTCACTTCTGAAAAAGAAGAGCTGAATAACTCAGTGGGCCTTGCCTGGGAAAATAAAAACTACAAATATTTTAGTTTTTTTCGTTTAGTATACATCACGAGGATGATGATAAAACTTGAGCACCACACCACTGGTCGCGTCATTCGTAGAGGTAGCGGATTCTCCCTGGGTTCTTTGCCTGGCTATCCAGCGAGGCAGCGGCAGGGCTCATGAGCATTTGGCGCGTAATCAGAATATCGAAAATTCAAATCCGATGGACGGTCCATTTGGCGTTTGGCTGGGTTTGGCGGCGGTCAATGTTTCAACAGCACGCGTATATACACGTGGACACTGCCGCGGCAGATTTTGAATCTGTGCTCGTGTCGTCGAGAGATTGGCCCCCACCAGTGGAATGTGGAATTTCCACCACAGGGCATTTCCACAAGTGAAGGCAGCCTGAGTTAAAAAAAATTAGCTTGTTAAGACAGACAGTGTCACTTTGAAGGTAATTGGCCTATACTCTTTGGTTCTCTCGGTAAAGTCACGTTGGTATAAAATAAATCATGACGTTTTAGGCGCAACACAAGCGTCCGTCATCAGGTGGGACATTGGCCTACTCATTTCCAATCACACGAGGGGATCGTTAACAAGCACTGCGAAGCAGACGGCGCTGAGTATTTTTACGGTGAGTGCACCTGCGGTGATAATCGTGGATGTCTGCTAGATTCGAAGCAAAAAAAAAAGCCCCCCTCTGCAACAAGCGTCAAATGCACTACCGCCGGGCCGGGTCGCCACCTTTGTATTCACCGAGTTCAACAAGTCATGCCCGGTGCAAGAGAGAAGGACCGCGGGCAAAGCCGACGACGGCAACGTTTAAGGTCCCGCCGTTTCGTACAACCGCCATCGCAACGTTGCCATCGCGATGACGCCGCCTGCCGCTGCCGCCGCCGAGAGCTGTGTCTGCGAAGACGCGCGACATCTTGAGACTCTTTCTCCCCACCCCGCCTTGAAGTGCTTGGGGGAGCCGCCGTGGCGCGTGCGGCTCGTTGGGCCGTCCCGAAATGCATTATGCATTTGTTTCCGTTTGAAGCCGTCCGATAGCGAGCGAGTCGCGTGGAATGTGCTCATTATAACGTGTGAATAATGTTTGAGGTTACAAGGCTGCCTCTGTGCGTGTGCGGCTGTAGGATCTGGTAATGGCAGCAAGGCCAATCAAGTGCGTAAACACGCCTGTGGAGTGTGCCACTTCCACCCCCCCCAACCGTATGCACTGGGATATGGTTGTTCCCCCCATTCCTATCAAGCGATAAATCACACCCCAGTAACATCGCTGTGGGTTCAAGACTGTGGCCAATGCAAGGGTGGCAGTGTGGTGCAGTGGTGCCACGTGTTGTCTCGCAGCAAAAAGGGGTCTGGGTTCGATTCCTGGCCTGGGCGTCTTTCCGCGTGGTGTTTGTATTTTCTCCCCCTGTTCTATATAAGGGTTTCTTATGGGTTTTCCAGTTTTCTTCCATAGCTAAAACATCCAGTGTGATTAGAGTTGGCCAATCATCCTAATGCAGGACTCTCCTGAAAAGTTATCTTCAGGCTGAGTGTGGCTTTACCTGAGTAAATAAGTGATTTTGTTTTTACCATGCACGTCCCACTGAGCTGTAAAGCTCATTTTTTCCAAGTGACCTGGCCACAAATGATCATGTGGACATTTATAGCAACCAAATACTCTTTGACACTTTCTTCTAAAATGTGAAGGGGAAAACCGGAGGACCCGGAGAAAAATCCACGCGACCACGGGAAGAGACGCACGCAAACTCCAAATATACAGCAGGCGTCAGGGTTGGGATCGAACCCACGACCTCCTGCATACCAGGCGAGGGAGTTAACATTAACGAAAGTCAGGGCACACAAGGGATATTTAATTTATTTCAACAAATGTTCAAACTGACTACCATTCGCATTCATGCATGACTATTCTTCAGATTTTTTTTCAAATTACAGTGGGTGAAGTTTTCGAATATTCATCAAGGATGTTGTCTCATTTCAATGCATTCAGGGTCCTTGTTCGAGTTGTGTAAACGACGGATGTGAGGTGATCCCACACTAAGCAGATAAATACATGTTAATAATGATAATCGATACAATATTAACTTAATATGTAATTTGTATATATGTTTCAATTCCAGTGTTAAAATAAATGAAATAAATAACCCTGTAATTTACAACGTATTTACTTTTGCAGGATATATATTTTTTCTGAGAATCAAAACACTTTCAGGAGGGTCCTGCCTGAAGACCTCGTCCGGCTAATTCCCTACACGTATGAGGGGATCGCCTCACAAAGATCTGGCACAAGTTGAGCTCGGAAATCGACTTTTTAAATCCTTTATATTAAGTTCACTTGCTTGCTTGCGCGCTTACGACCGTGCAAATCTTTCGGTCGTTTTTTAACCCACTCCCCGTGATCCAATCGAGCTGACATTTTGCACGCAGACTCGTTGTGCGGGACAATTTCTTTTCGTGAAAACATTTTTCCAAAATTTTACACTTTTTAGGTAAAAAAATATATATATTTAATTACCAATTGCTTAATGGTGGCAGGCAATCATCTGACCCATAGGTGGCAGCCATCTCAAGCCAGAGGACGAGAGGACTCTAAGCCGCCCGTTTCAAAGACCAATGTGGGCTGGGTTGTGGCCCATTGAACACGCATATAAAGGATTTATAGTGAAAAACTTTGTTTTTACGGGTTCATTTTTTTGCTGTGCTGCCATCTCCTGGCCAACACGGTCCCTGTGCGTTTGGGAGTCTCCAAAAACACACGCGAGATCCAGCGCCGAACCTTCGCCTCCAAAACACTTGCTGCCACAAATACATCACTTACAGATTGTAGGGGCGTTAGTGAAAAAACAACTGGCAAATCGCTTTGGATAAAACACTAAAATGCTCCCACCAAATGGTGCGGTGGGCACGGCCTTCGCGGAAGCGCACAGAGGTTCGCGGTTCGAAACCGCGGCCGCCCTGGTTAATACTGCGATGTGTGTATTAACCGCTTCACAGTGGACGGTAAACAAAATAGAATCCCGTTAAGGCATTGTTAAAGAGTAGGCCACTTTGTGCAAGCATGTGTTTACATAACCCATCAGCCAAACCCCGGCCTTCTGGGAGTGCATAGTTTCAGCCATACTGTACCGTGTTTCTATCAAAAACGAATTACTCTGGATGTGGCGGAGAGCCCAGTTGTGATCAAAGGCAGGAAAGAGATGCAGAGGAAAGAGAGAGCAAGAAAGAGAGAGAGAGAGAGAGCGAGAAAAGGGAAAATAAAACATTAAAGAGGAGAAAGAAAGAAGACTTGCCGGGAGAGAGTGCACATTGGAGTGAATTAACGAAGCAAGCAACGAGAGGAACCCACGTGGTTACCTTCTGATAGAAGCCAGCGAGCCCTGCGCGAGTGACCTACGGTGTCACCATGTGGCCAGCGAGAGAGACCCACGACGCGACAGTGTGGCCAGCGAGCCCTGCGAGAGGCCCCACGGTGTTACCGTGTGGCCAACGAACCCTGCAAAGAGGCCCACGGTGTTTCAGCCGGGTACCGTGCAACCAATGAGCTCCATGAGTGAGGCCTGCGACATGACCGCGCGACCAGCGACTTTGCTGTGCGTCACACCTGCATCAACACGCGGCCAATGCTCCAAAAGTGGGTGGTGTGTGTTTCAGCATCTCGACTGTTTAGAGCCCAGCAGCTCTGAGAGACCGTTGCGAAATCTTCATCGCTGCGGGTGTGGTTGTGTCCACGGGAGCAATGAGAAGGCGGCCCATTCCAGACGCCTGGAAGTAGTTCAAGTTGTTCAAGTTCATTCAAGTTCATTTATTAGGTATAGCCCTGTGAGCCATTCGGTTCTTGAATCGGGTGCAACCGCAACAAACAAAAAACAAAAACATGAACAAAAAACATCTTAAAGTGACTATGTAACTAAGTGCATACAGAAAATCCAAAAAAAGACGGCAAAATATTGCAGAAAAAGCACCGTACACCAACACTTTGTGCAAAAATCCCAGTGGGATGCAAGTCAAACAACAACAACCACAAGACAACTTAGATTAAGGCTATCAGTCTAACTCTGTACTACAACAAACAAACATGGCCAAACCAGTAAACTTTTGCACCAGAAGCGAGGATATCTCAATCTCTCGGCGCGAGTGTGGAGCCGCACTGCAGCATCGTGGGTTGTGAAACACTGAAGACGCGCGCTTGCCTCATGAATGAATAATATCTACGTTGGTGTACGTCTTGCGTCTGTGCTTTTAGAGTAGGTATAAGAGTGATGCTGCAAGTGGTTTGTACACGAATCTTGCCCGCAGTGCACATCATGACCTCTGGCTATTTTATATCTGAAGCCGCTTTGAACTTTTCCCCGGTCAAGTCAGCCTAAAAATTGTGTTATTGGTTCACCGTGTCAGCATAATCACTCGGGAGACCACGACGTCCGTTGTGCTGTCTCCAGCAACTTCCCCTGTGCCCGTATCGGCCTTGACAGGTACGTATTTTGAACTTCTCTCGCCACCGTATGTAACCAACCGTGCTAATCGGAGTTGCGGGGAAAGGACAAACTAAGCACAAAAGGAATGACGAATGATGCCAGAGGTCCCATTCTATTCTATTTCGCATTTATATCGCGACCATTCACCCACCCCGAAAGGCCAGCCATGGTAAGGCGTGGGGTCAAACAGCCCTCACCGACTGACGTGGCATGAGGTCGGCCTTTCATCGAGCGGTGGATTAACAAATGGCTGTGAACGATCCCAAGTATTGATGTTGCATCGCTGCAACTTGCTGACCACCGCCCCTCGCCCCTTTCCTTGACATCTGCGAAAAAGAGCTTCAGCTCATTGGATAAGCCACTTGGTTAAGCTGTCAGTCGTGGCCAGGTGCTTTCTGAAAAGAGAAGCGCTCTAAGCTTCGTGGGCTCCACCTGGTAAAATGCAATAGTTTATTATTATTTTTTTTATTGTTTTTACGATTTGCTTTCCCTTTGCACTCCAATCGTGTTTTCGTATTGTTTGTTGCTGGGACGTTCTGACCCACCCCCGACTTGAACACCTGTGAAGCAAGAGCTTTAAATCGCTTGTCCCATTCCTCCAGTGTAAATAGATAGTCTGATTTCTGGATTCCTCCTCCAGTCCGAGTAAACATTGTGATCCTAAATTTCGATTTAAAGCTTTCGTGACTGCAGGGATTCATCTTCTTGGTTCTTTCGGTAAAGTCACGTAGAAGGGAAGTAATAAAATAATAAAAAATAAAACATAATAAAACAATTCTCGAAACGTCGTGAGAATTGTTTTATTATTGTTTTATTATGTTTTATTTTTATTATTTTATTACTTCCCTTCTACGTGACTTTACCGAAAGAACCAAGAAGATGACATTGTGATCCTGTACAAGGATGCGCACGGGGCCAGGAAATCCAACCGGGCGTTCACCCGCGTCGCGGTTTGGTGGCGTGAAGCGCTTCGCCGCCGATGCCAGCTCTGTTAGGGGGGCCAAGCGTACATCATACACTGGGAGTGTCGTGCTGCCAGCTATGGCTGCAAGTTTGGTCGTACGTGTTATGTATATCATTTGTTGTTGAATTTAAATCACAGTTCCTATGATTACTGTTGTTACATTGTTTTTATAGCTTTATTTTAGTGATTTGAAAACATATGGTTAATCTAAATTGTCGTATGGTTGTTGTTGTTGTTGGCTTGCACCACATTGTGATTTTTTCACACAGCGTTTTAATATTTTTGGGGGGGGGGGCGGGGGGGATATTGCTGGTTTATTCCAGGATGTTTCTGTTACGCGTCATCGCTTTGGGATGTTCTGAGTTCATATTTTGTTTGTTGCGGTTTCACCCGACTCAAGAGCCGCATGGCTCACAGGGCTATACCTAATAAATGAAACTTGAGAACTTGAATCTGTCCCCCCCCCCCGCTCGCACGTCGTGCCAGCCTTGACAGGCGCTCACGCAACGGCACCTTGGTCGTAGTCTGTGCGATTGAACGCGAGATGTACGCAACAACAACAACCGCCATTCGCCACTAAGTGGTGGTGACGTCACCACGACGCTTGTGCCAGGCCATGTGCACCTTGAGGCCACGTGAAGTGTCGAACGCCCGCTGGCAGGTCACGGGGCAGACCCACGGGTCGACTGACCGAGATGACCGAGATGTACGCGCACACACGCACAACACGTGTGCGTGTTTACGTTGGTCTTTTGAGTGTGTTGGTTTTATTTTAGCAGAGTTTCGTGTGTCATAATGTGATTAAGCCAAATGTGTTTGGGGTGGTCTTGCCAACCATTTTAAACACCTTAAACGTTTACATAAAAAAAAAATGACAATCGTTCTAATATATATTAAAACACAGTACACGTTTTAAAAACACTTATTTTATATTGCCTTGTGTTAAGACTTTACGGTGAATAGATGGTTCTGTTTGCAGTTTTTTACAGATTCATATCTGGCAGGAGAGAAAATGATAACTCTTGTGCTTTGAGACAGGGTGATGTGCCAGCTTAAGTGAGCAATCCACATTATGGTGATACTCCCACTGTATTTCACGTACGTGCTGTGTGCGCGCGCGTGTATTAGCTCACACACGCACACACGAGGCAGCGAATATCCCTTTCATTATATTGCGCTGGAAACGAGCAATGCGGGGAGTGCTGTCGTGAAGCCAATTGCACTTGTGTATAAGTTATTAATGCAGATGCAGCCCATATGGCATGAGTAATGCATCGACTGGCAGAGTGACTAATGCATGGCCAAATCAATATTCACGGAACGCGTTCCACTTGAAATGGGGCATTGCATGGAGTGGCAGTGCCCTGGGGTTTTTTTTTTTAAAGCCTGGAATAGTTAGGGGGGCCAAGCGCGCTTACAGTGTGCGTGCCCCCCCCCCCCTCCCTCGTAATACAGTTGTGATAATCCTTCGGAGTATTCGCAAGGGATTGCGTTCAGGAGATGATGCTCGCGAACAGCAAATTTTGCAGATATTGATATTGTCCTATGAAGGTAATTCATCTCTTTAATCAATGTTACTTAAATGAGTGTGTAAGTAAGCTGTTGAATACATGAAAAGTATCGTAATAACACATCTCTTTATCTCATCACTTTATCTGTCATCACTTTATCTCTTTTCACTTTCTCTCGTATCACTTCATGTCATCACTTTCTCATCGCTTTATCTCTCATCGCTTTCTCTCGCATCGCTTTCTCTCTCATCACTTTATCTCTCATCACTTTATCTCTCATCACTATATCTGTCATCACTTTCTCTCTCATCACTTTCTCTCTCATCACTTTTTCTCTTACCACTCCATCTCATCACTTTCTCTCTTACCACTTCATCTCATCACTCTCTCTCATCACTTTCTCTGTCATCAATTCATCTCATCACTTTCTCTCTCTCTCTCTCGTGTAGAGTTGCAAATGCGATTCGTGGATAGACAAAATCGCGAATAGCAAGTTCGTGAATAACGAGGGGATTGCTGTTATTCATGAACTTCGTGGTCACACGTAGAACTGGCCCACCCAGCTCGACTGAACACTGTTGGGGTGGGAGGCCAGCGTAACCCGTCTTGTTCGGAAATGACAACAATCACCTACTTCTGGAGTCCATTAAAACTATTTCACTATTTTTATTTCACCAGGTAAGGCACACTGAGCTAGGTAGCTCCTTTTCAGAAGCGACCTGGCAGACAATGATAGCGCAAACGTAGTGGCCTCTCATGATGTGGAAATGTACAGCAGCCAATACTGATTCTAAATGTGGAGGGAAAACCCAGAGTGCCCGGAGAAAAATCCATGAAATCACGGGGAGAGAGACGCACAGACTCCAAATATACAGGTGTCAGGGTTGGGATCGAACCCGTGATCTTCTGTATATCAGGTGAGATAGTTAACATCTCACCACCGTGGCACCCCTTTATCACTTCATAGGCGTCTCAACCAGAGGTGGGTAGCACTTACTGCAAGCTTTGTACTTCGTATCATATCCTTGTGGATTAGAAAGAAGTTTTGCTGGCTGGATTCATGGCAGCCTGGCTGGAGTACTAGCATACGTCCACGTGTCCATGGGGCGGTGACGTCACCGCGCCCATCTGCTTGATGACCGAACGGCATCCGACAGTGTTGGGTCGGGTTCATGCACCGCACTGGCATCACATCTCCCAACCCCCCACCCCACACACAAATGCGTGGGACGTACTCTCTATCATACTAGGCAGGATGCAACGGTCACGTTCAGTTCAGGCTGCTGGTTACAAAGAAAATAAAGTCTTGTTTTTGACCCCGCGGCTAGAATATGCCGCAGTGAGTGAAAAGCATTGCGGCAAACGTTCTGTAATCTATCCAGTAGAGCATCGTTGAGTCTCAAGACTTTTCTTGGGGTTTCTGGAATTGGAAAATGTTAACTCCTTCCTTTCTAGAGAGTGTTCTGCCTGGTGGGAAGCAACTCGAGTAGTCGGACAAGGAAAACTGCCTACAACAACAGCACAGGTCTGCGCAAGGCAGGTTATGAACCCACTCGCTGTACCGCCATTTCTTGGTTACCTCTTCACCCAGCAGGGTTAGGTGTCGCACAAGATTAAATCTGCTTGGTCCACCAGATCTGTTTAACACGTAGAATTAGGCTTTCACGACTAATATTATCCATCATTAAGGTTTCTTTTGTGTTAGATTGCATAAATATAAATGTGTTGTTAAACCCACCACTACCCGCCACAGCCAATTAGTAAGGTTTGTTACGTAAACTAAAACGTGGCAATTAGTTACGAGTTCAGCACACTGCTTGTGTGTTGTGGGTTTACTCTCCAACTCACTGGTGTGCTGAACTTGCAACTAATTGGCACATTTTGGTTTACGTGACAAACCTTACTCATTGGCTGTGTCGGGTAGTGGCGGGCTTAACGACAAATTTATTTTCACGCGATCCACCAGGTCTGCCCCGCCCTCTCTCATAGTACGAGAATCCATCACTCACTACGACGTGACAGAACCTGAGTTCAAGCACGTGTTGCGGCTCAATCCCGAAAGCAAAGTGATGACCTTAGCGGTGTTTTTGGGTCAGTTCTGCGACGCAGCCCTCCAAGTCACCTGACCACCTCGTTTTTGAATGGGCGCGTGTGAGCCATAGATCGCGTGAGTTTTTCGCTGCTCTTGGAAACTAATAACGAAGCATTGGCGCTTGCGTGAGAGAGATATAATGAAGTGGTCGTTTCCTCGTTGGCACCACCTTCCGCCACGCTGTGAGGTTTGCGCTTTTGGTAATTTATTTGGCGAGTTAAAAAAAATGTTTTAAATGGATTGGGTTAAAATTACTTTGCAGTGTGCTTATTTTTCTTGAGAAACTGTAATGCAAGCCGTAAATCAAAACAGAACAAAACCTCACTGCAAGGTAACAATGATACAGTCTTAAATCAGATTTTATGCACAAGCAAACAGCTTAATAAATGAGTTGAAAATTGCATATTTCAGAACTAACTTAGCATGGACCCATGCACACACATACGTGTGCGCATGCACTTAAACACTCAGACATATCACGGAGACACACACACGCTCTAACAGATGTATACACGTGAGGGCAAAGGTCCCCTGTATAGCCTTTTCAGGCTGTTGAGTCAAGTGCTTCTCACGAGCCCCAACGAAGGCCGGCATGGTGTACGAGGCCATGGTGTGTCCAGCACAATTCCAAACCACCTCTGTCTCCCGAGTGGTGACGTTTTACACCCAGCATTGGGAACTCATTTAAGTTGACCATGGGAAGGCTCGGGACCGATTTAGATATTGATGGTGAGCATGAATCGAATTCACCGGGTTGGTAGCGCAATGCGCTAACCTCTGTTACCGCCACAGTAAACAACAACAACAACCGCCATTCGCCACTCAGTGGCTGTGACGTGACCACATCGCCTGTGCCAAGCTGTGTGCACGTTAAGTCCATGCGAAGTAAAGCGCGCACACACATTGTACACATGCTTAAGCACTCTCCGTGTCTGTGGTTTATTTGCAATTGAAATTGCATCATCAAATCATTAAACGTTGGCCTCTGGTTTGACTTCAACATCGGTGAGGCTCACGGTGCACTCGTGACATTTGGCCCAACTCCTTTGTCAGTATTTGTTGCAATCGGCAATATTCCTGAAGTGCACAGGAAAGCCCTGATTCTCCGCATGTCAGAAACATTTGCTGTACTGTATCCTTACAAGCACCAACGAGTTTTCCCCATCAGCGAGTGTCTCTTGCCTGCCTCCCAAGTGGCTGGATTGCAGGCACCTCTGCCACCTGCCCTGGCTTTTGTGGTCCTTTGTTCCCATCAGAACAGCAGGTCATCCCACCAGCAAGTGTATGATGGCAGTGGAGGTCATGGGTAGTGATCCCCAGCCCCTAAAATCATCTATGGGAAAATAATATTAAATGAAATCCACTTCAACTTGCAGCCATTTTTCAATCCACTGCAGTACAAAGGACTCCCTATGCCACGTCATACGGAGCACGTGCCTGGCCGAGTGGCGTTTCTCCGTAGCTGCACCGGCAGTCATCCAAAAACTCTCTCCCACTGCTGCACAGCGGCATCCAAGCACCATCTGCCTTCAAGCAGCAGCTCAAGGCTCTCACCTGTCCAGACTCTCACCTGTCACGGCTCTCACTTGTTCAGGCTCTCACTTGTCAAGATTCTTGTCTGTCCTGGTTCTCACCTATCCAGGCCCTGACCTATCTAGGCTCTCCCCTGTCCAGGCCCTGATTTGTCTAGGCTCTCCCCTGTCCAGGCCCTGATCTGTCCAAGCTCGCATTTGAGGGACTTTGAGCTCTATCTCCACGCCTCCCGAGATCTCGATCGACCATTGAGACTTTTCGTGAAATATGCGCATTTTTATCAATTTAGTTTTATCATATTATTACTGAACCACACTTCGCAATGGAGGTGAGTGAGCCTCGTGGAAAATGCACGTGCCCGTGGAACAGCGACATTGGCGCCGGTCTATCCGACCGCAAAGCGCGGCTCCCCCTGTATGTGTGTATATTGAACTTATTTCACACCGTACGCAGCTAACCACGCTAATCAGAGGTGCAGGGGAAGGACAACAAACTAAACACGAAAAGCAGTTCTGCATAAATGAGTTTTCAATTTAGATTTAAAAGTGCATAGGCTCTAGTGGCTTCCTATTATCTGAAAGAAAAGCGTTCCAGACGGCCGCATGAGCCAACATTACCCGTGCCGCCAATTCCTGGGCGATATCACTGGCATCCACCAAGCCTCCACAGAGGCTATTGATTGGCTTCATAACCTCGATATCCACACTCTTATAATGCAGCAAATGTCACATTCATTGCCATGCGAAAGAATAAGTGCAGAATGGTGAAGGTAACTTTTGTTAAGCCGAATGGTGGACATATTACGTAAGAAGTAACATTCTTGCAAGTCTGTGTGTGTTGGTATAACTGTTTGTGTGTATGTCTTTGTTTGCTCATGTGGGGAGCAGTAGTGTAGCGGTTTGCGCGCTGCGCTATAAGCCTGGCCTTCCGGGTTTGACTCCTGCTCACAGCCAACACCAGTGACAATTATTTGAACTGGTTCTGGGCCTCCCCTAGGTCGACTCGGCCTCAAATAAATACCTGGTGCGGGTTTAAAACATCGCCACTGGGAGACAAAGGCGGCCGGGCATAATGTTCACCACCAATGCCTTTGTGTGCCATACCAGCCTTCATAGCTGCTGGCTCACAGCACTTGCCCCAAAAGTGTGTTAAGGCTATACAGGGAATCTTTGTCTTTGTACATATGTATGTGTATGCGTGTTTGTGCTTGTGGGACTTTGTCCAGATTCTTCCAGTATCTTTGAGCTCCTCGCACTATTCTACCTGCTTACACCCAGGATGTGTTGTGGGCAGGCTAGCTTGAATGTTTCAAGCTGGCACAGGTGTTGGCTCACGAGGTTCCTTGTTTCGCAGGAATAGATCAGGGGGAGGGCGTAACTGTCATCGAAAAGACCCGGTGGTTCGTATGAAAGCGACCGGGTCGGGCAGTTTCCACGCATCATTATGAAGTTGATGAAAATACAATGCAGCTCACCTTTATTGAGGTGAGACCTCTTCACGGATACGGGAATTCTGGTACCTTAATTGCAACCATCTCATTACTCACGGAGAGTTGAAGGGTGGAGTGTTCAATGGTACAACGGACCCAGGCAGGTATTTTGTTATTTATTTTGGGCTCTTTTGAGCAAGCAAGGGTGCATTGGCTGGGGTAATGTAGCCCGCATGACCTGCCACTGCACGTTCAAAGAGATTCTGTTTGGTTGGATAAATGGGGCTAAACGTACACAGTACAGGCTAGAGAAGAAATGGCCCCATTTAGTCCGGGTGGATTTGGAGCTGATTGGACTTGCCATTGACTGGAACCAGCGGTGACAACATCGGCCTCTGTGAAGGAGGCTCATAAAGGACGTTACTGGGCAGTTGGAGGCAGTCGACCCCCAACAGCAGCGGAGGGCAGAGGAGCGACGCTCACAACAATGAGCAGAGTGCAGGGCGGCTAAAACGCAGCAATTTTGTAAAATTCTCCGGGGCACAGGCGGTGCATCAATCTTGTTCACCCATGGCCTCCTGCCGGTGAACTTTTGCAGCTTCGTGTGACCTCAAAGGGCACCGATCTTGGTGCAAGCACCACAATGGGCACTGCCAATTCGTTTTTCGTGGTAACGACTGCCGTTGTTGTAAGTGTGTGTGTATGTACGGTTAAAACCACAGCATGGTCAACTTTGTTTTGTGGAAGCCCTTAGTCAGAGATGGAAATCTCGTATTCCTTTATAAGAGAGCAGTCCGTCGTACGCGCAGAGTACCACGACACATTCTCGCGAATTACGTCGTATCAATAAGAGACACCTGTACTGGGACTTTGGTAAAACTGGCGCAGAGCAATAATTGGCCCGGGCATGAATGATCAATGAATACACGCTACATATTTAAGACGCAAAGCATTTGCTCGGTTTTTCTCATGTCGCTCGCCGACATGTTGGCACGGCGCGGAATACACTGTCAGCTCGTCACATCCGCAGCCTTTAAAAAAAATACCCACATCGACCTGGAGGAGATGCGCTTGACGAGCCCTCCCCCCTTCCGAGCCTCTCCTAAAGGCCGCGTGCACCGCGCCGGGGAAGAAAAAAGAACAAATATAAATAATAATTGACAAAAAATCCGCGCAACTTTAGCCACGCTTTGAGCTGTGCTCGCGATGATGCCGCGTGAAAACGAGAAATGTCACCGACGTTGCGCGCAACTCTCTCGGGCGGGCTCCGTGATCACAGGCGCCTGCCAAGCAGGGCACAGCCAAGAACGTGAGTGGCAAAGTGGCAAAGTCGCGTGCGAGAGATGACATCTCTCACGTGCGAAGCGAGTGCACGCTTCTCGACGTCTGTACGAAAAAAAACCGGTCTTATAATTAATTAGATGTTTCATTATAATTTGGCTTTATTCAGTTATGAGTAATGGGATCGATGTGTTTAATGCATGAGACGAGGGATAACCAGTTGAATTGCCCTTTATTGGAGCATTAGTTGCCCTCTGGTGTTGGATTAGACAGAGGCCTATTGAATTGTGACACTCATTGAAGTGGTCATGCAGGCCCATCTTCCAGGGCCTTTCCCTGGAGTGACAATGTCCGAGTGTGCGCGTGTGTGTGGTGACTGAGCAGCTGTTACAGAAGGCACGATTCTTCATCTTGTGAATACATTACTCCAATATCAAGCGGGATATACGTGGTCATAACTTTAGATATATGTATACAAATGTAACAATGAAATAAATAAATTCATGCCAGAAATGTCAGCATGCCCTTCAGAGCATATTGTGTGCTGTTTAATCGTACATATTTAGGTACAAAGAGCCCAGATGCGCCTGGGTCACTCGGGGGACTCGGCTTAAAGCTTTGCCCCTGTCAAAGCCAATGAGCAGTCACTGTTGTGAGGCTGGGTTTGAATCCTAGGCCTCGTGTAGACCCCTTGAGTCAGAATAAAGAATCTTAAACAAGGCTGGAGGAATACGATGAGCTACTTTTGTCAAAAATGTCCAGTCAATTTCCATTTAAAGCTTTCGTGACTGCAGGGATTCATCTTCTTGGTTCTTTCGGTAAAGTCACGTAGAAGTTAAAACCGCGTCGTCACGTGTCAACGAGCCGCACGTCTCGGACAGGTGACCACTGACGTCGGAAAAATAGCCCCGTTGTAGGCGTGGGAGGTTTCACACTTTTTAAGCAGATCGACTCCCAGCATCGAGGGCCCAATTCGGCAGACAGCCACCGAGTGATGCCGTCCGTTGCACCTGCGTGGAGAGAGCAGATGCGTAAGTGCGTAAGTTTTGACATCGTCAACGAACCACTCCGAGTTTTGGCTTGTGTGGTTCTGTGTTAAGTTAATTTTCCATTCGAAATGGTTCGGGACAACCTTGGCCCATCAGATAGATTTAACTTTATTAGTACATCCGATAACTGGACAAGGGACCGCCTCAGGTATTTTTTGTATGTATATTTAAAATGTAGAAGTGATAATTTTATCATGCTTTGTTTTTCCTGGTGATTGCCTTTCGTTTGTTATAAGTACAGTGGAACTTTCTACAGTTTAGCCATTATGAAAACTGTCGCCAAATCTATTTTTGGTCACGGCTTCTCATCACATTCCAAGTCACACCACTACAATTTATGAAACTCAACGATATGAAAAATTGCAAAGGGAAAGTGAAAAGTAAAAAACGATAAGCGTATAATCATCGTTGGCGCGCGGACACGTCGAACTGAACAATTAGCCACGGTTGAACCACTCCCCAATCCTTTATTCTAACTCCAGTTAAAAGATCATTATTCTGACTTCCCGATTTTATTATTGAGTTAGATCACGTAAATATGAATGTGTCGTCAAATCCACAACCATCCGACGCATCCAATTGATAAGGTTTGTCACCAAAAGAAAACGTGCCGATTAGTTACTACTTCAGCACACCGGTGTGTTTGAGGGTAAAACCCGCAGCATTTACAATTTGAGTTCGACGTTTCGCTGGTGATTACAGCCAGCTTCATCAGCTAAGAATGTCGTGAGTTTCACTCTCCAACATGCCGCTGCTCCCGAAGGAGTAACTAATCGGACACGTTTTTTTGCTTACGTGACATCCCTTTGCTAATTGGCTGTGCCGGGTGACGACGGGGGTGAGAGCTGTGAGTGTTTCACTGGAGACGAGGCCTCGTTCTCTTCCACTACAACACTAACGACTGGGAATGCACTGCCAGCCTTGGGCACCGGGGCCTGGCAGCGGCTAGGGGGAGGGTTGCTGCTGCTGCTGCTTGCTGCTGCTGTTGCTGCTTGCTGTTTGCTGCTGCTGCTGCTTGCTGCTGCTGTTGCTTGCTGCTGCTGCTTGCTGCTGCTGCTTGCTCCTGCTGCTGCTTGCTGCTGCTGTTGCTGCTGCTTGCTGCTGCTGCTTGCTGTTGCTTGTTGCTGCTTGCTGCTGCTGTTGGTTGCTGCTGTTGCTTACTGTTGTTGCTGCTGCTTGTTGCTGCTGTTGCTTGCTGCTGCTTGTTGCTGCTTGCTGCTGCTGCTTGCTGTTGCTTGTTGCTGCTGTTGCTTGCTGCTGTTGCTGCTGCTTGTTGCTGCTGTTGCTGCTGCTGTTGCTGCTGCTTGCTGCTGCTGCTTGCTGTTGCTTGTTGCTGCTTGCTGCTGCTGTTGGTTGCTGCTGTTGCTTGCTGCTGTTGCTACTGCTTGTTGCTGCTGCTGCTTGCTGCTGCTTGCTGCCGCTGCTTTGCGTTTGGAAGTAAGAAATGAAGAGTGAGTGGAGAACTGTGTATTCAGGCGGCAATGTGAATAATACAGGAGGTTCTGAGAAGGTCAAGAGATGTGTTGTGTTTGCAGATATGGGTTTTATGAATTACATAAGCCACTTTGCTAGAGTAGAGAGCTCAACTTTCACATTAAGAGACGGGTATGAGGCGTTTGTGTTGCTTCATGGGTCAGAGAGCTGGACTTTAACAAAAAAAAGCTTTTAAGATTAAGAGACTGTAGAGACTTTAAAAAAGCAACTAAACAGACAATCTTTTGCCTTGGAAAAAATGTGCATTTGCAGGATTGTAGGAATTTCATCGCAATTTTTTTTTTATTCAGAGTAAACCCGTGGCACGGAAGCAATGTTTAACACGTAGGTTTTCGTAGGTGGACTTCTCCACAAATCTGTCTGTCGCCTGATGAAGCTAGTTGTAATTACTGGCGAAACGTCGTACTCCGATTGTAAATGTTGTGCCTTGGCTCTCCAACACACCGGCGTGCTGTACTAGTGACGAATTGGCACATTCTGTTTACGTGACAACCCTTACTGGTTGGCTGTGTCGGGTGGTGGCGGGTTTAACGACACATTTATACATTTACGTGATCTAACCCAAAAAAACTCTTATTAGGGAAGCAATGAATGTAGACATAGCTCTGACTCAAGATCTAGATGATCTTGACCAAGATCAACGATGCAACCACAGGAGAGACCATCACTTAATTGCTCCAAATCTCACAAGCGTTTCACAGCAAAGCCCCAAACTCCAAGGTCTCATTTTACAGTCTTCCACAATCTCGCCACAGCTCTCCCACTTAGTGGCTGAACTTTGGGTGCCACTGAAATGTACGTGTCTTTGTCCTGCCCTCTTGCCCGTTGCAACCCCACGTCGCATTGATCGCAAGGCCCCCCTTCCGTTTGCATCTAAAACATACTTTCTTGCTAAGTGATTTTCCAGACTTCCACGTTACATACGCGCTAACTGCCCTTCACCCGACCCCCACCCTGTTAAGTGAAACATCACGACGAATGCCATCAACGCGGCGACTCAACGTCGGTCATCGATCTCCCCGTCTCCAGAGTAGCAACAACACCACAGGCCACGCCAAGGGCCCTCTTCAGGGCCAGGCAGCGACGTGCCAGATCGGACCCAGGACGAGGAATCCTCCGACTAAACATTGAGGGACCCTCCCGGGCGAAGTGGTCATCTGACTTGACCACCTGAATGTGAAATTGCGGTTGTCGCTCTGCGTCTGCATCAGGTTAAATCAATTACACGATTTAATGACAGGTGGAGTAATTAATTAATTTACCGCGGTTGTGTTTTTTTTTTACAACCACAATTCCTCATGTAAATGAGCAGATTTATATTTAAGATCTTTGCCCCCGTGGATTTAATTAAGGCGTGCGACGAGATCCCCAGATGTCTCACTCGTTTGTAAGAATTCCACGAAGGCGTCGTCTGTTGGAGTGACGTTTCAAGTTACACACGTTTGGTGACAACGAAAAAAGAAAACGTCGTATAATAAGCGAAGCACAAAACATTAACGGATGCATCTGATGACAAGTGATAGCTCTCTCTACTTCATCGACCCCCACCTCCAGCCGCGTGTTTATACATTTATTTACTATCGACCTGCTCGTTCAATATCTTTAAATCAAAAGCCTTGCAGGGGTTTTTTTACTTCTTTAAATAAATAATTTAACATCACCACGCTATATCGCAACGGTGTGCCCATTCGTAGCTTGTTCAAAGAGCAGGAGGGGGGGCTGTTGGATTCAATAAATATATGAACAGGAGGCAGGTGCATTCAGTACCCACAAAGATTGTTTTCGCGGACAGCTGCCTCACCGGAGGCTATGGGGCCACGCGGCGGGAACATCCTCCACGTTACGTGCGCGCCAGCGCGCTCCAGTGTCGTGAGAGCTCCAGCGCTACCTGCAGAGCGGTTGGGACCCAAGTTGTCGTCCGCAGGCCAATGTTGGTGTCCGCAGGGTGGCCCTGTGTGGCTTGTCAGATGCTGCAGTTTCGAATTGTTTACGTTTGGAAAAAAACGTAGCATCGGTGGGCGGTGGTCCTGCAAAACCACTATCCCACTCAGCACTACCACTATCCTAACCAGCACCACCACTATCCCACCCAGCACCACCACTATCCCACCCAGCACCACCACTATCCTAACCAGCACTACCACTATCCCACCCAGCACCACCACTATCCCACCCAGCACCACCACTATCCCACCCAGCACCACCACTATCCCACCCAGCACTACCACTATCCCACCCAGCACCACCACTATCCCACCCAGCACCACCACTACCCCACCCAGCACCACCACTACCCCACCCAGCACCACCACTATCCCACCCAGCACCACCACTATCCCACCCAGCACCACCACTATCCCACCCAGCACCACCACTATCCCACCCAGCACCACCACTATTCCACCCAGCACCACCACTATCCCACCCAGCACCACCACTATTCCACCCAGCACCACCACTATCCCACCCAGCACCACCACTATCCCACCCAGCACCACCACTATCCTAACCAGCACCACCACTATCCCACCCATCACCACCACTATCCCGCCCAGCACCACCACTATTCCACCCAGCACCACCACTATCCCACCCAGCACCACCACTATCCCACCCAGCACCACCACTATCCTAACCAGCACCACCACTATCCCACCCAGCACCACCACTATCCCACCCAGCACCACCACTATCCCACCCAGCACCACCACTATCCCACCCAGCACCACCACTACTCCACCCAGCACCACCACTATCCCACCCAGCACCACCACTATCTCACCCAGCACCACCACTATCCCACCCAGCACCACCACTATCCCACCCAGCACCACCACTACCCCACCCAGCACCACCACTATCCCACCCAGCACCACCACTATCCCACCCAGCACCACCACTATCCCACCCAGCGCCACCACTATCCCACCCAGCACTACCACTATCCCACCCAGCGCCACCACTATCCCACCCAGCACTATCACTATCCCACCCAGCACCACCACTATCCCACCAGCACCACCACTATCCCACCAGCTCCACCACTATCCCACCAGCACCACCACTATCCCACCCAGCACCACCACTATCCCACCCAGCACCACCACTATCCCACCCAGCACTACCACTATCCCACCCAGCACCACCACTATCCCACCCAGCACTACCACGAGCTCACCCGGCATCACCACAAGATCACACACCGCTTCCCAACCAAATGCAATCATGGAGTAATGGCGAGTAGCAGTAACGCTCGTATTTGGAAATATCCTCTTCCTTTAAGTAAATTGCATTCGGCGTGGCGTTATTGCCGAATTAATGTTCCGTTGCTGCGTGCAAGTGCATTTGCACGTTTGCCAGCAGGCCTGCACAACTGGTAAAAACAATCGCCTCGTCCTCGCAGTGTTCCTCGCTAATCCGGTGCGGCGAGGAGACGCCGCAAAGCTGCAAACATTTTCCTTCCCCTTTGTCTCTTCCCTCTGTGGAGTTGAGCAGTTAAAGCCTCCAAATGCTCTCAAATCCTCGGCCGCGTTGCGCCGCCGAAGGTGCAGCGCACTATACAGTGCATGCTTTGAAAGCCGCTGTGGTTTGGTTTGGTATGATTATGTTGGGACTCTGTGTGATGGTGGTGACCTTGGCACCAGGTGAGTGATACGCCGCTAGAGGAAGATGATTGTTGTAGATGCAACCCCTGAAGATAAGTATTTCGTATCTTGTAGACACCTACATTTTAATGGATTGCCCAAACATAAACGAATTAATTTTATTTTAAATGTACTTCAGCAGGTACGGCCCACTGAACTATAGAGCTCTTTTTCAGAAGCCACCTGACCATTAACGACAGCTCAACAAAGTGACATCATCACGTGGAAATGTAAAGCAGTCAAATACTCTAAACGCGCGTTTCTAAATGTGGAGGGAAAAACCGGAGGACCCGGAGGAAAATTCACGTGGCCACAGGGAAATAGACACCGCAAACTCCAAATATACGGGTGTCAGGGTCAGGATTGAACCCACGAACCTGTATACCAGGCGCGGTAGTTAATTTCCCAACACCATTAGACCCTCGCCATAACAATATAGGACCACAGAGCTTGGTTGGGCAATGGTGCGCTCCGATTATGACTGCATTCCGGCCTGGCTGTGTGGTTCCCTGCAACAGGGCGCCACGGTAAGAGCTCTCTAGCGTTCTGCGATGCAGTTTTGCATGAACTGACTCTGTTTACGTGTAAAACATTACCACTGCGTCCCGGGCCTGCCAACGCGAGGCTGAATATTCGTCATTCAGGAAAACTAATTTTCAGATGATCTTCAGGCGTGCTATAATGACAACTGTAGATTGCCGCCACTGCAATGCGGTGACCGTCTTTGTTCGATGGTTGGCCAAAAGCCACTGCTGCCGAGGACTTTGCGCGTTGGTTTCCGCTGCTTGACGAGACAGGTCTTTGGCTCCAAGTCTCTCCACCCAGTCGAATCTGGAGCTTTTATCTTCGTTTCACTGCCCCCCCACGCCCCCTCTTAACTTAAATGCGTCAAGTCAAGTTGAAGTTTTCTTTTTCGATCTTTTGGCCACTTTTTTTATTACACGCTTTTATTTAACTCACTCTGTTGTTGTTGTTGTCGTATCCTCAAATCTCGTAACTCAATTTTAACCCACTTCCCAATGTGATATCGACTGCAAACTTCGTATACTTATGTAATACTGATGACAATACTATATTTTATAATTAAAAATGAAAAATATATTTTATAACCATATTTTTTATATGTTATGTTTCGGCTTGGGTCTAATTGTCCACGCTCAACTGACGTTGGCTGTAAATCACCATGGCCCCTTACGTTATGGCAAGCTTTGGGGCCACTTCCTGGAGTCGTGGCGTTCTGCCATTACCAGTACGGTACATTTAATTAAAGCGTGTTTTTTTTTAAGTATTTTTAAATATTACTTGTTCCTTTTCGGGTTCGGCTTTTCCAGAGCCACGATTGTAATTTCAACCGCTCACTATCCCTGCGTATGCCCGATGAAGGTGATGTAGTCCACCGTTGCTCATTTGAGCAGGCGAGACTGTGATTACACTGGTCAACACACTTTTTCTGGCACAAGGTATTCCAACGGCTTCAAGGTAATTCTGGGGTGCTGATTCCAAATCTGGCATCAGTTTTTGTCTATCACATCGCGTTTTTGAGATATCAAATATTGCATTTTCAATAAAAACTGCTGAAGAAAAATATTAAATAAATGTGGATATCTACATAAAATAATATTATAAACACACTATTCTAAAAATACAGCACCATATTTTAACACTAAAGCAGTCACTGACTCGCAACAACTTGCAATTATAAGTGACAGAGTTAATTTCGGGTAAAATAAATGAAAATGGGGTATGCCGATAGCATAAAAATGAGATGTGATAGAGCAAATCTGAGATCAGATTTGGAATCGGCACCCTGAAATTAGTCTAAAACAGCTGCAAAAGTCCAGGCCAGAAAAAAATGTGTTTTTTTTGTTGACCAGTGTTATTAACCCTGATGTGCACATTGGTGGAGAGTGCCCGAGACATGGTGTAAGGAAATGAATGACGGTTCGACGGCATTTCTCTGCCCGTTTAATGGGTTAATGAATAGTTGCGTGTGAATGCACGGGAGCATTGCATGTGTACATAAACATTTTAATGCGCAGATAAGTTAATGGGTAGAAACGGCACGTATTTTTAAAACGCAAATTGAAATGTAAACTTAACAAGAATGCAAATTGGCGACGGCTCGAGTGACTGGATTAATCGGATAGTAAGTTGAAGTGTACATTCACATGCATTATTAAGTGAGGTTGTTCTTAAGTGTTGTAATTATAACCCTCGTGTGAAAAATAGACGGAAATCCAGCCAACAAATAAAATGTACAGTGAGCGTGGGGGGGAATTCAATAATATCCTTGAAAATAGAAAAGGCCAATATATAAATAACTGTGTTATTGTCTCTATCTTTGCGTGTCTTGAATGATGCTTTTGAAAATTGAAATTGCTTTTGTTGTCACTACAAAATTGCATCGATTTGACCCGCTCTTATGAAATTTAGTTTTTTTCCTGGCCGGTTGCAAAGGCTGCAGCTTGCAAAATGTTTTTTTTCTTTCCCTTTTATCAACTTATTAACTTTAAAAATCCATATCCAGGCACCAACGAGCGAGCGGTCACTGCCCGCGATTTGAAGGTGCATCGGTTCGAACCCAACTTCCCATTCGAAGGCCAGAAACGTCACCAACGCACCAGCCGCAATTTGTTGCGGAATTACAGGATCGTAAGTGGGAACTTTATTCACAACTGGAGGAATCCGATGAGCTATGAAGCTCTTTTTTTCACAGATGTCCAGTTGGGGGTCAGAACATGCCAACAATGCAAAAGTAAAGGAAAGGTGAGGAAGTCGCTAAAAAAAATAGTCAAAACAAATCACCACGTGAATACAAATTGATAAAATTAATATCAATTAGATTCGAAGCTTTCGTGTTTGCAGGAATTACTCTTTGGGTTTTTCGGTAAAGTCACGTAGAAAATAAAATCAAATAATAATATAATACGACGTTTCGGTTGCAACACAAGCAACCATCATCAGGTAAGAATGAATGATAAAACACAGACACGGAAACAGCATATGCAGACACACATGTAGAGAGAGACACACGTGTGTCTGCCTATTTTGTTTCCGTGTCTGTGTTTTTTCTTGGTGTGTGTCTCGCTCGGTGTGTCTTTGTGTGTGTGTCTCTCTCTCTGCATGTGTGTCTGCCTATGTTGTTTCCATGTTTGTGTTTTATCTTGGTGTGTGTCTCGCTCGGTGTGTCTTTGTGTCTCTCTCTCTCTCTCTGCATGTGTCTGCCTATGTTGTTTCTGTCTGTGTTTTATCATTCATTCTTACCTGATGATGGTTGCTTATGTTGCAACCGAAACGTCGTATTATATTATTATTTTATTTTCTACGTGACTTTACCGAAAGAACCAAGGAGTATTATCAATTCCTGCCGATGTTTCAACAATAAATACGTAACGCCTCTCTCGCCCCTGACTTGAACCACGTCGTTGCGTGAAGCGAGTTTGATGGTCCGTGGCCCAGTCACCAATCAATGCACACACACACACAAAACATCATGTAATTGTTTTACAAATAGTTTGGCACAAAGACGTACAACAACAACAACCGCCATTCGCCACTAAGTGGCGGTGACGTCTCCACGGCGCTTGTGCCAGGCTATGCGCACTTTAAGGCCACGTGAAGTGTCGAACGCCCGCTGGCAGGAGGTCACGGGACAGATCCAGGTTCCATGGGTCGACTGACTGAGATGACTGGCCCGATGCCCCACCTGTGCCCCCTACTGTGTGAACCTGCTGTGTTTTAGCCGCCCGGCGCTCTGCTCGTTATTGTGAGCGTCGCTCCTCTGCAAAGACATGAATACATGCAGACAAAGCCAGAAATACATAAATTCGCATCCGCATGCTATTGATGAGTTCTCTGGAGCCTTTTTAATGTCTGTGCAGCGCACGGCAGAAAACTAAAATCCGGTCAAACACGAGCCGAGGCGAACGAGTGTGGTGCGTTGCTCGGCATGTTTTCCACACGGGGTTTGTGTGAAATTCAAAAACGTTGCACGAAATGTACATGGAGGAGGGTGGGGGTGGACTCATACCAGCCGTTACAGAGATGCTGCCGAGATCCTGCCATAGAATGGGCCCCATCGAGACCCTCCGTGGCCGCTGTGTTCACCGCTGCGCCACCCGAGTTTGATTCGCGGCTAATATTTGAACCAGCTCCCTCTCCCCCCGATCGTTCTTCAACCCGCACGAACTGGCGTGGAGTGTGGCCTGGTCACAAACAACCCCTGTGACAGCAGACACGCCATGGGGAGAGGACTTCGTCCTTCAGTGGACTGACAAAGAGCTGTAATTTGTTATAAATGATTTAATGACACTGTAGATTGTCCTCTACTGGCTGGGGCACACCAGTGCAGACGAGCGTTGTCCCATTACTCAATTGAGCAGGGAGACATTTTAACTTGTATCCGTGATTAAAGCCAGCTTTGCATGTGAAGTGAACGTGAGATTTTATTTGTGAAGATAATTTTTATTTACAACTTTTTTAAATTCATTTTACCAGATGAAGGCCCCACTGAGCTGTGTAGATTTTTTTTTTACAGAAATGACCTGACCACAACTGATAGCTCAACGAAGTGGCTTATCACGTGGGAAATGTATAGCAGCCAAATGCTCTAAACGCACGTTGATTCTAAATGTGGAGAGGAGAAACCGGAGGACCCGGAGAAAAATCCACGCTACCATGGAGAGAACATGCAAACTTCCGAATATACAGGCGGTACGCCTACGAGGATCGGAGAGATGTAAGGCGTGTAAGTGATTCTGTTGTCTTCCGTTGCCATTCTCCAGCACGATGAGAATAACATTGGTTGTGAAAATCCACGCAGTATTAAAAAAACGCAGGCAGCCTCCCCTTACGCAGAGTGCAGGAGCACTTCATATCATGACGGTGCTCACACGAGTGGAACGTGGTGCCGTGTGATGTAGCGAGTGGTGTGGTGAGTGGGGTTGCGCGGTGGGGTGGTGAGTAGTGCGGTGTAGTGAGTGGGGTGGTGCAGTGAGTAGTGTGGTGTAGCGTGTGGGGTGGTGCGGTGTTGTGGAGTGAGTGGTGCGGTGTCGTGAGTGGGGTGGTGCGGTGTTGTGAGTGGGTGGTGCAGTGATTAGTGAGTGGGGTGGTGCAGTGTAGTGTGTGGGGTGGTTAGATGTTGTGGAGTGAGTGGTGCGGTGTAGTGAGTAGTGTAGTGTGTGGGGTGGTGCGGTGTTGTGGAGTGAGTGGTGCAGTGTGTAGTGAGTGGGGTGCTGCGGTGTTGTGGAGTGAGTGGTGCAGTGTAGTGTAGTGAGTGGGGTGGTGCAGTGTGTAGTGAGTGGGGTGGTGCAGTGTGATGTAGCGAGTGGTGTGGTGAGTGGGGTTGCGCGGTGGGGTGGTGAGTAGTGCGGTGTAGTGAGTGGGGTGGTGCAGTGAGTAGTGTGGTGTAGTGTGTGGGGTGGTGCGGTGTTGTGGAGTGAGTGGTGCAGTGTGTAGTGAGTGGGGTGGTGCGGTGTTGTGGAGTGAGTGGTGCAGTGTGTAGTGAGTGGGGTGGTGCGGTGTTGTGGAGTGAGTGGTGCAGTGTGTAGTGTGTGGGGTGGTGCAGTGTTGTGTAGTGAGTAGTGCGGTGTAGTGTGTGGGTTGGTGCGGTGGTGTGGAGTGAGTGGTGCGGTGTAGTGTAGTGAGTGGGGTGGTGCAGTGTGTAGTGTGTGGGGTGATACAGTGTGTAGTGAGTGGGGTGGTGCGGTGTTGTGTAGTGAGTGGTGCGGTGTAGTGAGTGGGGTGGTGCGGTGTTGTGGAGTGAGTGGTGCAGTATAGTGTAGTGAGTGGGGTGGTGCAGTGTGTAGTGAGTGGGGTGGTGCGGTGTTGTGTAGTGAGTGGTGCGGTGTAGTGAGTGGGGTGGTGCGGTGATGTGGTGAGGAGGGTGGTGTAGTGAGTAGTGTAGTGAGTGTTGTGGAGTGAGTGGTGCGGTGAGCAGCGCCATACGCTGGCCCAGTTTCCCCGCGCCCCCCGCCGTGCCGAGCCGAACGTGCCCAGGCAGTGCCTCTGTGTGTCCCAGCGCTGTACAGCGAAGTGGGACGGTGCCTATTAATAGAGAATTCTGCATGTATAAACACAGTGTGCAAGCAGATACATGCGAGCGGGTTGGTGCTATATATATATAAGCATATACAAAGACAAAGATCCTCTGTATAGCCCTTAACAGACTATAGGGGCAAGTGCTGTTGGTGAGCACCTATGGAGGCCAGAATGGCACATGAAGGTGTGGGTGGCCAGCAGTACGCCCGGCCGCCTTTGTCTCCCCAGTAGCGATGTTTACACACCGCACCAGGTACTGATTTGAGGCTGAGTCGACCTAGGGGAGGCCCTGGACCGGTTCAGATAATCGTCACCGGTGTTGGTAGCCGTGAGCGAGAATCGAACTCGGGTCACCGGGTCCGTAGCGCAACATAGCGCTACAGCACAGCGACACACACGAACAGTGACAAAGACAAACGGCGACACGCACGCTTATTGTTCATAACACAGGCAGCAGGGGGGCAGTGGCCACACACTTCACCACTGATCCTGGTGCCCCCTCAGCCTTTGCTGGCACATCCTCGCCATCAGTGACGTTTCCTCCACCCGAGCCCGTGGCCCTTTCCTGGTGCTGTGCACCCTAACCACGAGCTCACGGTGCGGTGGCGTGGCCCTGATCGGTTGCTGGGGAGGCAAAGGTGGTCTGGCATCATACGATCCCCCCCCCCCACACCCTATACGCGCATGCCATGGCGCCCTTAGGATGGTACATGCCACAATTTTTTTTATTGATGCTTCCATGACCGGAGAAAACCATCAACCATACCTGTCAACCCCTTATCAGTGCCCTACCTTATTTACAGATTAATTCAGGTCTTATTGGTCACCCCGTGTCCTTATAAATCTCAACGTTCATCCTACAAAGTACCATCACAATGGAGAAACACAAACAAATAGACCAAAAAAATTGGACCTGAAGACCCAATTTCCCCGTACAATAATTTGGGTAAATGTGATGGGTTGACAGGTTTGCTCACCGAGTCTCAAGACTCTTTTTCAGGATGGTCCTGTCAAGATTTTCTCAGTCAGGGGTGATGTTGCTACTGCAGCTGTGTGTGTGTGTCACCCCAATTGTGTTTTCTGCAGTTCAGGATGTTTTGGTCTATACCAGTTCTATTGCACGGTGGGTTTTTTTTTGTTCTGTCCTGATAACAGCTCCGTGCCTCAAGTCTCGGGCTGAATTGGAAATCTGTGTGTGTGTGTCTTTGTCTTTTTGTACGTACGGTGCAAAGATTAAGATTGGATGGCACCGTGGGTTATAATGCAGAATACCGTGGGTTCAGAACCTGCTCGGGCATCAACACAGCCCATGGTACATCCGTGGTTCCTAATCCCCCCGCTCCCCCCCCCCGCTTTTTTTTTCCCCTTCCCTGCCCTGCCCCTCTTTACCCCCATCATTGTTCTAGATTCAAAGAATAACGACAGCAGACATGTTCAGAGACAATGACGTTCACGCAATACGGTCATACCGCAAACCCGATGATGCAGTACGCACACCACGTGACTTCCCCAACAATTACGCGAGAAATCTTTCCTCTCGTCCTTCCCCCTGCCTCCCCGTGGAAGCTGTCACAGTCCCCGTTTGGGAGGGGGCGGTGAGCCCAATCCCCACCCCCCTTCCCAAACCCCAACCGCTTCGTTAAGCCTCTGGCGCACCGATCTCGGGAGGATTTTGCTCCCGGAGTTCCTGTTCTCCCCCACCACACACCCTCTGCTGTGGACCAGGGCTTGGTACCGGGATTGCGATGAGTCGCAATGAAAACTATTTAAACAATTACAAAAATTGAGAACAGTCGCCCACCCACCCCTCCCCGCCATAGGAATGTGGAATTCCCACAAACGGCTCATAACCAATAATTGAGATGAGCACCGACCCAAGTAAGTTTGCACAGACGGGCCCTTGGTATTGATTTTGCAGTATTTTTTTTTCATCTAGATTGAAAACTAATTTTTTTAAACTGCTTTTTTGTTTTTAGTTTGTTGTCCCCCCCCCCCGCACCTCCGATTAGAACGGTTGGCTCCGTACGGTGCAAACGAATTTCAACTACATACATACATTTATGTTACGTAGCTGTAGCTACATCTTGCTCTCACAGAGTCAGCCCCTCACCCGTCCATCTCCTGCTCGGCATCATTTATTAACACTCTGTATGCAAATGCACCACGGGAAAGATAACGCTTCATAATTTTTTACTGCGGTAAACCACGATAAGTGGCAGAAAGGAGGCGTGAGTAGTATGCGGAACCTCTACCGTTTTAAACAACAACAACAACAACAAAAAACCCCAGGCAGATCAAGTGCTTGGTATCCACATATTGATCCGAACATGCATGTCGAAAACTTTGTTGCGTTCGTAACTTTTGGATATATGCACGGCTGGGTTGACTGTACATTGCCGCATCCGTGGATACGACCTCACGACTAGCCACTGCCACCCCTGGAATATAGCCTGGCCATCGCGAACACCTGTCACGCATTTTGAGGTCATCTTCATCACCCCCCCACCTACGCCACTGCCACCGAGATAGGGGAACTGCACACAATGGGTTACAAATCCCCTGCTGCTAAATGGCCTAAAGCCAGCACTCCCACAAACTAAACTGCATCACGCGCTTTCACATGCGAATCTGCGGCCGTCTGGAACGCTCCTGCTTCCGATATTAGGAAGCCACTGGAGTTATACATTTTAAAATTCAAGTGGGCCTTATTTGATAAAAAAAATTAGTTGAGTTCAAAAAATGGACTGGCTGAGATTGGGAATGGCGACTGTGAGTCGATGAATGGCCAGGCCAGCACCCGGACCGGTTCATGTAACTCCGCTGCACTTCACTCTACAAACGATTTACATTCTGGCGAAGTATAAATGCGTTTGTCATGTTTACTTTTTACATGTAGACATTGATACGTATGTGGCACACATTCCCAAACGGTAATGACCCACATCTAAAATTGTGAATAAATGGCTGCCGTCTATGCAAATCATATCACCCTTTTAATGAGATGTGATCATTATTATTATTTAGTCATTGTTTCCCAATTGAGTAATCTATCAAATTTGGTCCACGACGCCAGCACACAATGGCCTACCCGTCAAACGACGTCGCAGCATCTTTAACAGACGCTGCGAGGCGGCCGGTGCGTATATATTTTTTCCGCGGTTAATACACCTGCGGTATTAACCACGCACATCAGCAACAATGCCGTGGCCGTGGTCACGGGACGATGGATCTCACCGAGTGCTGTTGAATCGCGATTGTCTTAACGGTGACGAGCAGCGTCCAGGGTGAGCACCCGGCACGTTGCTCTTGTCTGATGCCTCCCTAAGGGCACCCGGGTTTTACGCGTGGCACTGTGGTGGCAACTCGTGCCTCGCAGCAAGAGCAGTTGGGTTCGATTCCTAACTCGGGTGCCTTTTTTCTTCTGCGCGGGTTTTTATCAGTGTTCTCTGGTTTCTTCCCATAGCTGAAAAATTTAAAAACACCACGCAAATGGTATTGGCCGTGAAAATTACCCAATTGGGATTACACGTTGCCAAATCGCCCCCTTCCAACGAAAACGTGGCAGGACTCTCCTTTCATTAAAGAGTCTCGAGGCTTCGTGAGGTTTCCGCGGGTAAACGAGCGTCGTCATGTAAAATAATAACAACGACGATGATGATGATAAGGTGATGAGACGGCCATGGTGATGTGTTGAGCTGGGGATGTTTTTGTTTTATTGTGCCTATCTTGAGCCGTGCTTTCGTGGTGTCTCTGTGGTCACAGAACACGGAGGTGTCGGTCTTCGAGGTGAACATCCGCTTTGTCGGGGGACTCATCTCCGCCTACTACCTGTCCGGCCTGGAGGTACGCTACACACGGTCATCTCCCCTCCCCGGACGACTGTCCTTAAACTTGACCGCCGTCGTCAGCGGCAGCAGCAGCGGCACCAGCAGGAACAGCGTCGGGACAATCATTCGGCAACAGCATGATCGTCGTCATCGTCTGCAGCAGCAGCAGCAGAGACGACATCAGGATAATCATTCATTGGCAACAGCATGATCATCAGCGTCATCATTAGCAGAAGCAACCGCATTGCCATCATTATTTTTAGGAGCAGCAAAAACAACATTTCTAACATCCATCATTCACAATCACTAGCCGCGTGAGCAGCAGCATCAGTGGCGTCATCCTTACCCTCATCTCATTGTCGTGATCATAAACAGAATTGTCATCATCACCATCATTTTCAGCAGCGTCAGCAGACTTCAAACCATCATTCTCAGCGTCCTCGCAATTGGCATGTTTTATGATCACCACCACCACCACCACCGCGAACACCAACCGCATTACGAGTCGTATGGCATCTTCAAATCACTGTTGCCGCCGGTGTTGTACAGGGCACCAAATCGAGCCTCGATGTTCGGCATATGCACGCAATGTAAAATTCTGTACACGCACAGGCACGACAACAGCGTCCGTGCCATTCACCGCTAAGTCGAGCTGATGTCACCACGGTTCCTGCTGCGCCCGGCAAAGTGCACAACTGAACCCTTGTGGCATGATGAAGACTCTCAAAGCGGAAGGTTATGAGACAGACCCACGTGTTTATATAGGTCGACAGTCTAAGGCAGGGTGGCACACAAGCGATATGGTGAATGCCCCATTTGTCCTGAACGGATGTTAGGGGCAAGTGCTGTAGTGACCGCTGGTTAAGGCTGGCACGACACAGCAGAGAGTGATGTGGTTTGTTCCCCCTCCCAATGCCTTTGTCTCACCAACCCTGGCGTTTACCCACTGCAGCAGCTACTCATTTCCAGGCTCAGTTGTTGACATGAAAGAGGCCTTAGATTCCGACAGATGCCACGTGGCACTGATTGTATCCACGGTCGTGAATTGAACCCAGGTTGCCGGGTTGGTAGCGCTATGTTATGACCTGCATCACTATCACGTCATACAAGCATGCCGCATGCGCAGCAAGTCAAAGTGCCCCTTTGCTTAATTGAGCATCACATGGTGCCTGTCTACAACACTAACCCAATGTTGGAAATTCCACATTGGTATGGTGGGGACCAGTATAATACATAGACATCTGATGCACTTAACAACGAGTTAAATGTAAGGATATGGGGTTTTTTTTGCAAAAAAAAAACTTTTTAATTGGGGCATCTGTGAAAACTTTAAAAAATAGTTAAGTAGATATGCCTTTTTTGGAATGCAGCAGCTGAATTTATAATCAGCGTCGAGTTTTAATTCAACGCCGCGATATGAGCAGCTTCGAAAAAACAAAAAGTTTCGTAATCTTCTTACCCGCAGCCCTTACCCATCCATCTTACTCGATCGCACGTGACCTTTCCGGATGTGTTTATGCGCGAATCTCGCACCGACATCTACGCCATCCAACACAATATCACAACGAGCGCGGCCGGCACGTCAGGAAGCGGACGCGGCTCTTTGTATGCGGAGGCAGCCTGCGGCCACGTCACCGCTGACGTAACTCACTTCACCGCCCTCGGCCCGCCGATGAGCAAACAGCCGATACAAAGCCGACGTTTCGGGTGACGGTCCTTCTCGCGAGCAAGCGTGCCGGCGGCTACTCTGCGCCGTGGCTGGCTGCTTGTAATCCCAGCAGCCAAACTCCGCGCAGGAAGGGCTCCGTGCGAGAGGGGGGGGGGGAATCCCTCTTGCAGTGAGCCACTAGCGGGGTGCCACTCCACCGCTGAGCCACCCGACGGGGATATTTGTAGACGAACGGCTCGTGCTGGTCGCAAGCCAACCGTCTCTTCTGCAAGGGAAAATAGCAATGTACACAAATCGATAACGATCGCGAAAACAAAGGCAGCAGTTTTGTCTCGGAGCGTTAAAGTAATTACTTTAAGTAATTTAAAAGTTGAAAGACAGAAATGAGCATCGGGCCAACGTGTGCTTTCCAGTAATTGCAAACAAAGGTACGAATTTGGTTGCAAACTACTCTAGACTCTGCAAATGCTCCCTATTTCGACCCCAATTCAATAATTAGCAAATAAATTACGTTTCAATTATCATCGAGGACGAGGGGGGTCACGGTGGCCAGCGCTGCATCGTCGGATCCCACCACACCTCGCCGCCACCGCCTCTGGCTGCATCCCAAATCCGTGGCAACATCAACAAGTCGTACCGTGTTGGGAAATAAAGTTTCCTGCCTGGATTCCTGCCTGAATTCCTGGCTGGATTCTTGGGTGGCATGCGGCCAAGTGCGCGTGCAGGGCGGTGACATCGCTGCAGTAAACCCTCCACCCCTGCACGCATGCGCGGGCAGTGCCAAGTTTTGCTGGCTGGCTGGCTGCCTGTCTGGAGGGAGGGTTGTCCTTCCCGCGCACCTCCGATTAGCACAGTTGGCTACGTACGGTGCAAAAGAAGTTCAACATACATACGCACATACAGGGATGGGTGTGTGGGTCAGGGCTGCTAGTCTGCTCTTATTGTTCAGTTCGTATGTATGCAGCATTTTAAATTGATTCACACATAAGGACACGATGCAGGACGGTGGTGCCCACGTATCACGATGGGAGGAAAGGGAGGCGTGTTTGTGTAAATGCCAGGATGTTGTGTTTGTTGCTTAAAGAAAAGACAGTCATTAGCAGAGGAACAGAGGAAGAAGGTGTTGAGGCTGCACTCTTAAGCAGGGGCCAGGGAATTGACAGCACGAACGGTCAGCGAGAGGGGAATTCCCCAGATCACAGTGGTGGCAGAGGAGGAGGAGGAGTAACCTCACTCGCAGCAAAGGTTAACGATGGGGCCTTGCCAGAAGCCGTTGGTTGCGGGCGCGCGCTAGAAGGGGGAGCAAGAAGGAAGCAAGGGCGGGTAGAGGAATAAAGGAGCGAGGCAGTGGGGGAGGTCTTGAAGATCGTGACGTGGACAATGTCGTGGTGTTGGTGGACAGTCTCAGTCGTTGGTGTTGTCAGTCTGTTTCATAATACAGGTGTTTAGGGTTAGATCGCGTAAGTATAAATGTGCCGTTAAACCCGCCACCACACGACACAGCCAATTAGTAAGGTTTGTTACGTAAACAGAGCATGCCACTTCGTTACTAGTACAGCACACCGGTGTGTTGGAGATCAAAGCCACAACATTTACAACCTGAAACGCGTGTCATATTGGTCGCGAAAGCCTACGTGTTGATCAGTCTGTGTTTGTCTGTTCTTGTCGTCGCCGCTTGCACTGTCAGTCATGGCACATCCCTTCCGGCACGCCGATCCTGACGTCAAGGACGGGGATCGGCCCGGAAAGGCGTCACCACAGAATGCACTTCAACTCCTCCGTGTCCTTATTAGGTCTCTGGAGCTTGCATCGTGGTGTGCTCCTTTAGGTGTTACGCACATGGGCCTTTACCTCACGGCAGCCACCCAATGCAAAGAAGGTGTCATTGGTCCGTCCTCGGGGACCGGTCTGAGACCATCAGACTCTCGCAGCACTTGTCAAATGACGATTTAAATATAATCTCCTTAACTCCGGCATCTCTCCCACTTCAGTAAAAATGTTCTTGCTGTGGTTGTCACACCTGATGATGATTGCTTGTGTTGCAATCGAAACGTCGTGATTAAAAGAAAAAATTCATCTACGTGACTTTACCGAAAGAACCAAAGAGTAAGTAAGCGGGACTTGGATTCGAACCCATGGTGTCAGCAGTGCCGGCTCAATGCCATGACAGTGTCATATCGGTAGCGCCCCCTGGGACGCCTCGAACCCATCTGTGATCTGGTATCCATGATGTGTTCTCTTCACCTTGTGTCATTCTGGGTGGCTGCCAGGATTCGAACGCAGGACCCTTAGCCACGTTTGGGGCTCCGTGCTCTTTACACAGAATCAGAATGAGAATCTGAAATTGATACGGCAGCAGGAATCCGATGAGCTATGAAGCTCTTTTTCACAGATGTCCAGTTGGTGCAGGTAAGAACGTTACAACAACACATAGTACAAAAAACACGATAGGAATGCAAAGTTCAAGAAATGTAAATAAATCACCCAGACACATACAAAATAAAACTATACAATCCCCATCATATCAGACAAAGCCCACTGAGGTATTCACTTATTTTTTAAAAGCGACCTGGCCACAAATGATAGCTCAACATTTGGACATTTATAGCAGCAAAATAATCTAAATAGTCTCAACGCATTGCACCCACTGAGCCACCCAGCTGTAGTGTGATCGTTGTCCATAAAGCCAAAATACCACGCACGAACATGAGTTCCAAACAGAGACTCCGTGCTACCCAACGAGCCGTCACTCGCTCGAACCTTTTTTTTTACTCCCCGTCTGGATACGGAGTTTTAGTTCTTTCAGCTTTGAAGTTGGTTTTGTCGAACCGTGCGAGAAGTGAGAACTCGGGAGACCGGGATGGCGGTCTCGTTCGCACAAAAATGGCGAAAACAAAACCAAATTAAAGTACTGCAGTGAAGCAAATATAAATCTCGGTTGTAAAGTAATATCTTTATAACTGCTCTTTGTGTACGGTGTCTTGTCCTTCCCCCCCACACCTGCCATTAGCACGGCTGGCTATGTACAGTGTGAAAGAAGTTCAGAATATATACATATGATCTATCCTCTGTGAATCGTTGGTGACGTAAATATTGGACCATGTGATCCATAGGTCTGGCTCTGGTGACTGTAGCAGTCACAATGCGGACTGTTTTTGTTTTACATTGATGAAGGTGACCGCAGATGTCTGCTGGGGGAGCGGGGGGGGCGGGGGGAGCCCTGTTCTGCGGTGACTTAGGGCTGACCACCGTTTCCTGGGTCAGAGTCGAACCCCCGGCAGCTCTGGTGCGGAGTCGGTAACGAGTACCTCGTCACACTACCAGTGGTTTCGCGTCACGATTCTCGCCACTGTTACTTTCGTTAAGTTCAACATACGTACATAGCGAGGCACTGGTGCGCCTGCGCTCTCGACCCCCTTCCCCCCACTCACCCCCCCCCCCCCCCCCCTGGTTTGGGGCTGCGCTTGCTGTGCCCACACTTGGCGACCGGGGTCACGTGGGATATCCGTCGCGTCTTGGCAAAAAACAGACGACAGCCGGAGCGCCTTTTTTGCTCCGCTGACACGCTTCGGGACATGCAAAGCGTTTTGGGTTTTAGGGGCCCTTCCGTCTGCGAAACACCAGGCTGCAAAACAGGCAGCGTTTGTGGCCTGAGGCAAGTTTGTCCTGCTGCATTTGCAGCAGGATTGGGGATGCATTCGAGGCGAGCTGTCAGTCTTGAAGTCTGTGGATCTGAGCAGAAACTGGTGTACCGCCTAAGGTCGCGTAACTCTAAGTCTTACCGATTGAGTTGTATGGAAAATAAGAGCTTGCTGATCTGCTCATTTCAAATGGGCACCGCGGAATTCGCAGTGTGTCACGTGAAGATATCGAAACTGCCAAAGTGATGGCAACTCAGGTGGAACTGACAAGCGAAATATCTGGTCTGGGATTGTGGACTATTTGTGGCCACAGTGGACTCAAGTCCATGGCTGTGAGCAGGAAAGGAATAATAAAACTCATCGCCCTCCAAGTTGATCAATTGTTACGATTCAACGACGATGATTCGATGGAAAAAAATGTTTAGTCACTGATGGTAACCGTGGAACCTGTAGTGTCTGCAAGCGGTACATCGAACATCTGCATGCATTATTGTAATTAACTTTTGCGCTTGCATTAAAAATGCGCACAACATATCAGTGATGAAGCAAAGCAATAAATATTGCACAGCATTTGTCAAATTTACTGTCATGCCTACTTTAATGAGTGTGCTGTAGGAAACACGCTAAGAGTTTCATCTCCTTAGGAATAAATTTTACTGTGCGAATATGGAGAAAAACGTATTTTTGTTTAATCGGCTAAATTGGCCAGAATTTAAAACTGATAAAGGCTTCATTGTTTTTTGTGTACAGTCTGTTCCCCGATAACTCTGTCACTGTGCTCATGAAGAACACCGCGTTATGGAAAAATCGCGTTATAATGAATAATATAGAATTGTAGGGTAAAGCAAAGCCCGTGATAACACGTGAGATGCGTACTCAGGCTGAACAAAGGCTTGAGGCGTGTGGGTAGCATCAAGAAACATCTAGCAGTATCCCACTGCCGTGTAAACCGCTTAAAAATACTCCCATGACGTAGTTCTGTTCACGCGATCGCATTATATCCAATTCGCATCTACGTTATAAACAAAAAAAGCCCTCGTACGTTCATCGCGTTATATCCAATTTGCGTCATGAAAACACACGGCGTTATAGAAAAACTGACTGTACCCCCGTTTGTCCCCCTGTCTCTTTGTCCATGTCTCCATTTGTCTCTGCATCTCTCCGTTTGTGTCTCTGCAGCTCTGTCGGTCTCTTTGTGACTCCTTTCCCTCCCTGCGGCTTAATTTGTCTCTTCAATCGCCGTCTCTCCGTGTCTCACGGCAGAGCCAAGACATGAAACTATTCAAACTCGTATCTCTCTGCTGAGCAATGCACGTTGCACATTAGCGATGGAGAAATACGAACACTTGCACTTCGACTGGGCAGTCTCGTAGACCATCGAGGCGATTGCCATTAGCAGGCAACTTGCCAAGGGCTAACATCACGCTTATTGAGCTGGCATCGCCGGCACCATGCTCAGCTTGCCTTTCCCTTCCCGTTGCCGATGTATAGACACCTCGTGACGTGGCAGAGTTCACTTCGTCTGTGAAGCAGGTTTAGACAACTTTCGCCACTGATGTGAATAGCAAGCAATCGAACCCAGATTTCCCCCGGATGTTAGCACGGCATGCGGATTGCTAAGCCAATGATCATTACACACACTTACACATCCTCGTTTACAAAGACAAATATCTCCAATGTAGCCTTCAACAGAACCTATAGAAAATACTTTCATTTTTTTTCGCGTCATTCATGCTCATAGCATCCCATAACGCTGTACATTAATTATATATGCGGACCAAAAACCCATGTGCGGCCACTACCAAGCAAATTAACAACTCTACTACCTACCAAGCAAAATCTAATCTGAATGCAAAAAATTAAGTGAATGGCACCAAAACAAATAAAGCACTATAACAACGAAAACAAGTTTTCACAACAAGAGAGAAATGAGTCCACGAGTTCTACTATGCCACATCTCAGCCCACAGTCCCAACATCCCAGCGAAGCCAGGAAACCTTCTTGGGAGGGGTGGTGGTGGAGTTGACAAATAATTCCGCTCATTTGCATTAATCGCTGCAATGTCCAAAAATGCATTACCTATTTTTCAGTGTTTTGCCTGGATGAATAAAAAGGCCTTTAGTTCAGAATTATGAAGGCCGACATGGCACACGAGGAGATGGGTGGTCAGAACCAGGCTCAGCCGTCTTTGTCTCCCTCGTGGCGACCCTGCACACACCACACCAGCTCCTCGTTTCAGGCTTTGTAAAACCTAGACGAGTCTCTGGACCAGCCCTGATCTCACTCGCCACTGATGAGATCTGTGGCTGGGAAACAATGCATTGGCATTGATCAGACACAGATCCATGGGTTTGATCTTCCACGAAACTGATGGTCCACCTTAAAAGGCATCCGCACAAACCGTGTCAGATGAGGATACCTGATGTACAAATGGAAGATTAAAAACTCTCCAGCGTGCGACTGTGGTCATCCAGAACAGACCGTACAACGCACAACGACGCAATGCCCTATCCACAAATACCACGGAGACGTCACGGGCGATACACTCCGCCGCTCCTGCTGACGCGGTCGTCTGGCTTGACCACCTGAATGTGAAATTGCAGTCGCTGCTCTGCATCTGCACGAGCCGCGCGAAAATAAGCAGAATGCGCCGGCACGCATTCGCTCGCAGATGGGGCGCGTCCGCCCTGCGCGCCGCTGCCGCCGTAGCGGGGAGCCGACTCCGTGACATTCACAGAGACGCCGCCGTCTCCCAGGGGAGGAACGCTGCCGCGATGGCACGCATCGCCGCTATCCCCACAAAATCCTCGTGTCCGTGTTTGCGCAGCGGCCATCTGCTGTCCGCGTGAGCCGGCAGACCCCCTGGCCCCTCACCCTGGCACGCCGCTCGCTCCCCGTCGCGGACGGGAGGACCCATCCCCCCCCCCCCCGGCTGCCCGGCGTGGCTTGCGCCGTAACCCCGTGGGCGATGCGCGGGATGCATGCCCGTCAGTCAGCGGTGCTCAAACGAGAAGTAAAAAAACATCCCGCTGAAGGCGGAAGGAAGAGACTTGAGATTAGACGGTGACAGATGAAGTTTAATGGCCAAAGTGCCTTTGTTGTGCACCGTTGATCATCAAGGGGGGGGGGTCTTTCCTCATCTAGCCTCGTGGAGGCATTGGCTTGGGCTGGAAATGTTTTGGATGATCGGGACATATTATGTATAGGACAGTTACTTAAAACGTAGGTTTCCATAGCCAATGCAGTGACCTTTTTTTTTCAGGATTGGATCCCACATAGTAGTTTAATGACACGAGCTTTGGTGTTTAACTACAGCTTGGCCTCACCCAAAACTAAACACAGGATCAATTACAATTAACTCTTCACTTGCCGCAAAGTGCTCCTCGTTATTATCGACGCCGACTGAAGCTTGTGTTGCCTCCGAAACGTCGTGATTTTTATTTTATTTAAATTTTACTTTTATTAATTTAAAAATTTTTACCTACGTCACTTTACCGAAAAAACCTAAGAATATAGATAGTGAACCGCCAACCCGAGGACCGGGATATAAACTCCGAACGCCCCTCCGTGAGTCGAGCGCTCCCAATCACGGCAGCACCGCCGCGGCAGGAATAAAAAAAAAAGCAAATAATAAAATCGCAAGAGTCACATGCGGGCGGCGGTGTGGAGGTGCATCTGCAGCGGGAATTCAACTGGGACGATTGGCTCGGCTGGGCCCCGTGTGGTGGCTCTGTGTGTGAGCGAGGTTATTAAACAACTGTCCCTATCCCCCCCCCCCCCGCCCCACCATTGAATGTCACGTCTTCTCAATTATTAATCTTTTCATTTTGAACGGGCCGGAAATTTGGCATTCAAATTTAATGTTGCGCACACACGCACGCGAGACTTTTGAGAAAAGTGGTTTGGGGATATGTGGGGGGGGGGGGGGGTTGGGGGGCTCTTTGCCCCCCCCTTTCCTCCTACCACCGCTTAAAATTGAGTGAACCCCTCCCCCCCCCCCTTTTGCCCACTGGTGTCTTTATAATCCAAACGCTGAGCCCATTTTTTTATGTTCAACATTTTAATTTTCTCACACACGGGAGAGAAAAGTGGTTAGGAGAGATTGCGATTTTTTTAGGAGTGGAGGGGCTTTTTGCCCACCTCCTGCACCGCCCCCCCCCTTAAATTGAGTGAACCTCCCCTTTTCCCATTGTACGGTAACCACATCGGTTCCTTTTATCCTCTAAACTCTTAGCCGAGGAACATTGTTCAACATTTTAATTCGCTCGCACGCGCACACGCACACAATGCCTGCTGTGTCCGGTGTGCCGTGAGCATCATCATAATGAGCAAGTGGCTGTTGAGGTTGGCACATTGAGCATTCCAGTCTCAACAATGATGAGATGATCACCACAAAGTGCGAGGCAATAATTTCGACCCGAGTTGATGTCGGGAAAGGGTCAGGCACAGGTTTGAGATTCGGAATTTCCTCTACTGGTAACGATGTGCATTTGGTCCTCGGCTTAAACCGAGTTCACAGAGGCAGGATACACGTACAAAGATCCCCCGTATAGCCTTAACACGGAATGTTTTTGCGAGTACTGTTATTGAGCACCTATGAAGGCCAACACGAGGGGGTGGTTGGCCAGCACCATGCCCGGCCACCTTTGTCTCCCCAATGCCGATGTAAACTCACCGCACCAGAACCGGTTCAGATATTCATCGCCGATGTTCACCGTGAGTGGGCCGAGTTTGTAGCGCAGCACTAACCGCTGCGCCACCACTCCCCATATATACACACCGACATACACACGTACACACGTACGTTGCTACACACACAGAGACCCCCCCCCCCATTAGACCATACACACCGTCGGCAAGTGCTGTTTTCAATGAGCGAGATCCATTGCCGGAAACGTCGCCGATTATATATTTGTTCTTTCGTTTGAGGCAATGAAATTGACGAATGCATTGAGTTATTTTGCTGTGAACAAGCGCGTGTTTTTCAAGTTGGCAAGGTGCATGTTTGCCGATGTTCACAGCGATGCTGAAAAATGACCCTACGGGTTGCTCGGTGGGGATTACGTGTAGCAGCGTGGCACCCGACTCTCAAAGCCTGGCAAGACCCTCCCCGAAAACTGGTCTTGAGACCCAGTGAGGTTTGTGTCGGGTACAGTGTAGTAATAAAAATGATTATTAATATAGTAATATTAATTATTAATATAGTTTTAATATTTTTGTAACATTCTTATTAATTAGTTAGTATGTACACTTTGGTTCTTTCGGTAAAGTTGCGTGACTTTACCGAAAGAACCAAAGAGTAATTCCTGCAGTCACGAAAGCTTCAAATCTTATTGGTATTTGTTATTCATATCAAATTATTTTATTATGAATATTCATTGCTCGCAATTATTATCAATAATGAATAATTTAATGAGTACCAATGTATAATAAATCAATAATAACGTGTACGTTATTAGAATGGGAAGGGTTAATTGATTATGATTAATAATGCTATGAATTAATTGATATTTACTATTAATATTTATTCATAACAATGTTTACGAACAACGACGCTTGCTCCGTTGATTTCAGAATGCGCGGTGCGGAGCGATTGCTCGCACATTCAACGTGAGACTGCGGATCGCGCGGTGCACCAGTTGGCAGCGTCGTGTTTTCTCGACAGGCGTTTGTGGCTTTTCATTAAATTTATTTGGCTTCTCGGGCGATGCCTGGACCGATCGCACAGATTGATTACGCGTACGATGTGGTGTTTTTCCCCCATCTGTCCTGTGTCCCACCTTGTTTTGTTGGAGGGGGAACAACGTTACAATAGAAAGGGCCAGGCGGATTGGGTGCAAATATTTCTTTTTTTTCATCGTCATTGTGACTTCGGAGAAGGGAACGAATGAGGGTGCGAAAGGCAGCATAGCAGCAGACGCAGCAGTGCGATTATATTCAGTGTGGTGGTGACTGGTGAGCACCCTTCATGCACTGGCTTGGAGGTGGGGTAGGTGGATCATCTAGACATGGGGAATTCGTTTTTAGGACAGTCACCTGCCAGGGCAGCGTGGCGGTGTTTCGAGGAAGCAGTGCTGCGAGTAGGTTATGACCTCTCCGCAGGCAGCGTCCGTGTCGACGGCTTACACAAATGGCATTTACATTCCATCCGCACAATACCGGCTGGGCCAGAGTTCGCTGGCCGGAAGAGGCTTCACATACAGCGAGGCTTTCTCGGGTATGTGAAGAACCGGGTATTAATTATAGACGTAATAGACACCACCAATCATCCGTGAGGTTCTATTTTGAAGACAGGTGTTTTTTATCCACGTGTTTTTCTTTCATTTCATTGTCAAAAGACTGCGCCAAGTCGGTTTGGCAAGCCAGGATTTCGGTGGTGCTGGCTTGGTGCCCGGACACAGCCAGAAGCCCTCCCACCCCCCACCAAGCCTCCAATTTGTTTTACTCCCGTAAATTATTCACTCGTTCACCGCCGGTGGCCGGGGGGCAGCCAGCCAGCCAGCCAGCGAGTGGTCAGCACGTGTGCTAGAAAGCCCGTCAGCTCGCTTCGATCGGCGAGACGGCCGCCGTGGTAATTTGCCCCACGCGTGATGATTGAGCGGATTGCGGCCCTCTCCCGTGCGTTGTCACGGTGGCGGTCGTGGCGGACGGCACCCAGGAACCCCGGCAGCGTCGTCGTTCTCACGAGTAGGCGACGGCGCTTGGTCAATCTTGCGGGCCCGCACACGGCGAAGCAAAGTGCTCTCACGCGATAGCGAAACGCCGCAGCTCTCCCCATTTGCGTGAGAGCAAGAGAATCTCGCTGGGTTCTCGCGTGTTTAAGGTTATATTCTGTGAACAAATGCGTTGGGGTTTTTTATTGTTGTTGTTGCTGCAGTGGTAGATATGACAATGCTTGCCTCGAGCATGTATTGTTTTGCCTGCGCCAGAGTTAAGCCGAGTTTGTGCATTGACAAAGAGATAATCTTATTCTTAGGTTTTTTCGGTAAAGTCACGTAGATGCAGCAGTCGTGCTGTGACGGTTCCACCTGAAGACGGAAGCTTGTGTTGCCTCCGAAACGTCGTGATTTTTATTTTATTTTATTTTTATTAATTTAATCTTTTTACCTACGTGACTTTACCGAAAAAAACCTAAGAATATGAATCCTTGCAGTCACGAAAGCTCCAAATCTAGAAAGAGATAATCGGTTGCTGTGAAAATTCCAGTCTACTCGGCTGTGAAGTGATTTCGAGCGAGGGTAGGACAGCAAGTAGGCTGCTCACAGCTGTCTGTGGATGTTTTGAGCGGTATCTCCTGCGCGGAGTAAACCGTCTGCGGGTGTTGCAGTTTCACCCCGCGTTCAAAAAAATCTCATTAACTAAATTGGCCGTGAGGCTTGATATTCCTTAAGGCTTTCCAATCAAAATATTTAAAGTTTAATTCCCAGTCGGGAATCGACTCAGTGCATCATCCCCCCCCCCCCCCGCTCCTTGAGTTTAAATGAAATTGAGTGCTATGTCACGGTAAGACAACAGTAGTTGTCCTTTCGAGATGCTGAACCCTTCCATGGGAACATGGAATTTCCATTATTTGACGCAGGACTTCCAACAGTGATGAGTGTGTTGGAAGACCAAGAGAACCGCATTCAATTGTTCTTGTTACTCATTGTCATTCAATTGTCATGAATTATACCACTAATGAGTGCACACTTACCACATTACACAGGATGGGAGTCTGCTTTAGTGAGGGGGTCTGAGATAGTACAGAAAGCAGGTAATATTGCCCTCAATGAAGTGGGCATCAGTGCACATTACAGCAGAACGGTGATGGTACAAGGGACATAACAGCAACAGGAATGAGAAAATAAACCCAATCACGCCCTCAGCGGCTGACACCGACTGAGCAGAGTAAATTGCAACCGCGCGCAAAATGAAGTGCGGCAGTGCGCAACGAATCGCATGAGAAAGTTAAGTAGTAAGTAAAAATTTACGAAATAAATTTAAATTAAAGAGACCGCTTTTCGCTGAAAATGTTGCATTGCATGGGAAGGCGAGTTTTGAGTGGGGGTGGGTCTTGTGCAGACCAGGGGGTTTGAGAGATGCTCGGCGCATTTCCGATGACCGGTGGCTGGTGGCGGTGTTCCAGATGTCTCGACTTGCGCTGGAGCAGGCTCGTCTCTGGCCTGACGGTGCAGCATGTGAGCGTTCCCCTCCGCGTTGAAAACGACTACTAAATTCATTTTATTTTACCATGGTGAGGCCTCGCTGATCTATACAGCTTCTTTTTTTCAGAGGCGACCTTGGCCACAAATGATAGCTCAACGGAAGTGGCTTATCGTGTGTAAATGTATGGCAGCCAAATGCTGTTAAACACGTGTTTCTAAATGAGGAGGGTTGAAACCGGATAAGCCGGAGAAAAATCCGCTCGACCACGGGGAGAACATGCAAACTCCAAATATACAGCAGGCATCAGGATCGAACCTGTATACCAGGCGAGGCAGTTAACATCTCTCCACCGCGGTGCCTCAGGTTTTTCTCCAGACACTCGGGGGGGTTCACGAAGAAGACCTCGAGGCAGCCACTTAATGATTCACTGCCCGTCCACCTGTCAATCTAGCCTCAAGAGCTACCTCCGCCCAAAATAACGCACAATATTCTACCGTGGTTCTGTGCTCGGTCATTCATTGGTGGCCGGCAGATGCAAACCTGACACAGGACAGAGGTTGCAACCGGGTACCCGATACCCGTACCCTACCCGATACCCGGCTACCCGTACCCGGCCGGGTACGGATACGGGTAGCCGCTTGCGACCCTGGTGCGGCCGGGTATGGGTATGCCGTGAGTCACTGGATAGTAACCGTTTGTCACTCATTTCTGGTAGGGTACGGGTAGGGAACAGGTACGGGTACCCATTTGCGACCCTGGTGCGGCCAAGTACGGGTACAGGTAAGGAATCAAAACCCGTTTGCGACCTCTGCCGCAGGATAGGGACCTACTCTTACTTCCATTGAGTGGGATTGACTGGCCCCAGGATTTCAACCCAGGTTCTAAGCGGTTTTTGGGTCGGTGCTCTGACATGGCCATTGATGCCCCGTGAGCTTCCCACTATGCGTCTCGTTCAATATTATTATTTTTCTCCGCGACTATATTGCTATCATTATTATTGTGAACGTTATTTTTCCTCCCGCCATTTCTCTTTTTTACGTAACTGACTAAGCGCAAAAGCGCACCTTAAAAAAATAAAATAATGTATTGCTTGCAGCGAGGGGACGATGGGAAGTGATTAATGAGTGCATCTGAGATGGAGAATTAATTCCCGACGGGAGCCAGGAAAACCGGGGCCATCCATATTTCACCACCCGCGCCGCAACGCCCGCTCATTACCTCTCGCGTTTCTCACCCCCTCCCTCCACCCCCCTCCCCTCCAGCCCCCACCCCCCACCCCCCACTATTCCTATCGACTTTTGCCGTGAGTGTGAGCGGCCACTCGCCGCGCAACTGCCCCCGAAAACCACGGGGCCGTGACACGTGCAGCCACGGAGCGGTCCCAACAACAACAACAACAGCTGCCATTTGTCACTAAGTGGCGGTGGCATCACGACAAATACAAAGATCCCCCGTATAGCCTTGACATATTGTTGGGGCAAGTGCTGTTAGCGAGCACCTGTGAAGGCTGGCACGGTACACAAAGGGCTGGGTGGACAGCAATACGCCTGACCACCTTTGTCTCCCCAGTGGCGATGTTTTTACACACCGCACAAGGTACTCATTTAAAGCTGAGTCGACCTAGGGGAGGCCCAGGACCGGTTCAGATATTCGTGACTGGTGTTGGCCATGAGCGGGAATCAAACTCGTGACGCTGGGTTCGTAGCGCAGCGCGCTAACCGCGACAACAGCCGCTACACTACCACTCCCCACACATACACACGCGTGCATGGGAAATATAATGTATTTGATCCATATTTGCCCGTGGGTTCGGCTTCGTAGTGGTAGTTTCATGCCAAACTTTTTGTCCTTAACCCGTCCGTCACCCGACAAGATTCTCACGTTTGCAAATACATTTTCCGTGCGTGGCAAAGTGTATTGATTCAATTCTAAACGGCCGAAGCTCTTTCTTACCGGTGACTGGAGACTTTCCACGACTGAATTCAGCATCAACATACGTCGACCATTCACTCAAACTGCTCCGAGATTCGTCGGGAAAATGCTCAGAGCGTCGTCGTGATTGACGTCTCAAGCAACAGCAGCATCAGAAGTCGTCATCATAATCAGCATTGATATTATTATCATCAGAATCAGCAGCAACAGCATTGGTATTATCATCATCAGAATCAGCAGCAGTATTGATGTTATTATCATCAGAATCAGCAGCAGCATTGATATAATCATCATCAGAATCGGCAGCAGCATTGATATAATCATCAGAATCAGCAGCATTGGTATAATCATCATCAGAATCATCAACAGCATTGGTATTATTGTAATCAGAATCAGCAGCAGCAGTGGTATAATTATCAGCAGAATCATCAGCAGCTGCGCTATATCTAATACGCTGTCTTTTGTAAGGGAGAGCCAAATGGACAGTGAACACAATTTTATCCCAAGTTTAACAGTTGCAGCAATTTGCAAAAACTTACGGCCCTAAAACACGACAAACAATGCCAAAGCCTAGCGGAGCTTGTTTACCAAACCCGAGTAACATGTCTTTACATTAATAACAGTAATGCAATGTAGAAAAGGTTATTTATTGTGTAAAAAAAAAATCTATTGTAATGAAATTAACTTGGAATAACTGCGGGTCGTGTGTAGGAATAGGCTGTCAGATGTTCACATTGACTGCCAATTAGGAATCGAGTCTGTGAAATAGAATTTATTGAAATGTAGCGTTGGGGCAATGTCATTCCATGTAACCCAAGTATCCTTTTACACCATCTGGATTGGAAACCCATTTCTTGAAAACTGCCTTTTGTTGTTTTTCCCCCGCACCTCCGATTAGCACGGTTGACTACGTGCCTTGCGAAAGAGGTTAACTATACCTAAACACACACACACACAAGCCCCTGCATTAATATATGTGCTGCGTTCCTTCTGCGTTGAGTCATTAGCGGCATCACGGACTAACCCCTCGTTGGGCGCCCGAGTCAAGCACTGCCTCTTCGCTCGTCCCCATTGATGACCCTTAACAGGGAATGGAAATTCCACATTCCTATGACGGGGGGGGGGGGGCAGTGTGCTTATTTCCTTTTTACTACTTAAACTCTTTTGTTCACTATTTAAACGATTTATTTTACCAGGTAAGGCCCACTGAGCTATGTAGCTCTTTTTTAGCTCAACGGTGTGGCTTATCGCGTGGGAAATGTATAGTAGCCAAATACTCTAAACGGATGTTTCTAAACGTGGAGGGAAAAAAAACGGAGGACCCGGAGAAAAATCCACGCGACCACAGGATAGAGAGACATGCAAAGGCACACCAACCACCTTGTATACTGGTGAAGACCGCCAGGATAGCGTTGGTTAGCGAGCAGCGGTTTTATTGAGGGAATGTGTGGTGTTGTCTTTGTGTGGTCTGGCACCAACGGGAAATTGTTGATGATTCTCGCCAAGTAATTCGGCCATTTGGAGGCTGGCTTGAGGCGGAGTCCTCGTGTGTCGAACGCGCCTCCTGCAGGGAAATTAGGTGGCGCTTTGGGAGGCAGCACAGCAAGTGGGTTGCTAACGGGCAGCCCGAATGGTGTAAATGTGTAAATAACGTTCCTTTGGAATCTGAAAGGCGCACCCCCAGCAATCTAATCGGTCATGGCAATGGTAGCAGTGGAAATCTGGTTTCCTTCCCGAATGAAAAAAAATACTCAAGGAAATTTTCGAAACGTAGAAACGTGGACTGTTTCCAAAAATATACGCGTACATATGTCTTTGGGCTCGGCGAGGCTTTTGTGGGTAAACACTTCAAATTATCCGGAGCTGTTTCCATTTTTTCGTAAATGGGAGTTTTATTATTTCTATTTATTATTTAGGCATTTGTTTGCGAGCGCTCGGGAAGACTCGCATCAATTTCCACAGAGTCAAATGCATTTTCGTAGTCCACAAAGGCCAGGCTTAATAGCATTTGATATTTATTCTTCCATTGCGGAATCTGATTGATCGTCATGTGTTGTGTGTATGGTCGATGGTGAGGAAACTTTCCCTGAAGCTGGGCCTTACTCGCCGCGGTGTTGGTTGGCCGCTCTGTCCGCCACTCTATTTCTTTTCCCAATGATTTTCGTGAACAATTTACATCCGCGCCGTACGGGGCTGTAATTCCTCAAGTCAGTTTTATCGCACTTTTGGAACGTGAGGATGATTGGGGGCGTCATTCCATGGCCGAGGTATTTCGTTTCTGCGTAAACATTTGAGTTACTGGGCGCCGCAAACAGAAACAAATTCTGGTCTTCCATCTTTGATGATGTCCGCGTTTGTATCATTTGCCTCAAGTCATCGTTATCAGCAGCCATCATCTTTCGACCGCTGGATGAAATCCCTCTCATTGCTGTCCCCATCCATCTCTCGAGTAACCACTTTGGTGGAAATGCAGCAGTGGTGATCTTACACACAGACCGGCCCCACACCATGGGAATACCGAACCTCCGCCAATTGATTCCGTCCACCGCAATCGGAATCAGAATCTTGATTTAGACTGGAGGAATCTGATGAGCCATGGAGCTAATTTTCACCCGATGTCCAGTACAAGGACGGGCCACCACCAAACAGAGATTATGACCGTGGCACGGTCTTTAGGGCAGGGAGGCGCTCTTCCTTGATACGATTCCGATGGCAGCGGTGGGCGGTGACCTGGCAGCTCCCAGCAATATGCCAACCACCTCATTGTAAAGTCAACAGAGGCCGCTGAAGCCCATTACACAACGAATTCCCATTACGGGGTTTGGGGCTGGCGCCAGCGCCATCAATCTGGGTGCACCCACCGCCACCGCTCCTCCTGATGGCACTTCCCCACGATGGGCATTGTGGGTTAAGCGCGCGCTATCTCGGCGGGGGTGTTATGAACGCTGATGTCTCCCTCGGTGACGCGCAGAAAAGCTCGCAATGCCTCCCGAACGAGCCGCTCGCAGCTCAATGGAGCAAACTCTTCAAACGATCTTATCCCGGCTCTATTAAGGGATCTGTGTTCTGTTAAAGAGCTTAGCTGGCAGCCGGACTGCCGGTGAGACGCTGAATGTCGAAACCGCTCTGGAGGTTGCTCGAATTGAAGCAATGCTTCTGAAAAAGTGAACTCCCAGAAGGCCTTGTGGTTGATGGGGATGTGTAAAAAAAATACTTTGTCTGTCTTTTGCATGTCGGGAAACAATTATGAGCAGGGTGTTAGTGTATTTGTCAGTGTATATTTGTTTTTGCCACTCACATTCTCCACAACGGTGCAAAAGATTGTTCCTTGTTATCTATTAACGGATGTGTGTTCCTGTAATATGCACTGGCGTCCCTATAAGCACCATCTCGTTACAGTCAGACGTTGTTCACAGCTCACTGATGCTGACGTGTTTTAAGGCATATCTTGCGCTGTGTGTGTCACTTTCAAAGCGGCGGCATCCTGTAGGCGAGCGGGGCGACAGGCCCGTTGAGATTCATTCCTGCCCAGCGTGGTGGTTCGCAGCCGTGAATTCTCACCTCTTCCCTCCCCTCCCCTCCCCCTCCACTCCTTCTCGTCCCTCCCAAACCCTTTCGTGATCCCCTCCGTTACCCCTCTCTCGCCGTCACTCATTCCTCAATACCTTTGTAGCACTTGCCCCTGCCGTCTAAATCATTCCATTGCGTGCCACCATTTTTCAAACAATGTCGAGCGCCCTGAGTTGAAGGCGCTGCATGATACAATAGTGAACAATTAGAGTCCATCCCCTGGTTTCAGAGGCAGGGTTGGTGGATTGTGCACGGAGATGAACATTTTTAATTGAAACTCCTAAACCGCTTGGTAGAGGTGTGCCAACCCTGAAGATGGAGAGAACAGCAAGTGGGTTTCTGGACACGTCTGCTCTGATGCATGTACGCATGTTGAACTTCTTTTGTACCATACGTAGCCAACCGTGCTATTCGGAGGTGCGTATGAAGGACAACAAACTAAACACAGAACTCATTTTTTTATATATTGCAGTGTTTGTCTCCTTAGACGTGGTGGTGGTGGTAGTTATTTACAAAAATTAGCCATTCCTGGGTATGTAGAGGGCATCACTCGTAATATTGCTACTTGTCGTGCCTGCAGTTACGTCGAGATGAGCATGAGTGTGGTTAAACAATCTGGATGTGTGTCATCTTTAAATCAACAGATTCGGTTGATGACCCTTGACTATTAGTAGCCTGCCGTTCAAAGTAACTTTACGGGATCTTCAACATCTGCCTCAGAACAGAGGGAATGCTTTGTCAATTCCTCGCGTGAACAACGCGACGAGTCTAATGGGAATTTGGACCTCTGCTGTCAGCGATTGTTGACCGCCACCGTTGTGTCCCCAATGTCAACGTTTTACGACCGCGCCATGCCAGCTTCCTTATCTAGGGGAAGGCCCGGTCATTCGACTTGCGACAATTCTCCTCGACGGCAATCCGATGAATTGGTTCTTGATTATTTTATAATGTTTTATTTTTATTATTTTATTATTTCCCTTCTACGTGACTTTACCGAAAGAACCAAGAAGATGAATCCCTGCAGTCACGAAAGCTTTAAATCGAAATTTAATGGTTCATGATTAGTTTACTTTCGGTTAGATCGTCACGTAGGTATGATGTCAGTTTCTTAACTTTAACTCCCGACCACCCGGCCGAGCCAATCAAATCAAGCTGTCACGTCATCGGAAAATATGCAAGTGGACTTTCTTTTTTCAACAAACTGAATGAATTGTTGAAAATCAAGCGGACTTGTTTTTACAAATGTATAATGACGTTTAACTGAATACTATCCCCGCACTATTTACACTCATTATGAGTCGTAACATGGGTTTTAAGAGCCTTCGTACAAAATTATGAATGTGATGAATTGTCACGAATTTGGGGTTGTGATTTGTCTCATCTTTACCGTCGTAATTTGCACTACCGACTTGAATCTTACTTTTTCACAATCCCGTTTTGCTCGGTTGCCCCAAACATAGCCGCAGTTTTACCGACACGTTAAATCAACGGTCCTCCCCAAGCACGCCGATAAGACGCACGGTATCGTGACCACGAGAACATTCAAATCGATGCATTCTCACAGGACCTTGATGGGCGATGGTTCACGTGACAAAACCGCGGAATGTGTAACGGCTCGATGCCCGATTCACGAAAACGAAGAAGGAGGCGTCATCGCAGCGATGATGTTTTTTTCTAAGCTCACTTGCATATTTACGTTCGCTCAGTTTCCGCCGATTATTGCGGTCGGCTACGTCCGGCTCAACCACTTCGGTGTCAATTTTTTTTTACGGTACGTTGCTCATCAACATCAGTAGCCTTACGAAGGAGAACAAGGTTTACACCATTGGAACCTCATTTGCCAGTAAAAAATATGATAATTGTTTTTTTACCCTTCTATCTGGCAACAAAACTGACGCCTTTTGGCGTCATCTGGTCCAACCCATGTGAGACTAGGCTCTAAGGAAAGCTGTCTCGGGTGTGGACCAATCAACTTCAAGGACAGTGCACATTATCAGAGTTATGTTTTTTGTTTGCATTATGACTGCAGGTATTGTGGTCTATGCAAACATGACTCCTTGTAAAAAAGGTGTCAGTTTTGTTGCCAGATAGAAGGGTAAAAAACCAATTATCATACGAGAACAAGGTTGTTGGAGGACCACAAGTAGGAGTTCAACCGAGGCTCGGCAACAAATGCCACCAAACGCTCGTCAAGCCGGAGAGCTTCGCCCTTCGACAAAGCGTCACCACTCGGCGAGAAGACCCCGGCGCCAAAAACCGCGCACCGCCGTTTTATATATGGGCAGCGAGCGAGCGCGAGTTAAGAGCCCTCATTGTTTTATTAAATGGTGTTAACTATTACATTACATTATAACAACATTACCGTTTCATTAAAAGTTGATGGGGGGGTGGGGGTGGGGTGGAAAAATTAAACCTTCAGACAGCACAGTTTAACAACAAATGTATTTCTTGATTGCTTTGTCATTGCCTCATTAATATAACGAGTTTCCCCCTGTATAATTTATATGCAAATGCATCTATCTCTCTCACGCCTGCCCCGACATGTGTTGAAAGCTGTTGTGTGTGTTCGCGTGCGTGCACACAGAACGCACACCGCCAAAGAGAGGGAGACAGAATGTGAGCACCCCCACCGTAACCTCCCCCCCCCCCCTTTAACTTTCTGTCATGCGTTTCTGCTCGGGGAGCATTGCGAGCGGCCACGCGGCTCCAACGCGTCCCGTTCCACCGTCGTTGGCGGCCGCCCGCCCTGGCAGGGGTTGGCCGCTCGCCTGCTCGGGCTGCAGTAAGCCAGGTTGCTTGTGCGTGTGTTGAAGTGGAATGCTTATCGTACTCTGGTTGTGATTTACTCGAGTACGTGGCCTTCGGTTGCTCTCGTGGACATTATGCTCACAAAGGATGGTATTGCTATGTGTAGTACAACGGTGTGTGTGTGTGTTGCGTGTATTGTGGGGAGCGGTAGTGTAGCGGTTAGCGCACTGCGTTTTGAACCCGACTTCCAGAAGTCGATTCCTGCTCACGGGCAACTCCAGTGACGGTTATCTGAATCGGGCTTTGGCCCTCCCCTAGGTTGACTCGGCCTTAAATGAGTGTCTGGTGTGGTGTTTAAGCATCAACATTGGGGAGACAAAGGTGGTCGGGTGTGGTGTTGGCCACCCACCCCCTCGTGTGTCATGCTGGCCTTCATATGTACTCGCTAACAGCACTTGCCCCAACAGTTTGTAAAAGGCTATACGGAGGATCTTTATATATAACAAAGAATTTTTTTACCTTGTATCCAAGTGGTGTTAGCGAGCACCTATAAGGTCCGGCACGTCACACGAGGGGGTGGGTTGTCAGCACCGCACCCGGCCGCCTTTGTCTCCCTCGTGGCAATGTTTCTACATATCACACCAGGTACTCAATTGAGAGCCTGAGTCAATCGAGGGGAGGCTCACCACCAGATCAGATAATCGTCACTGGGTGTTGGTCATGAGTGGAAATCGAACTCGGGTTGCCAGGTTCGTAGCGCAACACGATAACCGCCACACTATATTTAATTTATGCGTATATGTATACACACACAGGGCACAATATTCCCCGTACTTTTGATGTCGGGCAGTTGTGGATATGCACGTGGCCTGCAATCCAGCACTGTGGAGGCAGCGAGGGTTGGTAGATCACCGCACAAATATTGTGAAACTCCGTTTTCGTGGGCGTCGAGGAGGTGCTATGCCCTAGCTCGCCAGGAGAAGGCGACTACAGCAAGTGGATCGATCGCCATCTGTTTCCATCTGTACAGGAATAGAGCGTTGCCCCCTCGCACGTGCGAGGTCTCCCTGGGTGCTCTGGTTTCCTCCCACGTGACCAAATCATGAATTGGCTCCAAACATCTTAAAATAAAAAAAACATATAGCAGCAGGAACCTTCCTGAAAAAGAAGCATACGACTTAGTATGACTTTCATGGATAGATAAGTAAGTATTATTACATAAATATCATACAATTGTAACGACGTGTTGTTAGCCCATTTATTATAATGACAATGTGTTATACTGTCCGCTTACGCAGCCCGGTGTGATTGCAGTCCAATGTGGCAGAGCAGCGGCGTTTCCCTTCGTCCGTTGTGGTTATAGGGCGATGCCGAGTGCACCAGATACCACGTTCTACTCTTCAGCCGATGAGGAAAAACGAACTCGCGCTGGCGAAGTATGGTCAAACAAATCCCGTGACTGACGTGGCATGTGGAGGCCTTCATCCAGCAATTAATTTAGAAGGGCCCTACATTATTATTACGTAGTGTGAGAGTGAGAAACAGAAGCACATTTAGTCATCTGAAGCCATTCATTTAGCCCACTATAAAAACTGTCACTCTCTAAATCCCATCAGACTTAACACGGGGAGGAGCTTTAATCGTGTATGAGAGTACTTCTGCATGTGTGCAGTGCTCTGTTTGCGCTGTCAAGCGTTAATCTGCTCGTACATTAATTAAGCACGTTGAGGCGAGGGGCAGAGGTGCTCGTTAACGCATTGGGTGGTTTTGTTGACGCGTCCGCGCGTGTCTTCTTGGCCGTTTACATTTTGGTATATGGGGGGGGCCTTCGCGATCAACGTTCACGAATTACGGGAGCTGAGTTTCTGTTGACACTTGATGACGCAGGATGTGATCTCCGGCCAAAGCGTCGTGTTCGCTTCCTCCGTTTTTTTTTCCTATAAAACCAAATCGATTGGCGTATTTGCCCGTGAACCATCGCACCAACTCCGGTCATCCTCGCAGCAGCGGCTTTTGGCTCGCCATCAAACAAAGTCGGTCGCCGCGTCGCGTGCTTTCAGGTGCCGCTTCTCTGGCCGTCTGGAACGCTGTTGGAGCTGCGCATTTTTGAAATCTAGATTGAAAACTCATTTTTTCAGAGCTGCCTTTTGTTTTTGGTTTGTTGTCCTCCCCGTGCACGTCTGATTAGCACGGTTGGCTACATACGGTGCGAAATAAGTTCAACGTACACGCGTACAACTTCATTTGAGTGACTCTGTCGCCAAGTGGTTGAGGGTTATGGTTCACCCTCCCGTCAAACCTCCCGGTTTCAACCTTCCACCGCCGCCGATGGTCGACCATCAACCGAATCCGGCCGATGCAGCCACTCGATGCACGAATGGCGCATCAAAGGTGCGGCGGCCTGCGAGTGCGTCCACCAATCCCAAACCATCGACCACATCGTAAACACTCCGCTACTGCTGCCGGCGTCACTCTCTTAAAGCCAGGGAATGGACGAGATCCACTCTTCTTCTGAACAGACAATTGTGTGGATAACAAATCTAAAATCGCATCTTTAATCTGCTGTTATTAATCCGTAGGAAAGAAGAAGATGGTTCAATTATGGAATTATACCTACATGCATGACAGGCGAAATAAGCGCATCATGTTTCAGTATTTGTTGGTGAATTTGCGAAGAAATGTTCGCAAGCGTCAAATTGTGTGTGTGTGTTTGTCCTGAATACTGACAGTTCAATTCACACTGTCCCTGGATGTATAATGCAAAAAATGCATTACATTTTAAACTCGTTTTTACTTTGTTGTCTAAGCAGTGGAGAATTCTGTACATTTCTGCGAGACTCTGTTCAGTTGTTTAAAAATGTATTTAGATCTCAATTCAATTCAGCCGTCTATATTTAATCAGGCAAGCGGCCGATGAGCTGAATTATTTCATTTTTGCAAAAACAGACCTGGGAATCCCAGAGTCGTATAAATTAGGATGGTGTTTTTTATATATATATCAGTTTTTGGTCATTTTCGACTGGCCATTGGCACTGTGGTGAGAGCACGCAACTCCCCCAAGGGTCATTGGACTCAACTAATCATCGCGAAGTGAGGAGTAATTCACGGTTGTGGTTGTCCTACTGAGTGACTCGCTCTTGTCATAGGACGACCGCACCTCCAATTAGTGCGGTTGACCACGAACGGTGCGAAAGGAGTTCAACGTACTTTTCGTACGTACGTGCATATGAGTGCAAGCTTGATGAACGGAACTGACACCAACGCATGACTGTCTGTGCTTGAGGATCACGACGGAGCCGTGTTCCGCCAGGTAAGAGCCCAACGGGGGGGACGGTGTTCCTGCCTCTACACGGGAAGCCTCTAAGCCGCATGGAGACATGCAAGCGGAGAGTTTAAAAAAAAAAAGTACATAAAGTTCAAAATAAACAGCTAACTCGAGAACAGAAACAACGGGCAGCTATGGGGGCAACATTTCAAATACAATTCTTGCTGTGGTTTACATTTTATTCATTTCCGTTGTTTATACGGCACGGAAAACCCAACAACGGGCTTCAGAGCGCCGTAAGAGCGTTGCGTATTTTAAAAAATTTCGAGTTCATCGAATGTATCGTAGGAAATGAGTGCGTTTTTAGTTTATTTCTTAAAGGGTGAATCTCAGCGATCGGGCGCAGTCGTTCGGGGCAGAGCGTTCCAAATCTTGAGGGCCAAGGACTGAAAAAATCCCCAAGCTCCGAAAACGTTTTGCCAAAATCGTGGCCAAAAGAGAAGCATGGCCGCGGCTTGAGGGCCTCAAACTCCTCGCGTGCGAGGCTCCCTGAAGCTGCACAGTTTTACCCGTCAAATATTGAGACAATTTCCGAAAGAGTGCTTTGTGAATTAAGCGCGGTGATCCGAATCGCGCAACGGAGCTCAATTTTCACGCGAACAAGCACGTAAGGTACGGACGGCCACGTTTGCCAATCCACAACTCGAGAGGTCATCGGGTCCAAAACTTGGGTTGCCATCTATGCAGTGGCGGCTCGTGACATTTCCACTAGGTGGCGCTGTTGTGAGTGACCTCTGAAAATATGGCGTTCTGATTAAGGAAAACCTCGTCATGTTATTGGCCTTCCCGTGAAAGTTACGTAACTGTCATATCCACCAACGGTAGGCATTTGTAAACAATACGAAACTAAACAATAAAGCACTCAAATGCTGTCCCCATGACTCTCAAGTCCACACGACACAACCCCTTTGACACTGCCAAAAGCCGTGAGCTGCTGTATTTGCAAAGTGCAACCTAGCGTTGTGACATCGTCATTGCAGACATGGCTGCCTTTTTCACCACTCTGAATGGGTCTCAAACGGCGTGGCTAAAATGCGAAGCTGATCGCAATGAATAAAGGGATATCTCTCACTAGAAATGTAATGCAACTCAGAGAGTCGGCCAAAACAACAGTTAACACTACACCTGGTTGATCAACGTCCTTCCAAAGCTTCAAATCAAGATTGAACCACCTCTACGGGGAGGATTTCCACATAACTCACAGGACTTCAACCGAGAAGATGGATGAAAAATTTAGCAATCTTTGGAAGGACGTTTATCAACCAACCAGGTGTAGTGTTAACTGTTGTGTTGGCCGACTCTCTGAGTTGCATTACATTTCAAAGTTTGCCAAGTTTGATATCTTTTTTTCTCTCTATCACCTTGTTCCCTCTGTATATTTCATTAGATGACGTTTAATAACCTTACATATGCTAGCCTTACATTTACTTGCAAATTCCATCCCTAGCCCGGCCCACTTACCTACCCTTGGGTTGTACCCACCACAAACTTTATAACCTCTGGTTGCAGCAGCTCGCTCGCTACATTTCCTCCTGTCTCAGCAGTCCACCTGCTGTATTGTTCCACCTGAAGACGATGGCTTGTGTTGCGATCGAAACGTCGTGATCGATTAGCTATTTTTCTATCTACGTGACTTTACCGAAAGAACCAAGAGTGTATTCATTCCCGCAGTCACGAAAGCTTCAAATCAAGATTGTTAACCATAGATAACACAATTGGGTAAGTAAATCTCGTGCAGATTGTGCGGGGCAGCTATAGCAGCAATCAAACTTTTGCAATAATGGTTCAGTAGCCACCGTGCAGTCGGCCAGACCATTGTCCCCATGCCGTGATATCGATCCACCGCTCGGCTATCGTGCGACAACTTTCTCATGACTGTGTTTATTCACACGCGTCAATGTCCTTCTTCACGATAATCGAGGTAGCATTTACAATTTGAATATATTTTCATTCGTAATCTCAAGTTTGCGAAGATGTGTTGCATTATTTACCTGCGTATTTGATGACTCGCCCAAAGCGTTAATGATTTATCTCCCCATTGAAACATTTATCACTTATTTGTTGAAGTCTCTATTTACTCATCCGTTTATTCATGTATTTCTCCCCCCCCCCCCCGTCCATTTACATATGTATTATTTATATATATATATACGTGTCTTTATTTCTCCTATACAAGTATTCATTATTTAGGTCTTTCATCAAATATGTACACCAGCCGGGTTACCAAATACTACGCAGTGGCCCAAGTCGCATGTGTGGGGGCTCCATGCGATGACGAGCGCACCACCATCCTCACCTCCGCTCCACTCCCCTCCCGTGCTCGTCCCCCGCGGCGTCCTCAGTTGGTCAACCCCGGTGACCTCGCGGTCGGGCGCAAACTTGCCACCCCGCCAGGAGCATCGGCGTCTGATAACACTAATAACACTGGTCAACACACTTTTTCTGGCATAAGGTATTCCAACGGTTTTAAAGTAATTGTGGGGTGCCGATTCCAAATCTGGCATCAGTTTTTGTCTATCACATCAGGTTTTTGAGATATCAAATATTGCATTTTCAATAAAAACTGCAGTAGAAAAATATTAAATGTGGATATCTACATAAAATGGTATTATAAACACTATCCTAAAAATACAGCACCATATTTTAACACTAAAGCAGTCACTGACTCGTAGCAACTTGCAATCATAAGTGACAGAGTTAATTTCGGGTAAAATCCATGAAAATGGGGTATCCCGATAGCATAAAAATAATGAGCAAATCTAAGATCAGATTTGGAATCGGCACCCTGAAATTAGTCTAAAACAGCTGCAAAAGTCCAGGCCAGAAAAAAATGTTTTTTCTGTTGACCAGTGTAATTCACTCTTCAACACGATTTTTGTTCCTGAGTAGTAAGTGTTCGTTCCTAATTGCTTATGCTTCAAAAGTATAGAAAATGGTTATTATTCCCCATATTCTTAGCTTTTGTGAACAGGACTTTACGTGAAGGAATGACACATGCACACCACGTTTTCTCACTGAAAATAGGTACATTTCAAAATATCACTGTCCTGGTCACAAAAGCAAAGCTTGTGAAGAATAATAGCTTTTGTACTTGTGAGGCATAGGCAATTGGAAAATGACACTTACTACCCAGGAACAAAAAAATGTGTTACACAGTGAATTACCACAACGACCGCCGGCTGATTTTTCTGTCGCACAAGGAGAAAGATCCTCAGTGGTGAGCGTTTAGTGCGGCGGTTCAGCCTGGCTGCGCTACGAACCCGGCGACCCGAGTTCGATTCCCGCTGACGGTTGACACCGATTATCCGAACGGGTCCTGGGCCTCCCCTAGATCGACTCAGCCTCAAATGAGTGTGTTAACATCATCACTCGTGGTGCTGGCCACACCACCGACTCGTGTGCCGTGCCAGACTTTGTAGGTGCTCGCAAACACCACTTGCCCCCAGCAGTCTCCACCAAAGCAGGCACACACACACACACCGGCAAGCGGTAAAACACTCATTGATCGGTCGATAACATCTTCATTTGTGGAGGACCGCAGAACTTGGGAAGGGCTCCGAGGGGGTATTTGGTTGGTCCGGTCACCGGGTAGCCGCCACCTCCCGCGGTCATCAGTGATTCCTTCTCGCTCCACTGGGTTGTTCGCTCCCTTCGAGAGCGAGCGAGCGAACGCCACGCGGCGCATTGCAAGTCGAATTTTATTGTGAGTGTGATATCGATTTTTAAAAGCTGTCATCGCCGACATGAAGCCAAATTTGACGAGGCCCGGTCACTGTCTTGGTGCTCCTACCTGTGGGGAGGCCTCGGGCCTATGGTAATAGGAATGTCCCATTACCATGGCAGAGGGAGCGGGCGGGGGGGGGGGCCTTGTTAATACCCCCGTTGATTTCCCACAAAGTGGGACAGTCCTCGCTTTTGTTGATCATAGGAGGATGGGGAGCCCCGAGTCAAACTCCCGACCGCAATTTGAATGTGAAAAATGACCCGCAATTAAATTGCAACTTGCCCTTACATATCGACGTGAAAGCGAGTTGATTAAGCAAAAGACACAACATTAATTACGGTTAAACAAAGGACATCAGTCTCTTTACTTTCGTATGGCGGATGTAGATGCGTAGCAACAGCTACAATTCCACATTCAGGTGGTCAAGCCAGATATAACCGCGTCAGGAGCAGCGGAGTTGTATCATCATCGCTGCGATGTCTCCTTCATGTTTGTGGCTCGGGCATTGTGTCGTTTTACGTTGTACGATCTGATCTGGATGACCACAGTCGCACACCGAAGAGGTTTAAAATTTTCATTTGTACGTCAGGTATCTGCATCTGCCATGGGTAGTACATCAGTAAATGTAGGTTATAATTGCACACCCACATACAGAATAGAATAACAAAGCACATGATCCCCCGTTTGGCTGTTGGCAACTGCTGATAGTGCGAACCTATTAAAGCAATTGTCGCACAGTGATAGGTGTAGGCGTGGCTGTATCGTACATGTGAGAATCAATTATTTTCCATTCATATGTTATAATGTGATTACAAGCTGACATCAACTAGAGATTTTCAATTCACCAGGACAGCAATAAATAATTGACTCTTGAATAGAATTGGGACAAATTGTGTACTCGTGAGAGGCGCACTAATCATTAGGTGCCTTGCAGTTGGGTCCTAATGCTGATGAGTCCCAATGAGGATGATGCAGTTTCTTTAGGAACTGTTGATGGTTTTTGCGTAATGCACAAGGCTGAGTGGTTGTGTTTTTTTTGTTTACACATTTCTGTGTGTTCATATGAAAGTAATTGTATTTTTTCATTTGCTATACAGCCAGATAATACTACAAATCGCTAACCTTAAACACCCAGGCGTTCGTAAAAGTCGAAGGCGGTATAGCACTATAGTAATAGAGCAAGTGCAGAATCACTGAACCGGAATTGATATCTTGAAAGCATTTAGCGCGGGTCCCTTAAAAGTGCGAGTCCCGTAGCATTTGCTACTTTTGCTCCTTGGATAATCTGGCACTGCGGCCAGTCAGCACTATTGTCTCGAACTCAAACGACATCAGGCTACAAGTTAATGACGCTAAGTTGGGTGAGGCTCACATGCATTACGATGCCAGCCTGCACTGGCAAACAACTGTGTTATTACATTTGTTTGTCCAGGAAAGGAGGGTCCTGCCAAGTTTTCACAGTTAGGCAGCGATGTTGCTGCTGTGCTTAATCTCAACTGAGCTTAATCTCAACCGAGCAATCTGCAGGCAATCTTTCGGCAGTGGTATGTTTGGCCAACACCAGTTTACTTCGTGTGTTTTTAACTGTGGGAGTGACCAGAGAAACTGGAGAACAGGGGAGCGAACGAACAGACTCCACACAAACAAGACGCAGTGCTAACACCGGGCGGTGCAAGTGTTACCACTGCAACCACCCTGCTGCGCTTACATCAGTAGATGCTTGTACATACTCCAACGATTCATGTGTTTATGAACATACCTTTACCACCAATGGGGACGTTAAACAGCCTGGGCTTCGTAGCGTCCCTGTGTGTTCGTAGCGCACCGCGCACTGCGCTTGGAACCCGGCAACCTGAGTTCGATTCCCGCTCACGGCCACCAACAGCAGTGACGATTATCTGAATCGGTCCTGGGCCTCCCTTAGGTCGACTCAGCCTCAAATGAGTACCTGGCGCGGTGTGTAAACATTGCTACCGGGGAGACAAATGTGGTCGGGTATGGTGCTGGGCCACCCATCCCGGCCTTCATAGGTGCTCGCTCACAACATTTTCCCAAAAAGTATGTTAAGGCTACACGGGAAATGGGGGGTCTTTGTCTTTGTCTATAAATAGTATAATACTTAGCATACAGATACATTTTAAAACGAATCAATTTTTCAGTTGCTTATGAGCAACATCATATTTTATAAATAGGCGCTCCATATCTATGCAGTATTTATGGTGCTTTATCTGTCCCGGTTGTATTACATTTTTTAAAAGGGGTGACTTAACCTTAGCATGAAATAAATAAGTGTAAATGGCTAAACACATCCAGTATGTACGCGACATCCCCTTGCAGTGCAACCCACAAGCCCCGCAATGGAGATGTCGTCTCGGGCGTACGACTCTCAGCCCCGCTCGACCACACGGCACCACCATCGAGTCCCGTTATTTAGCCATTAAACCGGTTGAAACTCCCTGTACGTATCCATAATATATGTTTTTGGGTTAGATCGAGTAAATATGAATGTGTCGTTAAACACTGCCACCATCCGACACAGCCAATTAGTGAGGTTTGTCACGTAAACAATACATTCCAAGTCGTTACTAGTTCAGCACACCAGTGTGTGGGAGAGTAAACGCACTGCAACATTTGCGAGTACGACTTTTACCAGTAATTACAACCAGCATCATCAGGCGACAGCCAGTATTGTGGAGAAATCCTCCTCCTGTTTCGGTCTTAAATAGAGGGGGAAAATGTGATCTTGTCACTTGTTAGCCAATCAGGTGTGACAGACCTTACTAATTGGCTGTGTTGGGTGATGACGGGTTGAACGACACATTTACACGTATGAAATTTAACCCAAAAACTTCTTATGGATAATATTAGTCGTGAAAGCCCACGTGGTAAACAGTGTTTTTTGTCTTCTTGGTTCTTTTGGTAAAGTCACGTAGAAGGGAAGTAATAAAATAATAAAAATAAAACGTAATAAAATTATTATTTAAAATTTTATTTTTATTATTTTATTACTTCCCTTCTACGTGACTTTACCGAAAGAACCAAGAAGATGAATCCCTGCAGTCACGAAAGCTTTAAGTCAAAATTTAGTGTTTTTTGTGCTCGTATCAACTGATACCCCTGACACGCCAGACTCCCTTGCCAAGTGTTACGATCTGTCTCAATAGATTATCTGAGTGAAATATGTTAATAGGTTAAGACAAATGTAACTTCCCTTTTCCGAGAGACACGCGACGAATTTTCGTTACCTAGAGATGGGAAGCGTGATTCTTGTTTAGATGATTTTAGATTAATGTACATATATGTATATATATCTGTGTTTGTAGTTATAGCTAGACTAGCTATCAGCCGAGCCGTACTGTGCACCTCGACCCTCTGCTTGTGATTTTACATTGCAATCCCCAGCGCTGCGCCCGGCTTTAATCAATTTCCAATGCTTCATTCATGTTCGCGCATCCTTTTGTGCGAGAACCGTGACTGCGTTGGCCCCATTGAGCTCGACTGCACGGCACCAGGGCGCCGTCACATCACGGGTGGCTTTCCGGATTCGAATCCATGCCGTCTCGAACCCCCTTAGGCTTACGACAAATGCACCCTAGGTCATGGGGTCTCTCCCATTGCTCTCCCATTTTTTTGGCCGGGTAGCCTGACAGCGGAGACGGATGCCTGGGTTCGATTCCTTGGGTGCCTTGTGAAGTCGCACACTTTCGGGGAGTCTGTGTGTGGTCATTGATAGCTGGCAAGCCCGACTATTCACCCGTTATTAAACATACTACATCGCTCCTTTATATCAACTTATTGGCGGTACATCGGTGGTTAGCGGTTTCAAAAGAGCAAATTTCTCGCATTAGTTATTTCTTTACACCACCGTACGCAACCACGGTCAGAAAATGTTGCGGGGTAGTGGTGCGTCAAAATAAGTTCTCGTCATGTCGAAGCAGTCGGAAGATGAAAGTCGGTTCAAATTGTGATGATAGACTGTTTTATGAGGACCGGTGTGCGATACTGCACTGGTTTAACCCCAATACGTCCATACATCTGTCCCTCCACGTCAAAAAAGACACTTTTTTTTACACCGTCAACTACAAAACTTTATGTAAGAGCATAATTTCAGCGGCATTGTTTCACCACAAGCAAACGCTGGACCCATTTCGACACACGCAGTGTGTCTCAAAAGAAAGAGTCAGTCCTTGCTTGAACCAACGCTGATGAACTGACAGATATTTATAGGCAAGGAACCCCTCGCTGTAAGATGTCGGCCCTTTAGTGGGTTCTTTTCACACGCAGTTCGCCTCAGAACTTTGACACTTGGATTCGAATGGACGCTTAATCACATTCATCCTAATAATTGATAGTGTTTGGGTGACAGGTGAAATGAAGACGTGCTCTAAAGAATTCCACTTCCTCGGCTGCATGGCATACTGGCTGCTGTTAAACTATTCAGGCGCTGTGGGCTGTCAAGGCCCGGGCTTTCCGTTGCCACTGCGCCCCTGTGCGTGGGAGGGATGCATGGATATTTGCCGAGCTTTCGGGGAGTTCCTGAGAGCTCACTTTTTCAAGGGGGATATGTTTGAAGAATCAGTCACGGAGCTTCTCAATCCGTCCGCTTTTGAATTGTTCGCTTGTTTTAGTGATCGCGTCGGTGCGCGTTTGTTGTGTTTGTGGTAAGGGGGGAGTGGTGGTGGTGTGGTTCGCGCACTGCTCTATCAAACTGGCTTTGATTCCTGCTCGCAGATAACATACGTGACTTTACCGAAATAACCAAAGAGTATGTATCCTTGCAGTCACGAAAGCTTCAAATCTAGAATGGTTTAATCAAGTCAGCCGCACCTCCACAAACACGGCCGTCGGATGAAAATTGCATTTTGCAGTAGGCAACGCGATATTCGTGCGATCAGTCAGCGCGATCGCTCCCAAAGCCAGTTCACGTGGACGCCACGGTTGGATTCCTGGTCATGTGTGCACAGAACTCGACGTGATTGCATCGTCGACTGTGAAGCTGAAGTGAAGCGTGCATTGAAGACCCTCTTACATCGTTCACAAGAGCAAACAGTGTTGTGCTGCTGTTATTCTCCTAGATTGTAAATAATAAAGAATTACATTGCGTAACAACATTTTGTTTTTTGCCCCATACAAAAACTATTGTTACGAGTGATTCTCACTGGGTGCTCATCTGATTAAACAATGGACCATAACTTAAAATTATAATTCATTTTGTAAGGCAAATTCTAACCCATAATTACCTTCGCAGAAACGTGGTACACATTTTAATAATTCCACAGCTGACTACGCGGCAAGCATAGAAACCCCCTTGATGTTGCCTTTGTTCAGATAACAGTGTCTCGATATATCCTGTCCGATGTACCATCACTGTCGGCAATAGCCAGGTATTTTATACACTGGGGAATGAATACCTTCCTGCCTGGCAATAACTGGACAATGCATTTTAGGCGATACCAGTTCCATGCTAATCTCGCCTCAATACCATCGGTATCAAGCCGCTGTTGGGACAACCGTGTCTGTAATGCTTCAATGGTTGAGCGGTGGCGCAGTGATTAGCACGCCACGCTGTGAACCCAGCGACCGGAGTTCGGTTCTCAGCCGTGCCGAGCATTATCAGCAACTGGTCTCGAGACTACTCCCTTCACCAAGTCCCACTGTGTGAGCGTGGTATGTATGTCTGTTGAACTTATTTCGCAACGTACGCAGCCAACCGTGGCAATCGGAGGTGCGGTGAAGTATGGTCAAACAATCCCGTTGACCGAGCCGGTGTGGGCACGCTTTTATCCGCTCATGCTGGACACCTGTGAGAAGGAGCTTTGTCGCTCATCGGATTCCTCCAGTCCAAATAAAGATTCCCATTCCGATCCAGCGGTGGTATAACACAGGGCTGTGAATCGTGTCCGCTCGTAATGCTCGAGGGTGCAGTCGATGCCCGTTTTGAGAATCGGATGCAAGAAACATCACGCTTAGCAGAATAGGTTCACGAGTGTGAATATATTGATGGTAGCTGTCCGCGCTCTGAAAAGAAGCGACGTGCTTGGTCTTGAATCCACGAGCCGCGACGACGCAGTACGGCGTGACGATTCTAAACGGCCCTCGGATTTTTGCGTCTCGCGGAGATATAAAACCGTTAACCTCACCGCGTTGCGGCAGAGTGCACATCTTGAATCTTAAAGGCAACTGATTTGGCCGGGAAATGTCTTTCTTTCTTTAATTGTCCAAACAAGTATTTAAGAATGGATAAAGCAGTTAATGTAATATAACTAAAAAAAAATGCACGTGGAAAAAAAAGAGGCTGCAATTGAAAGTGTTCAACTAATTGGCGAACACACTTGCGGTACATCGCTCTCCTCCTCTCTCCCTCCCTTCTCCCTCCATCTCGTTTTCTCCCCTTGAGCAATTAACAGCAAAGTGAATGCACGCATCTATCTTACTTTCAATTTGAGCATTAAATTAGCTACCACGCACTCCGGATTAAACGGGCTGAAATGAGTACACACAGTAATTAACTCGCCCGCTCTATTTCCATCTTTCGCTTTGATGATGCTTTATATTTGCCCGTCGCTCAGCTCTTAGCCCCCAGTCCCAGAGACCCGTGGCGTGTAATCGCCGCTCACGTAGAGCAACGTTGTCAGTCGAACGCCGCGACCCCCCAAGCCGGCAGATGAAGAGACGTCACCAGACACCCGCGCAGGAAAAACCCGCGGCCGAGTCTGCGAGTCTCTGGTTGCTGAACATCATAATCCAGCGCGCTCACCAATTCACTCCAGTCACTCGCTCGCCGGCGGTCCATCGTTTCCCCTCGTCGCTCATCCTATCAATGCTACCGTGGTTACTGTTTCCGTGAACTTCGCTCAGTGATCCCTCCGCCCGTGTTGAGGACCCGTCCTGTACCAGACCACCCGCAGTTTCGTCTCTCATCCACTACACTGCCTTCACTCAAGGCGCTCTTGGGGATCACCAAAGGGTAGGGGAGGGACGGTAATGAGTGGAGGGGCGAGGGGAGGGAAGAGGAAGAGAATGGGAAATAGAAAAGAGGTGGAGCTTTAAGAGCAGGAAAAGAAAGAGGTTAATGAGGCTGACTCCTTAATTCAACACATTCGTTATCTCTTATCTACGACAATTTTTTGCCGTTTGTTGCTGGCTGCTTTGCTCAGCAACTGTGGTTAAAATCAAATCCTGCTCGGGGCATTTGGTCAGGCATGCAGTGACCATGATCCACGACTGCAAGTCCAGCCTCCTGAAGACTAGGGTTTGGTGGATCACGCGGTGATGGAACCATTTCTATGGCAGTGAGCTGAGGCATGAAGAAGTCTGTGTAATGACTTGGACGAGGAAGTACTCGGAGCTACTTTATTAACCAAGTCCGCGCTTCGTGCTTGGACTTGAAGCTCGACTTTCCCTCGAACGTCCCCACCCCTCGCCTTGAGCTCTGCCCTTTTATATCATTGCAGTCCCCTTTCTCGAATGTTCCCTCACTCTATTTCCCTCAGCCAATCCCTGTCCTTCCCCGTCTTAACGGATCCCAACCGTCGCCTCTGGGTTCCGCTCCTGTTTCCCGCCTATTCTCGTTCAAACCCTTTTCTTCCCATCGCTTCAAAAGCTATCCATCGCGACCAATCCCTGTGGAGGCCTCTTTCCACCAATCGGAGACCTGGCTTTATCCTTGAATAGCCGTTAGGCTGTATGTTGGCTTGGGGTCATTTTCGGTCATTACACAAGTATGATTGACCGGCTCTTTGTAGAATATTTGGCTGGGTGGTGCTGTTTGTAGGGAACCTACGTGTCTTGCAAATTGGAAGATTTCTAGTTCCAATCCCAGTTGGAGGGGAAATGAGCCCACGTCTCCAGGGATTACCTCTTTTTTCCCCGCAGTGAAAATCCTCACACATACGAGAGGAGGACTCGTGATTGCAGAGATAAACTGCATTAGTTCTGTACGTATGTATGTTGACATTCTTTCGCGCCATACGTAGCCAACCGCGCTAATCCTAGGTGCGTGCGGTGTTGGGGGGGGAAGGACAACAAACTCAACACAAATAGCAGTTATAAAGAAATGAGTTTTCAATCTAAACAATTTAAAAGTGCATGGCTCCAGTGGCTTCCTAATATCGGAAGGAAGAGCGTTCCAGACGGCCGCAGAAGTGCATCTGGGAGGACGCGATGTGCTGTAACAATAGGTCATATTGCGATATCGGTTTTCGAAGTCAATCCGTGACGTTTGTGACTTGGGCCCGGACAGCCGAATGAGCTCGGCGATGAGCGCTGGCGCTCTCCGGCTGCCCCTCGACGGCGCCGCTGCCGCTCTTCTCCGAGGTTTCCGGCCGAGCGTGTGTGGAGGAGCGGGGGGGTAGAGACAGCACACGCGCGCAGCACGCTCCCGTGCTGCGCGCGTGCGCATGGTGGGAAAGCAGCACGTCTCCCTGGGTTCAGTACGGTCTCGCTCGTCTCTCTTTGTGTTAAGTCGTCAGGTGTCCCCATCTTTCTGAGTTCAATAGGGCCTCGCTCTTTATTGCGGGCTCAGTCATGTCTCTCTCTAGGCGGTTTCTCTCTCGGTGGGTTCAGTGGAATCTCTTGAGACTCCATGGGGGTCTCTGTCGACTTAGAGCTCTTGCTTCAGTGGGGGGTTTCTCTCGCTGGCTTTCACTTGTGATATCTCTTGCCAATAAATACGCTGTCGTCTGGCATACATAACGAATGTTACCGGTCTATTAATATACACGGCACTGCTCGAACATGTGTAAGGAATGGATGTTAGCGCGTACACCACCGGTTACATTCCCCAAAGCTCCCGCATGTAATGTCGTTGGAAAAAACCGAGTGATGCTAATCCTGTTGAGCTGATGAACGTTTCACGCTGCATGGTATCTTATTTGTTTATATTTTAATTGATTTTGCAGTTTAATCTTGTTGGGTTTTTTTCCCTTCCTTCTTCTTAACCTCCGCGTTTCTCTCCGAACGAAAAGTTGCACGCGTGAAAAAAAACACGGCTCGAAGCCTCGCCGAATCCTGTCGGCTTGAGTTTGAGTCGAGCGAGTGCAACTGAAGTGATCGCAGTGGCAAGTCTGGCCGCCCGTTAAACAGACGCCGCCGTGCTGTTCTGCGCGCGCCTGCCGCTTGCATCCGTCTGCGGCCGTGCTAACAAAGTGTTTGCCCCGTGGCCACGTCGTTTGAACCTTTAATGATCTTGTCACAGCTCAGCACTGCCAGAGCTCCGTTCGGTGATTCTCATTTATTGCCACACCACTGAGCCGGCGACGACGGAGTTGGATTCCCGTCACGGTCATTTCTGCGTGAATGTTTTCTTCTCATCACAGAGGCGGATTGGCTCTTGCTTCCTAGTGCCTCCGTGTTTTTAGAAGAGTAGAGGGATGAACCGTAGTGTCTAAGAGATGGATGTTTGAGGCAAGGGGTGAAATATATATATATACCTTACAACATGGGCCAAAGAACTGAATCTTAACAGAGTGATTGGTAAAAGAAGATGCGGGCTTTGTAAATATCGATGTTTTCTGAGGATGCGTGGAATTTCAGGGTGGGATAGGGTAATCAACGTGAAAGTTTAGAATAGACGTTGGCAGGAGAGCAGTGATGGTGTTATCTAGGAAGAGAGGAGGAGGTTGTGGTGGATGGGGTGCATGTGCAGGATGGGGGAGGGCCAGGTCACCGAGCCAAGCATCGGAGCGACGGAGGTTGTAGACCGAGCGAAAGACCTCAAGCGAGATGCTGGTCATGCTGAGACCAAGCGTGGGCAAACGTTAGTCCATGATGGGCCCAGACCAGATATCACTTCAGTTGTTCCAAATTCCTTATGTGGTAAAAGACTTTGAAAGAAGTGATAATCATTTGAAATTAGTGCATTAGCATCTAATGCAGTGGTTCTCAACCTGTCTTGGTTACTGTATCCCACTTAAATTTCGATTTAAAGTTTTCGTGACTGCAGGGATTCATATTTTTTTTCTTTCAGAACCATGCTGGGTCAGGCAAGGTGGGTTACTACTCGGTTGAAACTAAATTCAACAAGTGGGATACATATTCTTGGTTCTTTCGGCAAAGTCACGTAGAAGGGAAATAATAAAATAATAATACATTCTTTTTTTTCACGTAGAAGGGAAATAATAAAATAATACAAATTCTTCTTCTTTATTATTTCCCTTCTACGTGACTTTACCGAAAGAACCAAGAATATGTATCCCACTTGTTGAATTTAGTTTCAACCAAGTTGTAACCCACCTTGCCTGACCCAGCATGGTTCTGAGAAATAAATCTATGAATAATGAACATCAATATTTTAATCAATTGTCCAATTTGTGAGGTATCCTAGCTTGGTTAGTTAACTGCAAGCGAATACAAACAAGTTCAACGTACGCTCTGCATGCGTCACGTAATTTGTTCGTGTTCGCTGGTTACTTTTGGTAACCACATTGTTTACAATCAGCGAGTTTATAAAGGTATTTTATATCGTTCTTGTTTACCACGTGGATGAAAATGTTATCGTAGTTATTTTATTTTGGTAGATTCATACCTCATTGTTCACCAATGACTCTCATGTACAATATAATTTCACACATTTAGAAATCCCCTCGCGTACCCCCTGGGAAGTTGCCATGTACCCCCCCCCCCCCCCCCCCAGGCATTTGCGTACCCCCTTGTTGAGAACCACTGATCGAACGAGTCACACATTCACCATGAAAATGAGTTGGTACGGACTGGAGTTTAGCTCTGGCGCACAGACTGTGTGCAACGTTTGCAGGGTCTGTGAAGGTTTTCGGCGATGGCAAATTTGACTTCAGGAGCGCTTGACCGCAATTGCTTCGCTTCTGTAATGTGAGGATATATCCGGCTCACTGACATATCACAACTCGTCATGATGATTGGCTCTGCCGGTCCTGGTTTATAGCCAATGGAGGGAAGCCTAGGGGCGTGGCCCTGACGTAATGGAAAGGTGACAGCTGTAAGTAGAGGATTGGTTCTGCTGGCTTTGGCCACAGCCAATGGGGAGATGAGTCAGGGGTGTGGTCCCGGGAGCCTACAAGGGAGCCTGGAATATTCCATGGAGGCTAACCAGGATTGGTGGAAACGTACCACGTGACCCGGGTATTAAATAGGGGTGGAGACGAACGACACGTGATCAGAACGGGAACGAACGGAGGAAGGGGGCCATGCGGGAGCAGGGCTCCAGGTTGCCACGTGGCAGTGTGTCTCTCTATCTGTCCCTCTCACGCTGCCTGTCAGCAGCGTGAAGGAAAGCTGTAATGCAAGTTGAATAAAAGACCGGATTCCAGAAGTCGCCTCAACGGCCTTTATTACACTTCCATGGCCTGACAGACGAAGGAGCATCGTCTCCGCTGGATACTAAAGAGCGGTGCACTTTTCACCTCGGATTGTGGTGTGGGTTTTTTTTCAAAAGAAAATAATGGGCCAAAGAAATTATTAACATAAAAAACCCCAGTGCAAATAAGTGCTCAAAGTCAAATACAAATATGTTCCGAGTAGCTGGCGTCTAGTTGTCTCTCGGCAAGCGGCGTCGTCTCGTTTAAAGTTTAATTACCCGCAGCTCGGAGCGCCCGATCGTCAGCGGGGGAGAGTGCAGCAGGGGTTGTGCAGCCTCGTCAGGCACGGTGTGATGGGCGCCCGGGCGAGCCCTCATGGGGGGATTGCCCACTTGTTCCCAGGGATCATTCTCCTCTGAAGTGTGTTCGTCTTGCTGGCGGATTTAGAAAGCCGTGGTTTTTTGTCGGCTGTATAATAATAATAATAGTGGTGACGATGCACCACTCAAGGGCAATGCACTCGCGTGTAATTCTGTCCTCCGGTACTGTGAGATATTCCCCTTCTTGCCGTGGTTGTTCTTGTTCCTTCGAGGTGGAAGCCATGACGACGGGCCGAGTTGCACGGATGGCAATGAACGGATATGGAGGGAGAATTGCCATTTGGTTTTGCCTCACGTTTTTGTATTTAATATACGTTAATTAATGTGGATCTTTAAGTATTTGTTTTCCCAGGAAAGCCTCAACTGTGTATGCTTTTGTTGGAGTGTTTTGGTCAATTATAGCCTTGTTTATATCATCGCTTGGGAAGAAATCAGGAGTGCGGGAGAACTCATTTATCCATGTGGAGAACACTCAAATCTACTTACAATGAGAACCATCTCATTGCCCTGAAGTTGGGGCATCTAAAGCACATGTTGGCTCCACCTATAACAACAATCAATAAACAATAATTACATTTGCGTTGCACTCCCAGTGTAACTAAACATATCAGAGCGAAGTATGTAGATTGCATTACACCGGTTTTTTATTTGTGTCATCCACCAACCGCTCCTCCCAGGACGTCTGATTGTAGGCGGGCGCGGCGGCTCGCAAAACCGGCTTCAGGTTATTTGAGCGTCGCTGTTTAGTCTTCTGCAACGCTAATGCTGCGTTACAACAGGGACGGGTGTAATTGCAGCCACCCATCAGCAGACTACCCGCTTCTATAAAACTAAAAAACTAAAAACTATCAATGGTTTTTCATTTTACCACCAGGCAAGGCCCACTGAGATGTACAGCTCTTTTTTAGAAGCTATCATAAATGATAGCTGAGTGAAGTGGCTTATCGTGTAGAAATTTAGAGCAGCAAAATCCTCTAAACCAGTGGTTCTTAACCTTTGCTGGAGCCTTGCAACCCTTCGGTTCTCAATCATAAAAAAATACAATGTTAATAAATATGTAGGTTTCATGAAATAAAGTAATTGTACTTCTGTGCCGACGCTTAATTTGCATTTCGATGATTTACCTTCTAAAAAAATCTGGCCATTATTCACACCCCCAAAAAGGGCATCTCGCACCCCCAAGGGGTGCATGCATCCCAGGTTAAGAAGAACCAATGCTCGAAACACGTGTTTCTAAATGTGGAGAGAAAAACTGGAGGACCCAGAGAAAAAATGCACTTGACCACCAGGGGAGAGTCACAAAAACTCCAGATATTATTCCCCCCCCCCCCCCCCCGTATATTCAGCATCAGAGTGGGAGACTGGGATGGGAATATTTCATAGTTGTCACTGTGAATCCATTGATATCCAAGTTTGCCTCCTGGTCGTAAGTCACGTCATTCACTTCTAAAAATGTGTGTCTTGACGTGGCCTTGACCTCCTGATCGGGCCTAAAATCAGTGCGTGGTATGTTGTGGTTGGTATCAGCACCGGGAGGAGAGGAAGGAATATAATGTGTCAGTAAAGCATTGCAGTGGATGCCATCGGGATGAGGAAGATGCTGTGGGAAGGCCACGTGCACAGGATGGAAGGATAGCTTACTGAGACAGGCAATGGAGCGGCACTGAGAGATCGGTGACCAGAGGAAAAACCGTAAGGTCACATGATGGCAGTGATGAGCTGGTAAGGGTTGGTCCTTGGAAGCTATAGCATCTGACACGAGGAAGTGTTGATGAGTTGTGGTGGCCTCGGTGAAAAATGTGTCCATGATGACTTCTTCAGTGTCAAACGGCTAGACAAGGAAGGCGTGCAGGGTCTTCGCAGCACGGGGGCATTTGATCGCCACTTCGTCCGCGTTCGTGAGTGGCCTCGCACCGGGTCAGCAGCTGGCCCTCGTGGTTGACGAGCGAAGGAACGGGGCACCCTCGCTGCAGCACACGCCAGGATGATGCGCCCGCCACAGACACACTACAATGGGAGAGGCCCCACACGGGAAGCTGGAACGCCGCTGCTGATGTCTTCATTTAGAAATTAGCTCTTCATTCAAGGGGGGTGGGCGGGGAGGGCTGGCGGAGTGGGTGGGTGGGCCGGGTGGGAGACGCAGTGATGGAGAGGAGAGAACGGAGTGTTTCTAAATGGTTAATCCAGGCCTGGCCACAATTAATTTTCACAAATTAATGCCACTTTGATGAATTTTAAATCTGTGAGCGAGAACGAGAGAGAAAATAATTTTAACTCTCCCAGTAGTCCCATTAATGCTTAATAATATCAGCTCGAAGCGCGTGCGTAATCCGTGCGTGTTCGTGTGCGTTTGGGGAAGCGCACGCTGGCGCGAGCGGATATTAAAATGTAAACTCGTAGAGCTCGGAAGCCAATAACGCGAGCGGCTTCTTTTGCCCCGAGGCAGCTGCCCTCTCCGGCTGTCGGTTAATAAATCCCTGCTGCACAGGCTGAGCTCCGTTGCGGCCTCCGTATCAGGCCGGGTTCACAACGGCAAGCTCTGGGCTGCCCCCGCCTCACCTCGCCCCCCACCATAAGGAGTCGGTAATCGCAGCAAATCCCAAAACTATGCCTTCCATAGACACTTGCTCATGGGAAAAAAATAAAGTGTATATATAGATATAGCCGAGAGTGGAGGAATAAATACATTGGGAGCTACGGCCGTCATTGGCCGAGCGGCCGATGCCTGTGGTGGGCATGCCGAGCCGGCACTGCGGAGAGCCTGGGTTCGAATCCCAGACCCTCGCCCGCCCGAGACGAAGCCACGCCGGCACACTGAGCTCGACGGAGTCAGCCCGCTCGCCAGCGGTCTCGCGTTTTAAGTGAGCAGTGTTGCTGCTGCTGCTGCGTGAGATTGCGCCACTCGCCCGCTTGGAGAGTTTAGTTTTTGTTGTTCAAATCCCAGCTGGGGGGGGGGGGGTTCTAATGCAGCCCCATCACGACGTTGATAAAACGAGCAGCAGTTCTGTGGAGATGAGTGCTGCCACGTTTGGCTTGGGCTTGGGCTATGATCAATGATTACACATTTTTTTCACACTCTTCAAGCTATTCGTAGGAGGGTCCTGCTTAGGATAAGTGCCCAGAACTAAACTAAAATTAGAATTTTTATTTGACCAGGTAAGGCCCACTGAGATATATTGTAGCTCTTTTTCAGAAGCGACATGGCCGCAAATGATAGCTCAACGAAGTGGCCTTATCACGTGGAAATCTATAACATCCAAATACTCTGAACACACTTTGATTATAAATGTGGAGGGAAAACCCGGAGCACCGAGAGAAAAATCCACGTGACCACGGGGAGAACATGCAAACTCCAAATATACCAGAGGCATTGGGGTCGGGATCGAACCTGCAACCACCTGTAAATTGAAGAGCGAGCGGGAAGCCCATCCAGACGTGGGGTAGCCTCTTATCATGGACAACTAACTTAGTTTGTGAAAGAATAAACAGAGCTATTCACTAAAATGCTAAAAATCCTGTTAACCCGCTGACAGAATGCGACTGAACGCTGTGGCTGATGGATTCCCGAGAAATGCATTGTGGGTATGGGGACACTTGACAGGACTCGGCCCTTGTGGTCCTCATCAGTGAGTCGTGCCAGGTACAGGTCCAGAAGAGCACCCGCAAGCTGCGTACGCGAGGATAGGCCTCGGCAAGGTAAGGTAAAAGTGTAAAAAAAACGAGCCTACCTTTATCCTACCTTTTACCTTACCACAATACAATCACTCTACCCTACCTTTTACCCTTTAGCAGGTAAGGTAAAAGGTAAAAAACAACGAGCCTACCTTTACCCTACCCTTTACCCTGACCCCTTGGCATGTCGACACCTTTACCTTTACCCTTTTACCCGGTAAAAAGGGTAAATTATCTTACCTTGCCGAGGCCTACGCTAGGAGGCCCAGGCTGAACCGTTCACCCTGTGTGTTAGACAGCATTATGACCTGCGGTGCAGTAAGTGGGGAAATTCCCGTCGTTTTTTTAAATTCACGCGCGTATAAAACGTACCGCTGATATTCTCAAGCAAATTGTTGCGATTGCCGCTTCGGCTTAACGACGCAGGTTGTGGCAGGGTATATTTTCTAGGGAGCTCGTAAGGGCCGTTAGAGCCAGCATAACTATGAATGCTGGGGCTTACAGTTGTGAGGAACTCAAATCGTTTAGATAAAGTCAGTTTCGTGGTGTAAATCTTGACTCTAATTCTGACCCGATCAAAAGTATTTAAAGATGTTGTTTTGAAATTAATAAATGCTTAAATATTGCCGAAGAATTTCCAGATATTTTGCACTTTGCTTCTCAATATATCCTACAGTTTGCTGTTCCCATCAACCGTATCCCAAGTTATTTTTTTGTGACGAGTTGAATCTGATGGTCTCTCTTGAGCTTCGACAGTTAGTGGCATCACAGCACGTCACAGCCCCGTCCCCGGGGGGGGGGGGGAAGGAGCCCTCGGAAGATAACAGCACAGAACCACTTCAATAGAAGTCACTTCAATAGGCCTCTCCTTTCGCAAGAAAAAGCGCGCGTGTTTTGTCTCCCGTATCTCTTCATTTGTGACTTTGTCTTTCTTCCCGCGGCTCACGTCGATGTCGCAGACGTTTGAGACCCAGTCGCCAGTCCGGAGTAGGTCGTGCGGTGGCCGGACCCTGTGCTTTGTGCGAACGCAGCGTGGTCTCGGTGTTGCTTGCCCAGCAGGGAAACAACAGGGCCATCGCGAGGGGGGGGGTATCCCATGCTCCCTCTTGCAAGCTGCTCTGGCCATCGAACAAAGACGGTTCACTGCTCAAACGCACTTCGCTCTCAAGAGCTCTTCTGCGGCCGTCTGGAACGCTCTTCCTTCCGATATTGGGAAGCCACTGAGAGCCATGCACTCTTAAATCATCATCTAGATGGAGAACTCATTTCTTTTGAACTACTTTTTGCGTTTAGTTTGCTGTCCTTCCCCTCGCGTACCTCCGATTAGCACGGTTGGCTACATATGGTGTGAATGAAGGTCAGCGTACATGCTTACGTACCCCTGTGCCTTGCAGGACAAGACACAGGGGATCTCCCAGATGGCTACATGCACAGCTCCGTGTATTTGACCCGACAGGCTCCATTGCTACGAAAGTACGAGCTTTGTTGCGGAGACCTCTTATTTTATTACGAATAAAACGTGTTTTTATGTTTTCGGAGAGAATGTTTCTATTTTAACGACATCGCTTTCCTTCCTGTCATTCATCAATCGCAGCCGTCGGTCCTGTAATAAATGATGTAACCGAGAGCCGGTCGCCGTTATGAATGGCCTGAGGAATTGAAAGCAGTGATATCGCTTCACGGTTTACAGGAGAGAGGGAAAAAAAATCCACAATATCATAGAGGCTGTGCGTACATCACACTTTACATATATATGGTATACGTGTATAAAGATGCCTTCATATGCAGCGGTACCATATTCATTGCCTATATACTCTGGATGTACATTGATATCTCTTTGTATGTATGAGGGTATCGTTGCTCGTGTGATGTCTCTATGTGCATGCAGGAACGCACTCGCATTGCGGACTGTTCTTATTCTTTACGCATGGGGAGGAGTGGTTGTTTGATTGCTTTTCGTGCCGTGCCACAATGCCGACGATCTGGCTTCAAACCCCAAAGCCGTGACGCCCAACGTCAATGGCAATTCTGCGGGTGTCGGCGTCGATGCTGGGAAGACAAAGGTGGCCAGACGGACACACGAGGTGCCGTTCACACTTGCAGGGCAGCGCCGCACATCCGACCGCCACGTGTCCGCCCTGACCACTTAAGCGCCCGCTCCCAGTGCAGTATTGTGTGCGCTGTGCAGCTGCTGTTTTGTCTTGCAGGATGTTCACGTTTACATTCACCAGGTGCGGTCTCGTGGCATCGCGTGGTCGATTGCACAATCGCGTTAATGTTGGGGGGGGCAAACCCAGACAAGCAGATGAATAGCAAAGGTCAACAAAGGTCAACAAAGCCCATCATCGGACACCATCACACTCCAGGGGTTAATAGAAATGCCAACGGTGGATAGACTAATCCCTGCTGCAAGAATGTGGAATTTGCACCAATAGTAAATCTCATGTGTGGAAAAACACTTTCTTTGAGGCTGAATAGGGGGCTCGTGTGTGTGTGTGTGCTTATACGTTGGTGTGTATGCAGATGCGTCTTGTCATAGGTTATTACGCATTACCGTATCATTTTTTACCATTGAAAATTGTATGAATATGTGAATAGTGTCCACACACATGTGATCTGTATAATTGCATTTGTACATAATTGATTCTTGGGGAGAAAAAAAAATGGGCTTTCATTTTGCTTTCAGCAGTTTTGATTTGCATAACAATTTTACGAGCATAATTTAGCGTGTAAAAGGGAGAGAGATAAACAAATAACACGTTAAACAAACAAATATAGATACCGTCCTGCAAATAGGTTTTGTATAAAAAGTAACACATTCACAATCCTTGAGTAAGAAAATGGGGCGCGAGTGTTTATAAATTAGCAGAAGAGTCTTGTATCATGCACCCAACACTGCCCGTTCAATTCCCACATTTTGTCGGTTGACTTTTCTCTTTCGCTGAAATTTGGAGGGGTGCAAGAGAGTGAATTAATATTCTTAGGTTTTTTCGGTTAAGTCACGTAACCGAAAAAACCGAAAAAACCTAAGAATATCTTTGCAGTCACGAAAGCTTCAAATCTAGAGTGAATTAAGTTTCGGCCCGGGTGAGCGTTCTCCAGTCCGACCCATGCGCGTTGGGTTTAACAAGAGGTCGCTGATTGACTCCTGCGGATTTCCGCTCTGGCGCCTGACCAGTGTTTGCTTGCAGAGTGTTGTGGAAGCTATATCTGGATAGACATACACAGTAGCAACATCCCAAGAGGTTTAACAGCCCCAATACACCCAGGCAATAAAAGCTTGGCATATCCGCCAAACACGGCTTATAATTCAGTCGCGAGAGCGTGAGCCCTGCACGCTCGCGGCTCTGCATGTGTCGACCTTCAGATGACTTTCTCCGAGTCCTCCCTTTATATATATAACACACACGTATTGCAATTTGTGTTTGCCGTGTCTGAAAGAGGCACGCGACGAGGATATAAGCCCGCACGCCTTTGAACGGAGGTACATGCCGATCGCGTTAGAAGTCGCACGCCAATATCGAACGAAGCGACTTGGGTGCGTGGACTGGCATGCGGGCAAGAGCGTGTCACAGATGTAATTGGGAAGAGGGCAGGGTGAGAGGGGGGGGGGCTCGTACAGGGTGGGAGAAGGGGTGTATGGTGGGGGGAGTGCAGCAATGGAGCTAAAGCATCGCAAGCCCTTGCTAGGGATCCTGTAAGAGTACATCCTGGACATCAGATGTTTATTTATTTAGCATCCCTATACCTTGCACTCCTATCGTGTTTTTGCATTGTCTGTTGTAACGTTCTGAATCCGTCACCCTATTGAATATGTGTGAAGAAAATAGCTTCTTAGCTCATCGGATTCCTCCAGTATATATATAAATATACATTTTGATTCTGTGACAGCTGGAGGAATATTTCAGTCGACAAGAATGAATCTCGGCGCAAGGTGGTGCGGTGGGATACCGAGAGCGGCAGTCGGGAGATGTTCGCCCTTGAACAGTGTCACGCACGAGTGCCACAGACGCCGGGACCCTCCCAGGTCTCCACCTTGGCCCGTGAGAGACTCTGGAGAGGAGGGAGGGTCCTTACACTGATAGCCGAGTGGTTTAAAAAAACATTCTGCTTCTCAATTGTCTCCAACCGTATTTCATTCCAGAGGGCCCTGTGCTGATTCGTGGGTTATCCGTATTAGTTGTCGTCCATCAAAGCCGTTTTTTTCTATTTTTTTTTTCACTTTTCAAGCATTTCGAGGGTTATTTCATTCCACAACCACACTGCCATCCCTTATCCTTGTCTTTTATTGCATTCGCAATTATTCTCTGTCCGGCGGGCACGTTGCCACGTGATGAAGAAAACGTTCTTGCGTGGCCGCGATGATCCATGAATCGCGTAAAGTTTGGGGCAACAGCACCGAAGCTGAATTTGCGTCCCCTCCAATAAACACTTCCCCATCGAGAGCCATTTGCCACGCCTGTCCTCCGATGTGATTATCATATCGAAACATTCCAGTTGGAATCGGTGTGAAACCAAGCTACGTGACTTTCTTTAGTACGATCATTGGTCAATGGGTGGAGGCAATGAAATGGGATTTATTTGAGAAACCGGCTAAGTCGTAGTTATCTAGATCTGGGATTCAAGGGGTGTGTCGGCTTAGTGCTCTTTTGACATCATATATTTATAGCCTCATCCTTCAGAGATGGGTTAAACCAAAATTACATTTTGAAAAAAAAAACACAACTCTTCATCCTCTTGGCTCCTTCAGTAAAGTCACGTAGTAGGGAAATAATAAGATGAAACAATCAAATACAATTCTCACGACGTTTCGGCCACAACGCAAACTTTCGTGACTGCAGGGATTCATCCTCGTGGCTCCTTCGGTAAAGTCACGTAGAAGGGAAATAAATATATGATGTCTTTCCGACAGACCTGTTCTTCACCTGAGGACGGCTGCTTGCGTTGTGGCCGAAACGTCGTGAGAATTGTATTTTATTATGTTTTATTTTTATTATTTTATTATTTCCCTTCTACGTGGCTTTACCGAAGGAGCCAAGACAATGAATCCCCGCCGTCACGAAAGCTTTAAATCGAAACACAACTCTTCATATTAGTGGGTATCTTTTTTTCCCTCGCCCTACGCTGTCATCGTTGACAGGGGCTGAACATGTCAAAGTCGCTCCACTTGGGAATGCGCTTTCTGCGCTAGTGGCCTATAAGACGCAAACATGGGGGGGGGCAGCGCTTGTGGGGGGCCCTGCACTCCCCCCTCACCTCCCGTTGGCACCACCCAAGCTCACGGCTACTTGGCGGTGTGAGTCAAGTAGTAGGTTTTTACCCTTTAAACTGGTACAAAACTGACACCTTTATACAAGGCATCATGTTTGCAATAACCACAACACAAGTAGTCAAAATGCAAACAAAAATAAACAACTCTGATAATGATAATGATATGCACTGTTATTATCATTATCAGAGTTGTTTCTTTTTGTTTGCATTTTGACTACTTGTGTTGTGGTTATTGCAAACATGATGCCTTGTATAAAGGTGTCAGTTTTGTACCAGTTTAAAGGGTAAAAACCTACTACTATATTTTGCCACTGGTAAAGGAGGTCTCATAGTGGTGTGAATCAACTTTAAGGGTCGCCCACCCCCCACGCAAACAGGTCTCCTGCGGGTCTCCCTCCTATTCAAGTTGAAACGAAAACTCATCTTTTATGGGGTTTTTTCATATACCCTCTAGAGCAGGGGGTAGCCAATCTTTAACAGACCAAGTGCCAGCAATGGAGTTCTGCAAGAGCCACGTGTATATGGTAGTGTGTATATTGACACAACTTATATATACAGTGAGGGAAAAAAGTATTTGATCCCCTGCTGATTTTGTACGTTTGCCCACTGACAAAGAAATGGTCAGTCTATCATTTTAATGGTAGGTGTATTTGAACAGTGAGAGACAGAATAACAACAAAAGAATCCAGAAAAACGCATGTCAAAAATGTTATACATTGATTTGCATTAAAATTATAGACTGATCATTTCTTTGTCAGTGGGCAAACGTACAAAATCAGCAGGGGATAAAATACTTTTTTCCCCTCACTGTGTACACCTTCAGGCACACCACGGGATACATCCGTTATTGTTTGCTACTGTGATAGCGTGTTCTACGTCTGCCCCTTCGACAGAGCCGCCCGTGGTGGATTAAAGAGCCGCACGCAGCTCGGGAGAGGGCCAGTTTGGCTACCGATGCTCTCAAGGGTATTTCACCGACTCTTCCACGCTGGGTAGACGTTTCGGAAGAGGCGGCGGTACCCAGACTTGACACCCCACCGCGTGTGATCTGCTAATCGATCAACTGTGCCTAATTCTATTTCTGGTTGGACAAACGGAAGGGGATTTAGCAAACTGGCACCATTGTTTCAACTTTTACGCAACCAGATCGAACCAATGACCTGTGGATTGCAGTCGCCAATGAAAATAAACGAATTTTTATTGTTATTTTACCAGGTAAGGCTCACTGAGCGGCATATAGCTCTCTTTCAGAAGCGATCTGGCTATCACAAACGATAGCTCCACGAAATTTAAAGCAACTAAATGTGGAGGAAAAACCGGAGGATCCCGGAGAAAGTCCACGCAACCACGGGGAGAGAGAGAGACATGCAAATTCCAAATATACAACAGGCATCAGGGTCGGGATCGAACTTCCACGACCTCCTGTATAGCAGGCGAGGTAGTTCACATCTCGCCACCCACCCAGGCCTGTCAGGAATCTGAGGGACACGTTGCCCTGCATTTTTGCTGCGATTGATTGGTTTTTATTATATGGTGGCATCGCGTGAGGTTACGTTGTGTTTCACGAGCAGTTGCGTTTCCTGTGTGGATTTGCAGAGGACGGTTGACAGAACTTTTGATGGGAGAGGGGAAAAGGGAAAAAAAATTACGTTCACACACAGCGCCGATGTGGAATTTACTTAAGCATTGACCCCGATGAAAACGATAAAGAGCCTTCGTCATGTCACCACGGGATCCGTCCTCCTCTCGCGCCGGGTCACACCGCATGTCAGAGTGTGTAAACACGCATGTGCTCGTGGCTCGGGGGACTATCGTCCGTGTCAGGGCGGTGATCTAGAACCGCCGAGAGTCTGGAATTAAAATCTTCGCAGCCACCTGTGAATTGGCCAAAAACTCAACACGTCCGTCAAAAACACCGTGGGGCCTTTTAAGGGGAAAATCACAGTCGTGTGATACGCGTCGATTCGCCGAACGAAGTTTCGGTAACACGAACGTTGGATTTACCACCGTTTTTTTGCACAGAAAGCTAATATTAAAAGTAAGATAATAAATAAATGCACGGAAATTAAGCCGTGTACGGAGCTGTGGTGTTTGGTGGGCAATGCAACCTAATGACTGCACCGAAGATGACACTGGTGAGTGTGAATAGTTTACAGTGCATATTCTTGGTTCTTTCGGTAAAGTCACGTAGAAGGGAAATAATAAAATCATAATAAGATAAAATTCTCACGGCGTTTCGGCCACAACGTAAGCTGCTTGCGTTGTGGCCGAAACGTCGTGAGAATTTAATCTTATTATGTTTTATTTTTATTATTTTATTATTTCCCTTCTACGTGACTTTACCGAAAGAACCAATAATATGAATCCATGCAGTCAAGAAAGCTTTAAAGCGAAAAGTTTACAGTGCACTCTGTTTCTTTAAATTATGTCAGTTTTTTTATTTTAATACTGTGCAGTATAAAATATAATATTGTTTTCGAAATAAATAATCTTTGTTTACAATATGAATGGCAAGTTATGAAGTGTTTATAGTATGAAATCGTAAGTTATGAAGGCTGGGAACGCATCCTCATCGTACGAATGTTATAAGTTATTCACTACGCGAAGTTTCAATATACGACCGAAGCTTCGGGAACGCTTATACTTAATATATCGAGAGGTATTACTGTCATTTATTTATAATTATAATCCTGTATACCAGGCGAGGTAGTTAACATCTCGCCACCGCGGTGAGAGTAAGAGACCTCCGTTCACCACCCTGCAAAGAGGTTGAGTGCATAGGCCGTGCTTAGCTTGGAACAGCGGGAAGAGGAGTGGAAGAGGGAGGGAAGGGGATAAAATCAGAGGTCCAACGAGGAGGCTGCGAAAGATATTTTAGAAAAAGTCGACGAGGGGACAACCGCTTTGCACCCCAAATGTCGCGGTGCTGGCAGAGAGCCGCGCCGGTGGCTGGAAGACAATAACGAATGTCGCGCGGCGAGAGCTTAGCGGCAAGCGGCGGTGGTCGGCATGGAAGTTGAGCCGCGTGGAGGAGAATGGAGAGCTGGGATCCTCGTTTCACCGTGGCAGCAAACATCGAGGGGGGGGGGGTGTAGCGGGAACAGGGCCCAAGGGTTTTAGCTGGAGTGTAAAGATGCCCCCCCCCCAATCCCTGACACGCACCCACGTGCTCGCGTGTCTTTATGCGCACACACATGTCCGATCGTTTTCGTGGCGCAGTAGCGGTTTGCCGTGGTTTTACCCCCCTAAGGCCCCAGCGGGGTGGATTTAATTCACAGCCACGCTCGTCCTTCATAACCCACAAGCGCCCTTCAGCCTTAACCAGAAGGAGCATGTACCTCTGGAAGAGGCAGATTCCAGGTGGGCAGATTCACCTGGGAGTGGCAGGGGAATTTCCAAGGGCATGGTGGCTGGCAAATGTGGTGGCATGGAACATGGCATCACTAAAACTGTAAACCTTTATTTTAGCAGGTAAGACCCACTGAGCTATGTAACTCTTTTTCAGAAGCAACCTGGCCACAATTGGCTTATTATTTGGAAATTCATAGCAACCAAATGCTCTAAACGCATGTTTCTAAATGCGGAGTGAAAAAACTGAAGGACCCAGAGAAAAAAAATCCACGCGACCACGTAGAGAATGTGCAAACTCCATTTATACAGCAACCGTCAGGGTCGGAATGGAACCCACGACCTCCTGTATACCAGGTGAAGTTGTTAACATCTCGCCACCGAGGTGCTCTTGACGCCTGCACCACACCCACGCTGCACACGTCCACTGGGTGCAAACGTTGATCACGAATCCCACAACGATGTTTTGCCTTCTTAACCCCCCCCCCCCCCCATCTCACTCTGCTACTGTGGTCCTTCTCTGGTCGTCGTGTTTTCCCAGTGTGAAGGCGACTGAGTTAACCCCTCCCCCCGCCCCCCCCTTTGCCATTCGACAGAAACCCACTTCATTGTGCAGCATTCTGCGCCCTTTGCTGGGCCACCAGGATGGGGGTTGTTGTGGTTGGAGCATGTGCCAAGGGAAATGTTGTGAATGGAAATGCCACATAAGGGGTTGGACGTGTGGGAATTCAACAGCGGCTGTCCTTAGGACACACTGGCCCAGCTACGGGCATGTAGAATTTCCCCCACTGTATGTACGTATGTTGAACTTCATCCGCACTGTACGTAGCCAACCATGCTAATTGGAAGTGCGGGGGAAGGACAACAAACTAAACACAAAGAGCAGTTCTGTAAAAAATTGGTTTTCTATCCAGATTTAAAAGTGCATAGTTCCTAATGGCTTCCTAATATCGGAAGCAAAGAGCATTCCAGAGGGCCGCAGAAGCGCATCCGAAAGTGCGCGCGACGCGGCGACCCGTCTTCGTTCGACGGCGAGGCTCGGAGATGGCGTTGGAGATGAGTGCCATCCCACAGGTTGGGCTTTTCATTGTGGCCCTTGCGCTGGTGAACGGGGAAAGCCGCTGCTCAAGGGCGTGAGGGCAGCCCGGGCAGCGTGACCAGAGACCATCACAGGGGAGACCCTGCGTTGTCCATTCTCCTGTGGCACGCGACATCCTTGCGCCCATGTTCCCGCGAGTGTGTGCGTGCGTGCGCGTGTGTTCCGGTGTCGCGCGCGCCGTCAATCCGACTGCTCCCTCGCCTCGTGATAAATAAATACATGAGCACGGCCACGGGCGGACTCGAGCGAGCGCGGGCAGAGGAGCCGCCGAGTCTTACCGAGTTGCGTTCGTTAGCGGTGACCTCGGCTGAGTGAGCTGGGTCAGGTGCGTTACAGCGGCAGTGGAGTCATCACTTTGTCGCGTCAAATCGTTAGCCCAAACAAAAAACAACAACAACAAAAAACTCGCACCGCAAAGGAATTCCAATTATGCCAAAAATACATGTGGGGGGGGGGGAGGCGGGGATGGGGAATGAAATTCGACTTGGGTTGTTTCATCATTTCTGCGGTCCTGACCTGTGCACAAGTCTGCTGACATGTTGATTAACTCATAAATATTTGTACCTTATTTGACATGGACCACTTTTCAGAGGACCGGACCGAGCCTCTAGGTTATAACGAACTGTTATACAGCCATGTGTTCGCGGTGTCACGCGGTGACTTGGGAGGCAGGGGGGGGGGTTGATGGATCATGCAGAGATTTAGATCTGTGTCAACTAAGCGCAAGAAAACACGAGCCTGTGACATATTCCTGGTGGGGAATTGTACGTAAAGTAATTCGTGACGCGCGACTGTTGCGTTTGTTTTCCCATACAGAATCTGTGAGCCTTCCCTCGGCATCCCGGTTTCTTCCCACACACAAAACATCTATCAGACAACTCAATAAGGAACTGGCCAAACATGCCAAGTACGGTTGTCCAATGCATTCTCCACGAGAGTTTCCTGGGTAAAGATAACATCGGTTTGACAGATTTGCTTTATTTGAAATGCTGGTTGGTATGATAAACTGCTTTTTTTATTTTATATATATACTTCATGCCACAGACACGGGCATTAGCCATATGCCTCACTCACACACGCACTTAAAAAAGTGCTAACTCTGTCACTTGACATCAGAGTCTTGTCTCACGAGACACCTGGCCCCCCGGGGATCAACCCCCAGACGTGCAGAGGTGCTGGCTCAGCGTCTCCGATACAGACATCTGTCCTCCCATTAAGGCCGCCTGCTACAACGATGTTTAAAATACTTTGACGTCGAGATTTTCACCTTTCCACCACCTTGAGAAACGCTTTGATGCGAAAGCCACCCAATTTTCCCCATGCGGTCGTTGTACGAGATGAAGCCAGCCTATAAGGGGCTTGCGTATGGCAATTGGCTCAGCATGAGCTCGCGTGATAGGTCAGTCGATTTTTACCCAAAAAGCTATTTTTTGTCACCCGTAATTACTGCTCCTTTTGCCTGCTCTGTTTACCCATAATGCTCCAGATGTGATGCATTGTTGCGTAAGAAAATAAATAAATTTGACCCTCGCATTATTTAAATAAAATCTAATTCATTCTTGATAATTTTTATTCAAGTCGGCCAAAGTGTTTGAAATGCGGTTCTTAAGCAAGCGTAATGATGACTTAATGACTGGATTCACTGACCAGATGTTGTGCAATTTGCTATGTTTACACATTCTTTTGGATTATTTTTTGGTTAATTTATAAATTCATATACCTGTTTTTTTTTTACTCCCAACGCGACGCTCCAGCAGACGCACACTCCAGTGCCGCTAGCCTCCCGTTCTCGTATCGCTGACATCCGCAAGTGGTCGCGGAGCCTTCCGGAACGCACGCCACCCGGCCTCGTACCAGTTGCCTGTGTCACACTGGGTCGCAAACACACACGGCCGCACTCCTTGCTAACTGTGCTGCATTCACGCTGCCAGTCCAGGCCCCAACAAGGGGCAGAGACGCACATCACCCTGAAACAATATTGAAGTGACGAGTTGTGTCACGCACTTGTGCTTTACATCCTTTCCCGCACCTCCGATTAGCACGGTTGGCTACGTACGGTGCGAAAGAAGTTCAACACACATTCATGCATAAGGGTCTGTATTACACAATAGGTAAATGACATTATTGTTTTTTCCGAAACTGTCTTGCGGTTGGGAGTTTCTCGCATCGCTGCATGATCCGCCGACCCTGCGCGACTCCCCGCAGATTAATGGCACAGCACAGTCTTCCCCTGGGCATTAACGCTCCGAGGTTGTGGCCTTTCGGGGCAGTAAATTACGTATCGAGTTTGGGTGTGGGATGGAGTCACTGGTGTTGGCCCTGCTTCCTCGGTGTCTGCAACTCAAAGGCCAAGCTCTATGAGTCCCGCACCTCTTAATCTCCTTATCTAAGAATCGAGCGTCGCTAAATTCGCGAGCGGTGGCCGGGTCACCAGGTGGGCTCGGTGGGGGTGGGGCCTGACGGCCGCCTGCCTTGGAGCGACAGCCGGCACCGCTGATTTTCTGGGTTTCTCACCATCGGAGTCAGCTCTGAGATATAATGATGTCCCCCGACTGCAGCGGGTTTTGACGGTGTCAGCCCGGTCACCGGTGACTATGCTGAAGATAATGCATTTTTTTTTGTCGCCTAATCTGGTCAGCCTCAAATGAGGGCTCGCCATGCGCGCGTGATTGAACCGCTCGCTCATCCGCGCGGCTTCCAACAAGCGTGCTCTCTGGTAGGGGAGTGGTTCGGAGCGGGGTTGCTGTGTCTCTCACAGATCATAGCGCAAGGTGCCCCACCTGCAGGGGGCCACTGAATTGGCTTCACCTGCACTGGCTCTCATCAGCAAGGCGGCGTGGGTGAGCTAGTAAGCCACCGCCACTGGTGTGCCTTAATGTTACGGGAAGGAGCGGCCACCCACAAATTGCGCATAGAAAATGCCAACGTTGTTACGTCTTGCGGCCGTGGGATAAATAGCCGAAGCGTCGGGTCGAACTCTCCGTCCGATCAGTTGAGCGTGGGGTGGTCTCATCGCCACTGGTGACTGTGCATCCACAGTCCTGTGGCAGGGGTCCTTTGGACATACCCGGTTGAAACAAAGCAATGCAAGATGGAATGTGAGAATGGAAAAATCACGCAACGAACGGAACCAAGCAAGGACTTCCAGGGTCACTTAGGCGTGTCGCAATTAATTGCCGCAAATTGATTATCTTGCTCTAGATGCACATAGTGGATCACGTGCGTACATGTCAGTCGTTTGCAAATACACAAATTGAACCGCAAATGTTAACTTTCTAATGCTAACGTCACGAAGGGGACGGAGTGTATGAGACAAATGGTCTAAGCGAGACAAATAATCACTGATTGCTGAACACACGTGTGACCCTGGAGAGTAAATAGTTGGGCATGCCCAGTCAAGTTGTCTCCATTTCTACTTAGGCAGCACAACTTACTTGTATTGGTGCCATACCCTCCGGACTTCAGAGTTGTCGATGTGAACGCTGGGGGGTGGGGGAGGGAACGAGAGAAGGCAGCCACCATGGGGGGCATACTCTGTACACAAAGCCTGAGGAGCAGCATTGAGGGTGAATATGACGACGATTAATCGCCGTGCCAGCAAATAAAATGATTGCGGTGAAGTAAATTGATCAATAGATAAATACGTTGAATGCATAATGCAGTACATTTCTTTGCCGACAGGGCTTTTAAATCAATATTTTTCACTCGGTGCTACATTATTTCGTGGGTGGGGGGGGGGTTTGAGAGAGAAAAGTTTTCGTTAAATATTTATGTTTGCGCCTCCATAGGTGCTTGCCCTCGCAGCCCATCAGTAACCATGGCAATAGCATTAGAAGAGCGATAAGGAGGCGACCGACTGCCGGTGAGCGAGCAACCGGAGTGAATCAGCAGTGAGTGCTGCATCATCAGTCGCCCCAGCTGATTCACATTGAATTCTGTCAAGTGAAGTGAGATAGAAACCTGGGTGCTCCACCCCAAATATGACAACAGTGTGCTTGTAGTAGGAATAACTATTCAGAATTTATCAAGTATTACGCAAGTTTATCCATGAAAGTCTCATCGAGTGTCATGACCTTTCAGGAGGGTTCCTGCCAATTGTTCGCAGTGGGAGGCAATGATTGCTTTGAACATTCCGATTCGGTTTGTGTCCCGTGTAATTTTTTGTTGTTGCTGCTGCCAAATTTGGATGGCTACTCCAGCGCACAATGCAAGCGGGTGAATGGTTCGATGGTGAGCGCACGGTATCCACGTGCGTGTGGTCGACACTATGACCCCTGGAGTGTTTGAACTGCACCACCAGTGGCCAATGAACAGTTAGTTCATATCTTGTATGTATGTACGTGTAATGACGACTTGACACACTTCTCTTGAGATGTAACTTCATTGAAGACACGTTCACTTGACATAGGTGGAGACCCCCACCGCAACAACAACCCCGAGTCTCCCGCGCATCTCCCTTATACACCGATCGAGGCCACGTCCCCCTTCCCGAACCTTCTCGCTGACTCTGGACGCTCGCTCCACCGGCAGACTCCACCGTCCTCTTCCATCACCTGACCACGTTCCCTTCTCGATCATTCCCGTAGCCACCAGTCCCTTCGCACTCACGGCTGACTCCCCTGTCATTACCTCCCGTGGCCACTAGTGCATTCGCACTCACGGCTGACTCCCCTGTCATTACCTCCCGTGGCCACTAGTGCATTCGCACTGCAGGCTGACTCCCCTGTCAGTACCTCCCGTGGCCACTAGTGCATTCGCACTGCAGGCTGACTCCCCTGTCATTACCTCCCGTGGCCACTAGTGCATTCGCACTGCAGGCTGACTCTCCTGTCATTACCTCCCGTGGCCACTAGTCCACTCGCACTGCAGGCTGACTCCCCTGTCATTACCTCCCGTGGCCACTAGTCCAACCATGCTAATCGAAGGACCTTGACTCACCGTGATTGACTCTACTTGAAATGAGCATGGTGTGTGGTAGACACGCACACTAGGGAGACAAAGGAGGCAGCCAGGGATGCGTGTCGCACTGGAGGCCACCTCCTGGCATGCGATGTCAGCCTTAATAGGATCTTCACGAATAGCACTTGCCCAGACAGTCTGTACGACTAAATGGGTCCCTTTGTCTTTGTTCGTTGTGGGTATGTATGCGTTCACCCGACAGGTGAATTAACCATCTAATACGTGCGCATATTTAAACATAGCAACAAGACTGCCCAGCTACATTCGTGCCCTGTGCGTATAAATCACGGATATAAACGACACCGATGGGAGACATTAACTAAAATTGGCGTTATTTAGGAGGGAACATATTTCATGTCGAAAATAATAAACAACACAATTAATGCAAATAACCAGCTCCTGGATTTTGGCAACACTTGTAGGTCACTGCAGGTCGGTATATCAGCATCATTAGAGATGTGATGGTGAATACGTTACTGTTTTTGCAAACACCTCCACACACAGTGGGCCCATTAGGCTGAATGCATCTTATTTATCAAGGGGCCCAGGTTTATTTTTCATTCGACGTATGTCTTCACGCACCAATAGCTCTATTAAGTTGCACAGCGTGATAATGCATATGCCTTGGGTTTTTTTTTTGGAGTGATTTTTTTAAGTAATAACTTTTTTGCTTTTTTATCATTATTATTTCAGAAATTGTGCCGTGAGCATCATTTAGCGGGGGGGGGGGGGGGGGGGAGGGGGAGTTTTTTTTCCCATTATCGGAACCCCCTACTGACAGCAGAGACACACAATCCTGGCAGAGACGCACATCCCCGCAATGAGACGCAGCGGGGGCTCCTCCAAATGCCTCTAGCCTTCCCTGTGCCCTGCCTTGTGTAAATACCTGTTTTTAACTTTCTACCCCTCTATTTAAGGAACGAAACAGGAAGATTTCTCTAGAAATCTGGCTGTCACATGATGAAGCTAGTTGTAATTACTGGCGAAACGTTGTACTCAGATTGTAAATGTTGTGACGTTGCTTTCCAACACAACAGTGTGCTGTACTAGTAACGAATTGGCCACGTTCTATTTACGTGACAACCCTTACTAGTTGGCGGTGTCGGGTGGTGGAGGGTTTAACGACACATTTATATATTTATGTGATCTAACCCCAAAAAAACCTGTGTTATGGATTACAACTTTCTCCGTTTTTTACACGACCATCTTCAGGCCTACGCTCATCAGAGTCGCCTAAACTTGCCGGGTTATAATCGATTCATAAATTTTCGAGTTTCTGCGATATTTATAGGTCGTATAAGTCAAGTGAGTCAGCGTTTCAGGTATCGTTGATTCCCAGAATGCCGTGGCACCAATGGCCTGCTTATCTATTTTCGTTACTTATATTCTGCACAACAACGACAACGGTTACTCTCAGGTGTTGTCTCGGTTTCTTGACAAAGGATGCGGGCCCCCCCCCCCCCCCCCCCCCCGAGATGCCTCCAGCACCTGACCTGGAGCCCAGGCCTCATCACCGCTGAGACGGACTCTCAGCCGACGCGGTCTTGGTTCCATTCCGTCGCCGTGAGGTTGTCTGCAGGCAGCTCTGCATGGCTGCCCACAGCGCCGATCGCGCACAGAGCCCCGCGAGCTTCCTTGACGTGCTCTGGGACTGTTTTTTTGCCGCTGGTTTACTGCCTTGCCCAAGATTGTGATTTTGTGTGCTTATGCAATTTGAACGTACGCACTTTTATCGAATTTTACGGATTTATTTTTAGTGATCTACCTTTCCTACACCTTGCACTCCGATATTTTTTTTCGTGTTGTTTGTTGACGTCACGTTCTGACCCTTGTGCCCCTACTGGACACCTGTGAGAGAAGTAAAAGAGCTTCACCGCTCATCGAATTTCTCCAGGATATATAATCGATTCCGATGCCGATGCCTCCTTTCCCCCTGTGCGTTCGCGTCCTCCTCCGGGCGGCGGCACTGACGCGAGGGCACACGCTAATTTAGCGAGGAAGGGAGAGAGAGAGAGAGATGGCGGGCGCTTGCGGGCGCTTGCGGAGGGGCTCCGCGCGGGATCGCCCTCCCGGGACGGTTCGTTAACGGCGCTCGCGCGAGCAGACGGTCGCCGGCCATTGCGGCACGGACGTTAACGCCGGGAACGACCCTCGCAGGATGCCACGCGACCTCTGGAGGGCGTTGGGGGGGGGGGGGGCATGCGCGGGGTTTGACCTTTTCGAGGGTTGACCCACTTCTACAGATAAAAACTATAAGCTATTTTTTATTTTAAAACTTAACTCTTTTTTTATTTTACCAGGTAAGGCCCACGGAGCTATTATCTTCAGAAGCGACCTGGCTGTCACGAATGATAGTGCAACAAAGTGGCTCCTCGTGTGGAAATTTACAGCAGCCAAATGCTCTAAACGCATGATGTTGATTCTCAATTTGGAGGGGAAAATCTGAGGGTCTGGAGAAAAATCCATGCGACCACTGGGAGAGAGATGCACAAACGCCAAATAAATAGCAGGCATCGGGATTGAACCCACGGACCTCTTGTATTCCAGACGAGGTAGTTAACATCTCGCCACCACGGCGCCCACGGTGACGAGGGTGGAGTGGGGTGTTGGGGGGTGAACGTGCATGTGGTTTAACGTTGCAAGGCTTACCCCACGTCCACGGACGTTGTGTCCACGCATAATTCTCAATAATCTCTTTGAGCGACTAGAAGTCTGGCTCCGGGTGACGACGACGACGTCAGAGCACTCGGCTCTTGATCACGTGACCCGCCCCCGCTGGGCGTCTGTAAAAGAAGAGCTTCGTAGCTCATCGGATTAGCACGGTTGGCTACGTACGGTGCGAAAGAAGTTCAACATACCATACACATCAGGGGTTAACGCAACGCATCAGGTCCCCTTGGCGGCGGGGGGGGGGTGATAAAATATGTACCGCGTTGTGGAAAGTCGGCAGCAGTTGTTCTGTTCCGTGCTTCGAATAACTTGGAGTTCTCCAGCAGTGGCTGGGGGCCACCAAAGGAGGGGAGCTCCCCCGCGTTTCACCTTCGAACTCGACAACAGAAGCTGTGCGAGAGAGTCGTCTCGGCAAAATAAGTTTCCCTTCCTTTTTTTGAAAGTCACAGTATGATTTTTTTCGTGTACAATTTCAAAATAAAATAAAATGTTTTGCTTTGATTTAGTTACTGCGCTGTGCGCAAGAATATACCGTGCAGCTCAGGTTTCACGACGGCACTATAATTCCGCCTTAACTGAAGGCCGCGTGGTCGTTAAGGTGCCGAGTAATCATTCTCTTAATGGAGACTGATATTGAAATATAAAAAAATTTGTTTAAGCATTTATCACCCTGGTTAATTAATACATAATTGATTATTTTTTTTAAAGAAGGGGCAGCGGTGTTATGAATGAAGCTTGGTACTATGTGAAACGAGTTTCACGATTGTGATGTATTGTTTTAGACACGAGCCCGTTATCTCTTTGGCAGTCCGCGTGGAGGCAGCAGTGTGATAACTTGATGTCGCAGCTGCTCACTTGGTCTCCAAACTACAGTTGCCCCGGGGGTCTCCCTTGGACAAGATCTCAAGAGCGTCCACATGCTTTCCCCCTATTGAAATTATACCCCATACAGCCCTTCCCATTCCAATGCTGGACGAAGCTCTCCCCATGTCGTGACTGTCATGGTGGTTGTTTGACCATACTTCACCACGTTGACCAATCCGGTTCAGACCGCTCGCCGCCGATGCTGCTAGCCGTGGCCGGGAATTGAACTCGTTTGCCTTAGTGGCGATGTCTGCCCCTGCCCCACCCACCCGTGTCTCCCACCAAATAGAATGATCCCCCAGCAAGTGCTGTTAGCGAGCACCTATGCAGGCTGGGATGAGTGGCCAACACCACACCCAGCCACCTTTGCCTCCCGAGTGGCGATTTCTCACTTTTTCCAGCTACTCATTTGAGGCTGAGTCAACCTCGGGGGATGCCCAGGACCCGTTCAGATAATCGTCACTTGTGTTGGCAGTGAGTTGGATTCGAACTTGATTCACTGGGATCTTAGCGCAGCGAACTAACCGCTATGCCACCACCACCACCACAGACAACATGCCTCTATTAGCTCCGTGGCTCGGAGAAATGACGCTTCGCGGAGGAATGCGCTGCATTCCGCGCGTGCCCGTGTTTTGTTCTTGCTCCTGCTGCTGCTGTTATATTATTATATCTTTTTTTGGCGAGCGGCACTTCCCGGATTTAATCTTGCACGCATCCCCCCCCCCCCCCGCATGCACTTTTATTTCCAGACCCCCGTCTCTCTCTCTCTCTGTCTCGCAGTCATGAATCACAATAATTGTTGTCTTACAAGATAAAGTGGCTGGATTGATGATGAAAGATAAAACAAAATGAAGGCAGGGCTAGTGCACGAGGAGGAGGGGTGGTCAGGGAGGGAAGTCGTGGTCACTGATATATAAATGCAGGGCGCACAAATGCAGGTTTCTCGTTCCGAGTAACAAGCCCACAGGACAAGTGTTTTTTTGTTGTTTTACAAATCAAGTTGTACGTTTTTTTTCTTTTTTGATTCATTGTCATTCATCACATTGGGGAGGGGGTCTGGTCATAAGGCAAGGATACTGTCTCCATCCAAAACACCTCCCAGTCCGCAGAATGTCACACCGTGTAGTGCCGCAGGCCCGCCTCAATAGGCTTCTTCAATAGGGCGCTATGCGCCCTATTGAAGAAGCCTGTGCAGAACCGAGCGATGCCGAGTTAATAAAACAAAATAAACGGGTCAAAGTATTCCCGGCACATGAAGTCTGGTTTATTCTCCAGCGACTTGCTGTATTAAAAAGCTAGGATCTCGATTGTTTTGGCATGAGTGCTCCGACATCATAACTATCATGTTTTGGCATCAGATCAAGCATTTATTACGTGCTCTGTACCGAACTCACAAGTGTAACTTTTTTAATGCACCGAATTGTTAACTGGGTTGGGACTGTCACACTCACGCCTCCACGGAGGGAACCTTGTTTAACCCTGGGTGCTTGGAACCTGGGTTGGAACTCAGAATGTCAAAGACGTCCCAGCCACCGCCTCCATGTCTCTTGACAGCCCCCCCCCACTCCCGCCCCACCGCCCACCTTTCTCCAAGCCTCCCAGTTCCTTCCCGGTCGCCTCAATGACTAATTAATTTTACCACAGTCATTACAGCTTGGCTTGGCAGACACGCATCAATTACACTTTCGTTTTTTTTTCCCCTTCATTTTTTTTTACTTAACCACCGCAGCGCAGCCCATTTACCAGACGTTGACCTATGACGGAGTGGGGTGTGTGTGGTGGTGGAGGGGGGCGGCGGTGGTGTTTTTAGCATATTCTATTCAATTATCCTGTGAGCGAGGCTGCGTCGTCGCCTCTAGTGCCGCCCCATTATTTAATTAGCCACTAATTTCTGGTCCGTGTCCTTCCCGCGTCCCCCCGGTGAAAAGGTGTTGCGGATCGAGGATTGTGAACGCGCCGACAGGCGGAAAAATTTTGGCAAGCTTTTCTCACGTGGGGGCAGGGGGCTTGGATTTATTTTTTCTCCCGCAGACCAGCTGCCAACGTGGCACTCTGTGTTAGAATCCATCAACACGGACACAGCTGTAAAAAGCCCATTACGATATAAACCATTCATTTAATCGTCTCCTGGCTGGGGCAACGCTTTGGTTATCTAGTGCGTGATTTGCAAGCGTGAAGTCGGGGATGATTCGATTCCCGGTCAGGGGTCGATGCAGAGCATCATTCCTCTGACCTCAATTGAATGGTCGCTACTTTGTGGTATGCCAAGAGTGATCATCATAAGTGTAACTGGCCCCTGCCATTAGAAAAGAGAGTTTTCAAAGCTCAATTTGTCAGACACTGCGACTCATGAGGAAAGCCTCGACAGTCTCTGGACTCCTTTGAATAGGCTCCTGTTTAGAGGTGTTGTTTATTTCCTTGTTTGCGGACTGTTTTGTGCGTCAGAGAAAACCGCACAGAGTCTGAAAATAAATCGATGCACGCGTGTGTAGGGGCCCACAACGAAGTTGGGTCAGATACCCACTTCCTACTTTCTACAGACGATGTCTGTACGTGTCTCGCTCATACTGGCTCCGTCTCAGACGATTGGCTAACCCCCCCCCCCGCCTCCACGTCGCTGTGTAGCAAGGATACGCCGCTGTTGTTGTAGCTCAAGAGCTTTACAGCCCTTCGGATTCCTCCAGCATGAATAAATAATCCGATTCGGTCGTCCGTCGTTAGACGGCCACTCAATAAGCGGAATTCCGCGGAAATGTAACTTAGAAATTAGGGAAAGCATTGGATACACGTTTAGTTAAATTCGTATTTACGGATTTTTTAAAAATCCTTTATATTAAGTTTGCTTGCTTGCTTGCTTGCTTACGACCGTGCAAATCTTTCGGTCGTTTTTAACCCACTTCCCGTGATCCAATCGAGCTGACATTTTGCACACAGACTCGTTGTGCAAGACAATGTTCGTGAACATTTTTTTCCAAAATTTTACACTGTTTAGGGAAAACAAATTAAATATTTAATTACCAATTGCTTAATGCTGGCAGACAATCATCTGACCCATAGGTGGCAGCCGTCTCAAGCCAGAGGACGAGAGGACTCTAGCCGCCACGCATATAAAGGATTTATAGTGAAAAACTTTGTTTTTACGGGTTATACTTATTCATCTCTAAATTGGACATGTTTTGGGAGCGAACTCGAACAATGCGAACAATGCGTGTTTGTATCTTGAACTTCTTTCGCACCGTACGTGGCCAACGGTGCTAATCGAAGGTGGTGGTCTGTCGTTTGTCTATGCATGTGCAATTCACGCCACTCCGGGTGGTTTGTGCGGTGCGCCGTTCACGCTGTACTCGTAACCCACGCGCCCTCTGTCATGTTCATCACGCCTCGTACTGCACTGTGCAAGATGTCACCATTTTTCAAGGTTCTTACTCCAGTAAAAGTAAGTCAAGATGTCTGGAAAGAGGCCATTAAGTGCAAGTGATAGCAGAAGTGCAAAAAAGAGATGGTAAATAAATTACTTTGGCTGTAAGTGCCTTCCATTATTTAATGTCACGACTTATTCTGAGTAGTATTATTGGTAATAATCTTTTAACATAAAATCATCGATTTTCCTTTAAATGTGCGTAAAAATAGTGTGATTTATTGTCACGTCTTGATTCAGATTTTTTTTCTACCATAGGAACATCTCCAATTATTACGTCGTGGAAGTCAATGGGGAAAGGATTTTTACTTTACAGACAACTGTTCAGGAACGTATCTCTTCCGCATATCGGGGAATGCCCCTACCGTACATGGTCATTCTCGATTCCGCATATCGGGGCATGCCCATACAATACCTGGTCATTCTCGATTCCGCATATCGGGGCATGCCCATACAATACCTGGTCATTCTCAAGAAGTCATATCTTAGCCACCTTCGTCACCGCTACCGACGCGGTCAAGTTTCACTTCGCAGATTGAATCTCTGATTGCCTAAACGTGAGCGATTCATGTTCGTGTCACTGATGCACATCCCTTATGCCCACAACGATCTCTCCCCCAGTATGAAATTTACATTTCAATTGAGTGACTCTCATGCCTTTTTGCAAGAGGATCATCCTCCTCATATACCCAGCCACCCAGCCGTATACGCAAATAGATATTTTGTTATTGTACGGAATAATGTTTTAATTCAAAATAAATTACGAGCTGCGAATTAGACTTTAAGGATACTTGGGCGAGTGCTATTGGCGCCGCGGTGGCGAGATGTTAACTCCATCGCCTAGTATGCAGGAGGTCGTGGGTTCAATCCCGACCCTGTCGCCTGTATATGTGGAGTTTGCATGGTCTCTTCGTGTTCGCATGGATTTTTCCCCGGGTCCTCCGGTTTTACCCTCCGCATTGAGAAACATCACGCGTTTGGAGTATTCGGCTGCTGTAAATGTCCACGTGATAAGCCGCTTCGTTGAGCTATCATTTGTGGCCAGGTCGCTTCTGAAAAATAGCTACGTAGCTCAGTGGGGGCCTTACCTGGTGGTAAAATGAAAAATTGTTTTAGTTCGTTTAAAATGAACGCACGTGCACACGCAGGCGTGGGGTGCATCCGAGTTTAACCCAACCGGAGCCTCGGAATAACCGGATAGGACACAAGCCCCTCCCGCATCCCCCCCCCCCCCTGCAACGCCCCAACCGCCCACACCTCATGGCATGTAGGCGGCCGTTTGTATTATTAAGTTTTCCTGGGGTTTAAAAAAATAATAAGAGTTGACTTCTCACGGCCCCCTTCCGCCGCCGGCGACAACAATCTGCGTGCGTGTTTGTATTTGCGCCGACCGTAAATTGGTCGCGGGCAATGAAAACAAGACGTAGGGCAGCGATTGTGAGCCGCTAGAGACTTCATTAAGTAAGCCTTTGTACGGAGCGCAGGCCCGCTGATTAATCACTAACGCCGCTCGCGACTTGGTTAGCGTTGGCCGTGCCTGCCACTTAACCCGGATCCCCTAAACCGCCCCGCGTCCCCGCGACGGCTCACTCTGCCAAATTTGCTCGATGAAAATTTGATGGTGCGTTGCCAGTTTGCACGTGCCTCACTCGAATCACTTACTTGCTTTTCGCAAATACATATACATATGCGCACAAAAATGAGTGTAAATGTACGATGTGATAATTCACTATGTACTCCACGTGGTCCTTAAAAGATACTCGTGTGGTTAGAATTATTGATTACATTTTTAAATGCTATATATTTTCATTGGGGTTTCACAACCGAAGTGTGTTTTGCTTCACATCTGCGCGTTGTTTTTTTTTTCGTCTTCCGGTCACGTTGCATGCGTGCAATTGTGAGTCGGCATCGTCAAGGCGTCTAAAGAGACAATCCCTTTCACACCTTGTGCCATCAGCAGAGCCTCGTGTCTCCCGGGGTGTAGATGGAGGAGCCCACGCCAATGGGCCTCTCTCTCAACCGCTTAGGAGACGGCGCTCCTCCGTGCTCGTGTGGGTGAGCGGCTGGCCCACCTGCAAACCGGATCGTCCGCGCACTTTTTGTTAGTGCACGAGAGTTCGGCCCGATGCGTCTGCCATCGATAATCTGGGGCCTAGGCATTGAGCTGCCTGAATCGAGAATCGGAATTTTTATTTGGACTGGAGGAATCCGATGAGCTATGAAGCTCTTTGTTGGGTGAGTGTATTGCTGGGTGAGCGTGTGGCTGGGTGAGCGTGTGGCTGGGTGAGTGTGTGGCTGGGTGAGTGTATGGCTGGGTGAGTGTGTGGCTGGGTGAGTGTATGGCTGGGTGAGTGTGTGGCTGGGTGAGTGTGTATTGCTGGGTGAGTGTATGGCTGGGTGAGTGTATGGCTGGGTGAGCGTGTTGTTGTGACCTGCCGTGTAGTGGTTGAACACACCTCCAATTAGCACGGTTGGCTATGTACGGTGCGACAGAAGTTATACATACATGCATACATTGTAGACCGGCTCCTTAACATGAGTGGATAAATCAAGAAGTAAAGATTCAAGGGAGCATTAGCTGTGGTAGTAGTAGTAGTAGAGATATAATCAGAATCTGAATATTTATACTGGAGGAATCCGATGAGCGATAAAGCCCGCTTTCACAGATGTGCAGTTGATGCGGGTAAGAACACAAACAAGACAAAAACATGACGGTAGAAAAGTGATAACCATGGTAGTATTAGTAGTAGTGATAGAAGAGTGATAAGGAGGCAACTGCCTGCTGTTGAGCGAGTGTCTGGAGTGAATCAGTGAGTGTTCGATCATCGATCACCCTGACTACTGCTTTACGTTGAAGGCTACCCATTGCAGTGGGGCAGGAACTGGGTTGCTCTAACCCAGATGAGAGCAGGAATATAACTTAGGACGACTTTGTATTTTGTGCAGCAGCAGTTGCAGTAATATTGGCTCGGGGTTAAAGAGGCTCTGGCACAGAAAATAAAGGCAGGAATCTTCAATGCCTAACTAAGCCCAGACCACTAATATAGGCATTATGTGACAAGTCAAATTAGATTGCTGTACCAAACAAAATAATTGTTTTACTTTGTATAAGAAAGACATAGTGTTATATGGTGAGAGGAAGTGTAGTATTGACAAATTTGTGTGATATCATTGACTGGAATTTTTTTGTTGTTGAAAGTGGCCAGCTATTTGTAACCCAAATTGAATAATTGTTTTCAAGTGAACGGTGACTGAGAGTCGTATTAAATTAGCACGATGGGTTTTTTTTCGTACCGTTATCTGCAAAGGAGTGGCTCATTGCGAGTGGAAGATAATTACAATACTAATAATTACTTAATAAAGAGAATAAATAATGTTAGAGACAAAACGGCAACGGGGCCTTGTGGAATGCCAAATTACACGCTTAGCCGTTGCCATTCTATATCTTAGACAATTTATACCTGGGACATGTTATACATTAGACATTTTATATATTGGACATTAGATATCATTGGTGCGATGTGCCACGTGGGTGCGGTGACATCGACGGTGTAAGGAGTTGGGTTGGATGCGGCGTCTATATATATATTTTCTCTTCCTCGCTAAGAATTGTAGACTAAGGAGATTGCATTTAGGATGGTCTCATAACAAACGTCTTTATTGAACAACCTCAGGTTGCAACAAACAAACACAGCCTTTCAGCAACAAAAACAACAACAATCATCGTCTTTCTCTCAGCTGTCAAAAGCACATGCAACATTTCTACAGGTGTCAGGAACAGATCTAACGTTACCGGACCGACCTGATGGAGCATATGGTGTGTGGGGAGCCCAATTAACTCATTCTTGATTTGATAGCATTCGTGACGGCAGGAATCCATACTCTTTGGTTCTTTCGGTAAAGTCACGTAGGTAGAAAATAAAATAAATATGCTTTCCCACCTGATGACGGACGCTTGTGTTGCGCCCGAAACGTCGTGATTTTTTTCATTTTATACCTACGTGACTTTACCGAAAGAACAAAAGAGTAATTAACTCATTGTTTGAGGGCCGTTCCCAATTGGCATAACGTTAACTCGTCACATCTGTGGCGTCGCATGACCCCCGTGGAACAGCATATTCCGTAGCTTGTTGAACTCTCCCTGCTGAATTTAGTACACGTCTATCTAAAATGTATCTGGCTTAACGCCCAGCTCCATGTGTAGCATGGCTTTCCTGCAATTGCATAGTGGTCAGGAGCACAGCGTCGCCATGGATAAGGACGCAACACAAAACTGTGAACCCTATCCTTGGGTTACTTCACGCATCTAGCCATCAGAACCGCGTTTTAAAACATATATATGTTATTTATATATATAATTTTCATTCTACCTAATTTAATTGCCTTGTTCAAAAATTCTCTATCGTTTAATTGGGCTCTCCGAGACATTCAACGTGTTAATGAATTTTTATTTTTACTACGTAAATGTGCATTTAGCATTTTGAGGTCGTGTTTTGACGTAGTGCGCAGAAGGGAAAATTGCACAATATTGCAGTGGTAAAACGGTGATTAATCATCCCGTTCATTTCTATTGGATTAAACAATTGATGCAAACACGGGCATCTGTAGTAATAAGGCACAGCATTTAAATACCCCCGATTTTGGGTTTTAAAATCTATTTTGTTCGAACATTTTCCTTGCACCGCTGCATTAGTGTAGTGATCAGCACAATTACCTCCAAATTTAAAAATATTTTTTATTAAGTTCATGTATAATACACGGCTGGTGTTTTTGTTAAACGAGCAATACGCCTAAGATATAGTGGACTGCATAGGCCATACTGTGGTGCCGTGGTGGCGAGATGTTAACTGCCTCGCCTGGTATACAGGAGGTCGTGGGTTTGAACCCGACCCTGACGCCTGCTGCTGTAAATTTGGAGTTTGCGTGTCTCTCTCTCTCATCATCATCATCACGGTGGCTAGCAGATGTTAACTGCCTCGACTGGTATACAGGAGGTCGTGGGTTTGATCCCGACCCTGACGCCTGCTGCTGTATATTTGGAGTTTGCGTGTCTCTCTCTCTCTCTCATCATCATCATCACGGTGGCTAGCAGATGTTAACTGCCTCGCCTGGTATACAGGAGGTCGTGGGTTTGATCCTGACCCTGACGCCTGCTGCTGTATATTTGGAGCTTGCGTGTCTCTCTCTCTCATCATCATCATCATCACGGTGGCTAGCAGATGTTAACTGCCTCGCATGGTATACAGAAGGTCGTGGGTTTGATCCCGACCCTGACGCCTGCTGCTGTATATTTGGAGTTTGCGTGTCTCTCTCTCTCTCATCATCATCATCACGGTGGCTAGCAGATGTTAACTGCCTCGCCTGGTATACAGGAGGTCGTGGGTTTGATCCCGACCCTGACGCCTGCTGCTGTATATTTGGAGTTTGCGTGTCTCTCTCTCCCTCTCTCCCCGTGGTCACGTGGATTTTCTCCAGGTCCTCTGTTTTTTTTCTCCCAAAATTTTTAAACATGTATTTAGAGTATTTGGCTGCGTTACATTTCCATGCGATAAGCCATTTGGTTGAAAAAAAGCAAAATAGTTCAGTGGCCCCTGCCTGGTGAAATAAAAAAAATAGTTTTTAATGTTTTTTTTTTATATTGTGTGATGATGTTAGGACAAATTGTTGCTATTGTTATGGCCAGGTTTGTGGAATGACCCAGAGCTGTGAGTGTGAGCCTACTTGCTTGTCATTAGGTTAGGAGTCAGTGGAGCGAGTAGGTGTCTGCTACATCTGTGTGCACGTAGTTTGGAGCGTACTCTCGTAGCATGCAAGCATTTTCTCTGGTGCTCTCTGGGTTTGTTTTCTCCTACGCGCAAAAAATACTTACATCTATGGGCCAAACGTTCCAAAGTGCAGGAGCTTCCTGACATGATTTGTCTACGTAGCGAGGCTTTCGCTTACAATTCCTCTGTTCCACAAATGACTCAAATGCCTTGTTCTCCAGAGTTGCTGCGCTGTCACCGCTAACAGATAGTGCCCCGAATGTGCTTGGAGGGCAGTCTCCACGACAACGCCGCTAACGACGATCGGCTCGTTAGCCTCGGTCCCCTCGCCACGGCAGCGCGAGGACGTCGTCGCCCGCGGCCGTTGAAATGCGGAGGGTTTTTTGCGCTTACGAGCGTGCTGTATGCACCGAGCGGGCCGAGCGTGTCAACGTTGGCTGGCTTCGCACAAACGCGTTACAGAGCGATTTTGTGCCACGTTATTACACTGGTCAACACACTTTTTCTGACAAGGTATTCCAACGGTTTTTAAGGTAATTTTGGGGTGCTGATTCCAAGTCTGGCATCATTTTTTTTCTATCACATCAGGTTTTTGAGATATCAAATATTGCATTTTCAATAAAAACTGCAGAATAAAAATATTAAATAAATGTGGATATCTACATAAAATTATATTATAAACACACTATCCTAAAAATACAGCACCATATTTTAACACTAAAGCAGTCACTGACTCGCAACAACTTGCAATCATATGTGACGGAGTTAATTTCGGGTAAAATCAATGAAAATGGGGTATGCTGATAGCATAAAAATGAGATGTGATAGAGCAAATCTGAGATCAGATTTGGAATCGGCACCCTGAAATTAGTCTAAAACAGCTGCAAAAGTCCAGGCCAGAAAAAAAAAATTTGTTGACCAGTGTTATCGGTCTATGCAATCCACAATCAAGCCCAGCACACGCCGGCGCCGCGCAACCGAGGCGATAATGTCGCGATCTGGGGGAGGCTGCGCACACAGAGGGTTCCGCGCTCAACCGCCAAGTGGTGGCAACGTTCCCAGGCCGCCGTCTCCGCGCGGCTGCTGTCGACGAGGAACGGCGGCTGTCGCGATGATACACCGAGGTGGCTGGGCCAGGTGATTGCGTCAGGAGTGTCGGGAGTGGTGAATCAGCATGATGTCAATCGGCCACCGGGTCATTACAGGTTCCACGGTTCTGTTCTGGGCATGACCACACTTGGCGCACACCGCCTGAGAGTTTGTAATTGCTCGTGTGTGCATTACACTGTGTAACAAAAAAAATATGTTGTTCCTGGCTAGTAAGTGTTATTTCCTATTTGCTTATGCCTCAAAAGGACAGAAAATGGATATTATTCCCCACAAACTTTGCTATTGTGACCAGAACAATGATATTTTGAAATGTACCTATTTTCAGTGAGAAAATGTGTGCATTTGTGTCTTTCGTTCACATAAAGTCCCGATCACAAAAGCAAAAGTATGTGGGAATAATAGTGATTTTCTGTCCTTTTGAGGCATAAGCAATAAAAAAAATAACACTTACTACCTGGGAACAAAAATTGTGTTACATCGTGTTCTTGAGCATCCGCATCTGCCGCAGCCGTGGTTTGTGCACTGGATGCGGTCAAGGGTTTGTGGTTTCGCAGGAAGATCGACGCCATAGGATCGTCCGCATCGGGTCTTCCGCGAGGTGTTTGTTTGTGGCAGGGAGAGAAGTCGAAGTGATTCGAGATTTTCGGACAGACTCGGCTGTGATGTGTGGAGTGGTGAAGATTGATCCAGGTCTCATGAGTTTTGCATGAAGACTGAATGACAGGAGTTAAATGGGATAGACTCAGACATCTGTACACACGTGCGTGCGTGTGCGTTTGTCTTCGTGTGAAATTGGGGGGGGGCGGTGGGGGTGGCGGTGCAGCTATTTTCTCTCCTGTGCTACGAACCTGGCGACCCGAGTTCGATTCTCACTCACGATCAAAAACAGTGGCAAATATTTGAACCGGTCCTGGGCCTTCCAAAGGTCAACTCAGCCTCAAGCGAGTACCTGGTGCGGTGTATAAACATGGCCATTAGGGAGGCAAAGGTGACCGGGCGTGGTGCTGGCCACCAACCCCCTTGTGTGCTGTGCCGGCCTTCATAGGTGCTCGCGAACAGCACTTGCCTCAACAGTCTGTTAAGGCATCGCGTGCTTCTCAGATGTGCTTCTGCGACACTTGCCTTCCGATATTGGGAAGCTAGTTGAAGCCGTGTACTTTTAAACTAGATTAGAAACCCATTTAATTAGAACTGATATCTGTGTTTGCTGTCCTTCCCTCGCACCTCCGATTATTCACGGTTGGCTAAGTACTGGTGCAAAAGAAGTTCAACATACCGGGGGGGGGGAGATATTTGTCTTTGCGTGAAAGGGTTAGGATTGATGGAAGGTGACGGGCTGCACTTTTGAACTGTGTATTCAAAGTCCCGCGATGTGTGAAATGTCTACGGGCCACGCAGAATTAGCACCCCCTCACATCCATCTCCCGCGCGATGGGCTCTCGTCGCTTTGCCCGTTGCCCGCGATCGCCGTTCTGAAGCCGCCGGCTGTAAGCCGGAGGCACCGGCGGGCAGCTGGCAAATGGGGGGGGGGTCCCTCCTCCTCCACCGTGACGGCGTTCGTCGCGCAAGCCGCCGGCAACAACAACAACGAAAAATTCCACTCCTCGCCGAGCCCCGGGGTCTTCGTGCGCCGCACGCATTACGCGCAACGCGATTGGCGCTCTAGGAGACGGTGACGGAATGTCCCACGCGGAGCGCGGGTGGGACCGCCCCGGGGGGCAAGTGCCGTTAACGAGAGCCGACTAAGTCGAGCGCGGGCACACGACCAGGGAGAGAAGGCAGCAAGAGTCGGCAGCGCGTGCGTGAGAATTATTTTATTATGTTTTATTTTTATTAATTTATTATTTCCATTTACGTGACTTTACCGAAAGAACCAAGGAGAAAAAAAGCGCGTGCGTGGTTTATATTTTTACACGCTTTTATTTAACTCACTCTGTCTGTTGTTGTTGTCGTATCCTCAAATCTTGTAACTCAATTTTAACCCACTTCCCAATGTGGTATCGACTGCAAACTTGGTATACTTATGTCATACTGATGACAATACTATATTCTATCATATAAAATAAAAAACATATTTTAAAACGTTATTTTTTATATGTTATGTTTCGGCTTGGGTCTAATTGTCCACGGTCAACTGACGCTGGCTGTAAATCACCACGGCCCCTTACGTTGTGGCAAGCTTCGAGGCCACTTCCTGGAGTCGTGGAGTTCTGCCATTACCAGTACGGTACATTTCATTAAAGCGTGTTTTTCAAAAAAGCTTTTTTAAATATTCACTTATTTAACTTTCAGGCCGAGTCTACCTATAGGACTGCTGGACTGGAATGCACGGGGGGGTGGAGGGGGGCGGGTACAAATGTTGTTTGACACCGATGCGTGGGGGCCATGAGTTGAGCCAGTGTTTCTAAAGAGGCTTTGCAATTTTATTATTACTAAATAATTTAGACTGGAGGAATCCGATGAGCTACAAAGCTCTATTTAACAGATGTCCAGCAGGGGGCTGGTCAGAATATTACAACAATAAACAATACAACAAAAACACATTATAGGAGTGCACAGTATAGGAAAGGTAAGCAATTCACAAAAAATATCGAAATACAACTCTATTTTTATTCTATCAGTAAAAGCCCACTGAGGTATTAATTTGGTTTTCAGAAGCGGCGTGGCCGCAAACGACAGCTCATCAAAGTGCCCTTAACATGTGGAAATTGACAGCACCAAAATAATCTGAATAATATCAAAGCATGGATTGTAAATGTGGAGGGAAAAACCGGAGGACCTCGTGAAAATCTGGACTTAAAGCTTTCGTGCCTGCTGGAATTCATATTCTTTGGGTCTTTCAGTAAAGTCACATAGTGAAGTTCAAAGAAAAAAAATTACGACGTTTCGACCACAGAAAGCTTCCCCCTCTTTTTTCTTCCTGATGATGATCGCTTGTGTTGTGGTCGAAAGACCCAAAGAATATGACCTCGAGAAAAATCCCAAAAAAGGAGGTTGCGGTTTAAACACCACCACCATTGTCTCCCAATCACCACCAACACTGGGCAAGCAGTGCCCGTCTAATTCGCTATCTGTACATTATTTGCCTGACTTATGGGAATATTTAGTTTTTAATTTGCAGGCTACATCAACGGAAACCCAGGGGGAACCACAGCACCAGCTACGCGCATGGCTTTCGAATATAACGTCGGCAATGCCTTCGTTATTATAACGCAATTATCAATTTTTTTCACTCCGGAGGCGCGAGCACAGCATGGTCCACATTCCTTGTGGTCGTTCTCCCCCACGTGCTAACATTGACAATGATTGGCAGGCCACTGCTAAGCCACTACTGGGTTATCGGTACGCGGTGGCTCTGGTTTGGCCGTCAGCGCAGCAGGAAGACTTTATTGCAGGTGACATTCGTGCTAAATGCGGGGCCCGTGGCCACGCTGACAAGCGATGGACAACAAAAGAGAAATCTGGTGACAGCAACGTGCCAGAGGGGACTGAGGGAGAGCAGGCAGAGGAATGACATCGGGACGTGGGGTGGGGTGGGGACAGGAGGCGGCGTGCAGTACGGGGAAGCGACGGTGACAACGATGGTGATGGCAAACTGTGCAATTAATGGCCACTGTCGTACAGAGTGAGAGATCTACAGGTGGGAGGTGTATGGACCGGGAGGTGTACAGAATGGCGGACGTACCGGCTGGGAGACGTACAAAGTTGTGGGACGTACGGAGCGGTCGACAGGGGGTCGCAGGGACATGCGACTGATGTGCCGCTCGTACCACGACGTCACAGCGCACATCGGGACTTGGGGGAACGTCTGATGGGTACAGCATCCGTCTACAATGTCGAGAGAGGGAGAAAATTTAATAGTCTGCCAGTGAGGGGGGGGGGGGTTTGAGGACATTGGGCATGATAGATGCGAGAAAGGTAAGTGGAGTGGAGTGGAGTTGGCGGGGTTTTTCACCGAACTTTATACATCCCGAAGAGGCCTGCCGCGTTCAAGCAAGTGGGGCCTTCCTCTCTCCCCGTGGGTTTAGTGGGGCATCTCTCGCTCTCTGAGCTCAGAACGTCTTGTCTCACTCAGCCTTTTAATTGGGATGCCTCTCCGAGTTGAGTTCAGCCGATCGGTATGCCTCTGAGTGTAGCTGGTTGTTTCTCTCACCGGTGTGCAGTATGTCTCTCTCCCCCTCGCCTCACTTCACGAGCGGGTGTTGGCAGGGCACCTGTGCTGCTCGACGTTCAGGCTTGCGGATGATGAAGCGTTATCCCCATTGCCCCGCGCGCGTGTGTGTGTGCGTGCGTGCGTGCCTGCCTTGTGCACATTAAAGACCCCGTGTCCGTCTTTGATAGAGAGCGGTGGGTTTTATTCCCAGCGTTCCCATCTGTAACCCAACCACCATTCAATAATGAGATATCTCTCCCTGCTAAAAGGGTCCCATATCCCGGCTAATTTGCGGTATAAATTTCGCTGTGATTGCTCTGATGTCGCTGCGAATGCATCTCCGTGGATCTACCCAGGATGAATTCTTTGGCTCCCCCTGCCAGCCCCACGCGCACACACACAAAACCCATAATAATGCAGTGCAATACCTTATCATTTCAAGAAGTCATTGTTATTTTCCCGTTGCAAACAAACACATCGTGTACCCACAATTTGATATTTGTCAGGTTTTTTTTTCATCATCATCATCATAACGGCTGCTGAAACGGATTTAGTAATTTTCTTTTTTTCTATGTAAAAATTTACTTAATGCGTTGGATTTTTCATTTCAGGAGGTTACAGCGCATTAGGGTGGGCGAAATTGTTTGTGAAACATGCAGCTCGCGCGTAACCGTTACATACTTACTTTGCAACAACAACAACAACAGCAGCAGCAGCAGCAACAGAAAAAAACACACAAGGGGAATTTAAATAAGTTCAGTAGACCTTGTGGGTTGACTGGCAGGCCTCGCATGTGCCGTGCCCAAACTTACGAGCGTTAAAGGACTGGCAGAAGAGAACAAAGCATGCAGTGGTCTACACGTGTTCCATTTGTGCTCATCGGAGGAGGCCACTGTGTAACGAGCCATGCTGCAGAATGCCGCCTGTCTGCGTGGAAGCAGGCATCAGATTTGAAACGCCGCGTGGCGTTCGCGTGCGACGCGGTGCGGCCCGGCGGCAGTGGCGATCAAACTCCCGGGGAACTATCGAGGCGCGCTTGTGCGTGTGTGTGCGCGCGCGTGCGTGCGTGTGTTTTACTTTTCTTCGGTAGGCACGCGGCCACATGCCATTTGGTGACCACAATCTCCGAGCGCCCGCATTGCCAACGAGAGTCAAAGTTCAAAAAGGCCTTCGACTCCAACAGAAACACGACTTTGTCAAATCCCTTAGCTTTGTCAAAGTGGGGGAAGGTTTTATTTGGGGGTTTTTATTTTTAACGGAGACTTTGATTGGATCCGATTGCACGTCGTGCTTACGACCATCGGGCTTTCCGTTCGGCTTCATGGCCCCACCGCTGTAGTTGACCGCGACTGCGAGTCGAAGCCGTTGCCCGTCGTGACCTTGCACCGCCGGTCTTTCCCCGCCCGCGCCCCCGCTGGCCGCGTGAGTCGCGAGCCCCTCGCACGCCGGGGGGGCGGGAGGGGGGGGGCCTCGTGAACCGTGGCGGTCCCTAAGTCATTGTTTTACTTTAAGCGCCGTAACGAGCGCGCGTTTCTCCGCTCACTGCGCCGGGGTTTGAGTGGGTTGCGGCCCCCCCCCCCCCTTACGCGTGGAATCTGAAATTTGTCCCCGGGAGTGCTCCGTCTTCGGCTGCGACGTGGCGAAAGCCTCAAGCAGCGACACGCATAAAATAATTGCCAATTTGCACGCCGCACGTCGGTCGGTTCGGCGTTACTAAAAAAAAAACTCCACAGACACGCAAATAAATAATCAAATGTAAGCGAGAGAGTTTTTTTTTTCCATCAAAAAAGTTGCTCGAGTCAGCCGTGAATAAACTAATGAATACAAAGCAAATGTGGAGAGAAATTAATTGTCGGGGGGAGGGGGGGGGGGGCGGGGGTTTGGATTTTTGTTTGTGTGTTATTTACAAAGAACGACGCGGTCTAAATTATAACACTGCCAAGAGCAAATGTTAGAGGCGGTGAGGCCATGAATACAATCTCACATTTGCAACCGCATGCAAGGGATCGTGAGGTTTCCTAATCCAATCACATGAAACGTCAGCAAATGCCTCGTGTAGTTGCGTAGCTTTAGGGGGAGCTGTGATCACGGTCATATATATATTACGGCTGACAATGTTCGCCATTAGAGGTGATAATGTGACTCGCGCACGCGCCTCTGTTGAATGGGTTTCCACTCGTTGCTGGGGATAATTAGCAAGCATTGATAGTTGAGCAGCAGTGGTGTGTCCCGGGCATTGTTCAGCTTCTCAACAGCATCATGCCCTCCAAAGCAGCGGCCAGATCGATTCGACTAAGTGAGCGAGATACCCACGTGCCGGAGGCAGCACAGAAAGCAGGCTGCCAATCTGTCTGACTGTGCTGAGTGCAAGTGTTTGTTCCAGGCACACGGGATTTCTTCCCCCCCCCCCCCCCAACAAAATTATTGAAAAAAGAAGGTCAGTGTGTCACGTCAGGTCAAAGTGTCACGTCAGGTCAAAGTGTCACATCAGGTCAAAGTGTGTCGTCAGGTCAAAGTGTCATATCAGGTCAAAGTGTCGAATCAGGTCAAAGTGTTGAGTGAGGTCAAAGTGTCACATCAGGTCAAAGTGTCACATCAGGTCAAAGTGTCACGTCAGGTCAAAGTGTCACGTCAGGTCAAAATGTCATGTCAGGTCAGAGTGTCACGTCAGGTCAAAGTGTCACGTCAGGTCAAAGTGTCACATCAAGTCAAAGTGTCAGGTCAGGTCAAAGTGTCAAGTCAGATCAAAGTGTCACATCAGGTCAAAGTGTCACATCAGGTCAAAGTGTCAAGTCGGGTCAAAGTGTCACGTCAGGTCAAAATGTCATGTCAGGTCAAAGTGTCAAGTCAGGTCAAAGTGTCACGTCAGGTCAAAGTGTCAAGTCAGGTCAAGGTATCTCACTGCCCAAATGATCGTTAGGTGGGAGTTTATCTCTTTTGGCTGCTCTGAGCCAGTGCTGTTAATTGCACATTCAATGTGGCAGAGACCAGCCCTTCTAACCAGTCGTTTTATAGGACAGCCCATATAACCCCCCCGCGTTGTACTCATTTCATGGACTATGAATTGTAAGGTCCAAACAATAACTCGACTGAAACTCAGGCTGGAGGCCCGGTACTGCTTTCCTGGGCGAGTGAAACCGTGGCTGAATTGGCAGCACGTTCGTCTCGCATCGAACTGCGCGCTTGAATCCGGGCCGTCCCGCAAAAGGGGATCCGCTTCGCAGGTTCGATACTCGCCTCCGCATCCCCCCCCCACTCCACCATGTCCATGGGGAACGCCCCCCCCCCCTCGTGAGTGGGAGGCCCCGCTGGAGACGCGCGGATGCCCCGCGCCGAGGCTTGTGCCACACTCGCAGGTGCATTAGTGCTGTCAGCGTGACAAATGGGAAAGATAATTGAGGCAGATTGAGTTTTACAAGAGCTTGCGTGTCCACACATAAGCCTGGATCTGTGTGTGTGTGTGTGCACTGTGTGAGTGTAGCTTTATGTGTCTGTGGACGTGTGGTTGTGTGTATGTATTAGGTCGACTCAGCCTAAAATGAGTACCTAGTACTCAAAGTTAGCCGGGTGTGGTGCTGACCACCCACCTCCTCGTGTGCCGTGCCGGCCTTCATAGGTGCTCGCTAACAGCACTTGCCTCAACAGTCTGTTAAAGTCTATTCGGGGGGTCTTTTTCTTTGTGTATGAGAGTGCGTGTGTGTGTGTGTGCACGAGAGAATATGAGTGTGTGTGTCTCTGGGAGTGTTGGTGCGAGTGTGTTACGTGAGTCAAGTTGTGTGTGCGTGTCTTTTGAGTGTATGTGGGGAGCGGTAATGCAACGGTTAGCAATGCAATGCTTTACAAACCCGGCGACCCGAGTTCGATTCTTGCTCACGACCAACACCAGTGACGATTATCTCAACCGATCCTGGACCTCACCAAGGTCCACTCAGCCTTAAATAAGTGCCTGGTGTGGTGTGTAAACATCGCTTTTGGGGAGACAGCCTTCAAAGGTGCTACTCACTAACAGCACTTGCTGCAACAGTCTGTTTAGGCTACACAGGGGATCTTTGTATTTGTGTGTCACGAACAGATGGTGCCTTAATATCAAACCTACCAAAACGAAGCGCCTGGGTAGTTTGTCGATTTAAAAAAAAATACCAGGTAAGTCCCACTGAGCTTTACAGCTCTCTTTTCAGAAGTAACCTGGCCACAAATGATAGCTCAACTAAGTGCCTTATCACGTGGACATTTCTAGCAGCTAAATACTCTAAATGCATGATTCTACACGTGGAGGGAAAAACTGGAGGACCGGGATAAAAAAATCGATGCCATCCCCGGGGGAGAACATGGAAACTCCAAATACACAGGCGTTAGGGTTGGGATCGAACCCACACCCACCTGTATACCAGGCCAGGAAGTTAGCATCTTGCCACGCACTGCCCCCCACCAACTCCTTATGAGTGATGTGGTAGTTGTGGTGGGAGCGGAGGGGTTTCTACACCTGGAAAGTGTGCTTTATGACTCGTTACAAAGCAGTCGAACGACATTTTATTTTCATCAGCTGCATAACGCTGTATGGAAACTAACTTTTATGTCGCTCCATACTAAGTTTCAGGTTTTCATGACCACAATCATGCCCTCCCTTCTCTATGGTTGCGAAATGTTGGACTAGTGGAACACTGCGCTGATTTAAAATAGTCAGGCTGGCCTGCCTACGATCCACCCTGGGTTTATCTGGACTAGATTGTGTGAGGAGCTCACCACTCCTTGAAAGATCTGGACACAATCTCATCAGTGAGCTCCTCTGGCAGGCGAGGCTACGTTGACTGGGTCATGTATCCCACATGCCTAGCCACTGCATGCCCAAGCAGGATAGACGGGGATAAAAGGCACCGCAATGACTGAGCTGACGTGGTATGGGATGATGTGGAGCTGATTGGATTTGGTGATGACTGGTACAAGCGGGGTCAAGATTAGCCTCTGTGGAGTTGGCTCTTGAAGGATGTTTCTGGGCAGGTGGCAAGATGTTAACTACCTCGTCTGGTGGACAGGAGGTCGTGGGTTCGATACCGATCCCGACCTCCGCATATTTGCAGTTTGCATGTTCTCCCCGTGGTGGCGTGAATTTTTGTTCCCTCCACATTTAGAAACACGCGTTTTGAGTTTTTGCCTGCTACCAATCTCCACGTGATAAGCCACTTCTTTGAGCTATATTTCATCGCCAGGTCGCTTCTGAAATAGAGCTACGTAGCTCAGTGGGCCTTTCCTGGTGGTAAAATAAAAAAAAACATATTTTGGTTTCATTAAAATGAACACATGTTCACGCGCAGGCATCCGAGTATAATCCAACCGGGGCCTCGGAACTAGCGGATAGGACACAAGCCCCCTCTCCCCCCCCGTGTCTACCATTGTGTTAGTGTATGTTACTATCTGTGTGCAATCGCGAGTGTGTTACATTTGCATAAAAGGACCATTTCATTGCAGACACGACACCCACGCATGCGCTTACACACACAAGCCGACATCGCCAAAAACCCGCGCATTGCTCTCTCCTATTTTTGTGCGTCCCCACAATTTTTCCAAAGAGCATTAGCTGGACTTTTCTTTTAATCGCATTCTGGAGCAAAGAAATGGATTGGTTAATGGACACTGCCAAGTGGGCATTTAATTACGTGCTTGGTATCTCGTACGAGAACAAATGGTGCTCCCCCCCCACCCCCCGTTCTACTCTGAATTACCCCGTGGCACTGCTGGGGCGATGCTCTTGCCTGTCCATTCATGTGTGGTGTGTGTGTGTGTGTGTGTGGTGTGTGTGTGTGGTTGGTGTGTGTGTGGTGTGTGTGTGTGGTTGGTGTATGTGTGGTTTGTGTGTGTGGTGTGTGTGTGGTTTGTGTGTGGTGTGTGTGGTGTGTGGTTTGTGTATGGTGTGTGTGTAAGTTTTGTGTGTGGTTTGTGTGTGTGTGTGGTTGGTGTATGTGTGTGGTGGTGTGTGTGTGGTGTGTGGTTTGTGTGGTGTGTGTGTGGTGTGTGTGTGGTGTGTGTGGTGTGTGTGTGGTGTGTGTGGTGTGTGTGTGGTTGGTGTATGTGGTGTGTGTGGTTTGTGTGTGGTGTGTGTGGGTGTGTGTGTGTGTCGTTTGTGTGTGGTGTGTATGTGGTGTGTGTGTGTGGTTTGTGTGGTGTGTATGTGGTGTGTGTGTAAGGCTTGTGTGTGTGTGTGTGTGTGTGTGTGGTGTGTGTGTGTGGTGTGTGTGTGGTGTGTGTGCGGCGACCCGAGTTTCGGTTCCCACTCACGACCAAAACCTAGTGACGATTATTATCTAAACCGGTCCTTGCGCCTCCCCTAGGTCGACTCAGCCGACAATTAGTACCTAGTGCGGTGTGTAAACATCGCCGCTATGGAGACAAAGGCGGTCAGGGCGTGGTGCTGGTCACCCACCCCTTCATGTGCCATGCCGGCCTTCATAGGCGCTCACTAACAGCATTTGCCTCAACAGTCTGTAAAGGCTATACAGGGAATCTTTGTGTGTGTGTTTTGCGGGAGCTTGGTGATTTCATTAGGCGAACGCTGTTGCCGTTTAATCTTTGCGACGCTCCGCGTGTGACACTCTCCGCGTGAAGCGAACAAAGTGACGCGGAGTGAGAAAGGGGACGCGCGCGCGCCGCATTAACAGCCCCGCGTTAGAGGGCCAAGATCTGCCCCTCTCTCCTTTGTGTCTGTGGCCGCTTCTCTTCCTTGCGTACGGCTGCTGCCGATGTAGACGCAGAGCGACGGCTACAATTTCACGTGCGTGAGCAGCAGAGGAGTGCATCGTCGCTGCGGTGTCTCCTGCGCATTTGTGGATCGGGGCATTGCGTCGTTATACGTTGTGCGGTCTAAATTTCGATGTAAAGCTTTCGTGACTGCAGAGATTTATCTTCTTGGTTCTTTCGGTAAAGTCACGTAGAATGGGAATAATAAAATAATAAAATAAAACATAATAAAATTATTCTCACGACGTTTCGGCCACAACGCAAGCAGCCGTCCTCAGGTGAAGACCAGGTCTGTCGGGGAGACAGCGTCTGAATGAATGAAATTTCGAAACGTCGTGAGAATTATTTTATTATGTTTTATTTTATTATTTTATTTTTTCCATTCTACGTGACTTTACCGAAAGAACCAAGAAGTTGTGTGGTCTGTTCTGGATTATCATGGTCGCACACTACTGGAGAGTTTTTTAAATTTTCCATTCGTGGATCAGGCATCTGCATCTGCTTGCCATGGTTTGTGCAGTGGATGCGGTTTAGGGTGGATCGTGTGTGACTGCTGGCGTTGATTGAGAGCGTGGATGAGCCAGATGATTGCGTCAGGAGTAGCGGAGCGCGTCGCTGCGATGGTGCCTCCTTCGTGTTTGCGGACCGGGCATCGAGTCGTTTTAGGTCACCGAGGTGTTAACTACCTCGTCTGGTATAGCCCCGCCCCCCCAATACGTTCCATTCATTGGCTACCACACTCAGATAAGCTCCTCCCCCCCCTCCCCCCCTTAACTTGTATTTAAGAACTTGTATCTTGAAATTTTTTGCCTCACTTGATGCAGTAAATCTAGCTGTGACGGTCCCACCTGATGACGGAGACTTGTGTTGCCTCCGAAACGTCGTGATTTTTATTTTATTTTATTTCCATTATTACTTGTATTAATTTATTTTTTCACCTACGTGACTCTCCCGGTCCTCCGTTTTTTTCCTCCACATTTAGAATAAGCGTACGTTTAGAGCAGTGGTTCTTAACCGTGTTGGAGGTACTGAACCCCACCAGTTTCATATGCGCATTCACCGAACCCTTCTTTATTGGAAAAATAAAATAAGATTTTTTCAAATTCAAAACATAGGTATATGTTTTACTGGTGCACAAAATAAACCGTGCATCAACATCACTGTGTTCAAAGAACAAAACCAGCAAAACATGATTTTCACACAAAAAACAAAAACATAATAATGAATACTTACTGCAAATCAGTGTGACTTCTGCTGTTGCCTTTCAGAGACCAGTTCAGAAATGCTAAACTTTAGAGTATTTGTCTGCTATCAATTTCCACGTGACAAGCCACCTCGCTGGGCTATCACTTGTGGCCGGGTCGCTTCTCACAACAGAGCTGTATCGCAGCTCAGTGGGCCTTACGTGGTACAATAAAACTAGTTAAATAGTTCATAGTTACGTTCCGCGGTTTCTATTCTTGATGACCACCGTCGACGCACGCTGCCGGAAGCTTCCAGCATCACCGTCACTTCAGCACGGGCCCTTGACCTGGAACCAGCTCCAACCGCACCGTTATCATTCGCCATGATACTAACCCAAACTCTAACATGAGCCCCCCACGCCTCCCCATAATTGTAACATTCCCCTAGCCCCAACACTAACCCTTGATTCCAAGAATAATCCTCGCCGTTACATGTGACAATATTATCCCTAGCTTTAACACTAGCTCTGACGATCACTCTAACAACAAACACTATCCATATGACTAATCGGATTCATATGCTAAGTTCCACCCCTTGTTCTAACTCTAACACTATCCATAACTTAATTCATAATCCTAACCTCAACCCTAATTCTCGATTGCATTCCACTCCTAACTGTAGCATTAGCCCAGCTCATGCCTCTAACTTTAGCCTACAGGTCTACGCTTAAATCCTGACTCTCATCCTATCCCTGAGTGTAGTCAGAACCCTCTCCTTTATCTTCGTTATCGCAATGACTTGATTCCTAACACTAGCCCAAACCTTTTAGCATTTTAACTATCGCAAATCACAACACAAACCCTAACACTGATCTTTTGCGTAATCCTAATGCTAACTTTAGTCGTATTAATTAAAACTCTCATTCTACTTCTCGAATTAACACCTACTCTATTGCTAACCTTTCCAAAATCATAATCACAAGCTTAACCTTGACGTCAGCTTTAACATTAATCTTGGCCCTAACCCCAGTTTTGGCGCTAATTGCAGCTTTAACACGACCTGTAAGGCATTTGGTCCCTGACCTGGGCCTCGCCTGGGATGATTACGCCGAAAATTAGTACCTGGTGAGACAGTGCCAAGGATCACCTGAGCTCCCACGGTACTTTCTTCAACTGAAACACATGCAGTGGAAGCCTTAATAGGTGCTCGCTAACCAGTACTTGACAGTCTACAAGGGCAATACACGGTGGGAGGAGGAGTGGTGCGGTAGGAAGGCGGCGCATCTCCGATTAGCATGGTTGGCTACGTACGGTGCGAAATAATTTCAACATACACACGCACGCACGCGCGCGCACTGTGTGTGTTGAAGCGTATCTGAATTGTATTGCAAATCTGAGTAGTCTGCTTGCGAATGGGGGCCCGGTCAAAAAATTGAAGGCGTGATTTTGAACGGTTCGCGACTTTCGTCGTCGTTGTTGTTGTTGTCGCGACGCTCGGGGGGGCGGGGGGGGAAAAAATGTTCCGTCTCGCAGTGCCCCCAAAACTGCGAGAATGAATTGGCCCGGCTTTTAGCGACCGTGCAGTGGAAATTGCGACAGACCGGGCGGCAGGCGTTTCCATCTCGCTCTCTCCGGCACGAAGGGAGAGGAACGGGGTCAGCGCTGGGGAAAGAAAATAAATCAGGAAGGGGAATAATAATGTTTCTCGCAGAGAACCTGCACCTTGCTGGCGCTTTCTGAAATAAATAAATAACGGACAACTCACGTTCTGAATGTGCAGTGCAATGCGGATTTCTTTTATTATCACAGCATCGGCATTGTAATTGCAGAGGCAGCTCTGAACACACAACTCCATGATAATGACATGGTTATAGACAACGTGTGTGTGTATGTGTCACAGTGAATCTCGTATGTCCATTGGGTGGTGCTCATCATCTCTACTGACAGTGCTCAGCAAAATCCCACAATTCCTTTGTCTAGGACCAGTTTCACCAGGTGGTGACCGCTGTCTTTGCCCAAGAAGGATGATGATGATGTGCTGTTTGTAACGGTGAAGATAGTGACGGTAAATGTGGCAGTGATGACAGCAATCGTGATGATGGAGATAGAGACCAGTTTTTTATTATAAAACTATAAAAAACTATTTTAACTATTTTTATCTCATCAGGTAATGCCCACTGAGTTATATAGCTCTTTTTCAAAAGCGACCTGGCCAAAAATCATAGCTCAACGAAGTCGCTTATGCGGACATTTATAGCAGCTAAATGCTCTTCATGCAAGTTAATTGTAAATGTGGAGGGCAAAACTGGAGGACCCGGAGAAAAATCCACGCGACCACGGGGAGAACATTCAAACTTCAAACATACAATCATCTCAGGGTCGTGATCGAACCCACGACCTCCTGCATACCAAGCGAGGTAATTAACATCTCGCCACCACAGCGCGTTGTGCCCGGTCCATCGCCCGCGCTCTGAACGCAGTACGGTGTCACATGCTCTTAGCCCATCCACGTTTGTCACCAGCTCTCGCCCGATGAGAATTTTAAACAGCCATCGATTGCCATTGGCACCACTCGGCTGTCCGTCAACCAACGGAGTCCAGTCCTGTGTGCGAACCTGGCGTGGCCCCTCGCATCTACGCGGCCAATATCGGTGTAGCTGTCTACAGATCTCAGAAGCTAAGCGGGAAATTTTGAGCCTGGGTAGGGCTCGGGATGGGTGGACCCAGCGGGCACAGCGCGTTGCTGTGTGCAGCTGCGTGGCTAACGTGGTGGGCAGTGCAGGGGACCAGCGTATCCGAAGCCATCCGTCGACGGTTCTTGTACGCTCCAGCATCTGTGCTCCCCGCTTTCACCAGCCCGAGCAGCCTAGGGTGGCCAAGTATGGTCAAGTAACCCCCACGAGCCGCACGGCGTGGGGAGGCCGTCATCCAGCAGCGGATTGACAAAAAGACTGCACATGTACAAGGACAAAGATCCCCTATATAGCCTTAAACAGACTGTTGGGGCAAGTGCGGTTAGCGAGCATCTATGAAGGCACACACGGCACACGAGGGGGTGGCTGACCAGCACCATGCCCGGCCGCCTTTGTCTCCCCAGTGGCGATGTATACACACCACATCGGGCACTCATTTCAGGCTGAGTCGACCCTTTGGGGGTGAACAAGGACCATTTCAGATAATTGTCACCGATGTTTTCCATCAGCAGGAATCAATCTTGGTTCAACCGGGATTGTAGAGCAGTGCGCAAACAACTGCACTACCACTCCCCACGTGCACGCACCCACACACACGCAACAGAAACGTATCGTAGGCACACGCCACGTCGAGAAAAGGATGCAACTGACGGTAGCGGTTAGGGGAGACGGCAACTTATTTTTTTTTGCATGGTCAAAACTGCGGGGTAAGTATAGCAAAAAAAAAAATAGCACTGCTTTGTAATGCGAAACGTTTTTATAATGAGATAACATTGCAGGCAGTGGCCTTTGAGGACGAGTGACAAAAGGTCACAGGAAGCGACACGCTGCGTTGTGCGTGCGTGCGCGAGCGTGGGAGACCGTTCTGCAAGGATACCACTTAGTGTAGGCTGTGAAGTGATGTGAACAGTGAACCAGTCTTAGAATTAAGTGCAAGCCGCGTTATTAAGTACCGTGCTTGCAGTCCTTGATGCCGCTGCACGTGTGGGTGGCCAGTGGAAAGGGAAGTGAATGAGATGTTCAATTAAATCGCATGTTGCAGATCCCGAGTTTCTTATTTCGCAGCCGTGCATGTACATACACGTGTGGTATGAAATATGTTGCACACAAATTGATAGGCGTCCATAGGTAACTTGCGCGCTACCATTATCCCGCTTGCCATAAACAGTCTCGATAGTTGGACACGCACGTGCTCACGTTACTCAATGAACCGTAGCGTCGTTCGGGGAGCATAAAAGGATGCAAACACATTCACGCGTCCAGCTGAGCTGAGCGGCGGAGTTCTCGATTCGCATGCGGGATGAAAGCGCCAGCTAGCACCCGCCGTTCGGAAGCCGACGGACTGAGAAGGGTCCCCGTGCCAAAAGGAATGAGGAATTTCCCACCGTTGTCTTAGGGCCATCAGCGAAGACAACCGCTGCCTCCAAAAAGCCCCCTTGTTCAGATGCACGCTTATTTATGTGGAGCGTTGCGACGCTCTTATTAGCGGGGGGGACGTTTCTGATCAGAAGAGCGAGCGTTTTCATCTTGGCCAGTGTCGACTCGGCCCCATTGTTGCCATGATGTCATCGCCTCCGTCATCACCTGCTATCATCATTCCTCTTCGTCATCGTCCCTGTGGGGTCAGCTCATTGAGCAATGCCCAGTGGGGCTACAGCACTTCGTCAGTAATCAGCAGTTTCGTCCTCAATAATAAATCAGCATTGCCATCATCATCAGCAGCAGCAGCACGCATATTCCCTGCAGGGTTGGTGAAATTAAGACATCTGGTGAAGAACCAGCACTTAGTGCAGGGAAGTCGGTTGTGCATCATTGTGTTTAAGTAACGCAATACTGGGCCCCACATAGGAACGTGGAAAGAGCTCAGTGCCCCATTGCTCCTTTGCAGCATGTGCATGCTACCGGTTATGACCATGGCATCGGATAGGAGGGACGGGTTGGTGGGTTGGCGGGAGCGGGGGGTGTGAATGGGCGCCACAGTGGCTAGGAGATGTTAACTACCTCGCCTGGTATACAGGAGGCCGTGGGTTCGATCCCAACCCTGACACCTGTATATTTGGAATTTGCGTGTTCTCCCCGTGGTGGTGTGCAATTTTTCTCTCGGTCCTCCGGTTTTTACCTCCACATTTAGAATCAACATCACACACGCTTAGAGTATTTGGCTGCTGTACAATGCCACATGATAAGCCACTTCGTTGAGCTATCATTTGTGATTGCCAGGGTCGCTTCTGACAAAGAGTTACATACCTCATCGGGGCCTTACCTGGTTAAAAAAATATATATATAGTTTGAAGCGCTGTTGCGCATGTTGCGCAACAACCTGAGCCTATATTGGATGTGGCAGCCTAACGGGGTGACTTTATATGACTACATTTGACTACATCGGTGTCGCGTTTGTGATGAAATGCGGGAATGGACTGCCGCCGACTGCACCGGAATCCCAGCACGGCGAACGTCGCAGTTTGTCACGACAGAAAATGCGACGCTTGGTTTTGACACCGCAGCTCCCAAAGGTTGCGGAGTGCATCCCGTCTTGGCACGTGAGCAGTGATGTTTTCACAGTCTCATCATCATCATCATCGTTATTAGTTATTGCGTTTTGGTTTTAAACTGGGGCTCTTTCTCACTCGCATGCCAGAATCAGAATCAGAATGTATTTGTACTTTAGGAATCCAATGATCTACAAAGGAATTGTTTTTTCCGGTAGGAGCAACGGGGTCAGAACATTACAACCACAACAACATCAACACACAATAAAAAAAAACACAACAGGAGTGCAAAGTATGGGAAAGGTAAACCTATATGTATATGTACACGCAAATAATAGGAGAAAGAGCCGCCCGGAGCCCGTGTGCCACCAGCAGAGCTCGCCTGCGAAACCGCAGCCACACGGAAGCATCGCCCGGTTGGCAATCGCCCGGTTAACGCGACGGGCATGCAGCGTCGCGGTGAGCTAACGAGCGACGCATCGCCCGACAAAGTTCGGCATAACGCTCACTGACAGGTGGCCGGGTGTCACAGCGTCGATCCAGAGAGAGGCTCGGGATGGTCTAAACACGCTGTCGGTGACGACTGACCGTGCTTGCAGCAACGAGGGGGGTGGGGGTGGTCACGGCACGCAGCTCACACTTTTTTTTCTAGATTTGATGCTTTCGTGACTGCAAGGATTCATATTCTTAGGTTTTTTCGGTAAAGTCACGTAGGTAAAAAATTTAAATTAATAAAAGTAAAAGAAAAATCACGACGTTTCGGAGGCAACACAAGCTTCCGTCTTCAGGTGGAACCGTCTTCAGGTGGAACCGTCTTCAGGTGGAACCGTCACAGCACGATAGCTGTATCACACTTTGCCTGGTCGCACGCTCATAATCCCGCTCGGCGGAGGTCAACCGGGGCCCTTCGTCGCTCCAGTTTTGTTGCAAGCAGAGTGCCGCTGCTTAGGCAGTCAACGGCGCACGTCCTACGCGGCGATTGGCGCCCGCCGCAGGAGTGTGGAGTTTTACAGCACTGGCCCAGAGCTGTAAACGGAGGCAGGCGCTTGCCCGCGCCGCTTTCAGCGAGGGGACACTTTGACGAAGCAGTCGAACCCCCTCTGTATTCGAGAACCCCGGTTTACGCTCGGGTCGGAAGAGCGTGGGTTTGAACCCAGGCTCTCACGGCCAGCACAGGTTCGTTGCTTCAAAGAGGCCATCGCGAACCCAACGCATCGCCCTACCACGCTCCCCACGAATCGCATAATCCATGTGCATCGCAAACTAGCCTTATGTTTGTGCAAGGTGTACGTGCACGTCGGTGTGTGTTTGTGTGTGTGTGTGTGTGTTCTATTTTGCAAAGTGGAACTGATAGGGGCACAGGTGTAAGCCTCAGAGCGGAGCGAATCGCACGGTTTGAGATTCGTATCTCTTTTGCCGAGGACATGAATGTTTAAAGTGAGCGCACGCACGGCTCTGTAGAGAGCCCGGCAGACGACTTGATGTAATTTCAGGGAGCGTATGTCGTGCCATGCCAACAACTTGTCACCGGAGCTGGCACGAGCAACATTTAACCTTGAATATAAATTCCGGCTCTCGATCTCGCTCCATCCCAATCTCTGCAGCTCCCCACCTTAATCTATGACTCTATGCCTCCCTCCTATGCCCCCTTGTATGTGGTATCCATCCCCATCTGTATCTCTCGCCTTATCTACAGATCCATCTCGCCCTTGCTTTCCTGCTGTCCGAAGGCGTGAACGATGTTTCCTAGTGGGGAAGAGAAAAAAAACCAACAGCAAGCTGAAACATACAGGTTCAGTGTGGCAAAAATCACATGTAAATTCTAGATTTGAAGCTTTCGTGACTGCAAGGATTCATATTCTTAGGTTTTTTCGGTAAAGTCACGTAGGTAAAACATCAAAATTAATAAAAATAAAATAAAGATCACGACGTTTCGGAGGCAACACAAGTCTCCGTCATCAGGTGGGACCGTCACAGCCAGATTAGCTGCAGCTAATCTGGCTGTGACGGTCTTTATTTTATTTAATTTTTATTAATTTTGATGTTTTACCTACGTGACTTTACCGAAAAAACCTAAGAATATCACATGTAAACATTCGTACGCAAATGCGGTACCTCTAACATAGTTGTTGGTATGTGTGTGTGTGTGCTACAACAGTGTAGCGGTTAGCGCGCTGCGCTACTAAACCGTGCAGCAATATTGTCAACATTGCTGCACCTTACTCCAATTTCTGCTGAGTGGACCTAGAGAAAGCCCCCCCCCCCCAGGCCATGGTGAAGACAGGCATTACCCCACTTAGCCCTGGAGGTAACCTGCCCTGGAGGTAGCCTGCCCTGGACTGCCCTGGAGGTAACCTGCGACAAGTGCTGTGAGCAAGCACCCATGAAGGCTGGCATGCTGCACGAGGTGGATGGTGGTGGGGTCGACAAATGGCCGCCTTGGGCCTTCCCTAGTACTATACTCATTGCTTCTTTCGGTAAAGTCACGAAGGTCGATAGGTTTTTCTACCTACGCGACTTTACCGAACGAACCAAAGAGTATGGATTCCTGCAGTCACGAAGGCTTCAAGATTCCCTAGTACTGATGTTCACAAACAACACCAGGTGCTATGATTAGACTTAGACACAACAGGCTCAGACTCCGTGCGTGTCTGACAGCATCGAACCTAGGTCGACCCCGATTTACCCATAAAACCTCGGAAGGCAAGTGCTGTTAGCCCCGGCATGGGCACTGCACACCTGGAATGCAGCAACTGGTGCAGGCCAGGGTTGGTGGGTCACGCAGATTTGTCGAACTCACAACGTCGCCGGGCTGTGAAGTGGACAGGACATGGCATTGCAGCAAAGGGATACTTGAGTCCACCCGTGTGGAGCTTTGACTCCTCAGTCCCTCTTTATGTGCGTGGGGAAATTTCTCCCAGGTAATCCAAAGTTTCCACCTGCATTACAAACACAGCCATTCACGGAACTGGTCCGAACATCCCTCCTGTAAAAGTCTTGAGACCTCCGTGAGCTTTTTTTTTCCTGGATGACTCGAGGTCATTGTTGTGTTATTGTTAGCGAGTACAGCACATGTTTAGGCCTGCATGCGACACAAGCGATGGTGGGGGGTGGTAGTGTAGCGATTTAGCGCGCTGCGCTATGAACCCGGCGACCCGAGTTCTATTCCCGCTCACGGTCGACACCAGTGACGATTTTCTAAACTGGTGCTGGGCCTCCCCTAGGTCGACTCGGCCTCAAATGAGCACCTGGTGTGGTGCGTTAACATCGCCACTGGGGAGACAAAGGCGGCCGAGCGTGGTGTTGGCCACCCACCCCCTAGTGTGCCGTGCTGGCCTTCGTAGGTGCTCGTTAACAGCACTTGCTCCATGCTATGAGAGGAATCTTAGTCTTTTGTGGGGTCAGCGTGAGGGCTTGTCCGCCAAATTGCGTTGATGCCATTGAGTTGACCTCGGAGAATCTCTTTGCCCTTAAGTGGCCACTGACATCACCACAGCGTCTGTGCACAGGCTAGGTGCACCTTGAGGCCATATGTGAAGTGTCGAAGGTTTGCTGCCAGCAGGTCAAGGGACAGACTCAGGTGTTATGGGTTAACTACCTGAGATGACTTGCAGATGCACCACTGTGCCATCTCGCTGCATTTGTAGCTACCCCGGCTCGTTGTTGCGAGCGTCGCTCCTCTGCTCTCCGTTGTTTCTTGGGAGCGACTGCCTCCAAAAGCCCAGTAGCGTCCTTCAGGAGCCCTCCTCCACCGGGGCCAATCTTGACATCGCTGGTACCAGTAGTCATCAGCAAGGCCACTCAGCTCCACATTTTCCTGTACCGCATCAGCCCATCTCTTCTGTAGCCCCTGCCAGGCTCATCTCACACACGCCAGTGCACATACGTGACCTTATTATGGGCAATAAAAGCCAGTTGTGGCAGTTTTTGCAGCGAAATGACCTTCATTCCCTACGCGTTAAAGGCTTTCACGGCCTCTCTCCTCTTCGTGCCGAAAAGTGCCCGGCACTCTATTTATACTCGGTATTGACGTGCGTGCTTTAATCATGTTAAAACAGCACATGCGCGGAACTTTTTAAATGATTATTGGGAAAGCTGGACGCATTAAAACGTCCCGTAGCCGTGGGGGCCCTGCGGATGACTTTGTTTGGGGGCGGCTTTAAGCGACTAAATCTGGCGCTCTGATTTTCCTCGAGCCCCTTTTAGGTCGCAGCCCTTCGCGTCCGATTAATGAGTTTTGGTCGATCTGTTGCAGATTTTTTTTTTTCAAATTCCCCGTCGATTGCTTTTTATCCGTGGCTACTTATCGGCGTGCGGTCTCGGTGGTTTAATGTTAAACAGAACGAGACATTGCACGCGCGCCGCTCAATATTGTGCTGCTGGCTAACTTGTCACGCGCGACCTTTGACCCCCCCCCCCACCCACATTCTGCAGTCTGGAGAGGCAGTTCCCCCCCCCCCCTCTCTCTCCCACTACTCCCCTCCCTTTGTATGTGTGTTTGTACCGTACGTAGCCAACCATGCTAATTGGAGGTGCGGGGCAAGGACAAGAAGCTAAACACAATTAACAGCTCTACGGAAATGAGTTTTCAATCTAGACTTTAAAAATGCATAGCTCCAAGAGCGTTCCAGACGGCCAAGAGAAGCGCCATCTGAAAGTATGCGATGCGGTGACCGACTTTGTTCGACGGCGAGCCAAAAGCCGCTGTTGCAAGGTTGACCAGAGTTGGTGCGATGGTTTTTGCTCCTTGAAGAGATCAGCGAGGTACCCTGTGCTTCATTTGTGGCAAGCACTTTGTGTGTAATGAGTGCGACCTTTTCCCTTCATACCCCCCCCCCCCCCCATCAAAAGCTTTTCTTAGTTTGCCTGAGTTTGAAGCGTCCACCATAAAGTGGCGTTCACTTACAATATCCGGCAGCATCTCCCAGCCGACTGGCATGGCTGCCACGATAGCGAGATGTTAACTCCCTCGCCTCGTATGCAGGAGGTTGCGGGTTCAATCCCGACCCTGACGCCTGCTGTATATTTGGAGTTTGCATGTTCTCCCCGTGGTCGCGTGGTTTTTTCTCCGGGTCCTCCGGTTTTTCCCTCCGCAGTTAGAATCAGCATCACGTGTTTAGAGTATCTTGCTGCGATACATTTCCAGATGATAAGCCACTTCGTGAGCTATCATGGGTGACCAGCTCGCTTCTGAAATCGAGCTGCCATGTAGCTCAGTGGCCTTCGCTGTTCAAAAATAATTTTTTTTTTATAAATAGTTTAGTTTGTTATGTAACATTTTCAAATTAAACTCACTTATCTCTGTGGCTCATTGAAATTGTTGTTGTTTTTGTTATTAGGACTGTTAAATGTTGCTGCGCATTTGGAGAAAAATCGTACGTAAGTCTATATATTAAGGGGGGGGGGGTGGGAATTGTGTTCTATGTTATAACGTAATTGGATAACGGTGTCTTGCGTCGCGAGCCTTACTCTCTGTCGTTTGTGTGGATTACGGTCAGACTTACAATGATCGTTATCATAGTAATATCATTGTCATGATTGGGACATCATTATTCTTACGAAATGTGACACTCTGTCGATGGTAAACGTGCTTGACGCCGTTATCTTTGCACGTGACATAAAACAGCAACGGCGAATGTAAATTTAATCCACCTACAGTATGATCGTTAATCCGTCGACAATGAGCGTGCCATCGCTAATCTGCCTTTTTTTAGTATTCATTCTTACCCGCGAAAGCCGCCTCCCCTAAGTTGCCCTCGCAGTTTGTTTTAATGTTTTGAATGTTTGGCCGCTTTCACCTTCATAGCGGTTTGCACATTGGAAGAATCCGCCATACACAGACAACAAACCTGCCCGTGCACATGCGAGGAGAACACATTGGCTACACGAGTCTGGTGGAAGCCCTACTTGCAGAACTGCCTCTCCCATAGTGCCCTGATTTCTCCGTGCCCTCCGGTTTTTCCCTCCACGTTTAGAACCAACCATGCGTTTCGACTATTTAAATTATTTCGCTGCTATAAATGTCCAAACGATGAGCCACTTTGTTGAGCTAACGTTTGTGGCCAGGTCGCTTTTGACAAATAAGCGAATACATCAGTGGGCTTTGTCTGCTAGGATGGGGATGCTTTAGTTGTATTTGTATGTGTCTGGGTGATTTATTTGCCTTTCTTGTACTTTGTATTCCTATCGTGTTTTTGTACTGCTTGTTGTAATATTCTTACCCTGTGCCGCTACTGGACATCTGTGAGAAAAAGCTTTATAGCTCATCGGATTCCTCCTGCAGTAGAAAATAAATATTCTGATTCGGATGCTGTGCCGGGCGATGTCTCACGTCATTGCCAACCCTGCCGCCAAAGGCTGTTGTACATTTTAACGTGTTACAAATAAAACGTTGCGCTGAGGTTATCTTTACTGAAGCACGCTGTCCAGCTGCGAAGTGGAAAGTGAATGACCCCGTGACATCGTCATTCCCAACATTCAGCCACTTGTGTGCCGGCATCATGGCCCCGCATCTGAAATGTGACGACGACCCACGCACGCAAACACGGACGTATGTTGAACTTCTTTTGCACCGTACGTAGCCCACGGTTTCTCATCGGAGGTGTAGCCCAGCGATTGCTCGCTCGCCCCACTGCTGGCAGGAAGGGTCTCCTCTAGAGAGCCCCTCTATCGTGGGCATTTGGCCTACTCTTCCACACTGGCCAGACATCTTGGGAGAGGTGGGAGTGCCCACATGTTAACTCGCGTCCCGCCCATTCACTAATTGTGGTGTAACCATTTATTCCTCTGGGTGGACAGAAGTCGGGGAATTTAATCTACTTGCCCCAATTTTTTTCAAGATCGAATCCAACAAGCGAGCTCTGGATTGTCCAGTCTGCTAAAGGGCCCCCGTGGCGGTGAGATGTTAACTACTTCGCCTGGTACACAGGAGGTCGTGGGTTGGATCCCGACCCTGATGCCTGTATATCATGTTCTCCCCGTGGTCGTGTGGATTTTTCTCCACGACCTCTTGTTTTCCCCTTCACATTTAGAAAGCACGCGCGTTTCGAGTGTCCGGCTGCTATGCATTTACACACGATAAGCCACATCGTTGAGCTCTCGGTTATGATATCTAGGTCGCTTCTGAAAAGAGCTTCATTGCTCAGTGGGGCTTACCTGGTAAAATACAAAAAATAGTAACCATTTAGGGCTGGACAATTAATCGATTTCAAATCGAAATCGCAATTTGAAACAATGCGATTAGCAAATCGCGAAGGCTGGGATTTTTTTGCGATTTGAGAAGTCCTATTACTTTCTTATTGAAATTGTTTTATTTATCATTATAACTTTATTTATTTAACTTAACACTTGTTTTGTTTGATTGTTCTATTTCAATTAAAACATTTTAATAAATACACGTTGGAAACAATTCGTATCTTTTAAGTGCTTGCGTTGTAGCCGATATGTCGTGAGAATTATTTCATTATGTTTATTTATTTTAATTTATTATTTTCCTTCTACGTGACTTTACCGAAAGAACTAAGAAGATGATTCTCATCCTTGCTTTAGAACATATAGAGCAGTTCGTATTTTGATGGTATCATGTGGTAATGCTCCATCACATGTTTTAAATCTATTACACAGTGAATATTGAACTAAAGCTTGACTTTTAAAAAAAATTATCGCAAATCAAATCGCAATCGCAACATCTGTCAGAAACGTCGCAATTAGATATTTTCCCCAAATCGTTCAGCCCTATAATTACACCACGGCTGTATCCACTGGCCATATGTATGCGATGTTCATACATTCCCCTTGGTAACTGCGCTTCTCTGATCCTCCATGTAGGGTTGAGCCAATTCTTCTCGGTAGGTTGCCCGTTTTAAATAAAGGACAACAGAAACGATTGATCCATCGATTTGTTTTAAACGTGGACCGATTTTGAGCTTTGTTATCATTAGTTGATGGGGGGGGGTGGTGGTGGGAGTCAGTGCGGGTGGTCATCATCGCTCGTGACTCCTTCACGCCGGGCAGGGGGGGCGTGCGGTGGGCTTAACGAGTCCACAACGCAGCGCAGCACGTACTGGCGGGGGGCGGGGGGAGGTCAATGAGGTAATGACGGAGACGCGGCGAGACGCGATGATCGCCTCGTCGTCATGGATAGGTGCTCATAACAAGCTATCGCACGGTGACACCGCTAATTAGGGTTATTGCGCTTTCTATTTCGTGAGCGGCGCGTATGTTCTATTGGTTCAGAGAGCAAGCAAGGTGTGGGGACGCAAATCTCCCGCTGTGCAATTGCGAAGTCTTCGCCCGTGATTGGCTAAAGTTGCCCCCCTCCTGAGCCCCCCCCCCCCGGGTTATTTCGGTGAATTGCAAAACGCTTGCGGGGGGGGGGGGGCTGTAGCGGAGTGACGCCCTCGTCAGAAGTGAAGAAGTGAAGTGCACTATGACAACCATAGGCCCAAGTTCCATTCCTCAACGTGACCAACATCAGTGGAAATTGGTATCTGTACCCAATCTTAACGAAACAGTTTTTTTTTAGTTTACCAATTAAAGCCCACCAAGCTATATACAGTATAGCTCTTTTTTTCAGAAGCGACGTGGCCACAAATTATAGCTCAACGAAGTGACTTTTCAATTTATAGCAGCCAAATACTCTTAAACGCATGTTGATTCTAAATGTGGAGGGAAAAAGCGGAGGACCCGGAGAAAAATCCACACGGCCGTGCGGACAACATGCAAACTCCAAATATATACGCGTCAGGGTTGGGATCGAACCCACGACCTCTTGTATACCGGTCCAGGCAGTTAACATCTCGCCACCGTGGCGACCTCGGCCATCTGCAAGGTGGACCCAGCCGAGAATAAAATACTTGGACAGTCGTTCCGGTGGAACAAATGGCGCTTGCAAACATCTCTTTCTCCTGATTGTGTGTAGAGATCAATGTGGAATTTTGCCTCGAGCGAATTTTGTCGTCTATCGCTTTCCGTCGTCTGGAGATGATTGCGAGAAGACGTTCAATTGATGTGGAGGGCTCGCGATCGGACTGGCATGGAACGATAAGTGGCCAAAACGAAATCAACGATGGTTGCCCGCAGAGGAAGCAACGGGGGACGCCAAGAATTGTGGGTAGGCTTTAACAAATGTGTTCAATAATTGAGCGTGGTCCAGTCAATAAAATGTGCTTAGTTATTGAGCACGGTGCGTTTAATAATTGAACCTTTTTTGTGTTCAATAATGTAATCCGTTATGTCCAATGACTGCGGAATTTTCACGAGCGCATTTATAAAACATTTCGTTGAACGGGCCAACAAATGCCTTTCTCTAATCCTCGGTGCTCTGCCTCTTGAGGCCTGGAAGCAAGGGTTTTGTCGACACACCGGTACGAATGTTAATTTACAAGACACAAAGACAATTTGTGCAGCGTCACAATATGGCGTGAGATCACAAGGTCCCCCGAACAATTGCGAAGAAACATTCGACGCCGGAAAACCCACCTTGGGTCACGCAAAACGGCCTCGTTGGGCCACCCAAACCCCATTTTCGTTTAGATCAAATTCCCTTGCCACTTGCTCAGCTTCTTCTGAAATCCACACCACCGAGTTCGTCCGAGTCTCATATTTGTTTTGGTTTCATTCCATCGAACGATATTCCTTTGCCGTTCATGCCAGGTTCAGCTCGCTTAAACGTCACCCGGCTGGCAGGGACAATGCATGCCTGTTATCCACTCTCAATTGTTGGGTCCGGTCAGTGGATCATGCAGCAATAAGAGTGCTGATTTGCTGCCTCGGCACGGTTGGCTACGTACGGTGGGTGAAATAAGTTCAACAACATACATACAAGTCGTGATGATGCTTGTGGAACCTCTGCATGTTAAATAATAAGGGGCGTGTGGGTACCTTTAGACAGTGCAGCAAGTAGGCTGCTATCTTAACCCCATCACAAACATTCGTTGGGTTTTCTCCTGGCACACGGGTTTCCTCCCACGTGACAAAATCCATGAAAAATTGAATTGGCCCAAAAATCCAATGCAACACCATCTGGAAAGAGAGTTGCATTACCCAGGGGGGGCCTGCGTTATGAAGAAAGTCCATTGCCCACAGCGTCACCCATTGTATATTTTCCCTTGAAATTCCACGCAATGTTATTGTCGAATTTGTGCGAGTTTTTTGTTGTTGCTGTTCTTACTCTGGGAGTTCTCGTCAAGTCGGCCGTCTTTCAAGAGATTATTTTCACCTGAGGAGCGAGGTGGTTGGACGTAGAGACGGTTCGTTCGGGCATGAGCGCCGGAGATTCGTGGCAACCTTGTGCGCTCACCGGCACCACACCCGCGAGCTCAGACGCAGAGCCTCTCCAGTCACTAGGCGCACGGTTTATGTGAAAGGACCCGTTAGTTTCATGCTCGCATCTCTTCCGCGCGACATCCTTAACTGCGCGTTGTCAGCCTCGCTCTTTAATTAATTTAAAATGCAGCGGAGCAAGAAAGCCATGGAATTTAATTGTGAGCTGTTGAGCATCAAAAAAAAGGAAAGCTGGTAACTCCTTCATGCAAAATTTAAATAGAAATCTTTTCAATTTGTCCGTGCGATGTTTAATATGCTGTTAGCGGGTCGTCGCTGAGCGTCGTGTTAAGTGCAGAGCAGACATCCGCCGCGATGCGGTGATGCGGAACTGCTTTCAAATAATACGCCCGGATAGTTTTACAGCTTGAAGGTTGCTTCTCAAAATCAGCCGCGGGCAAGGTGCGTGCGGGGTGGGGGGGGATGGGGGGGTTGAGCCGAGTCGTAATAATTTGCGTGGGCAATAACAAGGGGTGCATAACGCACGCAACACGCGGCCCTCTCGGAGGCGCTCTGACTGTAACCCCTACGCGGAGGTCACCGCTGAGCCCAGGACGGCCGAGGCACTGCATCCCCCCCGGTCACCCGCCCACCGGAGGCTGAACTGGGGGGTCTCAAGTGTAACAGTGTTGTTAGTCTCAGCCCGGTCCCCGTTGTGGTTTTGTGAATAATTTGATCAAAGGCAATTCTGGGGGCTGCTTTTATGTGGCGGGCACGCGCACGTTGCGCACACACGTGTGTGTACGCGTGCTGTGGGGAGTGGTGATGCAGCGGTTGGCTACGCTGCGCTATGAACCCGGAGACCCCAATTCGATTCCCGCTCACGGTAAACACCAGCGATGATTATCTGAACCGGTCCTGGTCATCCGCTAGGTCGACTCGGCCTCAAATGAGTACCAGGTGCGGTGTGTAAACATCGCCACTAGCGAGGCAAAGGCGGCCGGGCGTGTTGTGCTGGCCACCCACCCCCTCGTGTGGCGGGCCGGCCTTTATAGGTGCTCGCTAACAGCGCTTGTCCCAATAGTCTTTCACAGGTTTTATGGGGAATCATTTTTTTACGTGCTGTTAAAAGTACAGTGTATTATTATTTTTTTAAGTTGCGTTATAGGCCTTAGGACCTTTGATAATGCAACAAAGCATTACGTAATGGTGTGATATGATCCGAATGAGATGACTCTTGCCCAACTCCATATTTTTATGCAAACCTGGTCCCAATGTCTGCTAGGTCACCTTACCCTTGGAGTTCTCACCCGGATAAATGCGCTCCTTGTGTCCCACATGGACCCGAATAGGTGCTCGCTAACTGCACATGCACTGACAGGAGAGTAAAAATGCTAAATAGGATATTTATAGATTTATTTAATACAGTTTGACATTCATGATTTACTTGTGGCAAAATGTTCTTGACCGACTCATGATAACCAGAGCACAATGGTCCGCCTTCACAAAACGTCGCCTTTAAAGCCCGCTTTGCAGCGGGGAGCGTGCGCTATCAATGATAGCCTATCAGCTGTGCTGGCATTGTGTGGACTATCAAAACTCTGTTCATCTGCCTCCTGCCTCCAGCGGATGCAGACACGACACTCGGCTATCAAGACACGCTTAAGCCAAACAAAAAAAAAGCGATGAATGAGAAGTTGAGTAAAATAGTTGGATTCTTTTTTCCTAATCCATCCTGCATCAACCCACGTGGGCATTTTTCTGCGTTCGGTCTCTGACTGCGAGGGAGGGCACCGCTGCAGAGATTAGCGCGCTCGCCGGCGTGACCAACTCCGCGACCCGAGTTCGATTCTCGCTCACGGCCAACACCAGTGACGGATATCTTGAACCGATGCTCGGCCTCCTCCAGGTGTATGCGGCCGTAAAGTGAGTACCGGGTGCAGTGAGTAAACATCAAGGCGGCCAGGCGTGTTGCTGGCCAACCACTCCCTCGTGTGGTGCCCTTCGTAGGTGCCCGCTAACAGCACTTACCCCAACAGTCTGTTAAAGGCTAAACGGGGGGTGGGGGGGGGGGGAGTTGCATCTTATTCTTGGCTGCAGAGATTGCTCGTGTTGTTGACACTGTTTGACTTTTGGTTTAGAAGCTGCTTTTCAATCAGTCACCCGCTCACCGCGGAGCAGTCGATGTGCCGGCCACTCACCCGCCAGCTCTTTCGCGCCGTCCATAAATCAAGGCGCGGGAGTCAAACAGCCAGTCACTCATTCAATTACTCCTTCAGTCACTCAGTGGGTTCAGCCAATGAATCACAGCCTAAGATTTGCATGGAGGGTGTTGGGGGAGGGCAGGGGGGAGAATCACCACGATACGGAATCTCTTTGGTGAGACAGTCCAAGACTGTGGCATGTCTGTAGCGACAGATAGATGGAGCCTTGTGGTCGGTGAGATCGCTATTACTCAAGCAGCCTGTAGAGTTCGGCTGTCGTCATCGTCATCACCACTATTCTCAGCCGCAGTGTCGTCATCGCTACCGCGCAAATATGATCATCACTACCGCACCAATTCCATCCCTGCTAGACCAATGGCATGAATATCGTCATCGCTACCACACAATATATCATCACTACCACATCAATATTAACATCACTACCACCAATATAATCATCATCATAACCACATCAATATCATAATCATTGCTACTACACCATTATCTTAATCATCACTACTACACCAATATCATGATCATCACTACCACACCACTAACATTATGACTACCACACCAGTATAATAATACATCACTACCACACCAATATCAGCAGCATCACTACCACACGAATATCAGCAGCATCATCACTACCACACCAATATCATCATCATCACTACCACACCAATATCATCATCATCACTACCACACCAATATTATCATCATCACTACCACACGAATATCAGCAGCAACTGCATTGCCAATGTTGGAACTTCCTAACAGCTGTTCCATTTGCTATTTTATATATTTGCATCATTACTGCACTTTTGTTTTCGTCGTTTTGGTGTCCCGGGTCACACTTGCAAACGGCACTATCCTGGTCTCCATGAGACCTCACCCTGGCTCAACGAAGACACTCGACTCGACAGGGATGCTCACGCGAATCGTTCGACTTCACGCGAGGGGTCTACTCTTTTGCCCGTGACCGTCACAATCTTGAGTGGCGTCGACCCGTCGCCATTCACAGCCACATTGCGTACGTCAAAAAGCATGCAGTCCTTGAACCACCCCATCCGCCACAATGGGAACAGAGGTGTGCTTTGTGATCTCAAACGGGTTACCGGCGACTACGCGAAAGAGCGAGGCCAGACCTGAAGCCACGTCACTTTCGTTGAGTTGATCATTTGTGGCCATATCCCTTCTGAAAGAGAAGCTAATAGCTCAGTGGGCTTTTACTGATGCAATACAAATAGTTTAGTTTCAGTTGTATATATTACTCTTTGGTTCTATCGGTAAAGTCACGTATAAAGATAAAATAATAAATTAAATACTACCATACGACGTTTCGATTGCAACACAAGCAATCATCATCAGGTATAAATGATTGCTTGTGTTGCAATCTAAACGTCGTATGCTAGTATTTAATTTATTATTTTATCTTTATACGTGACTTTACCGAAAGAACCAAAGAGTAATTCCTGCAGTCACGAAAGCTCCAAATTAAGTTGTATATATTGTTTGTGATTTGCTTACCTTACCTATACTTTGCACTCGGATCGTGTTTTTTGGAACTGTTTGTTGTTGTAACGTTCTGACCCCGTGACCCTTCTGGACATCTGTAGAAAAAGAGCTTCACAGCTCATCGGATTCCTCCGGGTATAAATTAATATGCTGATTCTGAAAAGAGAACCTCTTGGGAGGTTAGGGATCAACTGTTCCAACAGCTCCGGGAGTTGGCGTAACGGAGGAAGCGTTTACGCTTAGCGGTGTCAATGATACTGACCTCTTAACCCTTTCTCTTTCCGATAACGTACGTACGTGTACGTCATCACGTTTTTTCCCCCAACTCTGTTGCAAAGATGGACACGTACCGGAATAAAAACAAACGAAAATTTAATTTCGATTTAAAGCTTTCGTGACTGCAGGGATTCATCTTCTTGGTTCTTTCGGTAAAGTCACGTAGAAAGGAAATAATAAAAATAAAAACATAATAAAATACAATTCTCACGTGACTTTATTAACAAAAATTACTTAATTGGTACCGAGACTCCTACAAAGGCCGTGCGGGATGGCGTGTGGCACAGTTTGGTGCCAGCTATGATAGAGTGCGGTCGTGTCGCTACGGTTCTTTACTGTGAGTACAATGTCTTTACTGTGAGTACAATGTCTTTACTGTGAGTACAATGTCTTTACTGTGAGTACAATGTCTTTACTGTGAGTACAATGTCTTTACTGTGAGTACAATGTCTTTACTGTGAGTACAATGTCTTTACTGTGAGTACAATGTCTTTACTGTGAGTACAATGTCTTTAAAAACAATGGCGTGATGCGCTCTCGAATTACAATTTACGCTGAAACACTTACGCGGCATTCCGAGGTACCAGCGGTGAACGGGACCCACGCCCATGTAACTTGCAGTCGTCCCGGAAAGGGTTAATTTATATCACCCGGCCTCACCCAGTGACGGGCTGGCTGGCTAAATCGCTTGACGACGGTTCCATGGGCAAAACTAAAAACAACCCGATCTTGAAAATGAGGAGATGGAGCGCCGTCTGGTGGCCGGGGCAAGGGATCGCTCGGCTCCACCACAAAGACAAAGATCCCCTTTGTGGGCTTGACATTGTTGGGGCAAGTGCTGCTAGTGAGCACCTATGAAGACCGGAACGAGAGTGGGTGGCCAGCACCACGCCCAGCCGCGTTTGTCTTCCCAGTGGCAATATTTTTACACATCGCACTAGATACTCAATTGAGGCTGAGTCGACCTAGGGAAGGCCCGAGATTCATTCATATAATCGTCACTGGTGATGGCCATGAGCAGGAATCGAACTCAGGTCACTGGATTTGTAGCTAGTTCCCGTGGCACTGCCGCACGTGGAGCTGGTTCCCGTGGCAACACCACACGTGGAGCTGGTTCCCGTGGCAATACCGCACGTGGAGCTGGTTCCCGTGGCAACACCGCACGTGGAGCTGGTTCCCGTGGCAACACCGCACGTGGAGCTGGTTCCCGTGGCAACACCGCACGTGGAGCTGGTTCCCGTGGCAACACCGCACGTGGAGCTGGTTCCCGTGGCAACACCGCACGTGGAGCTGGTTCCCGTGGCAACACCGCACGTGGAGATGGTTCCCGTGGCAACACCACACGTGGAGATGGTTCCCGTGGCAACACCGCACGTATTGTACACTTGTACAGATGTCCCCTTGTGATGACTCCCAAGCGGCAACCGACTCTGGACAGCCCGTGAAGGTGCCCGTAACAATTCACCGAATTCTCACGATGTCTTCACCACTGCCTTTGTATTAAATTTTGATTTAAAGCTTTCGTGACTGCAGGGATTCATCTTCTTGGTTCTTTCGGTAAAGTCACGTAGAAGGGGAAGTAATAAAATAATAAAAATAAAACATAATAAAATTATTCTCACGACGTTTCGGCCACAACGCCTCGACGGACCTGGTTTTCACCTGAGGACGGCTGCTTGCGTTGTGGCCGAAACGTCGTGAGAATAATTTTATTATGTTTTATTTTTATTATTTTATTACTTCCCTTCTACGTGACTTTACCGAAAGAACCAAGAAGATGCCTTTGTATTGTTTTCTAATTTTCACCTTGATTGTTTTAAGTTTTCGCCGCGTTCGACGTGTGTGCATGCGTGCACTCGAGCCGTGAGTGCAGCGTCTCGTTTCCAAGCGCCATCTCTCTCTTGGTGGTGGTGGTGGTTGCTGGGGTGGTGAGATGGTGCTTCTTTAAAGTTTTCCGCGCAACTTACACAAACTGTGAATAATCAATGACGACACGCAAATTATCGATCAATTTTAATTTCTTAATTGGAACCAGACACGTCTCCACTCTGCCGCACATTGTGCCTCCATCTGCACAACATCTCCCGCATTCGCCCGTTTCTCCATTCGATAACTGCCATTGACAGGTGATGAGATGAAAATGCTTGTGGTTCTTTTTCAGAAGAAACCTGGCCACAAATGATAGCTCAATGAAGTGGCTTGTCATGCGGACGTTTCACAGCAGCCAAATACTCTAAAAGCATTTTGATTCTAAATTTGGAGCGAAAAACCCGGAGGATCTGGAGAAAGATCCACGGTGACCATGGGGTGAACGTGCAAACCCCAAAATACACAGCAGGCATCAGAGCGGGCTCGAACCCACGACCTCCTGTATACCAGGTGAGTTAGTCAACATCTCCTCGCCACTGTGGCACCCGTTTTTGTTTCTTGTTAAACCAGAGCCCGGTACGGAGCGCGAGCGACGCTGCCGTTCAGACGTTCCTCGAACGACAAAGCCCGAGGCCAAGGTGCCCGCGGGGCAGGAGAAATGGGCAGGTGCTTGGGCTCACACTGCCCTATTCTTAGGTTTTTTCGGTAAAGTCACGTAGGTAAAAAAATTAAAATTAATAAAAGTAAAATAAAAATAAAATAAAAATCACGACGTTTCAGAGGCAACACAAGCTTCCGTTGCCTCCGAAACGTCGTGATTTTTATTTTATTTTTATTTTACTTTTATTTTACTTTTATTAATTAAATTTTTTTTACCTACGTGACTTTACCGAAAAAACCTAAGAATATGAATCCTTGCAGTCACGAAAGCTTCAAATCTAGAACTCGCACTGCCCCTTACTCACGTCGGACGCGTTACATTTCACTCTTGACGACTGCGAGCGGAGCGCTCGGAACAACTGCACCGCCCAGCTGGAACGCGACTGCTTGTAAAATATTAAAGAAGCGGGCACTCTGGATCTGCAAACAGTTTTTTTTTGCCAGCTGCACGGCAAGCAATGCCACTCCTTTACTTCGGCACGCGCAGAGATTCCTGCTCGGCGGCATCGCGCCAGAACTGCTCACCCGCTCGCGACATGGGCCGTGACTGCCGTTGATGCAACGCCACGTTGCCCGTTCGGAAGGCCACAATAAATCCACAATTCGGTCAATTGAGCAATCGATGGATTGAGCAACTGGAGGGCGAGGGAGGGGGGTTGGGGGGAGGGGGGGTAGTTTTTGGCCGCAGGTGCTCATGGAGGGGTTGATGGCATCATTAGCCATGCAAAATGCGTGTACGCTCAATGATGCCCAATTGAGCTAAATGGGCCACCGCAACTCGTGAGCGTCGCTCCGGGTTTGGATTTGTGTATTCCTTCGTCGGTGGAGCGTGCGAGCGAGCGAGCGAGCCAGTGAACGGCACGCGTGAACGCGCGCGAGCCACAGGCAGGTGCACGCATGCACAGCGAACATATTGTGATGTGATTAGCTGCTGTAAACACTTGCGGTCGCGCCAGTGAATCCATGTGTGCTGCTGTTAAGGCAGCTATAAAACAAAAACCACGCTGCGATAATGTGGAGAAGTCTAATGGTGCCGCTGGGTGGGCCACTTGCGGTGCTGGGTGGGATAGTGGTGGTGCTGGGTGGGATAGTGGTGGTGCTGGGTGGGATAGTGGTGCCGCTGGGTGGGCCACTTGCGGTGCAGGCAAGGATAGTGGTGGTGCTGGGTGGGATAGTGGTGGTGCTCGGTGGGCTAGTGGTGCCGCTGGGTGGGCCACTTGCAGTGCTGGGTGGGATAGTGGTGGTGCTGGGTGAGATAGTGGTGGTGCTGGGTGGGATAGTGGTGGTGCTGGGTGGGATAGTGGTGGCGCTGGGTGGGGTAGTGGTAGTGCTGGGTGGGATAGTGGTGGCGCTGGGTGGGATAGTGGTGGTGCTGGGTGGGATAGTGGTGGTGCTGGGTGGGATAGTGGTGGTGATGGTAGGGCTTGTGGTGGTGCTGGTAGACACACTTTGCACACGGAGCCAACCTAGAAGTAGACCTGTACAATCGTTTATTTCTGTGGCCACACCACAATTTGCAAGACGTTTGGCGTCCCTCACCCGGCCGTCAGCAGTTGTCCACCATTTTATCAAAGAGTGCAGCATTGGAAATTATACCCAAAAACTCCCATCCATTTGTCCGTGGAAATACATTTTATACAAACGGAACGCACATACAGTCAAAACCTAGTCTTTTTTGTTTTAGACTAACAATGTTGGGGACTGCGGTTTTCTCTTTTTCGGGCTCAAGAGATTGCGCATACGAAACGAGAGCAAAATAAAATTGGGACGGACTTTAATAAATGATTAAGTCTGGGCGTGTTTTGTGTATATCCATGTATTTTGGATTTAAGTGTTTTAGAGAGAGAGACAGGGGAGTGGGTCGGGAAGGAGGGCGGCGCGGGTTGTAATGTTTGCATCGGCGAGTGCACGGTTGAGTGCGTCGGACGCGTCGCAGCCGTTCCCTCCAGGGTGGGTGTCCTTGCCAGGACACCCACCCTGGATCTGGCTGTCTTATCCAAGGGCATCAACACATGAAGACCATGAGGGTAACCGAGTCCGGCTTTGAGCCTTGGCCATTAACACCGAACCCTCAGGATCCTTGCGATGCGTGTTTTTCACGTGGTCGGGGCAGTGTGGTGGTCGCTCATTCGAGCAGTTGCAATGGTCGCCCAGTTCTGTAGCAAAGCACCCGCGACCACGCACCGAGAGAACATTCAACGTCCTGGGCTCGCACGAGAGATTAAAGCAGGTGCTCAGGTGCAGTGAGTGTGATGGCCTCGTCAAGTTTGGTTTTTCACTTTGTTCTGCTTACTCCCAGCCCTCAGAGGGTACATACATAAATATTTACACATGTAAATATGCCCGCCAACAATCCGTCTCGTCCATGAGGGATGGTGCGACGGCTTGGGCGAAGGCCTCCTTGAAATAGTGGATAGGTCACGGCAAATGATGATGGTCTAAGCCAGCCAGAAGGTCACGAGTTTAAGTCACTCGTCGGGGGCTTTCACCTAGCCCATCATCCCCTCAAGGGCCCTTAAAATGTGCACCACTTCGTGGGAAATCGGCAGTCGCCTTCCTTACGGTGAGGCTGGCCTCCACCAAAGGAATGTGGAATTTCGACCAACGGCTCGGCAGTTACGTAGTGCGATGCGATGACTCGTTCACAATGCCGAGAGTGAAGGAGCACATCTTGTAGTTCGGTTAGAGAGGCCTCGTAAAGAGATGCCTATGTATATTTTTTCCCGCTTGTTTTCCAGGAATGCCTCGCTGAGTCTCAAGTCTCTTTGTCAGGAGGATAGTCCTTGCTACCGAGTTTTCATCGTTGGCTGACGATGTTGCTGCCGCTATGCGTAATCCCCCATTGAGTGATTTGCAGGTCATTTTGCAGAATTTTGATGTTTCACAAATGACCGTTACATTGTTGTACGTTGTTTGCTTTTTAAGCTCTGGGAGGAAACCGGAGAGGCCCGGCAGAAAACCCATGCCGAACAGGGGGGGTAGAGAGAGAATATTAAAACTCCACACGTAGAAAGGCGCCCAGTTCGTGAATTGAACCCAGGCCCCATGTTGCTGCGAGGTGCGAGTATTACCACCCTGCGGCCCCATCGAAGTGGTCCTGCGGTGCCGTCTTGTGGGACCATCCGCCACCGTGACGCCGCGAGGCTCTGGCCACCCGTCGCGGGCTAAGTGTTTCCGCGACGTTTATTTTGGAAGTGTTTTGACCGTGCCACGTATTGCGGAGGAGGCTTGCCAACCGTCGTACGATGCAAATGGGCGCAGTCGCAATTATTCGGCGGAATTTTGCTGATATTTCTGAGACGCCACATTCTTCGCTTTGTATATTTTGCGAGTATATTTTGTCAGAACGAATACAAACGGAGAGAGCTTTTATGGCCACGAGAACTGAGGTTCTCTATCGTCGGCCCTGACGCTCGTGCCTCGCAATTATTTTGTCCCAAGAAATGCACAGAGATGACATAAAAAACACAGTGTTTGTGTGTGTGCACAAGGTAGCATTTGCCTTTAAGAGTAATTCTACATCTGTGTCAGAGCACTCAACCAGCCCTGCTCAGATCCTGGGTGAGAACCTGAGTTCGAGGGCATCATCACGGTGGCGAAAAGTTAAGTACCTCGCCTGGTATAGAAGGAGGTCGTGGGTTCAATCCCGCCCATGACGCCTGCTGTATATTTGGTGTCTGCATGTTCTCCCCGTGGTCTCGTGGATTTTTCTCTGAGTCCTCTGGTTTTTCTCTCCACATTTAGAATCAACGTGCGTTTTGGAGTATTCGGCTGCTATAAATTTCCACGCGATGAAAGCCACTTCATTGAGCTATCATTGGCGGCCAGGTCACTCGTGAAAAAAGAGCTGTATAGCTCAATGGGCCTTGCCTGGTAAAATAAAAAAAAATAGTTCAAATAGCTTAGTTTCAATTCCAAGTTTAAATCCCTTTTCTAAATCCTCCGTCAAGTTTGCTCCTCTCAGCACGGCTCACGCGCGACCGCAGAGCGCCGTCGTCCTGGAAGCTCTGCGTTGCGCGTTCAATATTTGGCGAACCCGAGCTCGGAGAGAAATCCGTTCATCGGACAGAAGCACAGGGTGGGCCATTCACCCGACCCACATGCGCGGCTCTGCAGCGAGACAGACGGGGAGAGCGTGCGGCCTACGTGTGTGAGAAAGACCCGCGCAGGTACACGAGGCAGAAGTCCCCACAGTGGTTAGCGCGGTTGGCTACGTACGGTGCGAAAGAAGCTCGGCAGTACATGCATACTGCCCAGGTCCCCTTCGTTGTTCCGCTGTGGGGAATACGTGACGCAGGGGAAAAAATGCATCGTCCTTCGCTCACGAGCGTAAGTGACCTGGTTTTATGGCAAATGTGTGCGCTTATTTGCACGTTCATAACAAAGACAAAGATCCCCCGTATAGAATTAACAGACTGTTGGGGCAAGCGCTGTTAGCGAGCACCTACGCAAGCCGGCACGGCACACGAGGGGGTGGGTGGCCAGCACCACGCCCGATCCTCTTTGTCTCCCCAGTGGCGATGTTTACACATCGCACCAGGCACTCGTTTTAAGCTGAGTCAACCTAGGAGAGGCCCAGGACCGGTTTAGATAATTATCACTGGCGTTGGCCGTGTGCGGGAATCGATCTCGGGTCGCCAGGCTCGTAGTGCGCTAACCGCTACACTACCGCTCCCCACACACACACACGCACGCCTCTTGCGAGTTTTTGACTCGAGTGACGAAAGAAGACCCTTTTGGCGGGCATCCTATTTCGGCGACTGCAGCACCCCGAGGTGTTAGGCCAGGATCCACCACGCGTGACCCGCCTTGCGTTTCCCTCGCAACACATCGTGCCAGGCGCTTCTTGTTTTCCGAGTGCGGGTTAAATTGTCTGTAGTCGAATTGAAAATGGTTTTGGGTTGACTTTCCCAGCACACCGGACTGCTGAACTAGTAACGAATTGTGGTTGTCCCACCTGATGACGGACGCTTGTGTTGTGCCCGAAACGTCGTGAATTAATTTATTTAATTTTCTACCCACGTCACTTTACCGAAAGAACCGAAGAGTATGGATCCCTGCAGTCACGAAAACTTCAAATATAGATTGGCAAGAGTTGTTTACTTAACAAAGCTCACTAGTTGGCTGCGCCGGGTGATGGCGGGTTTAACGACAACATTTATATTCACGAGATCAGACCCAAACAAAACTTCTGTTATGGCTAAAATTGTCTCACCGCTCAAACGTTGGTGTACGTGAGGCAGCGGTGGAAATTCTACGTTTACGCGATCGGTACGGGGGGGGGGGGGCTGGGTGAGGGAGGGTGTAATTTATGCATGGGATGATCATTGTCGATTTCCAGCAGAGCACTTACTGATTCTGTCATCCCCAGAGAGATGACAGGCCGCATCGACCCCCCACACCAGGATCTAAACTCGCAAGTTGCCACGACGGGTTGACCACAGCGCCAGCCGCAAACATCACAGACGATTTATGAGTGGACTTTAGAGCAGTTCAACGGCAACTAATATCTCACTGAGAGCTGTTCTTTTAAAATGAAGCATGAAGCTCAAAGTCCAGTCATATCGAGTGGTCATTATGCACCGAACGATCTACGCCCAAAAATACACGAATTAAGAATGTTCATGTTGGTCGTGAAAGCCTACGTGCAAAATTAAGGGATTATTTTCGCCTCGGGCTAAGTCAACCTAGAGGTGGCCCACACCACGGATTGATACCACCTTCCACTGACGCTGTGGCGGTGGCTACTGCGGTAGTAGGGCCAACCAACTGCTCCCATTATTCCGCCGTATAGATCATAGACGCGCTGCCGCGCACATGCATAATGCGCAATTCGTGCGCGTGTACGACCGGCCAATTCGAAGACAATTAAAACAAACGTATTTACTCCATGCATCACACGCGCTCGCCCGCCCGCCCACCCGCCAGCCCGCGCGCGCAACATAAACGCGACGTACAAATACAGGGGCAATATTATGACACGAGAGGCATTGAAACGTTGAGTGGTTTACACGCTCTCATTAAAAAGAAATGCGATGATGAATTGTCGAAGCAGCCGGGTGCGAGTGGCCCTTTGGCGATGTGATGGCGAGTGGAGTTGACGGGACACCTCCGTCTGTCGCGGCGCGAGGAATTGGGGGTTTGGGGGGGTTTTATTCCCCCTTCCGCCTCCCCGAGTCCTCGCTTTTGTCCTGAGCAGCTGTGACAGCTGAAACATTCACGTCCGACTCGGGGCAGCCACGGCACTTGCGTTTATACGCGTAGCCAAACCTTCCCTCCCTCCCTCCCTCTTTGTCCTCCCTCTCCATCCCCCGTTCGTGCCCGCATTTGCAAATGTAGTACGCCTACCTGCCCGCGCTCGTTAACGTGCCAGTTGTTCGCGCAGCTCAATTCAATCTTAACTCCGGCGTTGTAGCCGTTCATCGATTAGAAGCGAATTCACTGCGCTCGCAGCGCGCGGGTCGAGTCGACCGCGGGAAGCGAGATTAATTTACGATTCTTGCAAACGGTGGTAATTATAACGCAGGCGTCACCTTGGGGACGAGGCGTTGAACGAGGCGTAAATTGCGAGACGTCGTGGAGTCAAATCACGAGGCCCTGAATTGTGACATTTCATCGAACTGCAGGGAGTTTTTCAACACGTGACCGACCGCAACTGTCGGTTTTATTTCAAGTCCACATTCCTGTGGTGGGGGGGGGGGGGACAGCAGCTGCATAGCACCGCCAACTCTTGACTTTCCACGGATCGGTATTGGATGGAGGGGCTGAGTCGAGCGAGCTGTGGCCGCCACAATGGACGTCCGGCCAGGTTGTAGGAAAAATGACAGAGGAACGCCGAGAGTCACCGAGCTGGCGCGGCTGAGAACGCGCGTTTGAAGCGCACGGGCAAGTCGCCTTCTTTAAGTTCAGTGAGATGACAGTTTTCGAACTGGGTCTGCCGGGCACCACGCCACAAGCGTTTTCGGTCTGCGTAGTCGAGCGCAGCCGCGACTGCAAACATTTTCAACTCGACGGCAATGCCGGTTGATTGACGTGCAGCAAAAAACTGTCTCTTTACGGAGCGAGGAGACGTGCGGCAGCAGCGGCAGCGGCAGGGTTGGATGCAGTCGTTTCCAGGACCGTTCCCTGGCACCACGCGGCGACCTGCCAGGCAGAAGTAGCTTTCTTTTCGGAAAAAAAACAAAAGGGCATTTGGAATTGAATGGACGGCATTATTCAAATGTGCACAATGCGTACCCGGAGGCTGGTATCTGTCTCGGCAATCTCAAGGCCGGGTGTTCATTTTTCAGCCAGTCGCTGCGAATGCGCCGGTAAGCGTGCGCGATAAGGATTTGCATTTATATGGCGCTTAAATGCCTCCGTAACTCAAGTGCGCCTTTAACGTCACCCCTCGTCTCAACCGTTCCGATGCTCAGCTGCTGCTCGTGCCTTCGGCGGGACCCCCTACGACGGCAGCTGTCCCTTGGCGGCACAAAGTGCACGTAGCAGCACGCGTGTAAGTTGCTGTTAGTACGCCATTAGGGGGGGCGCGGGGCGTGGGGGGTGGTGATGAGGTCGCAAACGGGTTTTGATTCCTTACCCGTACCCGTACCCGGCCGCACCAGAGTCGCAAACGGATACCCGTACCCGGCCGTACCCGTACCGTACCCCGCCGGGTACGGTACGGGTATCGGGTACCTGATTGCGACCTCTGGGATGAAGCCATGTTGCAGGCGCGGGTGGGTTGATTCTAGGAACTTGAATTGTGAGAAGAGACGACGTTGGGAAATGAGTGACAAACAGTTACTCACCAGTGACTCACGGTCTACCCGTACCCGGCCGCACCAGGGTCGCAAACTGAGGGATTTGCGAGTTTTTTTTTTTTTACAAATTTGGACCGTGACAACAACACACGTGGGCCGCCGCTCTCTTTTGAATGACGTCCACGTGATCTTTTTTCTTTGTTTTTAACGCTCGCTGCGAAGCGGACGGCGTGTATTTTTACAGCGCTATTAACCGGGGCGGCCAGCGTGGCCGGGGGGGGGGGGGCTTGAACCGCAGACCTCCGCGTCGAGCGGTTAAACGAGCTTCAAGAATCAGAATATGTATTTACAACTGGAGGAATCCGATGAGCAACGAAGCTCTTTTTTCCACAGATGTCCAGTAGGGGCACGGGGTAAGAACGTCACAACAACAAACGGTTACAAACACACGATAAGAGTGCAAAGTTCAAAAAAGGTAAACAAATCACCCAAATACGTACAAAATAAAACTAAACCATCCCCATCCTACCAGGAAAGCCCACAGTGAGCGACCGCACCGAGGGAACGTGGGTAACGGAGTGACGGGGCGCCGGTGATCCAGCGATTATGATGCGCGCCGCGCTCCCACTCACACAGGCCGACCCCAACTCCTCGCCACGATGCTCATCGCCAGCGGAAACTCAACTCTAAACATTTCCTCTTGTTAGTTTAGCAGGTAAGGCCCACTGAGCTCGATAGCTCGCTTTCAGAAGCGACCTGGGCTATCGCAAATGACAGCTCAACGAAGCGGGCTTATCATCATCGCGTGGAATTTTTAGCGCAGCCAACTACTCTGAACGCGCGTCGATTCTAAACGTGGAGGGAAAAACCAGAGGACCACGGGGAGAGAGACACGCAAACTCCAAATACCCATGCACCCGCTGGTGCTATAGGGTCACAGCGTGAGGTTGACTCCGTGTTAAATGAGCACCTGGTGCGCTGGGTGAAGACAGACAGGAAGTGGCAGGAAGCCGCCCCCCACCACCACGACCCCACGTGCCTCTGGCCTTAATAGGTGCTCGCTAACAGCGCTCTTTCCTGACGGTCGATCGGAGCGACGGCGTCCCCCTTCCCTGCCTGTTGTGCGGTGACCCAACACAAAACCTTCTCGGGGGTGGGGATTGTTCTGCGGGGTTGAGTGTTTGTCTGCACCGCCATCACGCGGCAAGGAAGGGCTACCACAGCCTCCCAGAGTGAAATGATGCCCGTCGCGTGCTTTCCATCGAGAGCGTGAGCACTGGTTACGTCTAGACAGAGAGCAGAGGCGCTTCTCATTTACAGGGGCTTGTCGCGAGCGCCGGTGGCAATTAACACACAGGGCTGTACGGCTGAGCCGGCAATTACATTGACCCGGTCAAATGGATTTTTCACCCTGAACATCTGGGGTGACCCCCCCCCCCGCCCTGCCATTCTGGAAATAAACAAAGACGGCCTGTGCGTCGTTACCATAATGTCCGCGCGCGACGGTAAATCCTCGTGTCGCCATCTCCGCGTTCTTGATTATTTGTAAAATAAGGTTCCACCGAGCCGGTGGCGATCGGGAAATGATTTGAGGGCGCGTGTTTCTTTTCCTCGGTGGAATAAAAAATGGAGCGGCCAAGCTCACACACACACAGACGCACGCACATGTGGAGTGGGCGACGCTCGTTTTTTTGGCCCGCAGTAACCTACTTGCTGTACTGCGTCATCACAGGTACCTCTGTCGGAATGAGTAATACAGGGCCTGACCCCATCAGCCACGGGTATAGGTGAGCAACTCTTTAGAACTGCTCTTTGTGCTTCGTCTGTTGGCGTTCCCTCGCACCTACGATTAGCACGGCTGGCTACCTACAGTGAGACATTGGTTTAACAAACATACATACAACCGTGTTCTAATCGGAGGTGCGGATGAAGGACGGCAAACTAAACGCAACAGGCAGGCAGTGGTGAGTGGTATCTGAACCAGTCCCGTTTCACCAATCCACGCCGACAAGCGTTGGTGAAGTACGGTGACCGACACGGCGTGTGGCAAGGCCTTCGTCCGGCGGCGCATCGACAGACGTCACGTGTAACGGCACGGCACGGCACGTGTGTGCCATGCCGTTTTGAATCGGCGCTTGCTCCCGACCGACAAGCCTGTCCGGGCTAAGCACGGCGTGGTCTGGTGTCGTTTTTTTTGTTTCCCCCACCCCACCCACGCAGTTTTTCCGAACCAAGGCGGTGGAGCTGGGGGAGAGACTGCTGCCCGCCTTCAACACCCCCACAGGCATCCCCTGGGCCATGGTCAACCTGAAGACGTGAGTCCCCCCCCCCCCCCTCTCGGGGTGCTGTCCCGGTGCTGCGGTGACGAGGAGATGCTATCTTGACTTTCGTGACTGCAGGAATTCATATTCTTGTGTTGCGATCGAAATGTCGTGGTTTTATTTTTTTTGTTCATTTTTTTTTATTTTTTTCAACTATATTATTTTTTATAAATACGTGACTTTACCGAAAGAACCAAAGAATATGAGATGCTATCTCCCTCGCCTGGTACGCAAGGAGGTCGTGGGCTCGATCCCGGACCCTGGCGATGCCCGTTGTTGTATATTTGGAGTTCGCGTGTTCTCTCTCTCTCTCGCCCCGTGGTGGTCGCGTGGATTTTTCTCCGGTTTCCTGCGGTTTTGCCTTCTACATTTATAAACGCACGTTTTTGTTATTTGGCTGCAACTATTAATTGTCACGTGTGCTGATGATATCAGCCATTCCAATGATGTGAGCTATCATCACATGTGGCCAGGATGCGTCTGAAAAAGTGCCGACAGTTCAGTGCGCTTTACTTCGTAAGTAAAATAGTTGATAGTTTTTAAATAGTTTATGCGTTTGTTCTGCAGGATCTCTTACCTACGTCTGCACAACCCCCACGCCCCCCCCCCCATTTCCTTACCCCCAGCTACCGCTAAGCATCCTCATCCACATGTTCATCACAACTCGACGCAACGAACGCAGCTCTCTCTCTGCTCCATGGCCTCCCAAAATTCCGCATTTCCAAACTTCAAATGGTCCATGAAAATGCCACCACCAGGCTATTCTACACCTGCATCCATAAATGAATAGGACCCCTTCACCCCAATACTCCGATTGCTCCACCGGCACCCAATCCAGCCCTGGGTCAAAGTCAACATCGCACTCGGCATCTTCAAGATCCTCCTCTTATCTAACTCCACTTCCCTCCATGCACTCTCCTACTTCTTCCCTCTCATCTCACTCTACTACCCTCCAAGCACTCTCCTGCCTCTCCCCTCGCATCTCACTCCACTACCCTCCACAAACTCTCAGCTCTAGCAACCCAGGCTTTCTGTGGAAGTCTCAAATTAATTTGCTGCCCCGATTGTCTGGAACTCCCTTCCCCCAGCCGTCCGTGCTGTAGACTCCCTGCCCCTGTTAACCCTTTCCCATTTTAATGACGTACGTCTACGTCATCGGAATGGAACCGGAAGAAAAATTAAACTAACTTTATCGGTACCGAGGCTCCCACAAGGCCATGCGGGAGGGCGTGTGGCACGGTTTGGCGCCAGCTATCGTAGAGTGCGGTCATGTCGCTAAAGTTCAGCGCGGTGAGTGCAATGTTTTTTAAAACAACAGCGCAGTGCCTCTCTCAATAAAATTAACGCTCAACGCTTGCGCATTCTGAAATTCAGCAGTGAATGGGATACCCCACCCTGCAATTTGCGGTGGTCTCAGAACGGGAAAGGGTTAGAAGTCCAGGCCCAAGACCTTGTGCCTATAACATGATGTATCTCTCCATAAATTAATTATGACCATTGTTTCTGTGTAGTATCTCGAGATGAACCTGCATTTAAATGCTATTATTAATCCAAATTGCATTGTATTGTACTGTGCATATGTGTCCATGTTGTGTGTGCGTACGCGTGTGTGTGTGCATTTACGAACCCGGTGACCCCAATTCGTTTCCTGTTCACGGCCAACATCAGTGACGAATATCCGAACCAGTCCTGGGCCTTCCCTAGGTTGACACGGCCTTATATCAGTACCCGGGGCAGTGTGTCAACACCACCACCGGGGAAACAAAGGGGGTCGCGCGTGGCACTGGCCACACCACCCATCTCGTGCGCCGCTGCGTTTGCCTTCATAGGTGCTCGCTCATAACACTTGCCCCAACAGTCTGTTAAGGCTATAGGGGGGTTCTTTGTCTTTGTTGTTGTGTGTGTGTCCATGCGCACATCCCAGCGGTGTGGGAAGAAACTGGGGCTGGGCATCGGGAGGCTGCAGCATCCTGTCGGAGTTTGGAACGTTACACCTCGAGTTTGAGCACCTGAGCCAGCTGAGTGGGAATCCCATCTTCCGCGAGAAGGTGAGTTAGCGGCCGTGGCTTTGGTGCAGCCTGCATGGGCCAAAAAAAACTCTCCAAGCCAGACAGATTTCAGGGGGAGGGAATTTGGCTAACCGAATATTTTAATCGGTATGACTCCGCTCGTTTGCCCAGGAAAGCTTCGCTGAGTCTCGTGACCCTTTTTCAGGAGGATCCTGCCAGGTTTTCTTTTCAGCAGTGGAGGGGGGGTGGGCGGTGATTGCGATCTGTTTTTACCAGTTGAATGATTTGCGTGTAATTTTTTGGGCGCCATGGTGGGGAGATGTTCACTACCTCGCCTGGTATTCTGGAGGTCGTGGCTCTTCGATTCCGACCCTGACGTCAGTCTGAAGTTCGCATATCTCTCTCCCTGTGGTCACGTAGATTTTTCTCCGGGCTCTCCGGTTTTTCACTCCACGTGTAGAATCGACGTGCGTTTAGAGTATTTGGCTGCTATAAATTTCCACATGATGGCAATCCACTTCGTTGAGCTATCATTACGTTTGGGCCAGGTCGCTTCTCAAAAAGAGCTACATAGCTCAATGAGCCCTAACCTGATAAAAAATAAATTATACATAGTTTGTATAGTTATTTGTGGACGAAACCTTTAACGTCCACTGTAAACACGGTAAATACACCCACAACGTGAATCGATGTTACCAGGGTGGCTGTTGGATTCAAACCCCGTGAACCTCTGCGACAAGCGGTGAATGCTCTACCCTGAGGCCCCAGTGGTTGACCGATAATCCGAATATTTGTTTATACTGGAGGAGGAATCCGATGAGCTCTGAAGTTCTTTTTCACAGATGTCCAGCAGTCGGCAAACACGCGACCTTGTGTGCCTCGTGGCTCTCTGACAGCTGTCTCCGGTTGTTTAGGGAAGTTGTTGTCACGTGACGCTTGCGTTTCTCAGCCTAACTTTGCCGCCTTCTTTATTATTGGACATATTTCATGAGATCGATTTTGTTTCGAATCGTTTGCTCGCACTCAATTATCGATCGCGCGGACCCTCCTGTTCGTAAAGTATTGAAACTCAGCGAAGCTTTCCTGGGTAAACACGTGTAAGTAAAATACATATATATCACCACAATCATACTCCTGGAACCTTGAGTCTCAAGCCGGGGTTGATGGACTGCCAGTGATGCCATCTCTCGCCGTGTCTGCAGGTGGTGAAAATCAGGAACGTCCTGGATAAGATGACCAAACCCAATGGACTCTACCCCAACTACCTACATCCAAACTCGGGCAACTGGGGCCAGCGTAAGTTCAGCGCGCAGAGCTCGCGCCCACTGATGTTCACACGTTTGTTGGGTCGAAGAATGTCTCCTCCGTTAGTCAGTAACTCCGTCTCCTTTCGCCAGTAGGTATACATTGTACATTCCAACGACTGCAACCAAATCCTTGCGTCAAGACGATCGCCGTTGACTTCCCAAAAAAAGCGACGCTCGTTTCATTGGCATTCAAGGGATGATTGGGCTTCGTTCTACCCTTACCAAATTTAGAACTCAGTCTTGCATTTGTTAGTCAATTACTTGCCTTAGCTGCAACCACACCCCCCCCCCACCCAAACTTAGCGTATTTTGCTCTTGTAAGGCTGGTTGGGTCTCACATTTGAGAGGTCATTCATTAAAATCCTCATCAGGGATTGACTCATCCCCTGACCAGCATTTCGAAGCTGGCAATGGGCCAGGGATAGAATCTCAGCACCGGTTCTTCAAGGCCACCAATGGAAAGGAGGCAAATTAAAATTATGGAGATAGTTTTTTATATACAGTAAAACCTCGTTATTTCGGTATTTCGTCATTCGTAATTAGGAATAATTGGGCACAGCTGCGCTTTCGGCATGTATACAGTATTAGTAATTCGCCACGAGCCGAATTGCCGTACCAAATGGTCCAATTTCGGCATACACGTGGAGCGATGCATGACCTAAACAATGACTGAGTGTAGTGGCGGTACGCATGGCGAGTAATAGTGCACAGCTGTTGTTGCTTTGGACTTCACCTTGTTTATGCACTCTGTGTGCAAGCCAACCCTCTCAGAAATGTCGTCCACACCTACATCAAGAAGTAATAGAAAGGGACTGAAGTACAAATCCCTTGGTCTGCGAGACAAATCCAAAGCTTTGGATAGAATTGATGCAGGTGTGTCAAAGTGTATGGTGTATGAAGAGTTTGGGGGGAAAACAAGGTAATTAGGGCAGGAGGCATTGGGAGTACCGTTGTACATAATTCGAAATATTGTATAATTCGGCAAGACCAGAGGGCCCACGTGTCGAATGAACAAAGGGTTTACTGCACATGTATTTTTGTTGTTGTTGGTACCAAATTCCATCCCTGATTGTACGCTCATGTGACCGCACGGCAGAGGCATTCTGTCGACGGGGTGCAGCCAGAGGGGGCATTATTTTTAGGTTTTTTTTTTAAGACGCAAGCTTGTGCTGCCTCCGAAACGTCGTGATTTTTTATTTTATTTTACTAATTTTATTTTTACCTACGTGACTTTACCGAAAAAACCTAACAATATGAATCCTTGCAGTCACGAAAGCTTCAAATCTAGAGGGGGTATTCTCCACGCCGGCGCTTCGTTGAGGGCCTTGCCACATCACCAGCGAAAGTGCGCAGGCGGGCTGAGCCGTCTTGGCGCAACTTAAATTTCGACACCCAACGAGCCCCTCCCCCCCCCTCTCGCCAGCGCGCAGGCGAGGGCCCAGCTCTTGATCGATGGCTTTAATTTTTACTTCAGAGCAGGCTGATCTTCTATTTTTGCCAATTACTTCCCGGATAGCCCTTGCGGGTGTCTTGAGGCAAGCACAGAGCGTCTTCTCCAGCCGGTGCCAACCCCCCACAGCAAGACAGCAGAGGCTGAACATGCTGACAGGAGATGCACCGGGAATTAAATAAACGGATAACTGTTGTTTACGAGTGGACGGAATACCATATTCTCCAGGTGATTTGATGCTATTTATTTTCCATTGTTTCTTTGTCTTTGCATCACATTGGTGACAGATATTTGAAGTGCCCCTGGGCCCTCCCCTAGGTCGACTCGGCCTTGGAATGAGTAACATCAGAACTGTGGGGGAGACAGAGGCGGCCGGGCGTGGCGTTGCCCCCCCCCCCCCACCCCTTTGCGTGCCGCTATTGACCTTCATTAGGTGCTGCTCGCTAACAGCGCTTGACCCGACAAGTCTGTTAAGGCTGTAGGAGGGGGGGGGGTCTTTGTTCTACGTCAGACCAGATGTTGTGTTACTTGATAGACACGGGGGGGGGGGGGTCACGGCTTGGGAATCTTCGTGGAAGCGATCTCACCGTGGTCCAGGGCTGCCCAGTGGCTGGCCTCACTTCGAAGCCTCACCCGCAATTCACCTCGCCGCAATAGCCGCTGCCAGTAGTGATTTCACCACACGCTGATTATAACACTGTGTAACAAACAAATCTATTTTTTTTGTCCCTAGGTATTCCCCACGAACTTTGCTTTTGTGACCAGGACACAAGCAAAGTTAATAATCCACTCCATTAATAACACTGTGTAACAAATTTATTATTTTTTTGTTCCTGGGTAGTAAGTGCTATTTCCTAATTGCTTATGCCTCAAAAGTACAGAAAATCGCTATTATTCCCCACAAACTTTGCTTTTGTGACCAGAACAGTGATATTTTGAAATGTACCTATTTTCAAAGAGAAAACTTGCATTTGTGTCATTCCTTCACGTAAAGTCCTGGTCACTGAAGCAAAGTTTGTGGGGAATAATAGCCAGTTTCTATACTTTTGAGGCATAAGCAATTAGGAAATAACACTTACTACCCAGGAACAAAAATCGTGTTACAAAGTGAATCATTAACCCACCTGGAATCCACCCCCCCTCACCGCAACAACCACGCCCAGCTTTAGCACCCCCCCCCCCCCCATTTCTGCTTGCAAGCGTTCGCCTTGTGGACTTTGCGCGTGCGTCCGGCGTGCAGACCACGTGTCGGTGGGCGGGCTCGGAGACAGCTTTTACGAGTACCTCATCAAGGCGTGGCTCATGTCGGACCGCACGGATACGCAGGCGCGGCGCCTCTACGACGACGCCATGCAGGTACGGAACGCCCCCCTCCCCGCCCCTCATCGCCTCCCTCCTCGCCCCTCCTCGTCCCGCCCACTCGGCCATCGACGCGACAGACAGGGGCACGTGACACCGACCGCGTGCTGCGACTGTGACGTCGGTGCCGCGACTGAGACGGGCCTCGATCTCAGCGGCGGGGGGGGGGCTGTTACTCTTCGGGTTCTGGAGATTCCGGGTGATTGCTCGCTTGGGGTTTCTTAGGCTTCAGCGTTAATGCCCATGGCTCAGAATCCAGAAGGGATTTCGTAGGATTCACCATTTTAAACCCTTTCCCGTTCAGAGACGTCCGAAAGTTTGCAGGGTAGGGGGCGGGGGTGTCCCCTTGACCGCCGAATCTCGGAACGCTCAAGGCGGTTCGGCGTTAATTTGATTTCGAGAGAGGGCATCGCGCCGTTGTTCTTCAAGACATTGTACGCGAGTACAATTGTGAAAGCGACTGCACTCTATGGTAGCCCCGGTGTACGTGTATATCATCCGGAAAAAAAACTGATGGCATGCATGCGCATGGCTCAGAATACAGAATGAGGCCAACTTTGGATTTCTCAGGATTCACCGTTTATTTCTATGGTTCAGAAAGCCAGAGTAAGACAGACACGCGTAGGATTCTTCGGCCTCATTGCTAATGCCCATAGGTCAGAAAGTCATAGGCACCGTTATGATATTTCTAATTGTCTTCATAATCCTTGTGGTTCAGAGAAGCACACGCACATGAGTACAAGTCTTACGGATGCAGTTTAATTTCCCCAGAGTCACTGCTATTTGCCAGTCACCACAGGAGGCCCACTGAGTGAACTGGCATTGCCAGGGAATGTTTATCTCCAGTAGCTGGGCAACGAGCCGAGCCCATAGATGATCACCACATCCATTTAATCTGTTAACAAAAAGAAAACAAACGTTTGACGAAAATGCGAGTTTTGTAATATAATATTCCAACAGTGTGAAATCCTAAACAGTTTAAAATTACAATTTGGTGAGATAGTTTTTACATTGTTATTTTTGGCAAATGCTACTCAACCATCGTAGGAATGTCCCGTCAACAGTTTCAAAAGAGAAAATGTCTCCGTGCTCTAAAAGAGTAAATGGACGGCTGCCTTGGCAGCCTCGAGCCAGCGATGGAAATTCTACATTCCTGTGGAAAAGGGCCATTAAATGGAATTGCCTTTTGTTTCTGTTTTTTTCCATATATAATTGTTCACGATTGGAAACAAATTTAACTTCACGTCCAGACTCTCTCAATTTTATTTCTGGTTGTACGGGCACGATGTCCGACGTTTGACTCCGCACGATGGAACAACCTCCATCAAACGGGCCGCGCGCACAAAAAATCCGCGTGAACTCACGCGGGCTCTCAACAGCCGCGCTCGTCCACGACCTTCGCGGCGGCTCCGCGTCACTCGCGCGCGTTCCATCCCTCGCTCCGTCCGCAGGCGATCGAGGCTCACCTTCTGCGGAGGTCAGAGGGTGGCCTCACCTTCTTCGGCGAGTGGCGCAGCGGCTACCTGGAGAGGAAGATGGGCCACCTGGCGTGCTTCACGGGCGGCATGTTCGCCCTCGGCGCCGACGGCGCGTCGTCCCCCCAGGCCGGCGCCCAGGGGGCGGAGGCCACGGGCGGCCACCTGGCGCTCGCCGCCGAGATCGCGCACACCTGCCACGAGTCGTACAACCGCGCCGGTGAGTCCGCGGCCGGGTCAACGGGGTGGGGGGGGGGGGGGTCGGTTCGCCGAGGCCCATGCCGTCCGCCGCCGCACGTTCTCGCTTCCGGCTTCCCGCTGGGCGATCTCGCGACCGTGGCGCAGTCGGCAGGCTGACGACCCAAGTTTATCGTCAAGTCACGGCAGTTTGCGCTCCTTAAACGGAGGAGGAGGAATAGAAACGCGAAACAAACTCTGACTCCTGAAGCCCCCTCGCCGCGTCCAGCAGTCCTCGACATTGGCATCAAGCTCCTGAACGTATTTCCATCATGTGCTCTGTTTTGACCGTCTCATCACCGCCACCTGGCTTTAGGTCCATCCCTCGCTACGCAGTCGACGCATCCTTCAGTGACCTCTTTCAATTTCATCACCACCATCTGCGTCTATGCCTTCGCCTTATCAATCAGTTTGACACCTTCTTCTAGGACTGCCCACACAGTCAATCTATAATGTTGTCTGTCTGTTACCCTTCACCTTGGTTATCTGACCTCTGGGTGCCATCGCAATGACCATCCGTGTGTCTGTGCGTCTGTGTGTCCATGCGTGTGTCTGTGTGTTTGTGCATGCGTGTGTCTGTGTGTTTGTGCATGCGTGTTCGTGTGTCTGTGTGTTCGTGCGTTCGTGTGTCTCTGTGCTCGTGCGTGTGTGTCCGTGCATGTGTGTCCGTGTGTCTGTGTGTCCGTGGTCCGTGCGTGTGTCCGTGTGCGCGCACAGCGCTGAAGCTGGGCCCGGAGACGTTCCGCTTCGAGGGCGGCGCCGACGCCGTGGCCACGCGGCAGAGTGAGAAGTACTACATCCTGCGGCCCGAGGTGGTGGAGACGTACTTCTACCTCTGGCGGTTCACCCGGGACCCCAAGTATCGCGCGTGGGGCTGGGAGGCCGTGCAGGTTAGAGGCGGATGGGGGTGGGGGATGGGGGCGATCGCACGGCCGCGTCTAGCTTGGTGCACATGCACTCTAGGCTTCACGCGACATTTTAACACCGCACCGCCGCCGCATGGTATCTGCTCCTCCTCGCTCTCGTAGTTGAGAGAGAGGTCAACTTAGGCCTTGACGCAGCAGTGGATAGATCATGGCCCGATGATGATGATTCTCACGCAGTGCTGGCATCCCTCCTCTGTGACCTCGTTGGCGCAGGCGCTGGAAAAGTACTGCCGCGTGGAGGGCGGCTTCTCGGGCATCCGAGACGTCTACTCTTCATCGCCAGCTCACGACGACGTGCAGCAGAGCTTCTTCCTTGCCGAGACGCTCAAGTACGTGTGCGTGCGTGCGTGTGTGGAGGAGCGACGCTCGCAACAACGGGCGGAGTGCCGGGCGGCTAAAACGCAGGAAGTTGGCACAGCAGGGGGCACCAGCGGTTCATCTGTCGGTCATCTCAGTCGGTCAACCCATGGCACCTGAGTCTGTCCCATGACCTCCTGCCAGCGGAGGTCATGGGACATATAGCCTGGCACAAATGCTGTGGTGACGTCACCACCACTTAGTGGCGAATGGCAGTTGTTGTTTTTGATGTGTGGATGTGCGTGCATGTACGCGTGTGTTTTTTGGTGCCATGCGTGATAAACGGAGGTACAGTTGTTTGTGAGCTGCAGGTACGAACCCACTGGCCTGAGTTCGATTCCGGCTCATGGCCAATAACAATGGTTAATATTGAACTGGTCTCGGACCTCCCCTAGGTCGACCCAGCCTTTATTGGTGCTCGCTCATAGCACTTGCCCTAACGGTCTGTTAAAAACCATCCGGTGGGATGTTTGTGTGCACGCGTGACAAACACAGGAAGGGTGGCACTGCTGGGGGGGAGCACGGGTAATCCGTCGGCCGCTCGTTTCGGTCAACCCATGACACATGGGTCTGTGCCGTGTTTGTACGTATGTCCGTTGAAGTTCTTTCGGACCGTGCGTAGCCAGCCGTGCTAATCGGAGGTGCGGGGAAAGGACAGCGAGTGCGTGCCCACGGGCGAAAGAACTCGCCCGTCACGTCCGCGCGCACGTTCGATCGAAGTTCCCGCGCTAACGGAGTGCCGCCCGCCCGCTGTGACTCCGCAGGTACCTCTACCTGCTGTTCTCGGACGACTCGCTGCTGCCGCTCGAGCGCTGGGTGTTCAACACCGAGGCGCACCCCCTGCCCATCCTGCGCGCCAACGGCACCGGCTCGCAGTAGCGCCCGTCGCCGCCCACGCACGCGCCGGCCCGGTGGGCGGGTGGGGAGACGTCTCCCTCCCCCCCCGTGGGTTTGCCTCGTCGACCCAAACCTCGAGGCCTCTTGATTGGTTCTGCACAGGGAGCACACCCCCCCCCCTCCTCCCCAAACCTCCCCCCCCAAACTCTCAACCTTTTCACCTAGTAATTAGATGATCCTTTGTTTTATTGTTTTGTGTTTTCGGTACCGGTTGTGTCCCAGTTGTGATCGTGGCGTCTTGACAAGGGAGGGAAGCATTTAATATCGACCGATTGCCCTTCACTTCTAGAGACCTCAGCAGCGGCAGCTGCAGCCAGCGCTTCGCGTTAAGCGACGGCTCAGCTCGCCGTGGTTACGCCCCCCGGGGGGGGGATGAGAGCGATTCGTACCAATGGACAAAATGATTGAGATTTTGCACAGGGAGTTTCTTGATTTTTGTGAAAATCCATGTTTTTCTCAAAGCACTCTTGACAGTACAAGCTGTAAATCCCTCTTGCTAACCGGCCGAGCAAACAAGCCATTGTGGCAGCCACCATTCAGTTCTTCCCTAAGAAGGAAAGAAAAAAACACATTTGTATCCAACGTATAATTTCCCAAAAGTTAAGTCGTATCTTTTCCTGAATTCTATCAAACGCCCTGTGTCAATCCAACCTCTGTCGTGGGTAGTCACACCCAATGGCCTCACCGCGGTCATTAATGGCCGGACACAAACGCCGTTGAACAAATTCGGTTTCGAACTCGTTGGTGTCCATCTCTTCCGAGGTTCTTATCTGGCAGACGGGCACGGAGAGAGAGAAAGAGGCTGCTCCTTTGTCCACTGCTTGCAGGGCTTGAGAAAGAGAGAGGGGAGAGACCCTTGGTGGTGGTGGTGGCGGGGGGATATCAGGCGAAGGGTGGTGACGTTTAGCCGCTCCGGTTCTGAGATCCACGGCCCACTCGGCCCCCTGCTGCCCCCACTCCCCACCCCTCCATGAATGACCCCCGCACAACGATTGGAATGCAGACGGTGAAGGAGTCAAACGGCAAAAGAGTAACAAAATGCACCCCCCCCCTCCCCCAGATCATCATCATTATTACGACTACTACTACACGCAATAAAAACGCTACCGCACGGCTGATGTCCAGGAATGTTTACGATTTTTGGGCACCGTTGCGATTAGTTTAAAACAAAAATTTATTTTCTTTTTCTCCGTGGGCTGTCACGCCGGGAGTGGGGGGGGGGGGTGGAGGAGGCCCCGTAGCCACGGCGGGAATCTCAAAGCGTCGTCGCAGCGTATTTGGAGGGGGTGGTGGGGTCAGGTGGCGCGCGTGCGTTGTAGCGCGCGGCGACCACGCTAGCGGGGACGCTGCTGCCCCCCCCCTCCCGACCCCTCGCCCCTTCCCCACTCACCCCCCCTCCCCCCCCCCCCCCCCCAACTGCCCCCCTCCCCTAAACCTTTTGATAGAAACCACGACCGCAATGCGGCGGAGCAGCTCTCGGCGTGTTTTTTTTGTACAGAAAAATCGACGTGAATATAGTAGCAGGCGGATCCTCTCCGGGCGGGACTGGCTCTCGCAAGCTTTGATCGCGCCGTAGTTCGCTGTAGTTCCTCGTCGTTGCCCCCCCCTCCCCCTTCCCTTGCTACCGTTCGAGACTGTGGCTGCACGAAGCCCGGTGGGGGGGGGGAGTAAGGGAGGGCGGGGGGTTTGGGGGCACTGCTTCGTTCGGCGCTGCGGCTGCCGTCCCACTTCTTTAATAATTAGGGGCAACGATTGAACGGACGCTCCGCTTCTCGTGCAGCGAGAGGTTTGGTCGCGCTTCGGGGACCGCGTCCCTCGGCACAGCCCCCCCCCCGACCCCCGCGGAGTCGCGAGCGGCGGTGACCGTTCCCCCCCGACCCCACCCCGGATTGACGCCCCTTACCTCTGAGCCTTGTCTCGCGAGCTCTACCACCTCACCCCCACCGCATTCCGTCACTTATTTTGAGCAGTGGGAGGTGGTGGGGGGGTTGCTCATGGGGGGGGGAGCATCACCACAGCATTGGCCTGCCAGGGTAAAAAACGCTCAAATGCCATAACTCGTCGCCAAAGTGGCGCAAGGTCGGAGTAACACGCGGGTTCAGTCGCCGGCCAATAGCTCGCCGGGTTTCTTTCCTCCTTCACAGTTCGTTGGCGTTTCGACGTACAACCTTCATTGTTCTACATTCCTGTGAACTCCGTCTCACCCCCCTCCCACCTCCTCCTCCTCCACCCGCCCGCCCGACACTTGACCCACTGCCTGCTTCACGCGAATTGTGCGCTGGGTGGTTAGGTTGGAGGAATTTCTACCAGGTATCTTTGGGCAATTTTACTCACGTCTCATTCAATTGTTTCCGATAATCATACGCAATTCGTGGGCATTTTGGTTGATTTGTTTTTTATTGTATCTGTTAAATAGACTTTGTGTTTTGTCTGACCTTTGGCATGTGGTCAGCTGGCACCATCCCTTTGATGCCACCCTTGCAAGTGCGAGGAGTTGTTCCTGGGGCTCCGTGGACTCGCCCGCACGATCGACACCACGCCGCCTGATGATTTTGCCCGCGGGCTCCGACGAGCAGTTTCCACATTGATGCAGGTGTGGACGATGCGTCCGTAGCCATGACGACGAGTGGCGGCAGCGTGCTTGATTGCTCGCTTCGCTGTTAAGCACAAGCGCATTTGTGTTCGAAGTGAGCCGGGGGAGCTTGCTTGTTATGGAATGTTTGGTTGGTTTGTAGTTGTTTTTTAATCGAGCAAGAAGCCAGACTTCCACGACTGGAGGAAGGCTTCTCCCAATGCCGTGCGAGTCGTGAGGGTTGTTTGACCATACTTTACCCCACTCTGGTCAGTGCTAGTCGGAGAACGGGGGGTGGGGGATTCATCCAGATGCCACTCTCCTCCGATGTTACCAAATCCCTGGATAAATTGCGGATTATTGGCGGTTTCGCGACTGTGCTCCCACGATCCACGGCGGATCGCAAACGGTGCTTTGGACCTCAAATTTCGACCTCGTAGCAGAGGGGGCTCTGCCCGTGCTGAGCTGCAGTAAAACGTGTAGGTCATTTTCTTGTTATTTTGCGATGAAAAATTAATTGTTTGGCATCAGGGCAGACCAGCTGGCGTGATTTTTTTTGGAGAATTTTTTTTTACTTCATATCTAAAGCTTAAACAAATAAAATCTTTAACATGGACCCGTATGGCAGATTTGCGCCGTTTGGGTCCGTACATTTATCACGGATTGATTTAAACATTGCTCACGCGCTACGATTCCCCTGCAGTCCGGCGAATTCTTCCCATAATCCACCGCACCGGCGCAAACATGCCATTCGCGGATTACAAGTCCAACCTCTGTGGTGTGCCGTGAATTTACACGATCCGCGATCTAGTCCCGCCACATCAACGCGGATTTATTGGAATTTCTGCTGTAAAAACGGCGAAAATAATACATCCACGCCAAGGGAGTTCTGAGTCTCTGGTCCGCCACGCTGACGAAACAAATCTTCGGTTTATTTACGACTCTTCTAAATGCAGTCGCACTGTCCCAAGAAATTGGAACCAAGACTAAGGCAGCCTCCGAGGAAATTTTTCGGCGCAGAGTAAGGCATATCCCACGCGGCACAACTTTATTGTTTACTTTATCCGCCCTATTTATCTTCGAAGACATTCGTTTTGATGCCCAGAATTGCGCCCGCGCAATTTCCACGACTTGCGCGATTCCATCGACGCACGTGAGACATAACCGCCGACGGGGTGATGAGTTTGTGTTAAAACGTCGATCGCCAACAGCCGCGGTGGTGGTGGAGGTTCTCACGGACCGCTCGCCCTGTTTTAGGGGATACATCGACGCCTCTCCATTCCCGCGGCGTGCGATGGCCACGCGGTGCTTCGTGCGCTGCGCTCGTGCGCACGGTCACGCACGTTTGTAGATACGTGCGACGCTTTGTAGATACGTGCGGTGCGGGGGCGAGCTCTGCGGTTCAACTCGTCTGCTGCATCGGCGCCCCCGTCATAACCATGGCGCGTGTGTGTGGCCATTTAAGTTCTAGTTTTCTCGCTGTGCTGTCTGTCATCTTCGGGGGCGCACGCTCTGTGCGATGGTTTTAAAGAATTGTTTCGTGAACAAGACAAGGCCGAAATCGGCAATGTGCATGCCTCTAGAGTGGTATGGCTGCTTTGTGAGCTCGTCACGTGTTGAGATTTATTTTTCATGAAAGCCCAGCATTCATTGATTAATTAACTCTTATTTTTGTAACGTGCACACATTGACACTTTAAGATGATATTCTGAGGCTCGGGAGAAACAAAAATGTGAGAAAAATTATTCAGGATAACATTCATACACTTTACACACACGACAGGTGATATAATGTCAGAGAGACTCAGAGGTTTTGTGAACTATAATTGCTCGGTGATACTACAATTTACATTACAATGTCTATGTCGTGTAGCATCCACATACATCTGCATCTCACGGTGCTGTGCTGTAAGACGACGGCGGAAATCGCTCTGCTGTGAATCACGTGAATGGTCAGCAAGACAAAAAGCCCTCAAAGGGCAGCGTGAAGTTATTCCGTGAGCCAACAGAGTGGGAAAGAGACGAGCATTCTGGGAAACTAAATGCTTGTACCCCCTGACTGACTCTCACAGTCATCTCGCGACAATCCAGGGTCACCGTACACCAACCCCCGTGAAATCTTCCCTGTGAATGTCTCCCATGATCTTTTGCCGGCGTCTCGATCAGAGGCGACGTTTGCGGCCCAGCTCAGCCGCCACTTTGCCCGAAAATTAGCACGTGGGGTCCCTGGGGGGGTGTTCCCTTGACACGGTATGACGTTGGGGTGACGTGGGGAATCAGAGGACCCATTTCAATTGTCTTGTCTGCACGAGAGAGTGAATGTTCGTGCGTGTGTGAGCGGTAATGGAAGTGGGTAGTTTAGCGATTAGCGCCCCGCGCTACGAACCCCGCGACCAGAGTTCGATTCTCGCTCACGGCCAGCACCAGTGACGATTGTCTAAACCGGTTCTGGGCCTTCCCTAGGTCGACTCAGCCTCAAATGAGTACCCCGTGCGGTGTGTAAACATCGCCACTCGGGAGACAAAGGCGGCCGGGCGTGGTGCTGGCCACCCACCCCCTCGTGTGCCGTGCCGGCCTTCTTAGGTGCTCGCTAACAGCATTTTCTCCCAACAGTCTGTTCAGGCGATACGGGGTGGGGTCTTTATTTGTGCCAGCGACTTGACAGCCGACACCAGTTTGTGGAATTGATACCAGGTGGTCGGATACCTGCCAGGGAAGATCTTGGTGGACGCGTTCCCTCCTGTTGTAGCCACTGACTAAAAGGCGGGTAGAAAGTATCGTGGTCACATCAAAAGGCTCGGTCTCGTAAGGCGTGCATTGATGCCTTGGCGATGTCCAGGTTTTTCCTTGTAGCGAACAGAATTCTCATGAAGTTCATGCGAAAGCAACACAGCCGGTGCTTCATCGTGGAGTTACTGTTGCGCGCAAGAGCTGGCGTCGCGCAGTTCGCTTAGGCGAATCGGATGTAGAATATTGCGCTCGTAACCCCAAGAATATTCGCAAAAGCTCGCCATGCTGCGTTGTAGACTTTTGAATATTGCCCAGCAACACTCAAGCGAGAGATTGTCGTTTGCAAAGCAGTTACCGAAAAAAGGCCTGCAAATAAAGGGAGGGGAGAGCATTACAGTTATAGCCGGAAACATTGCCGAGCAATATACGAAGTGCAAACAAGAGGTGACATTTCTAGAAATGGTCCTTCATCATCGTGTATAAATGATCACGTGCTGTGAAGCAAAACGGCCATTGCCAGAAACGTCGCCCAATTATTCTTTTTCACTTGTACGCAGTGTTATCGATGTGCGTTTCGTTGTTTTTGTTTGTTATTTGTGCTTGCGCACCTCTACAGCAGCAGCAGCAGCAACAGAACATCATTCGCCGTTAGTTACAGCGAGGAAATAGTTTGAAGTGGATGATTTGTGCCATTATTTTTCTTCACCGTGCATCGTTATGTCAATCGCAGCTGTTAGTTTTCTCCAGAAAGCCATCTTGCCGCCTCTGGTCCAGGGACTATACCACTCTTTCTCAACGAGAAGTCTTAGCTTTAGTTTTGTTGTTTTATTTCGCTTGTGGTGATCCCATCAGTTAAATTTACAAATATGGGATTCTATGGCATTCCACACAAAAGGTCTGCGATGAATGGCAGTACAGAATCAATGTGTTTTGTTTCAGCATTACAAAGCAAATGCACGGTATATAGTTTCACATCTTCTTAATTAGTTTTTCCTCATCCAAGCTGCCCGAAGGTGGTGGGTGCAGTGGTCATTTGAATCCGCAGTTCCATTCGAACGCAGTTCTCATGCCGTGCCTGCAGTCACTCGCGACGTCTTGTCTGCGCACGCTTGGAGCGGCAGAGATAGGGCACTGTTGATCCATTTCGATGTCGCCAACCGGGCAGTAAGCAGGGCCACATCACACGCGGACAGACAGGCAGAGAGAGAGAGAGCGACGCTGAGCAGATGTCACATCTGTACGTCCTACAAATGTCTCTCCCGTGCTCCGGATTAAACGTGTTCTCAAACTGCGGCTGAGTGAGCGAGGGGGGGGGGGACAGGCGAGGCGGGGTGGGGAGGGCCCCCCCATATGCTCCATTCTGCCAAAATAAGACCCTCTCAAGAGTTGCGCTCTCTCTCGCCGATTGAAATGGGACCCCGAGTTTTGATAAGCTCGTTTCTAACGCGTTCGTTTGCCACTGACTGGGCCGACGCGTCGAAACTGGCCACGGCACCTGGCTCTTTGTCGTTGTTGTTGAAGATGGCAATTAAAGCATCTCGCTGTCGCGTGTGTTTTTGTTGTTGACATCGACGAGACTGTGTTGTTGGCCTTTGTTCAGTTTTGGTTTTCTGAGCGTCCAGTCGCAGTCGAGTAAGTTTATTTCCCCCCTTCTGCAGCTTCAGTCAACAAATTTACGAGAGCGTACAAACGTTCCACCTTCGGTGAATTTCAATTGTTAAGAGAATCGGTTCGATTTTCTTTGAACGTGAAGTGGGTGTTAAAGGACACACACCGTGGGTGTATCCGTAATTGGGTGAAACGGTCTGCATTTACAACAAATCTTGATTTTTACTGATAAAGCAATAAGATTCATGATGTGTGTGCGTGCGTGTGAATTGTGCTTCATGAACTGTGTTACTCGTTCCCATCCCTTGAGTGTGTGCGCTGTTGGAACCCCTTTTGCACCAACACATCACGGTCAAATCCTGTTCCATTTCAAAATTATCATCATCATAATATGGTCAGTCAGCTGATGTCCGTCACACACGACTTGCTCATCTCAATTACAAATCACAAAATATAAACATACGTCCCGAAATCTGAATATAGTATGTAATTTGCTTTTTTTAAGTGTTTTGAATACGTAACTATACATGAAAATCTTAAATTTATTTTAAAAATGAAATGGTTTTTTTCCCTCCATTACAAAATGTTACTTAATTTATTGATTATAATATATTTTAACGTTCTGTTAAAAGTGGTTACCTATTGCAGCCTTTATTAGATTAATTATAATCGCGCGCAACTTTAGTACGTGAACATAATCACGCGATGATTGTAAAAAAAAAACACATTGTTTCATGATCGTTTACCGAAATACGTTGCTTAAATATTACAACAAAGAGAGGCGATAACTGTAACAATGGAACGAGTTGAACTTTCACACACCTCGCAACCAAAACCCATCCCATGCAATTGGCCAATGAGCGCGCAGGTCCCTCGGCAGTGACCACAGGTGTCGTTGATTGGTCGGGTGGGAAACTTGGGAGAGGGCATTCCATGCAGATTTGAGTGTTGGGTTGATTGGCTCTGTTCCTCCGATGATGCTACCGTTTCAGGCAGTTGTTGCCCGGCTGTGTTTTTGTTTTGTTTGCACGGGAGATCCGCGGTGCTGCGTGAGCACAGCAGCAGCAGCAACATACAAAACAACAGATGGAATGGGATGTGGATATTCGCGCACAGAGAAGCCATCCGAAAATCAAGGCACAGACAACAGCACTTTAGTGATCGCTCAATGTAACAGGCTTCATTTTATGTTTTGATTCCCTGATGTTAAGAATGTATCGGATTCAATCAGCGTGTATTTTCTTGTGTCATTCAATTTTTTGATTTGTGAGGTGATGCTTTGAGAATAAAATACAAATTTTGACAACACCCAAGAGCCATCGTGGCATTATTGTTGCGGTGTTACAAGGCCGCGTACTGAACCACTCCACCACATTATGAGACCTCCTTTGCAAGTAGCAAAATATAGTAATAGGTTTTTACCCTTTTATCTGGCACCAAAACTGACACCTTTATACAAGGGGTCATGTTTGCAATTACCACAACACTTGCAGTCAAAATGCAAACAAAAAGAGACAACTCTGATAATGATATGCACTGTCCTTGAAATTGATTGGTCCACACCCGAGACGGCTTTTCTTAGAGCCTAGTCTCACATGGTGTTGGACCAGAATGACGCCTTTTGGCTGCAAGTGTTGTGGTTATTGCAAACATGACCCCTTGTATAAAGGTGTCAGTTTTGGTGCCAGATAAAAGCCTAAAAACCTATTACCACTCGACCATACGCAACGTGCACCGATCTCTCAATCCACTGCTCGACGAAGGCTTCTACGGCACGCTGAGTCGGTGATGCTGTTCGCCGCTCTGTGCTTCATCGACGCTGGTCAATGTGGACCGGTGACACAGGACCGGCTCAGATGGCACTCGCCGCTGACTGCTTCTTGTGTTCAGTTTGCTGTCATTATTCCGCACATTCCATTAGCACGGTTGTACGTGTCGAACTTCTTTCGCACCGCACGTAGCCAACCGTGCTAATCGGAGGTGCGGGTTGGCTAAGTACGGTGCGAAAGGATCTTCTTGGTTCTTTCGGTAAAGTCACGTAGAAGGGAAATAATAAAATAATAAAAATAAACCAATAAAATAATTCTCACGACGTTTCGGCCGCAACGCAAGCAGCCGTCCTCAGGTGAAGAACAGGTCTGTCGGAAAGACAGCGTCTGAATGAACACCACCAGGCTTGGCAGCGTATATTTACGTGACTTTACCGAAAGAACTAAGGAGATGAATCGGTGCGAAAGGAGTTCAACACACACATGCATACGTTCGCCGTGGCCCGTAATAAAGCTGTGGTCACGTGGTTGGTTCATGGCGCAATGCACTCGGATGACTTCACCACCTCGCCACGTGCAGTAGTGACATGAAACACTCATTCACATGCGAGAGGGCCGTCTTCCCGATTCAGAACCCGCCTGAGAGATGAGGCCTTCACCAAATGAATCGACGAAAATAAAATAACACGACGCCCCGAATTCACAATTGCATATCGCAATCGGAGTCTGTACTTAGACTGGAAGAATCCGATGAGCTATGAAGCTCGGGGTCAGAAAGTTCCAACAACAAGAATTATAGGAGTGCAAAGTACAGGAATGCTAAGCGAGTCACTGACTCTCTTATTCTTTCGGTAAAGTCACGTAGTTAGAAATAAAATAAAACAAATCACGACAGTTTCGATCGCAACACAAGCAATCGTCATCGGGTGGGAAAACTACAGCAATTGCTTGTGTTGCGATCAAAACGTCGTGATTTGTTTTATTTTATTTCTAACTACGTGACTTTACCGAAAGAAACAAAGATCCCTGCAGTCACGAAAACTTCAAATCAAGATTGAGTCACTGACTATAAATACAAGTAAAACATGTAAAAGTACAAATTGCTTAATATCATCGCATCGTGTCCTTCGACCAGGTCAGATCCCACTGAGGTCCATTACCTCTTGACCACCAGGGTACCCAGCCAGCCAAATCACACTTTTAACTTCAATATCTAAATGTATATAATAATACATTTCTTTCGGAGGCTAAGCCCAAAAAAAGCTTATCAAGAGGGTCCTGGCCTTGGCATGTTCTGTATATGTCTTTTTTTAAATCCTTTATATTAAGTTCACTTGCTTGCGCGCTTACGACCGTGCAAATCTTTCGGTCGTTTTTTAACCCACTTCCCGTGATCCAATCGAGCTGACATTTTCCACACAGACTCGTTGTGCGTGACAATTAATTTTCGTGAAAAAAAATCCAAAATTTTACACTTTTTAGGAAAAAAAATGATATTTAATTACCAATTGCTTAATGGTGCCAGGCAATCATCTGACCCATAGGTGGCAGCCATCTCAAGCCAGAGGATGAGAGGACTCTAGCCGCCACGCATATAAAGGATTTATAGTGAAAAACTTTGTTTTTACGGGTTATTTTTTTTATATATAAATGAGAACACGAGGGGGAGGAAGAATCCAGAGTTTCTAGAGAAACGTCGTGAAAATTGTATTTTATAATGTTTCATTTTTATTGTTTTATTATTTCCCTTCTACGTGACTTTACCGAAAGAACCAAGAAGATAAACCCCACACACGCACACTGTGACAACACTGCGTTCACAAAGCCCGCTTGCTCTACTGCCACCCCGAGTCACCTCCGCAGCACGGGGGCCCCCCTCTGAGTTTCGCAAATCTTTGCGCGGCCCAAACAACCCTCGCCTCCGCGGTGCGTGGGATGGATGGTGGCGGTGGCGGCCGTCACAGCTCTCTTTGTGCCAGCGTGGTTTGTGTTTTGGTTGCCCATGGCGCGCCACCCAAACACGACAGACAAAATCGGCTGAAGCCCGCTCACCGCTCCACGCCCCCGATGTGCCTGAACACGGTGGCAAGCTAAATGTTGACCGAATGTGGCCACTGGTAATATTAGCGGGCGGTCTTCGTGACTTAAATATCCCGGCGAGTCTTGTCTGTGTGGCCCATGTACACGTGAAGCAACGACTATCTTTTTAAATCCTTTATATTAAGTTCACTTGCTTGCTTGCTTGCGCGCTTACGACCGTGCAAATCTTTCGGTCGTTTTTTAACCCACTTCCCGTGATCCAATCGAGCTGACATTTTGCACACAGACTCGTTGTGCGTGACAATTTATTTTCGTGAAAATTTTTTCCCAAAATTTTACACTTTTTAGGAAAAAATAAATTTCATATTTAATTTAAAATTCCAATGTGAATAAAATGAAACTCTTACTCAAGAAAGAAATGAATAATAAAATAAAACCGATGCCACGCATATAAAGGATTTATAGTGAAAAACTTTGTTTTTACGGGTTAATTTTTTTTGCTTTACATGAGGGTGGTTGAGCCAGATATTTGAGTCGGGAGTAGTGGGAGTGTATCGCCGTGGTGATGGTGGTGTTGATGATGTTTCCGCCCTCCGTCGTATTTGTGAGTCGGGAATTGAGTGGCTGGCGCGCAGATGAGTCCACATACAGTGAGCAGGAAGTTTCCACGCAAGTGAAAATCAAACAATCCCCCACCCCCGTTTCATTCCGATCCACTGCACTCAGAAGCGACGGCTTCTAGATAACCTCATCGTGCAATGCGAATAATGACAAAGAAAGCTCCTCGCGGGAGGAAGTAAAATGGGATTTAGTTCATAAAGAGGGGGTTTCGCTTTGTTAAAGCTGTCGCTCCCCACCGTACCCGATCCTTCCCCCTAACAGTATCGAGTTGAATGAAAAGCGATATCGTGCACAGACGAGAGGCAGTGGAGTGCAATGCTTGCCCAGAGTTGCCTCCAATGGCCTCCTCCTGGTTGCTGTGAATGGCTTTTAAAAAGTAACTTGTTCGAGCCAACTTTCGTTCCTGGAAATGCATTTAATATTGATTAGTGTTTGTGCGCCGTTTTTTTATTTCTTCTGAATTCTTTCATACTTTCCATTTGGCTGCTTCTGCTCCAATTTCCATTATTGCTGAATGTACGACGTTGTTTTTACGTTATTTGCTTTGGTCATGTTGCTGACCCGAGCGACTCTTGCAAATGCGACTTGTTCTGTTTTCTTGAATTCCCAGCGGGTAAAACAAGCTAAACGTGGACATCTTAAAACGTCCTTGTCAAAGTTTGTAATGGGACAAGCACCTCAAAACATCACATAATTTACCACTTCAGCAACTGGTTGCTCCTTGGTCAAACCTAGGAGTTGGTTTTGTATATATTTATTTTGTAAGTGATTTGCTTACTCTCCTATACTTTGCACTAATTTTTTTGTACTGCTTGTTGTAGCAACTCCCTGACCTGACCCTACTGAACATCTGTGAAAAAAGAGCTTCATAGCTCATCGGATTTCTCCGCTATAAATAAACATGCTGATTCTGGTGCCACGTCTCTATCGGCCTGCAGCTGATCCCAGCAGAGGCCGGGATCGGCACGAGCTCCTATCGGGAGAGTCGATGGGAGAGTTGTCCCACAACGCCCCCGGCAGACAGAGAGAGGCGGGCGCCTCGCAGCGGCGATGGGGTCGGAGCGCTCCGTGATCTCCTCCTCGTCGCTGCTGCTGCTTCTTACAAAGTGGAGGTGGCGGATGGCGCAGGCATTGCGTACGGACAGCCTGGAATCTTAGCCGGGTCGGCTGTCAGCAGAGTCCGGCTTCCGGCACCACAACGGAACTCCATTCAGGTGTAATTATTAGTAATTGGCCCATAACACGTTCATACATATGTAGTGACTGACTCAGAGACACTAGGAGTAGGAGGCACTCTATTTATTAACAGCCTTCACAGTCCACAGAAAGTGACTACAGCTCCCAGTCAGGACAGCTGGCAGACCGCCTGACTGACGATGCTGAGAAGATGAAGACGGCGACGAAGACTCCAGCAGCACGACGAGGGGATCCCACTCCAGGCGACAGCCCCGAGCTCCTGCTCGGGGTTCCCTTTTATCCTCCCGGCGTGGCCTCGCCCCGCCCCGGCCACGCCCCCCTCCTAGAACCTACTAGCGGGTTCCCGGGCTTCCCTCACGTGCCCCCTCTGTAACCTTTCCCCTACATCCCTCTCTCTGACTTATCACGTGACCTGCTGTCAGACAGGGCTGCTGCAACTGCAGATACCCTTCTCTGCCAGCAACCAGCGCTATGCTACGTAGTGACCCATTCTATGTCACTACACATAGCAGCCGCACGGCTTCTCACCGTGTGGCTGCTGCTGCCTTCCCGCTCGTCCGTGGTTCCTCCTCCTGGTGTCACTGAGTCGTCCTCTCTCTCTCTCTCTACGAGAGTGATTACTGTGCAACGCCTTTACAGTTTAACACGCAGTAGGCTTTTTTCTTCATGGTATGTGAGCCGTAATTTAGTTTTAACATATTTTTCCATGCAGGGTCATTGCAGGCTGGAAAAGTGATACCAGAGGACAGGAATGGTTCTGACATCACTGATGCTAGCTGTGGTCAGGAATCGAACTCGGATAGCCAGATTCATAGTGAAGCACGCTAACCGTTGCACCACTGCTCCAGCCCGAATTGACACTTGTGTACCATGTGGTCAATGGTTTGAAATATGTACTCCGCACATCCGATTAGCACGGTTGGCTACATACCGTGCGAGAGAAGTTCCACATACATACAGACATATACTCGTATGGAGGTTCATAGACTTAACATCGAGATGCATACTCTTAGATGGAGAGCCGATATTATCCATACTAGATCGCGTAAATATAAATGTGTCAGTAAACCCACCACCAGCCAACTAGTAATGTTTGTACCATAAACAGCACACCGGTGTGTTGGAGAGTAAACCTGAAATTATTATTGTCATTAATAAATAAATAACATGTTTTTGCACAAAACTATTTGTTGAGTAACTAAACAAGAGAGCGCAAATGTTGCTACTAGCAGAGCGCATGCCTAAGTCTGGCACATTCCACAGCTCGGTTTCATCAATCGCACTCCCTCTTGTAAAAGTCATCTCAATACAAATTCCTTTATCGCTCCCTTGGGAACATTTTCTGTAGCTCCGTTTATTTCTTGCGTTTACATTATTTGCATGAATGTAAGCGAGTCGGGTTGGTCAATCTTTGCCATCCTTGCAAAACGTTTGGACACTGCCTCAGAGGATCCTCTTCAGGACCCCGCTCCCCACTGCCGTGAACTCGTGAAGGTCGCGTGATTCCGCGGGGCAAATCACAAGCAGCAGCAGCAGGACCGATGAGTTTGGCACAAAGTGCATCTAGATTTAAAGCTTTCGTGACTGCAGGGATTCATCTTCTTGGTTCTTTCGGTAAAGTCACGTAGAAGGGAAATAATAAAATAATAAAAATAAAACATCATAAAATACAATTCTCACGTCTGCCGGAAAGACAGCGTCCGACTTGTATTTTATTATACAATTCTCAGGTCTGTCGGAAAGACAGCGTCTGACAGACCTGTTCTTCACCTGAGGACGGCTGCTTGCGTTGTGGCCGAAACGTCGTGAGAATTGTATTTTATTATGTTTTATTTTTATTATTTTATTATTTCGCTTCTACGTGACTTTACCGAAAGAGCCAAGAAGGTGCATCTAGAGTTAGAAGGCATATATCACGTTCCATGGTGCACCGAGGAACCTTGCCCTGAAACACCCTCGCCGCGTTCCAGCAGAGAGTGAGCTGCGCTTAATCTCCCTCTGAACGGAACATGTTTTTTATACGCTTTTATTTAACTCACTCTATTGTTGTTGTATCCTCAAATCTTGTAACTCAATTTTAACGCACTTCCCAATGTGGTATCGACTGCAAACTTGGTATAGTTATGTCATACTGATGACAATACTATATTCTATCATAAAAAATAAAAATCAATATTTTAAAACATATTTTTTTATATGTTATGTTTCGGCTTGGGATCGAATTGTCCACGCTCAACTGACGTTGGCTGTAAATCAACACAATCCCTTACGTTATGGCAAGCTTCGGGGCCACTTTCTGGAGTCGTGGAGTTCTTCCATTACAAATATTACTTATTTTTAATACCGTCAAGTACGGGCGCCGCGGTGGCTAGACGTTAACTACCTCGCCTGGTATACAGGAGGTCGTGGGTTCGATCCCGATCCCGACCCTGACGCCTGTAGGTTTGTAGTTTGCGTGTTCTCCCCGTGGTCACGTGGATTTTTCTACGGGTCCTCCAGTTTTTCTCCTCCACATTTAGAAACAACGTGCTTTTAGAGTATTTGGCTGCTATGCATTTCCACACGATGATGAGCCACTTTGTTGAGCAGCCACTTGTGATAGCCAGGTCGCTTCTTAAACAAGCTATATAGCTCAGTGAGCCTAATGATATGTTCAAGCAAACGTAACACTGAGACTGCATGGGACCCAGTTTTCTACTGGCACATCCGAGCTGAACCCACTTAGGGATGATAATTGTTTTTTTACTCTTTTATCTGGCAACAAAACTGACACCTTTTTTACAAAGAGTCATGTTTGCATAGACCACAATACCTGTAGTCATAATGCAAACAAATAACTCTGATAATGTATGCACTGTCCTTGAAGTTGATTGGTCCACACCCGAGACAGCTTTCCTTAGAGCCTAGTCTCACATGGTGTTGGACCAAATGACGCCAAAAGGTGTCAGTTTTGTTGCCAGATAAAAGGGTAAAAAAACAATTATCATAATTTTTTCTTCTGGCAAATGAGGTTCCAATGGTGTAAACCACTTAGGGCTGTCACGGTTCCCAGTAGTTTTCCACCGGTTGGTTTCTGAGCCGAGCGAGCCATGACCAAAGGGTGATATGTCGGCATGACAGAACACCATGTGCCACACACGCACGTTTACAGGTGGAGCTGGATGCGAGTCTGTTCCGGATCTCGGCTGCACGCAACGAATAACATCGCGGGCTATAACTGGAACAGCCACGCTCGGGCCAGCCCAGGCAGCCCGGCCTTACTGACAGGTCAGAAACAGGGGTCGGAAACTTGAGGCTCCGAAGCCACATGCGGATTTTTAAGGACGTAATTTATTAAGGACCATCTCATATTCACGTGTATTGTGGCTTTTGAAATATCGAGAGTTTGTTTTACCGAATTCGAAAATAAATACTCTCCGTGTTATTTTTATATTCTATTGTTCTTTCTGTAAAGTCATGTAGATAGAAAAAATAACAATAAAATAATAAAAAATAAAGTGAATAAAAAGTGTTATTTTTGTTGCCAACCCCTGGGCTAGTCCAATGCAACCTGGTTTTTACCCAGAAGGGGCATCGTCCATGATGTCAGAGCTTCGTCTCGAGAAGATTGCCAACCGTTGCAGGAATTCAAACAGGGACCCACAAATCAAACACACCTCAAAGGACACCTCGCAAATAGCTGCCGACCTTCTTTTTGGAAGCAAAACACAAGGTTATGACGACATCAGACGTGACATCGCGTCCAGGTGAATTAATCGCTCGTGATTTGGTTCATTGGTAACGTGGAAGAAGAAGTCTCAGTAGGGTGCGTTTGCATCCAGCACAGATCTATCTCGAGGCCAAGGAGGGCAAAGGCTAGGGGCTAATGACGCGTTCAGTGTGTCTGACAGTGCGGTCAGTACAATTTGAGGACACAGCGCCAGCAACGTGATGCACGCGCGTTTCAACATTACACATCGCGGCGTGTGACGTCTGCAACGCAGCACGGCACGGCTTCTGCAGTGGGAAAACAACAAGCTGCGCCTCCTGACCTCGACTGGCACGACCCCCCGGACACGGCTCGGATGTGCCAGTGGAAAAGGTGTAGGGGAGTCTTTTTTTGGGCAAAGACTTGGAGGGCTCTTTTTCAGAAGCAAAGCGATCAATGGCAATGCCCGATGTATGTACTGCGTGTTGAACTTCTTTCGCACTGTACGTAGCCAACCGCGCTATTCGGAGGTGCAGGGTGAGGACAACAAACCAAACACAAAAATCCGTTCCAAAGAAATGAGTTTAAAATCTAGACTTAAAAGTGCATAGCTCCAGTGGCTTTCTAATATAGGAAGGAAGAGCGTTCCAGACGACCGCAGAAGTGCATCTGAGCGCGCGCGATGCGGTGACCTGCCGTCTTTGTGTGACGGCCAGCAGCCAAAAGCCGCTTCTGCTGCTGCTGCGAAGTTTGCGTGATGGTTCATGTTGCTTGACGAGATCAGTCAGGTATTGTGGTTCATTTGTGGCAAGCACTTTGTGTGTAATGTGTGCGACCTTATAAGTGTATGGGTGTGAAAGGAACTACACAGTATAAGCTGCTATGAACAGGGCACATTTACATGCCCATTGAAAATCAACGAAATCCAAGAACGTTATTGACCGGTATTTCAATTGAGCACAGCACAAAAATAGCCTCGCTGACTGGTTTGACCAGATTTCTAGTAACAGCGAGATATCTGACCACCATACAAAGGGGATTCAACCTGTGGAGGAAAACACGAGTAGAATGGATTCTCAAGTATTGAAACATAGGCGTGGTGAACAATGTGGTACCGTGTTATGGAGGGTTATCATTAATGTATTACTCACGTGGAGTGATTGATGGTCGCTTTATCACCCTCTGCTGGTTTCAAAAGTGTTGAGTCAAGGAAAGGAGAGACGGGGAAGACCTTGGTGCTGTGTGTGGGGGGGAGCGGTGGCGCAGTGGTTAGCGCACTGCGCTGCGAAACCGAGCGACCCGAGTTCGATGCCTGCTCACGACCAATGTAACAGCAGTAGCGCATGTCTGAACCGGTCATGGGCCTCTCCCCTCGGTCGACTCAGCCTTAAATTAGGACACATGGCCTTCATCAGCGCTTGTTAAAAGCACTTCCACCCATCGTCTGTTGAGGCTCTTTGGGGGATCTTTGTCATTTTGAAAAATGTTCGCGCCGTACGTAGCCAACCGTGCGAATATTTCTCTCATCGCAGGGGGAGTTCCAGTCAATGTCTTCCACCACAGGCACATCAGAATCTTTACAGCGTGGTCCAGAATTGCTGTGACCCCCCCCCCCCCCAATTTAATAATCTAAAACTTAACTTTTTTGTATACCAGTGGGGGTGTGAAAACGAAAACGAATAAGCAACGGGCACAAGAAAGTGTGGGGTCAATTGATTTGGGGACTACACTGTAGGAGGCCGTCCATAAATGACGTCACGCGATTTTGGATGATTTTTGACCCCCCCCCCTTCGTCCCACGGCGTTACAAGTCAGACCCCCCCCCCCTCAAATATGACGTCACAAAGCTCTGCCCCCCTCAAAAAAATATAAAACATGCTTCAAATCGCTTTAAACTATTGTCATTGTCGTGCCTATTTAATGTGGCGCTGCACTCTGATGTTGTAGGTTAAAACATTTATTTAATTAAGTCTATATTTAATTAAAAGTTGTACATTTTTACGTGACGTCACATTTCTCACCTCCCCCCCCTCGTCACAATCGTCACAAATGTCTGACCCTCCCCCCCCCCCAGGTGCATGACGTCATTTATGGACGTCCCCTAGAAGCGCGTGTGTAGCAAACAAGTAGCGCCATAATAGCCACAAAGATAAAGATCCCCCTTATAGCCTTAACAGACTGTTGGGGCAAGTGCTGTTAGCGAGCATGTATGAAGTCCGACACAACACACGAGGGGGTAGGGTGGGCAGCGCCACGCCCGACCGCCTTTGTCTCCCTCGTGGTGATGTTTACACATTTGAGAAAGCCTGAGTAGACCTAAGGGGATGGCCAGAACCGGTTCAAACATATATTCACCACCGTTATTGGTCGTGAGCGGGAATCGAACTCGGGTGGTCACACGTGCCTCCAATTAGCACGCTTGGTTCACGTACGGTACGAAAGAAGTTCAACATACAGCACAGTGCATTCATTTGTTCCGACTTACGAACCGTTGGCCTTACAAACGGTTCGACTTACGGACGGTTCGACTTACGAACGGTTCGACTTACGGACGGTCCGACTTACGAACTGTTCGGACTTACGAACGGTTCGACTTACGAACGGTTCGACTTACAAACCGTCCGACTTACGAACAGTTCGACTTACGAACGGTTCGACTTACGAACGGTTCGACTAACGAACGGTTCGACTTACGAACGGTTCTACTTACGAACCGTCCGACTTACGAACGGTTCGACTTACGAACCGTCCGACTAATTAGGTTCGTAACCCGAGGACTGCCCCGACATACATTCTCTGGTTACGGCAACTGCACACGAGTCACATTGAGTCCACAACCGGACAATCATTGAATGTCATGCAGCGTCGTTCAATGCGATTGCTTCCCGCAACGCCGGCAACGCTCCACTCGGGGCCGCTACGCGCACAGCTGAACGGGACAGGAGCGAACGCGGAAATAGAATTGGGGGTCAAGCCGCGACAACGCCTACAACGCTCGCGAATGCTGCGAGCGAGCGAGCCAAAACACTCCGCGGATTACTGTCCTCCAAGTGGGACACGGCACCACTCGTCCCTCCCAAGTGCTGCTGCTGCTTGACACGGTCTCAGTGAGACACTCGTTTAAGGCCGAGTAGACCTAGGAGAGGTAGCTAGCTTTACGTATCTATGGGTTAAAGGTTTAGGAGCCGGGGATTAACAAGAAATCCCCCCCGCCCCCCGTATAGCCTGCACAGGCTGTTGGGGCAAGTGCTGTTAGCGAGCAGCTATTAAGGCCGGGTCAACACCACGCCTGGCCGCCTTTGTCTCCCCAGCTCTGATGTTTACTTACACCCAGCGGCATGTGCACTCAATCCAGGGCTGAGTCGACCTAGGAGGAGGGACGTGATGCGTATCGCTCGCCGCTGGCGTTAACTGTGGCTGGGAATCGAACTCGGCTTTTGGGGGGGGGGGGGGATTGTGTAACGTAGCGCTCTAAGGACCGCGCCACCGCTCTCCATACAACACAGAAGAACACGCGACACACAAACACCTGGGCGACACACACACCTGGGCAACACGCGCGCGCGCCCTTGCGGGGGTGATCACTGCGTGGTTGGTGGTGGTGGCGTTGGTGTCATCGTCGAGTTACAAGAAGCAGCCACAATCGCGGGTTCCTCCTCTTCGCTGCCTGCGTTCGCCTTCCTCGACACAGCGAGCTCGGCAACACGGAGGGAGGGACAACCTCGCTCTGTACAGCGAGATCACCTGGACTGCGTGTGTCCACACACACACACCACAGGTGAGACTGTCTTACACACACAGGTGAGACTGTCTTACAGGGCATGCTCACACACAGGTGAGACTGTCTTACAGGGCAAGCTCACACACAGGTGAGACTGTCTTACACACACACACAGGTGAGACTGTCTTACAGGGCAAGCTCACACACAGGTGAGCTTACCTGTGTGTGTCCACACACACAGGTGAGACTGTCTTACACACACTCACAGGTGAGACTGTCTTACAGGGCAAGCTCACACACAGGTGAGCTTACCTGTGTGTGTCCACACACACAGGTGAGACTGTCTTACACACACTCACAGGTGAGACTGTCTTACAGGGCAAGCTCACACACAAGTGAGCTTACCTGTGTGTGTCCACACACACAGGTGAGACTGTCTTACACACACTCACAGGTGAGACTGTCTTAGAGGGCAAGCTCACACACAGGTGAGCTTACCTGTGTGTGTGTGTGTGTGCGTCCACACACACAGGTAAGACTGTCTTACACACACACACAGGTGAGACTGTCTTACAGGGCAAGCTCACACACAGGTGAGCTTACCTGTGTGTGTGTGTCCACACACACAGGTAAGACTGTCTTACACACACTCACAGGTGAGACTGTCTTACAGGGCAAGCTCACACACAGGTGAGCTTACCTGTGTGTGTGTGTGTGCGTCCACACACACAGGTAAGACTGTCTTACACACACTCACAGGTGAGACTGTCTTACAGGGCAAGCTCACACACAGGTGAGCTTACCTGGCTGTGTGCAGTGTGCATCGCAGTGGTGTGCCGTTGTCGTTCGCGCGATTGTTACAGTAGTGGTACTTTAACCCTGTATTATGGTTGTTTGTGACTTTAGTTAAAACAAAAAAAAATATTTTATTTTATTTTTATCAAGTAAGGCCCACTGAGCACTGTAGCTCTTTTTCAGAAGCGACCTGGCCACAAATAATATCTCAACGAAGTGGATTATCACGTGGAAATTTAGAGCAACCGAACACTTTAAACGCACCTTCATACATGTGGAGGGGAAAACCGGGAGGACCCGGAGAAAAATCCACACGGAGAAGATGCAAACTCAAAATATTGTGAGGGTTAGGTTCGCGATCGAGCCCAAGACCTCCTGCATACCAGGCGAGGTAGTTAACATCTTGCCACCGTAGTTGATCTTAACACACTCATAACATCTGCGTCGATATTGGGAGAGGCTTTTAATAATAATAATGATGATAAAAGGCGATTTGTGTGAGGCAGGGAACAATGTGTTCCTAATACTCCAGATATGACAACAGCACAGGATTTTAGATGCTGTGTAGAGTCGCAGAAGTTAATTACGGTACTGATGAAAGTGTTACTCATTCTGATGTGATGATGGGTTCAGCTGAATTCTGATCGGGATTTGATGTTAACTACCTCGCCTGGTATGCAGGAGGTCGTATGTTCAATCCCGACTCCTGACGCCTGCTGTATATTTGCGTGTCTCTCTCCCCGTGGTCGCGTGGATTTTTCTCCGGGTCCTCCGGTGTTTCCCTCCACATTTAGAAACACGCGTTTAGAGTATTTGGCTGCTATACATACCCACATGATAAGCCACTTTTTTGAGCTGTCATTTATGGGCAGGTCGCTTCTGAAAAATATCTCTTATATAGCTCAGTGGGTCTTATCTGGTAAAATAAAAATAGTTGTCTGAATGTTAAAGCTACCGCAGTGTGAACCCAGTTGTGAGTCAGGGTGTTTATTTTCACTGCGCTCTGCCGATGATCTCTGATAATGGTGAAACCCATGGGCAGTTGATGTCTCCGTGGCGGCTGTGAAAGTTGACACCACGGTAAGGTCATGTTCATACGTGGTAGCACAGCTGACGAGGTCGGCGACAGACCGAACTTAATATGAATCATCCAACAACACAATCGTCAATAACACAGAGTGTGGCCTTAAGTGGAAAAATATATAGATATATAATAGGCGACTTTTCGGGCACCGGATCCTTCAGAGCACGTACAGTGGCCAAGCTCTGCGGTACTCTACGCATTAAGAGGGCTTTTATTTACGTAACATAAACACACAATGTCATTAAAATTAAAGACGCGGTAAGTGGCGTCCCCTCGTTGCATATTAACTTTCGTGTTTGGGTTTAGATCGCGTTATTTATAAATGTGTCATAACCCTCCACCACCCGACACGGCCAATCAGTAAAAAAGTGTCACGTTGACAAAAGACAAATAGTTCACTGCTTTAGCCCACCGGTGTGTTGAAGCCACAACATTTACAATTTGAGTACGACGTTTCGCTGGTAATTGCATCCAGCATCATCGGGCAATTCGCCAGAATGGCCTCGTCACACACAGCGGCTTTCACCTGACCCCCTCGCATGCCAGCCGGCTGATGGCTTTACTGTGGATGTTGCGATGTTAAGAAGAGCCAAATTCAGCAAAGTGTATTTTTTTCCATTTAGGGCCACATTGTCATTGACAAATGTGTCGAGGTTATTTTTGTTTTCACTTCTGTACCGCTGTGGCGCTTCGCCTGCTTCGAAGACTCCATTCCCTCTCATCGGCTCACGCAGAGACCCATAGACTCACACAGAGATCCGTAGACTCACGCAGAGACCCGTAGACTCACGCAGAGACCCGTAGACTCACGCAGAGACCCATAGACATATACAGAGACCCATAGACTAGAACAGAGATCCATAGACTCACGCAGAGACCCGTAGACTCACGCAGAGACCCATAGACACATACAGAGACCCGTAGACTCACAGCGAGATACGTAGACTCACACAGAGCACCGCAGACTCACAGAAACACATAGACTAGAACAGAGACCCATAGACTCACACAGAGACCCATAGACTCGTGCAGCGACACATAGACTAGCACAGAGACTCATAGACTCACAAAGAGACACATAGACTCATACAGAGACCCATAGACTCGTGCAGCGACACATAGACTAGCACAGAGACTCATAGACTCACAAAGAGACACATAGACTCATACAGAGACCCATAAACTCGCGCAGAGACCCATAGACTCGTGCAGAGTGTCACAGACTATCACAGAGAATCGTAGCCTCACACACGAATCCATAGACTAACTTAAGAGACCCATAGACTCACACAAAGACCCATACATCTGCCCTGACAACATTCCACTATCTGACCTTAACTCGTTCCCTTGGTTGCGGGCACGTCTCAGTAACGAAATCATCGAGCAGTGGATAGATAATGGTCGATCGGGACGACGATGAATCACGCTGGGTTCTGTACCACCCCGTGCATACTGTGTGGTGTTATCCATGGTTGCCTGTGGCTGATCCACTTCGCCAAAACAAAATGCGGCTGTCACTCCTCTCCGTGCGGGCTACTGGATGCCGCGCGCGACTGTGACTACGAGAGACAAATCTCCGTGTTCACCGCCTCTCTGTGTTGTGCAGCGGTTGCAGGAATGCCCCGTAACCCGCGTGTCCTGCTCGTGCAGAGGTCACCATGGCAGTGCCGCAACCGTTGCGAGCGCACTTTGTTGACGTTGCTTCTTGCCGGATACCTTCCCAGTAAACACGCGCAACGTTGGCCCAACGTTGGCACTGTAAACCGCGTCTAGTGGCAGTGCGACTGTTGCAAGCTTTCTGCCGGATACCTTCCCAGTCAACACGCCCAAAGTTGGCCCAGTGGTTTCATATTCTTAGGTTTTTTTCGGTAAAGTCACATTATTACCATAATAATGAAAAGTGAGCCGTTCCTGGCCCTTCCCCCTCCCTCTACCATTATATATACGGAGTGGTATCTCTTGTAATCTCTCATTTACTTGATACAGCTGTCGGGCTGTGACGGTTCCACCTGAAGACGGAAGCTTGTGTTGCCTTCGAAACGTCATGATTTTTATTTTACTTTTATTAACTTTAATTAAACATTTTTACCTACGTGACTTTACCGAAAAAACCTAAGAATATGAATCCTTGCAGTCACGAAATCTTCAAATCTAGAACCAGTGGTTTCATGTTTACTGGGATAAATTGCAGCACAGTCGACACCCAACCCACAACCTCCGCTCTAAAAGTTTCACCACGACCGCCGCCGCCGTTGTCCGGATTTACGTCTTCCCCTTATTACAGGCCTAATTGCTGCCGTGTGGGTGGCCAGATTGTTATTTTATAGCTGCTGCGTTGGTGTCAGTTGACAACGCTCCAAACAGAAATCTGTCAATACGGCGTTGAAAAGCAGAATCTTTATTTAGACTCCAGGAGAAATGCGATGAGCTCAGAAGCATTTTTTCACAGACGTCCAGTATGGGCAGGTCGGCATCATAATCGCGCCCTGCTACTGCTGCCACACTCACCTCCTCCTCACAGCCCCCCTGCATTTTGCACATCACTGTCAAAGACAAAGATCCCCCGTGTAGCCTTAACAGACTGTTGGGGCAAGTGCTGTTAGCGAGTAGCACCTATGAAGGCCGGCACGGCACACGAGGGGGTGGGTGGCCTGCACCTCGACCTTTGTCTCCCGTTTACCAATGTTTTACACCCCGCACCAGGTACTCATTTGAGACCGAGTCGACCTAGGGGAGGCCCAGGACCGGCTCAGATAATCGTCACTGATGCTGGCCGTGAACGGGAATCGAACTCTGGTCGGCGGTTTCGTAGCGCAAGCGCGCTAACCGCTTGCACAACCGATCCCCACGTCACTGTACGAACACACACACACAAAGTCCTCTGACCCAGTGACCCCTGGTTCTTGCCCGATGTTTTGGGTGATTATTTTGAGCACGCGCAGCACGAGAGGACAGGGGACTTGGGGACAAAGTGACGAGCGCAGGGGAAGTAAACAACGCGCCCGACGTGAGAACGCGACAAATAACGATATTCATCCGGATTGAAAACGGCTCAAATTTTTCCTAAAAATGATGGCTGTTTTTATTTTGATGTCAAGGGGTACGCCTTGAGCACGGGTGAATTGACGGCTGTGCAGGAAAGAGACTCAAGATGCTGCTATTCCATCACACGTGGATCTCCAGGCGTGGCCTCCAATGCAGCCGATGCGACTTCGTGTTTTGCCGTGAACAGCGAACCGAGCACCATGCAGAACAGTTTGTGACCAAACAGCCACCCGCTCCTTGAACCCAACGTTCTCATCTCAAACCACTCCAGTGCCCTCTGCCTCTGGTCACGCACAGGCCCGAGTCCTGTCCATCACCGCTAGTTGCCAAGCAGGCCACAGCTCACTTCGACCCAGGACGTTTCGATGCGCTGGTGCGATTTGACCCTTTCTCGTCGGTCCTTCCTCTTCGCGTGGCTGCTGATGTTGATGCAGAGGAAGAACAAGTCTCAGTGCAAAGATGAACTGTCATGAATGCTTGTTTTTTTATCAATTAAAACGGACGGTGGTGGCATGGAATGGTAAGGGGTGGCATTCATGGAAAAAGCCTGCGCTGTACACGAAACCAATGTCATTGTTCCATCTCCCCACAGCGACCGTTCTCTCAGACGCGTTTGATTCATTGGGTGCTGCTCCGTTATTATCCTTGACCGCAATGTGCTCCTTGGAGCGACGTGTCCTGCCCATTGTTATGGGGTAGCATGGTCACTCTGAGGTCGCTCAACGTCACGGGGCACCGCGGTGGCGAGATGGTAACTCCCATGGCTGGTATTTCAGGAGGCTGTGGGTTCGATCCCAACCCTGACGCCTGCTCTGGATTTGGAGTTTGCATGTTCTGCCCGTGGTCACGTGGATTTTTCTCCGGGTCCTGAAGCTTTTTCCATCGACATTTATAATTAGCTCGCGTTTAGAGCATTTGGCTGCTATAAATGTCCACACGGTAAGACACTTCGTTGAGATATCATTTGTGGCCAGTTGACACAAGAAAAAGAGCTTTACCTGGTAAAATAACAATTGTTTAGCTTTAGTCACCAGCCATGATCTATCCACTGCTCGATGAAGGCCTGCTGATGCTGACACCATCCCTAATTTGCGTGAAGCAGTGTGGGTTCAGATATCAACTCGCCACTGATGTTTGCTGTGGAGGGGACCAAACTCAACAAGCACACACTAACGGGCCAGTGCCTGATTAAGCTAATGCGGGGCCTGTAGCATATGTGTTATAAAGGGGCTCTAAATAAAAAAAACAAACACGTAAATATTAAAACACACACATTTTTTACTTGCATAGCAAAGTAATTGTGTTTTTTCATTTGCTATACAGCCAGATAATACGACAAATCGCTAACCTTAAACGCCCAGTCGTTCGTAAAAGTTGAAGGCAGTGTAGTACTATAGTAATAGAGCAAGTGCAGAATCACCGAACCGGAATTGATAGCTTGAAAGCATTTAGCGCGGGGCCCTTGAAAATGCGGGGCCCGTAGCATATGTAGCTAAATTTCGATTTAAAGCTTTCGTGACTGCAGGGATTCATCTTCTTGGTTCTTTCGGTAAAGTCACGTAGAAGGAAAGTAATAAAATAGTAATAAAAAATAAAGCATAATAAAATAAGCTAATAAATTATTTTATTATGTTTTGTTTTATTATTTAATAATTTCCCTTCTACGTGACTTTACCGAAAGAACCAAGAAGATATGTAGCTACTTGTGCTCCTGGGATAATCCGGCACTGCAACAGGCCCCGCAGTGCAGAACCGGGGACCCCCATACATGGGGGGAGGGGGTTTACAGAGGCAGACTTTGCAGCGGTGAGCCTTGCTGACGAAACCTTGCTGATGACTTCCGATCAGAGAGGAAACCTGCCCCACAGCTGTCTAATCTGCACAGTCCTCTTCCCTGAGGTTACCGTCAAAAATTAAGGAACATGCGGCCGTCTGGAACGCTCTTCCTTTCCGATATTGGGAAGCCACTGCAGCTATGCACTTTCAAATCTAGATTTCAAACTAATTTCTTTAGAACTGCTTTTTGTGTTTAGTTTGTTGCCCTTCCCCCGCACCTCCGATTAACGTGGTTGGCTACGTACGGCGCGAAAGAAGTCCGCCATGCATACAATTCGCTTCTTTGTCCACTTACACGTTGTCGTGTGTGTGTGCTCTTTGGAGTTTTTGGCACTTTTTGTGGACGCCATGCCCAGTTTTTTTCCAGATGAATGTCGGGCCCGTTCAGTTCCCCTTTTCCTTGCGACCGTGACAGACTATTTACGTATAAATGAGGAACTCACTGTCACCCACCAACACTCACACGCACACACACTCACACACGCACACACACTCACACACGCACACACACTCACACACACGCACACACACTCACACACGCACACACACTCACACACACGCACACACACTCACACACGCGCACACACTCACACACACGCACACACACTCACACACGCACACACACTCACACACGCACACACACTCACACACGCACACACACTCACACACACGCACACACACTCACACACGCACACACACTCACACACACGCACACACACTCACACACGCACACACACTCACACACGCACACACACTCACACACGCACACACACTCACACACGCACACACACTCACACACACGCACACACACTCACACACGCACACACACTCACACACACGCACACACACTCACACACGCACACACACTCACACACGCACACACACTCACACACGCACACACACTCACACACGCACACACACTCACACACACGCACACACACTCACACACGCACACACACTCACACACGCACACACACTCACACACGCACGCACACTCACACACACGCACACACACTCACACACGCACACACACTCACACACGCACACACACTCACACACGCACACACACTCACACACACGCACACACACTCACACACGCACACACACTCACACACGCACACACACTCACACACACGCACACACACTCACACACGCACACACACTCACACACGCACACACACTCACACACACGCACACACACTCACACACGCACACACACTCACACACGCACGCACGCCCTGTCAGTAAACTTTACGCACGGGTGTTTTGGAAGGCAAGGGGACGATTCTGACCGATGTTGAAGCAAGATATGTTCTCAAACGCGGCGGGCGAATGGTCCTAATGACATGTGTGGGGAGGGCGTATATAGCCCAATGAGGGAAGGCGCTCCGTTAATAGAAATTATATTAACAGACTGTTGGGGCAAGTGCTGTTAGCGAGCACCTATGAAGGCTGGCACGGAATACGAGGGGGTGGGTGGCCAACACCACGCCCGGCTGCCTTTGTCTCCCCAGCGCTGATTATTACACACCGCACCAGGTACTCATTTGAGGCTGAGTCGACCTAGGGGTGGCCCAGGTCCGGTTCAGATAATCGTCACCTGGGTCGCCAGATTCGGAGCGCAGCGTAGCGCTGACCGCTCCACAACCGCTCCCCACAATGGTTTACACTCACACACACGCACACAGTCTATGTCGATATTTTAACTGAGTTCACCACGAGTTGTACGTTTCTGGAACCAGCTGAGAACTCGAGAGGGCCACGTTTTAAGTCTCGTTCAGCAAGATTTGCCAGGCACGTGTCGTGGAGGGAGGTGATACGCAAACACTCGAATGAATGCATACTCGAGTACTGGTGTCACTGTGTTAGGGTTGAGCGAATTCCTGACAGGTTGAGTCACGCGTCGCCATCCAATGACGTTGCGGTATTCACAAACGCGATGTGTATGTTCCTAGGTGTTTTCGGTAAAGTCACGTAGGTAAAACATTAAAATTAATAAAAGTAAAATAAAAATCACGACGTTTCGGAGGCAACACAAGTCTCCGTCATCAGGTGGGACCGTCACAGCCAGATGTGTAAGCTGCGTGTGCCAAACATCCAGACTCCTTTTACCCAAGCTCTCTCATCATAATAATACTCGTAATAACCCTGCTCAATTCAAGAAACCTCTTCACCCTTATCTCTTACAACCACGAGAGTGCTGGTTGTTGCTGGCAGCTTGACGTTTTCAGGCCTGTGCTCAGCACCTCGTGTTGTATACGTGCACTTTATATTTCAAGAGATTTCTTTCGCAATGGGCGGAGGAGGGAGAAGGGGGAATTTTTTAGAACTTTTTTTTCCGACCAAACGACGCTTTGGAAATCCACGATTCGGACTGCGGCTTTCGTTCACTTCCTGCAGGTGGCGGGCGGTTGACCGTGACGGCAGTGGCGTTGGTGGTGGTGGTTGTGGTGGTGGCCGTCGCGATCCAAGCTGTTTCTCCACACCTCTTTGGTGAGGCCATCGCGCAATCTCAACGGGACCCCCCCCCCCCCGCCACCACCACTGTGGCCTCCGCTCCTTCAACGCGGGAGGAGCAGCACAGCTACGCCAACTCTCTCTCTTTTTTACGATCAGTGGAAACAAGAAGATGCTCGGTTTAGTCGGCACTTTGCTTCGTTCATAATTTCGTTAAAAAAATTTTTACATTTTTTTACTTTGCTTTATGTTAACCCCCACCTCTCGCTCACTCTCTCGCTCAGTCTATCGCTCACTCTCTCGGTCACTCTCTCGTTCTGCACTCTCGTCGTGGGCAAGCAGCAGCAGCAGCAGACCTCGATACCGTGTGGCACTTTACTTCCTGGTCGTCTTACTGCTGCCATCATCATCATCATAATGCCCAAGAGCAGAGTGGTGTCCTGGTCAATTGAGAATTGAGGCATTGGTGCTCGTCTGCCGGAACCCCCGTCGCCCTGCACCTCCGTGTCAGCTGCTTTAGAGAGTATGGCTTATTTGTGGAATAGGTCGCCGTTCTGACAGACACACAACACCGCAATGAACATCCGTCACCATCCCAGCCCTGGGTCAAAAAATGTCAGTTCGTTCAACACCGTGGCAGGAGCGTTTCAGAGACGATTTATCCACCCAGATAAGTGGACAAATGCCTTCCATTGTTAATTGGGGTGCACATTGGGTCACGTGCTTTGGCTGAACAAAAGAAAACCCACTCCTGAGATTTTACCGATGATTTCTCGCCGAAACGAACGCCCGAGCCCGTTCACGCGTAGCTGCCCAAGCGAGACGGTTCCACTTCAGCGGAGTGATCTCACTTCACCGTCACCCCGACGGCACCCAGCCACGGCCGTAGCTTAAACAGGCACAGAACCCGTCGCACGGGGAGAGGAGGAGGAGGGGTGGACAGTCGTGCTTACAACTCAGTCCACAACCTGACCCGCCACAGGGCTGCACACAACGCTGGCATTTTAGAGGACGTCTTTCCCCCCCCCCCCGTCCCACGTCCCACGATTCGATCATCCGTCATGATTTTGGCGTCGTGTTTTTCAAGGATCAAGCATTTTTCCGGGGGGTCATTAGCAACGTCTCGTTTCTGCGTCTCATTTGTACTGTCTGCCTCGTGTTTATGGTCTGGCAGCTTTAGTATTATCGATCGCATGTTCAGTCTCGTATTTTCAACCTTGTTTGTATTGTCCGTCTCGTTTGTTGGTATTATGCCGCTTGATTACCCAGAAAGGCGTCACCGAGCCTAAATAATCTTTTAGCCAAGTTTTTTCCGCCAAATTTGTCGGAGCAGGCGGGCAATGTCGCTGCTGTGTGCAATCCAAATTGAATACAATTTCAAGTTAAAATTCTCAGCAGTGGGACGTCTGGCCATTACCAGTTACAGTTGTTTGTTTCTTCGAGCTATTAGGAGCAAAGCAGAGAACTCGGAGGGAACCCATGCAGAGTAGGGAGAGAACCGAAAGACACGAGAGTCGGCAATGAAACCCAGGCACCTTGTCGCTGTGAACCACGAGTGTTACCACTACCACCACCCTCGTGCCTTGCTTATGTTCTTATTTTTACCGCCTTCTTCGTGTGTTTCGCCCAATTCTCGTGCGCCGTAAATTTAACTCCCGCCGATGGTTGCTGATCGTTAAACCGCCAGGCCTGCCTCTCTTGACGTCGCCACTGTCGCAGCGCAGGAGACGGCTGTAGGATTTTGACGCATTCCACGAGTCCCTGGATATCGAGATGCTCTGTGACGCCATCGATCCGTGTGAGAGTATTGACGACGCCGGGGCTTGCAGCCAGACCAAAGTCTTTGAAAACTCACTTCTTTAGAACTGATTTTTGTGTTAAGTTTGTTGTCCTTCCCACGCACCTCCGATTATCACGGCTTGCTACGTACTGGTGCGAAAGAAGTTAAACATACATAAATACGTACACACAACACAACAGCTGGACACTCAAATGAGCTGCGCTCAAATTTCGATGTAAAGCTTTCGTGACTGCAGGGATTCATCTTCTTGGTTCTTTCGGTAAAGTCACGTGACTTTACCGAAAGAACCAAGAAGATGAGCTGCGCTCACTTTGTGTTCATAAATTTGTTCTCCTTTATCATCGTTTTTTTCCTCCCATCTTCCCCCTACCTCCTCGTCGCCGTCATCTTCACCGCCGTCAAGGGCTGTGCCGCAGCCCTGGAGAGATGCAACACGCTCGCCCGTTTGTTGTAGAGGCTCGCGGTTCAAATCCAGCAAACCGCCCTGGTTATTGTTGCGGTGTGCAATCACCACAATGATACCGCTTTGGGGTGGACGTTAAAGATCCCCTGATGCTATTCGCAAGAGTAGGCCATCGTGTGCCAGCGTCAGGGTCCAAACGTGCCAAATGCGACAAAAACCTATTCGGCTAATTACTCAATTGAGATTATACACAGCAGCAGCAGCAGCAATCATCGTTCCCTCTACTGGCAGGTTCATGCCGCAGGTCACTCTTGGAAGTGAGACTCATCCTGGTCTCGTGAGTTCTGACACGGGTTCAGACGAAATCGACGTAACCCAACTTCGCCCGCCGGGTGTCACGACTGTCCAGGGCACCATGCTGTGCGAGGAGTTCATCCGAGCCAAGGCAGCAGCGATGGCCCCCTCTCGGCAGTTCAAGCTCGGGAAGAAGCCTCGAGGAAGAGGGGGAGGAGGTGACGACAAGGCCACGCTTGGAGGCGTCACGAGGCGAGACCGCAGCCTCAGCTGGGAGGACCTGACGCCGCTGTTTCCTCCGCCGTCGCCGTCATCGCCGCCGCCGCCGCAGCAGCAGCAGCGGCGGCGCGAACCGGGACGCGGCACGGGCATGAACATCTGGCGGCGGCCGCTGGGGTCGCGCAGCAGTACGCCGGCGAGCAGGCCCGGCGTCGCGTGGCATCGCGCGCCACAGCCGACCGCGGGCGACGAGTCCACGACCGGAATGGCGAAGGTAAACAACGACGACAACAACAAAAACATGCAATAAAAACGTGTTATCGATCAAGCTGTGTGAAAAATAAGAATAGGTGCTACCCTTTCTGGCAATAAAGCAGGTGTTAAGGTGTTATAAAAACACCAAACAGATACCTTTTGCATCTTAAAACCTGTTTTATTGCCAGAAAGGGTAAAACCTATTCTTATTTTTCATACTTTGTACCGGGTTATAACACTATGCGTAAAGTAAGTCACCCCCCCTAACTTGTATCCGGTGACAATAAAGCTTTACAAATCTGCTCGCACACAGCTACCGTAATCTAAGACGCAGCCCCTCAACTTTTTCTTTCGGCTACGGGCAAATCATCCAACGAATGTGGTAGTCGTGAGTGTGATTGCTAATTTACAATTGTAGGTTACTCAACCTCCCAACATGAGAGTCTGCGTAAACCAAAGACTACTTTGGTAGAGTATAGGGCCCAGAGTAATGTATGTACATATGTATGTATGTTAAACTTCTTTCGCACCGTACGTAGGCAACCGTGCTAATCGGAGGTGCGTTTGTGTTGCCGTCGCAGTCAGGGGGGGTGCCAGTCCACCAAATGGGAATACCAAAAAAAGCCACATTTTTGACACTGAATATGGGTTCACGTGGGAGACGTGACGGCAGAGTGATGCCTGCACAGCGCGACTCACGACTTCCTCTTGATACCAAGATCCAGATGGTCACGTCTATGCGCCGCTTCTCGGTGGCAGCCCCAACAGTCTGGAACGATATCCCTCTGCACATTCGCAGCATCACCTCAATCGCCTCCTTCAAGAGAGACTTAAAAACTCACCTCTACAACCACGCTTTCGAGCGACTCTGAGCTTGGCTCCGCGCCTCTGAGTTGCGGAAACTACGTCTGCAAATTTGCGCGCATTACAAATTGAACTATTATTATTATTAGAGTGCTGACTATCAGAAAGGGGAGGCTGTGATCGAGCAGCACCCACCCAGAGCTCGTTAGCCGAGCCAGACGGAGGGACAGCCCGAGGGCAGATGTTGTAGCTCACGTCTGCCCGTCGAAGGGAAATCGGTCCACAGAATTCGGGGGTGTGGCCCGTATTGGCAGGCGACTCGAGTTGACAAAACCACCTGCAATAGCGTCACCGGGAGACGGCATCTCGAGCTCAAACCCGAGCTGTGTGGCTCACGGAAGCTTGGTTTTATTGCACCACACGGCAGCATTACTTGTTGACGTTTTTCTCGGCAGGCTGCAGAGTTTTCTCGGGAAACAAACTGTGGTTTCGTCCGACACGTGAAGAAGAAACTTTTTAAAAGGAAGCATTGGCATCCCGGGCAGAACTCAAGCGAAAAAGGAGAAAAAAGAAAACGATCGCAATGACTCATTGAGGCTTTTCCAGGTGGAGTGAAAGGACAACCGGCTTCATTTTGATTTAAACAAAAAAATCTCTCCTACCTCTTCTTTTAAAGAGGCGCTCGCCCAAGCACGGATCGCGGGAGTACGCTGGCCCCGGCAAGTCGAGCTCCCCCTCCATCGTCATCCCCCACCAAAGGCTGGACGCCGCTAGCGTTGGCGGCGCGGCCGCTCGTTGCGTCTCGCCCACGAGCTTCAGCCTCCGCTACGACGACATCCACGTGGGCAGCGTGGAGCCGGCCAGGCCGACTGCGCCACCGCCGACGACCGCGGAGGCCACCCGCGACAAGGCGGGCTCCCGGCACGACGCGGGCACCCGGCCTAAGTCGTTCCACGGCGGCAAGGTGGGTGCGGGCCCACGGGCCCGCGGGGCCGATGACCCCCCGAGCTGTGCGCACCCCACCCCCGTCATCTCATTTGCCACCCCCACACTTTGTTCATCGTCATCATGAGAACTGTGATGGTTCTCATGGTGACGATGAGTGTTTCCACGAGGGTTCTCGCGATCGTGATGGTGAGTGTTTTTCCCTGATTGTTTTCGTGATGATGATGTATCCATGATGGTGATCGTGATGATGATGATATGTCCATGATGGTGCTCGTGATGACAATGATGTATCTATGTTGGTGATCGTGATGATGATGTATCCATGATGGTGATCGTGATGATGATGTGTCCATGATGGTACTCGTGATGACAATGATGTATCCATGATAGTGATCTTGATGACGATGATGTATTCATGATGGTGATCGTGACGATGATGATGTATCCATGCTGGTGATCGTGATGATGATGACGATGTATCCATGATGGTGATTGTCATGATGATGGTGAGCGCTGCTCTCGCAGGATGTGCCGGGAGATTCTCTGTTGCTCATGACCCACTCTGGGTCCAACAGCGCCGTTCATTCCGAGTCGCTGCTCAACAACTACCTCCGAAAAAAGGTGTGGGTTGACCTGCTGATCCCATCGCCCAACCCACTCGTGCGTCTGAATACCTATGGCTATGCGTCTGTGCGTGTTAATTGTGTGCTTACATACTGCAGATGCATTGTCCCATGCATTACGCCCGTCAATAAGCCCCTATGGCAGGTGTATTTTAATATCATAAAAACACTCCACCCCCTCGATTCCCCATAAGTTATGGTGTAGTTGTGAAGTGAGTGGCGAGGTTTCTGTACCTGTGCAGTGTGCTTATGACCAGCTCCGGTTTGGCAGCAGAGGTCTCACTCCAAATCAGTCGAACAGCATTGTATTTTCATCAGCTACATCACGCTGTGTGGAAGTTACCTGATCTATCTCTCCATAGAAAGTTCTGGGTCTTCTTGGCCACAGTCAGTCTCTGTCCTTGTGAAACATGGACCCCTCTATTAATAGAACATCTGCGCCGGTTCAAAACATTGAGGCTGGCCTGCCTACGATTCATCCTGGGTTTTACCAGACTGGATTCTGTGAGCTCATAAAATCTTCGAGACATCTGGACACAGTCCCATACGTGAGCTCCGTCAGGCGAGGCTGCGTCGGCTGGGTCATGTAGCCCGCATGCCCAACCACTGCATGCTGAAACAGCTCCTATTTGATTTCGATTTAAAGCTTTCGTGACTGCAGGGATTCATCTTCTTGGTTCTTTCGGTAAAGTCACGTAGAAGGGAAGTAATAAAATAATAAAAAATACCAGGTCTGTCGGGGAGACGCTGTCTCCCCGACAGACCTGGTATTTTTATTATTTCTTCACCTGATGACGGCTGCTTGCGTTGTGGCCGAAACGTCGTGAGAATTATTTTATTATGTTTTATTTTTATTATTTTATTACTTCCCTTCTACGTGACTTTACCGAAAAAACCAAGAAGCTCCTATTTGGCCAGGGCGGCTATACGTGCACGCCATGATCTTCAGAAATGCGCCGATGTGGTACATCAGTTTCAGTTTCATTTATTTGGTATAGCCCTGTGAGCCATTCGGCTCTTGAATCGGGTCCAACCGCAACAAACAAAAAACAAAAACACGAACAAGAAAACATCTTAAAGTGACTATGCGGAAACTAGGCCTCGGCAAGGTAAGGTAATTTACCATTTTTACCGGGTAAAAGGGTAAAGGTAGCTCGGAAGAATTACCTGGTAGGGTAAAGGAAGCGCTAAGTATTACCCGGTAAATACGGTACCTTGTTTACCGCTAAAAGCTCCGTGGCGCAGTCCGTGGCCTCCATTTAATAAATAATATTTTACAAAACAAAAAAACACGCTTTTATGAAATGTACTAGTAATGGAAGAACTCCACGACTCCAGGAAGTGGCCCCGAAGCTTGCCCTAACATAAGGGCTCCGTGGCCAATTACAGCCAACGTCAGTTGAGCGTGAAAAATTAGACCCAAGCCGAAACATAACGTATAAAAAATATTCTTTTAAAATATATTTATTTAATGATAGAATATAGTATTGTCATCAGTATGACATACGTATACCAAGTTTTCAGTCGATACCACATTAGGAAGTGGGTAAAAAATGAGTTACAAGATTTGAGGATACAACAACGACAACAACAACAATGACGACAACAACAACAACAACAGACAGTTAGTTAATAGAAAGCGTGTAAAATTGGAATCATCGAGAGTATTCTATATGATAGAAAGGCTCTACCTAGCATTTACCGTTATAAACCTTGTTCATGTGTAGTTCCCTAGTAATCTTATCTACAGCTCTGACAAATTGTTTCATAAGGCCCAATTTGATGTGCAGTGGTGGCATCAGCACCTTCCGGGGGTCCACCAGTGGCTCCCACTTAACATTGCTCCTCCCCACAGAGGACTCGGTCCGCTGTGGCCAGTCCCGCCTGTGGTAGTGCGCCTTGGTGTCCCTGCTGTCCCAAAGGCAAAGATAGCAGGGAAACTTGGTAAAACCGCCTTGGAGACCCATCATGAATGCCTCCATTTTTAAGTCCTCGATGACCTCCCAGCCGTACTCATCATACTTCGAGGTGTCCAGCAAGGTCTTGATGCTGTTGTGGTGCACCGAGTGAGCCAGGGGAAGAGATGGGTACTTGTTACCATTATGGAGCAGCACGGCTTTGAGGCTCCTGGATGAGCTGTCAATGAAGAGGCGCCACTCATTCTGTATTTATATTACTATTTATATTACTGGAAAGTTCTAGAATATTCTAGAAGTTACTACAAGTTTACTCAGCACTGAATCTATCTGGAACGTTCTGAAAGATAGTTACATTTCAAAATATCATTGTCCTAGTCACAAAAGCAAAGTTTGTGGGTAATAATAGCCATTTTCTGTACTTTTGAGGCATAAGCAATTAGGAAATAATACTTACTACCCAGGAACAAAAAAACATTTATTACACAGTGTTATCAGTACCAGCGGTGTCATGCTGCTGGGCAGTTGTGAGGCAGTCACCCTCCAACAACAATAGAGGGCAGAGGAGCGACGCCCACAACAATGAGCGGAGTGCTGAGCAGCTAAAACGCAGGAAGTTACCGCAATGGACAGCACAGGTGTTGCATCTGCCAGTCATCTCAGTCGGTCAACCCATGGCACCTGGTTCTGTCCCCTGACCTCCTGTCAGCAACGAGCCTTTGACACTTCACTTGGCCTCACGTGGCCTCAAAAGTGCACCGAGCCGAATGGCGACAGTTGTGGTTGTGGGGCACTGGTGTAAGTGGTAAGTGCACCGTGCCATGAACCCCGTCAACCTGAGTTGGATTCTCGACTCTGGCTAACATCAGTTTTAGTCATATCAGAGCTGATCCTGGGCCTCTCTTGAGTTGACTCGGCCTTGAATGAGTACCTGCTGCAGCGTGTAAACGTCAGCACTGGGAAGGCAAAGGCGACCAGGAGTGATCCTGGCCACACCACCTCCTGCTCCATGCCAGCCTTAATAGGTCCATTCGCTAACAACACATTCCCCACCAGTTTGTAAAGTCTAAATGGGGGATATTTGTCGTTTTGTTTTGTGTTGTCTGCGTGTAGATGGAGGAGATTGAGCACGCCATGCTGCTCTCCCCTGGCCGCTCTCCCCAGAGCCTCATAGCTCGACTCCAGCACCTCTCCCTGTACAACACCGAGCAGCCCAGCCTGGTGGTACGGAGACCGAGCACGCGGCAACCAGACGACCTCTAGCCTACCTCAAGCCTAGCTCTAGCCTAGCCCTAGTCTATCCCTAGCCTCGTTCTAGCCTAGCCCTGGCCAACCTCAAGCCTAGCTCCAGCCTAGCCCTAGTCTAACCCTAGCCTCGTTCTAGCCTAGCCCTGGCCTACCTCAAGCCTAGCTCCAGCCTAGCCCTAGTCTAACCCTAGCCTCGTTCTAGCCTAGCCCTGGCCTACCTCAAGCCTAGCTCCAGCCTAGCCCTAGTCTAACCCTAGCCTAGTTCTAGCCTAGCCCTGGCCTACCTCAAGCCTAGCTCTAGCCTAGCCCTAGTCTATCCCTAGCCTCGTTCTAGCCTAGCCCTGGCCAACCTCAAGCCTAGCTCCAGCCTAGCCCTAGTCTAACCCTAGCCTAGTTCTAGCCTAGCCCTGGCCTACCTCAAGCCTAGCTCTAGCCTAGCCCTAGTCTATCCCTAGCCTCGTTCTAGCCTAGCCCTGGCCAACCTCAAGCCTAGCTCCAGCCTAGCCCTAGTCTAACCCTAGCCTAGTTCTAGCCTAGCCCTGGCCTACCTCAAGCCTAGCTCTAGCCTAGCCCTAGTCTAACCCTAGCCTCGTTCTAGCCTAGCCCTGGCCTACCTCAAGCCTAGCTCCAGCCTAGCCCTAGTCTAACCCTAGCCTAGTTCTAGCCTAGCCCTGGCCTACCTCAAGCCTAGCTCTAGCCTAGCCCTAGTCTATCCCTAGCCTCGTTCTAGCCTAGCCCTGGCCAACCTCAAGCCTAGCTCCAGCCTAGCCCTAGTCTAACCCTAGCCTAGTTCTAGCCTAGCCCTGGCCTACCTCAAGCCTAGCTCTAGCCTAACCCTGGCCTAGCTCGAGCCTAACCCTAGCCTAGCTCTAGCCTAACCCTGTCCTAACCCTAGCCTAGCTCCAGAGCACGCGCCAGCCAGACTAGCTCTACCCTAGCCCAGCCCTAGCACCACCTAGCCTGAGCATAGCCCTAGCACCACCTAGCCCTAACCCAGCCCTAGCACCACCTAGCCTGAGCATAGCCCTATTCACCACCTAGCCCTAACCCAGCCCTAGCACCACCTAGCCTAAGCCTAGCCCTAGCACCACCTAGCCCTAACCCAGCCCTAGCACCACCTAGCCCTAACCCAGCCCTAGCACCACCTAGCCTGAGCATAGCCCTAGCACCACCTAGCCCTAACCCAGCCCTAGCACCACCTAGCCTGAGCATAGCCCTAGCACCACCTAGCCCTAACCCAGCCCTAGCACCACCTAGCCTGAGCATAGCGCTAGCACCACCTAGCCCTAACCTAGTATTTCCTTACACAGAGACGTAGTCGATGCCTTATCGAGCCACAGAATCCTGCCCCCAAGGTTAGTTTGAGTCAGACGCCCAGCGTTTGCCGAACCCTATCCACTACCTCGAGACCAAGCGCATCCCACTTTACTTGGTATCTGCTCGCGAGTAGCCGCTGCGTCAACAGTCCGTAGAGGCTCGAGAGGGATCCGCGATTACCGAGTGCACGCGCGCGCACACCTTCCCGCCCGCTGCGCATTGCGCACACGTGAATTAACGCGCGCGCTCGTTTTGCAGGCGACGGGGTTGGAGAGCCACGGGCGGATGGGCGAGGAGGTCTCCTCGAGCGTGCTGAGCACCCCGGTGCTGCAGATCTCGGAGGAGAACTCGCAGGACCGGGTGGCGAAGCTCCACGGCGCGCGGTTCGCGCTGCCGCTCTGCGCCAGGGAGGGAGCCCTGCGATCGGCGGCGCCGTCACCGCTGCCGCCGGCGTTGTCCGTCTGCACCGGTGAGGGGCCCGAGAGGGAGGCCCGGGATCTCGGCGCGGTGCGGCGTGGCCGGGGGCGGCGGGTTAAGGGGGCCGGTCACGCGGGCGAACCGGGCGACGCGGACACCGACGGCCTTCGCGCCCGCTCTATGCATAGAGCGGGAGACTTGTCTAAAAATACCCATCCCCCCTTTCTCTGCCCCCCGTCTTAGAATGTTGATTACCGCTTCCCTGCCCCTCTTCCCCCACGCCCCCTAATATACCTGAGCCTTCCCCCCACTGCCCAACGGATCGTACAGGTTGGGTTGTGTTGAGCCTTACATCCCTCACCTACGGATGGCTCTAAAGCTCCCCCCCCAACTCCCTCCGTGGTGTTTCTGCCCCCCTACCGCGCAACGATCGGCGCGTTGTACCAGGCTTTGCATTTACCACAACAACAACAAAAAGATACAATCCTCGACAATGACGGCCTTTCGCGGTCGCTCTACGCGTACAGCCTGGACGCGTCGAAACAAAATAATCCACGACGCCTGACAGCCCCGCGTAGCTTCAGCCGAGGCGGGCGGGGAGGGGAGGAGGGGGTGGCAGTTGACCAGCAGCAGAGACATCGAGGTCTGGCAGGGAAAGTATGTATGCACGTTGAACTTATTTCGCACTGTCGTAGCCAACCGTGCAAATCGGAGGTGCAGGGGAAGGACAACAAAATGAAACACAAAGAGCAGTTCTGCGTGGATTTTCCCAATGCCCGAGTGACTCTTCCCCATTCCCTCTGCGATCGTGTGTGGCTGCACAGATGGATGCAAGGATTCTCACTGCAGCATTGAGGAGGACCCGATGGAAGATTTCCCCTTATTATTGTCGCTCACAGAAAGCCAGAGGCTCAAGTCCGACAGCATCAGCAAGATGCTGCAGGTGGGAGCAGCACTGCCTGCTTAGCACTCGCACACAAGACACACGTAAAAACAAAGATCCCCCGTAAAGCCTTTAAAAGACATTTAAGGCAAGTGTTGTTAGTGAGCACCTATGAAGACCGGCACGGCACACAAGGGTGTGAGCGGGCCAACACCACGCCCCGGGCAGCCTTTGTCTTCCCTGTACTGATGTTTACACACCGCACCAGATTACTGCTTTAAGGCTGAGTCGACCTATGGGAGGACCAGGAATGGTTCAAGTATTCATCATCGATGTTTGCCATGAGCAGGAATCGAATTCAGGTCACCTTGTTTGTCAGTGCTGTTCACTTGCCCATTACACTACCGCGCCCCACCATTACAAATACGCACAAAGACAAAGATCCCCCATATAGCCTGCACATACTTTTGCGGAAAGTGCTGTTAGCGAGCACCTATGAAGGCCAGCACAGTAGCACGCCCGGCCACGTTTGTCTTTCCAGCGCCTAGGTCGACGGTGAGTCGAGCAGAGGTCTCACTCGGAATCAGTCAAGCGGCATTATCTTTTCATCGGCTGTGCGATGCTGTGTAGAAGCTACCTGGTCTGTCGCTCCAAACGAAGCTTCGAGTCTTCTCGGCAACGGTCATGCCCTCCCTTGCGAAACGTGGACCCCCAAATGGAGCATCTTCGCCGGTTAGAAACATTTAGGCTGGCCTGCCTACGATCCATCCTGGGTTTAACCAGGTTGGATTGTGTGAGCTCACAAATCCTTGAAAGAACTGGACAAAGTCCCATCGGTGAGCTCCTCCAGCAGGCAAGGCTGCGTTGGCTTGGATCATGTAACCCGCATTCCCAGCCACCGCATGCCCAAACCGCTTTGTTCGGCCAGATAGAGGGGGCTAAAAGGGGTGCGGCATGAGCTCGAGATGAGATGGAGTGATGTGGTTGAAGGGGACGTGGAGCTGAGTGGACTTGCCGATGACTGTTACTAGCGGTGTCAAGATCGGCCTCTCTGGAGGAGGCTCATGAAGGACGCTACTGGGCAGTTGGAGGTAGTCACACTCCAGAAACAACGGAGGGCAGAGGAGCAACGTTCAAAACGAGCGGAGCGCCGGGTGGATAAAACACAGCAAGTTGGCACAGTAGGGGGCACAGGTGGTGCATCGGCCAGTCATCTCAGTCAGTCAACCCATGGCATCTTGGGTCTGTCCCGTGACCTCCTGCCAGCGGGCGTTCAACACTTCACATGGCCTCAAAGGGCATATGGCCTGGCACAGACACCGTGGTTGCGGTTGTCGTTAAGTGATGTAAGTCAGTATGTTGTATGTATGCTGTATGTATGTATGTTGAATTTCTTTTGCACCGTACGTAGCCAAGGGTGCTAATCGGAGTTGCGGGGGAAAGACACCAAACTAAACACAAAAAAGCAGTTAGAAAGAAATGAGTTTTCAATCTAGATGTGAAAGTGCACAACTCCAGTGGTTTCCTACTAACATGCCGCCGTTCCCGCCCGCCCGCCCGCCCGCCCGCGCGTCTGTCGTGCAGCGCAGCATCTCGATGCCGAGCCTCCCCGCGCTGGCCGCGGGCCCCGCGGGCTCCGCTTCCACGCTGGAGCTGTATGACCAGCCCACGCTCGCCATGCTGCAGCGCTGCCGCTCCGCCACCGAGTACCTGCAGCAGTTCACCTCGTGGGACCGCGACGCCGCCGCCGCCATCAACGCCAACGGCGACTCCCGCGGCGACGGGGATGGAGCGCCGTGCCAGAGCGGCGGCCCGGGCGGGCACTTCTCCACGTTCAGCGGCGAGCTCGGCTCGCAAGACCTCCGGATCTCGTACGGCTGTGACGGCGGTGCCGTGACGGCACCCACCGGTGGCAGCCGGGCTGCGCCGGCCGACACATCGTCCGGAGGGTCAGGGTTGGCGGGTGGGGGGGAGGGTAGGGGGAGGTCATCGAATGTTTTCATATGAGTCGAGGGACCCATGGAGCCATACGGGCGATTCGCGAACGTTTTGTCAAGAGGCCCCTGCCGTTATTGCAGAAGGATTGGAAGGAGTTACGGCTCGAGCGCCGTGACGATAATGAGGATGAGAGTCGCTGCAGGGCAGGAGGAGTGAGTGGTGTGACGACGGCTATGATTGCGCACAAGAGGGGAAGATGAAGGAAGTGGATCTGTAACAGGAATCTCCGCGGGAGACGTTGAAGATCGCAAAGGACGGGGGGGCGGGGGGGACACATTAGACGTCAACCGTCGGTTTCGAAGATGACAACGGGATAGACAGGAAAGCCACTCACCGGACACATGAATAGTCAGCTGTGACAGAAACCAAACTCCTCAATTAAGAACTTTTGTTCCCCAGCATCCAGCCAACGTTCACTGAAAATAATTGCCAGTCAGTGATTTTGGCCAAACGTCGTTTAGTCATGAATGTTAATAAAATTATTACGATAATAAAATAGAAAAAAAATCCGGTCCTCGAAGATACGCAGCCCGCTCAAGACCACAAGAGATTAAATCAATATAAAATCCTTAATTTTCTTTTGAAATGCGCCAGTGACACGGTGAAGGAGTGGACACGTTGCAATTTGTTTTAGGTGGAATAATTTTACCCCACTTCCAATTGGTGCATTCCTCCGGTGTGCAGCACCGCGTCCATGGCTTGTTGACGCCACGGCTGCGGTTGTAACGCCACACGTCAAGCGGGCTGGGCGGCTTACTTCTCAGAAACACCTCCGAGCAAGAAAGCTTCCCCAGAAATGCTCGCGATTTTTCTTAAAGGTCAAACCACATTGTTTTTTACAAGACGAAATACAAGCTACGGTATAATGCGAACCTAAAACGTGACATTGAACGTGTCACCGACGCCGACGACGGTTGTTCAGCGTAGCGCGTTCTTTGGCGTACGTACGAGAGGAGGGGGCCCGGTACGGCCCCACTTCTGACGGATGGGGATTTACGGCAGCACCTTGTAAGCGAGGTCGTCCTTGAGAATTCTGGCCACGTGGAAGCCACGTGGAAGCTTTTCACAGCCATTGTTACAGAACGTGATGTCAGAACTTACGTCCGTTTGCCTGAGAACGTGCACGTGTGTACGTGTACCTCAAGTGACGAGTATCTGACTCGGCCTCAAATAAGTACCTGGTGTGATGCGTAATCATCGCCACTGGGGAGATAAAGGCGGTCGGGCGTGGCGCTGGCCACCCACGCCCTCGTGTGTCGTGTCAGCCTTCATAGGTGCTGTCCACTAATGGCACTTGCCCCAAAAATCTGTGAAGGCTGGACGGGGGATCTTTGTCTTTGTTGCCGAATCGTGGTGACATCAACGGCTTTGGCCGTGGTGACGTAATCTTGATCTTAAAAACTCAAGGGACATGGAGTTTGCTCACAGGGGCTCACAAAAGCAAGTGTGGTGCTCTTCTTGGCCTGCTTGCAAAATGTTAAACGACGAGGAGAGTCCCACTGTGATCGTTTCGTGTAACTTTTTAACTCGTGATATTTTCTCATTAGTCTTTAGGCAGAATGCTGTACCAGAGGTTTCAAGCTGTGCAATAAATATAACGTTTTTGCACATCCACGATCATATTTCCCGAGGACTATCTGTTCTGAGTGTGTGTACAGCTGTTGCAGACCAAGCAACAAAGATAATCTCACAGTCAACAGTGCAGAGGCTGGAGGCGCCACGATGGCGAAATGCGAACGACCTCACAAGGTGTGCAAGCACTGGCGGAGGGGGGGGCTGCCACGTGCCCCCCCCCCCCCCCAATGATCCGATCGAAATTCCTAATTTTGATCGGATCATTGACGTTTATTAGTAACTAGCTGTACTACCCGGCTTCGCCCGGGACTTGGATTCACCACGCCCGGCCGCATTTGTCTCCCCAGTGGCGATGTTGACACACACAACTTACTCGTTTGAGGCTGAGTCGACCTAGGGGAGGCCCAGGACCGGGTTCGTAACGCAGCGCGCTAACCACTACACTACAATGCGTGATGCTTCCACATGCGCGGGTCACGTGACAGATTTGACGTCACAGCTCACTTGCCGTGCAAAAAAAAAATGAATTATTGAGCTCCCCCCCCCCCCCCAAAAAAAACACACAAAAGTGTATTTTTTAATGATTTTTGCATGGTGTACAGTCTGGAAAGTACCCACATGGCAAATTTTAAGTTTGTTGCATGTCGGGAAGTAGCTAAACATTTGAACAGACACACATAATCGGCATTTTGCGACCCCCACTGCTGCTGTGTAGAATATTATTACGCACCAGCGACTCTATGAGATGATAGGAGAATAGTCTGAGTCCATATTGGCAATAAGTAACGGCAAAGCAGTTATAAGTGACTCAGAATTCTGCGCAGTTGCTGAAGGTTTTTGACTTCCCTGAAGGCATTCACCTTCAGCGAGCGCGATGCCGATCACACCACGCGGTTCGAATTCGACCCTCCATCGATGGCTGCGCCATCGCCGCACACGCGTCGAATAAAAAGCAAGGGACAAGTCCTTACTTACTAACAACTCCTTACTTACTAACAACTCCTTACTAACAACTCTATCATTTTTCATTGCTGGAGGGGTTGCCTCCCCCTACCTGAAAATCCTGGCTCCGCCATTGTGTGCATGGAGATCGTGGGTTCGATCCCTGATCCTGCCCCTGTGTATTTGGAGTTTGCATGTTCTCCCCGTGGTCGCGTGGATTTTTGTCCAGGTTTTTCCCCTTCACATTTAGAAATGTGCATTTAGAGTATTTGGCTGCTATTAATCTACACACGATAAGCCACTTCGTTGAGCTATAATTTGTGGCCAGGTCGCTTCTGAAAAAGAACTACAGAGCTCAGTGGGCCTTACCTGATAAAAAAACAAGTTTTAGTTCATCTCTTCCTCTGCAATTCACAACAGGAAGCTTGAGTTTGACTTTAGGAATTAAGAGTGAACTAAGCAATAATCTTAGACGCAATGCACAATTACAGGTATTTTTTGTTTTAATTACAATCCACACAGAACAAATTCGTGTTTGAGGCACGTGATGAACAGTGTGTCTGTGACGGTGGTTGGTGCCGTCACTACTCAATGGCGTGGACACGTGTTTTTGCACCATGCTGACACTGATCACGTGCATCGCGGCCGGGCCACCCATTGGTTCGAGATGAGTGCGTGGCAGCCAATTAGGTGTGACTGAGCTATGATTGGCCTAACTTACACGTGCGGAGGAGCGAATGACGTCGTTCCTCCAGCAGGAGATTTAATGACTACAGTATTGGCTATTTTTTGCATCATGTTACAATTAAATAGCCCATTGTCTGAAACCCGTGCGCAGAGTTCTGAATTGGAGTAAGGGGCCGTCCATAAATGACGTCACGCGATTTTGGACGATTTTTTACCCCCCCCCCTCGTCACATGGCGTCACAAAATGTCAGACCCCCCCTCAAATATGACTTCACAAAGCTCTGCCCCCCCCCCCCCAAATAAAACATGCTTCAAATCGCTATTAACTATTGTCATTGTAGTGCGTATTTAATGTGGCGCTGCACTCTGATGTTGTAGGAGAAAACATTTATTAAAAAGTCTATTTAATTAAGTAGAACGTGTTGTCTATATTTATTTAAAGTTTCGCATTTTGATGTGACGTCACATTTCTCAACCCCCCCCCCCTCGTCACACATCGTCATAAATGTCTGACCCCCCCCCCCAGATGCGTGACGTCATTTATGGACGGCCCCTAATTAGGTGTCGAGGCAAGCAGGTGGGTGTCATGGCTGAGTGTGGAGCTGCTCTACCATTGCCGAGGGATGGCGAACGGCTCTTATCTACAAAAAAAAGGAGAGCTCAGGCCATTTACAGAGCAGAGGAGTTGGTGACACTTTTACTGTTAGGAACCTCCTGGTTACACCAGCCCACAGGGGATTATTGTGTCCGTCCGTCGTGCATACAAAAATGGGAGGGGTGGGGCTGGGTGGGGAGGGTGGGGAGGGGCTGGGTGGGGAGTATGGGGAGGGGTGTCGGTGGGTAGGGGAATGTGGGGAGGGGCTGGGTGGGGAGGGTGGGGCTGGGTGGGGGGTGGGAGGGGTGGGGCTGGGTGGGGAGGGGCTGGTCACCCCGTGGTGCCCTTATAAAACTCAACGTTTAACCTACTCACGCCGGCTTGTGCCCGCCCTCACAGTCGGCCATATTTGCGGAATACACCACGCCGCCGTTGACCCTGGCCATTGACCGAGCAACCCAACGTTCCTACCAGCTCCCTCCGCAGGAATGTGTTAACTACCCACGGTGGAGACTAGTTCCAGCAGCAGTCACAACAGCAGCAGCAGTGACAGCAGTTTTTAACTTAAGGTGAGCAGAGTCAACTTAACACTGTGAACTGCCCAGGTTCACGCTGTAAACTCCCCACACTCCACCGTGTCACACGTGCAATATTCCATAACATCAGGGTCCTTGAAAGGTGAGAGAGGGACTCCCACAGTGTGAATTACAGTGGCCGTCTGGGCCACAGTCTACCTACGGTCAAGGGCAAGAGCGGGGCAGGGCAAAGGTAAAGGAGCAGAAGGCTAACCCCCTCTAGCGCTGCCCTCTGGCAAGGAATGAAGCCGGTGCAGGAGTGCGCTACCCAACTTGCAACGCACACTAAACCTCCACTTCGCTGTGGATTGGCAGTGGCGCGTGGAACTACTGCTTCGTTCGTATGGCTCCTGGTGTACATGGCAGAACAACTACAGTTTCGCATTTTTCAGGCGGAGTCAAGCCAGATAACCGAGCAACGGGAGCGTATCATCGCTGCGATGAACTGGATTACTGTTGGATGTTGAACTTCTCTCGCACCGTACGTAGCTCAACCGTGCTCGTCGGAGGTGGGGGGGGGGGAGGACAACGAACGAAACGCACAAAGCAGTTCTGAAGAAGCGAGTTATCAACTTTGGATTTAAAAGTGCAAAGCTCTCCCAGGTGGACGTTTGAGCTGCTGGCGAGTTGCTGGTGGTGACTGGCGGAGAGAGAAGTGGTCGAGGCGGCGTGCTTGGAGCCATCTGGTGGATTGTGGCGGTGGGTGGCTCGTGTGGAAAGTCGTGGGCTTGAAGGTGTTCCCACATTGACCTCCAGAACATCTCACCTTAGGGGTGGGCGTGAAATCGCCAAATGTGTTCCAAACAGCCTCGGTGGCGAGCGATGGCCGAGGCAACATCGTTTCAACGCGTAAGTTGGGTCGTGTGTAAATGTTGAACTTCTTTCGCGCACTACGGAGCCAACCGTTCCAATCTCAGCATCGTGTTTCGGCAATGGCTTGCGCGAGTCTGTGCTTGGGTGTCATTCTTTCTTGATACTTTTCCTCTCGCTGTGTAAAAAAATATATAAAATAAACCCCGCGCTGCCCAGTGTAAACCCTATCTACAAAACAAAGTCGAACCACCTTTAACGAGTATCGTCACAAGTGAAAGCTAGGACAAACTTGAGATGCCCGTTTCATGTTTGGAGTTCGCGTGTTCTCTCTCCCCGCGGTGGTCTGGGTTCCTCCAGTGTTCCCCCCGACATTTGAGAAACTTTGATTTCGATTTTGGCTTCTGTTAATTACCACTAAATATCTGCGAAAATGTGCTTCATAGCGCCATCGGATTTATCCAGGATAAGTAAAGATTCTGATTCTGACCACATGATGATATAATTCACTTTGATGAGCCACCATGTGCGGCCAGGTTGCCTCTGAAATATAGCAAATAGCTCCGTGGGCTTTTACCTGGTAATATGAAAGTATTTCTTTTCTCATCACACTCCGTGGCCTTGCTGGCCAAATTCACGGACCTTAAAACGTGATTGCCACCTTGCTGCGTTAGCGTCCGATCGGACTAAAACGAAGATTGCAATAATCGTCTCTTCCACGCTCGTTTCTCGCCGTGGCAACGTCGATTTCGACCAGCATCCGAGTCGGGTGGGGGGAGAAGCAGAGTTCGTCACCTCGCTGGGAAGTCATTTTGTAACGCACCGCTGCTGGCAGAAACGGCCTCCGCAAGGGGCGGGGGGGGGGGAGGAGGCTCTTGAGAGTTGTACAGTAAAGATATTTGGTCTACTCTTTCACAGGGCCGTCCATGGGGGGGGGGGGGGGGGGGTTGCGAGGCAAATCCCACTGTGCGCCCCCGGCCCCGATCCCTTCCAACTAAACCGGTATATCTGACACACAGTGACGTCGAAGAGCGACGCCCCTTAAACTGCAGGGCCCAGGGCGGTCGCCCCAATTTGCCGTACCCTCGGGAAGGCTGTTCTTACACGCGGGCCAGATATCTTGGAAGAGGTGGGATTCACCTACCAATGTACCACCGCTCGCTCGCCCACCACCACGCGCCACCTACCGAACGACTGCAGCGTTCCCCAATTGCACCGCTGGGTGGACAGGTGGCGTGGGAATTTTAGAAACTTGGCACCAGTTTCAAGTGCAGCGTCGGAAAGATTGAACCGGCGACCCTGTATCACAATGTCCAGTGTGCCGACCGTTATTACACCACGACTGCATTCCCCATTTGTAATCAAATGTAAAATGTACATCTAACTTGATTGTGTAGTTGAAAATGTGCCATTTATCAAGTTTATTGTACAATTTAACAAAAAAACAACCAATGCAAGACTAAACTTGGTGACAAACATCACAGCGACTTGAGGCTGTTGCGTGGTCCTGCATTTAACATTTAAGTTTATCTGTATTTGCCACCAATTAACGCTAACAAGGGATAATCACGTTACTGTCAAGCGTTGGCTTCAGTGGCTGGCGAGGAATATTAAGCCGCTTATCCCAAAGTGCCAGAGAGCAATCAAGCACTCGCTAGCAGAGTCCATGTCCTCTTTACATCCTTTTAAAAGGAAATCCAAAATGGGTGCACATTTAAATATCGCTATGCATGAACTCCAAATGGCCAAAGATGAAATTGGCGATTCAGGTTTTTCATCTGAAAACTCTGGCTTAAACCGCTGCTTGCAACTGAAGTGGCGTTCAATGTTACCATGGCGGCTGCAATTCAGTCGAAGGGGAACGGAGTCAGAATTCCATTGTGCCCAATTGCAGCAGCAGCAGCAAGACCCGAGTTCATGAACGGGACCAACACTTGGCGTTTGACTGCCAGCTGTCTTCTCCATTCACAAAACCGCACGCCAACTCGGCGCACCAATGGGACGCTGCTGCGAACATTCCCACCTGACAAGAGTGAACACACCAGCCACGGCACATACAGAGCCCCGCCAAAGGAACGTGGAAGTTCCTTCACCGGCTCAAACGAGCACCGCCCAACACTTCATTCGTAGCGAGGCGCTAACTTTGGAGAGTTGTGAAGCTTACGCTTTATTCGAGCCCGAGACATTGTGCATTCAATTACATTGTTTGCTTAAACATGCGTCATGTGCACAGTGTTATAACGTCAGAATGTTCCGGTGTGCATACTCGGTGTAGCGCTATTATCATCTTGCCTCCATGTTAATAAACACAAATATAAAAAAAACCTGACCACCTTTGTCCTACTGCCTTCTCAAAAAATACAGCTAACACTTTGGGCAAATGGCCTTTTCTTTTGAACAGATGGGAAGGCCAGAACATTGTGACTATAGTTTGGGATTATCGGCTTTGTTCAAAATTGTGCAGTATTTTGAAGGCACTGCAAAGCAGATCAATCACAAACTATAGAAAGCAGTCTCCCCCTGCCTTCAGACGCTATGCATCTACAACGCTTGCACCCTGCCAGTTGCGCTCCATTGCTCCGGCCTGGACACACTGCTCGTGTCCGACACCAAGCATCGCGGTGGCTTTCCATGTGCGTTGCCAGCGACACATCGAGCCGTCTCACTTCGTCACCAATGTATATTACGTTGAACTTCTTTCGCACCGTACGTAGCCAACCGTGCGAATCGAAATTTCACCGTGACATCCCCGCACTGCTGTTTCTCAAGAGTACCTCCTCTGGACATGGCAGTCTGGGATTATTCGAGCGCGAAATCAACCAGATGTTCTGGCTTAACCTCACAATGGATCCGAATCAAACCCTGACCGTACATGGGTTCTGCCTGGTGGGAGCATCCGAGTAAGATATAAAGACAACTTAAAACTCGTCAATTCTGAAAGGCTTCAGTTTGAGAAGGGGCAATTGTATGTATGCTGAACTTCTTTCACACCGTACATAGCCAACCGTACTAACCGGGAGGTGTGGGGAAGGACAAACAAGAAAAACAAGGTTTGTTCTCATCGATGAAACAAAATGCCAAGGCAACCTCTTACACAAGCGGTATAGGGGCCAGAGCGGTTCTCCCAGGGAGCTGTATGGAATCTAGGCAAAGATGAAAAAACCCAAACCTGGGGTTTTATACATATGTCCAAACTGGAGCAATGAGGCACCAGCAATAGATTGACACGATTATGAAAACCATCCTTGTTTATTCGGGCAGGTGTTGAGCATGAAACCTTCACAAACGGATTCAGCACAGCCTCAAAAGGAGAACGCTAACAACAGGCAGGTGAAATTTAACAAGCACACACATTTTCGCTGCCGCTTCTAACGCAAGAGCTATTTTTTTTTCCAGGCTGGTGTTGCGTGTCGAGTATTTCTTTCTCACGAGCGTTTGCCGCGCACTGCTTGTGGGCCATCTTCAACAGGTGGATGTGAAGATGGCCCCGCAAGGAGAGCTTGGTGGCGCAAGCCTGAGAGAATTAAGTGGCTCAACACGCAGTCCAAACCAGAAATCTAAACTTGGTGAGGGTTGAGGAGGGGGGGTTGTGTGGGCTCCACAAAGAAATGTTTAGAAGCAGAATCTCGCTGCATTCACGACCTCCCTGTGACTCCCGAGTGCTTCGAAGCTCAGCTGAACTTTGCTTTTGAAAAATCCATCTCGGGGTGTTGATCCATGAATCTGCAATTAAAAACAAAAAACGTACGCATGTTGAACTTTATTTCGCACACCGTACTTAAGCCGACCGCACTAATAGGAGGTGCGGACACAATTGAACAGAAATTTAATTTGGGACTAACATTTGTACGCGTGCTGTGTCGCGTCATGTTTTTGTTCGATATATATATTCACATTCGCGTCAAGTTTTTCTATGCTATCACCAATTATTGATGATTTGTGGCATTCGACTAGTGTCATACCACAATGGAGCATTCTTCTGTAACTTCTCAAAAGGGGCCTCCAAATATGTTGGTGGACGATCGTTGAAGAGGATACCACAAAACAATTTCTGAGTTGCGTCCTCCCAACACCAAAGTACGTGGTTGACGCATGCCAAGCATGTGCGATAATATGTACATTTTTAACCCTCAAATCTCACGAGGACATGAGTTGAACGATGTGATTGGTAGTTTTGTGACGTCATTGGTGATTGGGCTTTAACTATCAACTTTGCAAGGTGGCCAGTATATTGAATTACAGCAAGGAGGTTGCCAATCTAATACGTTGTTGTATTAGATTAGCTCATGAGTGGGTCTTCTATGGGCATTGCGGCTTTGTCCCATACACAAATGACTTAAAGAATTGGCCAATGCAGGGAACTCCCCGAGATTCAGTAATGCTTTCTTGGACAAAAATATGAATACTCTTAGGATTTTTCGGTAAAGTCACGTAGGTAAAAAAATAAAAATAATAGAAATAAAATAAAAAATCACTACGTTTCGGAGGCAACACAAGTCTCCGTCATCAGGTGGGACCGTCACAGCTAAAGTTACTGTATCAACAAGTAAGGGCTTGTCTCTTGGATTTTTCCTCACTTGATACAGTAAATTTAGCTGTGACGGTCCCACCTGATGAGGGAGACTTGTGTTGCCTCTGAAACGTCGTGATTTTTTAGTTTAATTTAATTTCTATTATTTTTATTACTTATTTTTATTTTTTACCTACGTGACTTTACCGAAAAAACGTAAGAGTATGAATCCTTGCAGTCACGAAAGCTTCAAATCTAGAACAAAAATATGAAATTATAAAAAACAACTCTGTGGTTTAACTACAGATAACTTCCCAGAATCAAACCCAGGCTCTGAGAGGGACTGGTCAGAGCTGACGGACATGTGACCCCCACGAGTGAGAAACTGCGCCCCCGTCACTCACTTCTTTAAGATGTCTTGTTTCTTCTGATCTTCAGAAGTGGGGAGGCCCATGGCCTTTTGACGCTGGTCATACATCATTTTCTCCACCATGCTGCGCGTTTCTCCATCCAAATCGGAGAGCTGCACACAAACAATACGGATTTCTAAACATAGGGCGCTTGTTAAAATGTCTCAGTAACTCGAGCGCCTTACGCCATATTTCATCCCAGGGGGGACCCGTCCTTGTGCGACACAATGCTAACAACACGGCACCATACCTGCATTAGTCCGCCAGTAAGGGACGCTGTAACCACGTGGCTTTTCCCAATGAAACAACTTGCAAGTCATTAATCAAATTTGGATCGTGTCGCCAGCACACAGCGGCCCACTCTTTTTCGAACGACGTCACGGGATATTTAACTTTGACCGTGAAGCAGATGGCGTGTTATCTTTAATTCACCGGCAGTGTTTACCAGAGCGGCACCGACCCAGAACGACGGAACCTCTGCAACAAGCGGTGTACCCAGAGATTACTGTTTGGCCATGTCCCCAGCCCCAAAGAAATATTCCATGTCATCCCTCCTAAGTTCCGTTTGTACAGCTTACTCTTCTTGACAAAGCGCAGTTGAGCTCCTGCCATTGTTTTAATTCGGGCACCAGGTAGCAAAGGGGCAACGCAGCCACGAGTAGAAATCAATGTGTCACCAGCATTGTAACACTAAATGATGCGCACGGTCTTGATACACAACAGTGCACGTGCACATGATCAATACCGCACCTTTGAGTTCTCAGGGTTGACTTTACGCGTGTTGATTTCAGGGTCCGAGACAACTAAGCGGCTCCACCATTCCATTTTGTTGATCTGCAACAACGCAGGGGGGGAAGAGAGGATTAACACGACAAGAAAACATTGCGTGACATAAGCAAAGAGACAGCTCCCCCCCCCCACACCATATGGAGGTGCAAACAGAGCTGCATATAAAATGTCAGAGCAAGTGCTGCTGCAGAGAAGAACTGCAAGGTAGGAAAGATGGCTGTGGCCAACACCACGTGCCCCACAGCCAGTGATATTCGCGCTGCATGTTGTACATCGGCAAACACGCCATGTACGAGGGATATTCCACATTTTTAGATGAACATGAAAAATGAGGATCGGCAATCTGCGTCTCATGCATTCACACGGCTCTTGAAATATTGAGTTTGACTAAAGTTAGAAAAAAATGGCTGCTCTTATTATTTTGGTTGCCGACCCCCCCTTGCCTCGCTAAAGAGTTTCAGATGTTATTTGTGTTTCGGATTGATCTGAAATGACGTCTCCTATTTTGTCACTTCCATGCTTTCCCCCGTCAATAGTGGCGTCACGTGGTATTGGGCGACGTGACGTTTGTAATCACGAAGACACGTTCAAGAATCCATGTAAGTGATCCAACGACCCAAACATCCGAAACTGCTCTTAAATTCGAAATTTAAAATCTGAATTTCATACCCAATCGCCACCGACATTCAAGGTCAAGGATTGAACCGGGGTGGAATTTATTTTTTTATTTTACCACCAGGTAAGGCCCACTAAAGCTATAAAAGCTGTTTTTCACAAGCGACCTCGCCATAAATTATAGTTAAACAAAGTATGATAATTGGTTCTTTACCCTTCTATCTGGCAACAAAACTGACACCTTTTTGCAAGGAGTCATGTTTGCATAGACCGCAATACCTGCAGTCATAATACAAACAAAAGAACATAACTCTGATAATGTGCACTGTCCTTGAAGTTGATTGGTCCGCACCCGAGACAGCTTTCCTTCGAGCCTAGTCTCATATGGGTTATGACTGCAGGTATTGCGGTCTATGCAAACATGACTCCTTGCAAAAAAGGTGTCAGTTTTGTTGCCAGATAGAAGGGTAAAGAACCAATTATCATATTTTTACTGGCAAATGAGGTCCCCATAGTGTTAAACAAAGTAGTTTTGGAGTTTTCGTGACTGCAGGAATTACTCTTTGGTTCTTTCGGTAAAGTCACGTATTATTTAATTTATTTCTCTTTCAACGTGACTTTACCGAAATAACCTAAACAATGTAGCTTATCACGTGCATATTTATAGCAGAAAGATACTCCATAAACGCATGTTTCTAAACGTGGAGGGAAAAACCGGAGGACCCGGAGAAAAATCCATGCAACCATGGGGAGAGAACACGCAAACTCCAAATATACATCAGGCGCCAGGGTCGAGATGCAACCCACGACCTCTTGCATACCAGGCAAGGGAGTTAACATCTCGCCGCCGTAGCGCAGAGATCGCAAACGGGTTTTGATTCCTTACCCGTACCCGTACCCGGCCGCACCAGGGTCGCAAATGGGTACCCGTACCCGGCCGGGTACCCGTTCCTTACCCGTACCCTACCCGAAATGAGTGACAAACAGTTACTCACCAGTGACTCATGGCTACTCACCAGTGACTCACGGCCTACCCGTACCCGGCCGCACCAGGGTCGCATACGGGTAGCCGGGTATCGGGTAGGGTACGGGTATCCGGTTGCGACCTCTGCCGTAGCGCCCCGTGGAAGCGATCGCCGTGCAGCTCGCGATTCTCACGGCCCGTGTGGGGTGTGGGGGGGGCAACACGCACCTTCTCCAGGTGCACGGTGACGGTGCTGCCGTCCTCCAGGAGCCAGCTACTCTCCTCCATTTTCACATCGGCCTGCAGCTCGCCGTCCACGATGGGCGGCTGCCCCTTGAGCCCCACGCGCAGATGGCGCCGTGCGATCTCCACCACCACGTCACGACCTTTCGCCCGGAAGTTCGCCTTCAGTGGCAAAATAATCTGCAACGGAGCAACCGATTTTAGTTATGTAATGCCATCCCGTTTAACTGAACGGGAGATTTTTTTTTATAGCTAATTAGCCCGTTTCACGTGCCGCCACCACCGCACGTACATCGACTTCCGACAAAGTCTGCGTCCAGCGGTAGTTGGGCAGGTCGGCGCCGTTGCCAACGTTGGGCTTCAGCTTGCCCTTGTCCTTCTCATCCTCTTCCTCATCCTCCTTATCGGGAGCTGGCTCCACCTGCAAAAGACAAAGATGTCCCCACGTATGGCCTTTAAAAAACTGTTGGGGCAAGTGTTTGTTAGCGAGCATCTAATTAATGCCGACACGGACACACGAGGGAGTGTGTGGCTAACATTGTTCCCGGCAGCCTGCTTCCCCAATGCTGATGTTTAAACACCGCATTAGACTCCTAAAATGTTGAAATATTCCCCACTGTTATTGGTCGTGAGCGGAAATCGAACTCTGGTTACGGGTGTTGCAAGCGCAGTGCGCTTACAACTACGCCACTGCTCTTCACCTCCGTCTGCGTACACACACATGCCAGAAACACATTTTATTTTTCATCACTTTTAACTCGGCCTATGATCATTCCTTCCAGGGTTGTCCTATGGATATAATCGCTCCCCGCCATAGGTGTACAGACTAATATTTGCTCTCTGTTACACACGGTGTGTGTGTATATATTTACGAGTAAACCATTGGTACATTTACACGTGTCATCCATACTTCGATCGATGTCGCTAAAAAGCCTATTTGTCAAAAGCGACATGCGACCTCAACACAGCACCGCCGAGCGATGTGTAAACAAACACCCTTTGTTATCGCCACCTTTGCTGGAGCCTCTTCTTTGTCGCTGGGTTTTTCCGCACTCTCCTCGCCATTCTTTTGCTGCTCCTTTTTCTGCGACGCGCGCACATACACGGGGGAAATGTCAGGGCGCGTGAATCTTCTTTCCTCCAGAAAACCTGGATTTTAAATCCGGGGTTCCAAAAAAACGTTGAGAAATAGAAATTTATTGGAGGGGGGGGGGGGTAAAAATGTAAACATTTGCAGGAAAAGGCTGAAATTAATTTGTATTAGGAATAGCAAATGGCTGCCTCATAACCATACATTACGACACCAAGTGTCATTTTGACCCATAATCTTAAATATATTGGTGGGGGAAGAAGATTTTTATTTTTTATTTATAACTTTTTTCTGTGTTTAATTTGTTGTCCTTCCCCACACTTCCGATTAGCACGGTTGGCTATGTACTGCGTGAAAGAAGTTCAACATGCATACAAATCTGGTGTCCCCCCTGTTCTTAATTTCCACTGTCTCTCCGTGATCGTAGTGGTGGCTGGGATGGCAAAGCTCCTGCTCGAGTGTTTCCGGCGTCATGAGAAGGCAGCGCTGGCCGGGGAGCGTTAGGGGCAGCAGATAAATTCGGTCATGATCGAGACATGCGGAGAGAGGGAAACGGTCATAAGCTGACATTTTGGATGGTATCATTCTCCACAGACACCTGAAGTGCCATTTTCGCGAAGTGTATCAATATAATGTATGAAGCATCAAGACTGTGCGCTTTATTGGCGAGGTTGGCAAATCCTTTTGCACCATGGCGGATCCAGCTTCTGAATGTGTTTTTTTAGTCCATTCATGCAGAGTGAAGCGTTCAATCGCCTTCAGTTCCCTTTCCAGCGCAGCGTGTGAACCCTTCTGCTGTGGCATCGTCAATGCAAGAACCGATCAATCAATAAATCTTTATTTTGTGACAATATCACCCTCAACAAAGTAGGCATCAGTGCACATTACGCACGTATGTTGGACTTCTTTCGCACTGTACATAGCCAACCCTGCTAATCGGAGGTATTATTGCAGTAATGCTGCGTTTTATGTCAGGGATGCGTTCCCGAAAGGTGCGACGATGAATATCGACACGACGCGAATCAAAGCGATGTGCAGGGTAGGTGATGGAGGTGAAGGCTGAGAGGCGACGGATACGGGAGAGGACGGGCGATGATGCTGCTGTTAGCGACGTAAGCGTGGGGTTGAGGGGACGCACCAGGGGCATAGAAAATGAAAAAATAAACCCGTCACCGTATGACAGAAACGCAGACCAAACTCAAATTTCGATTTAAAGCTTTCGTGACTGCAGGGATTCATCTTCTTGGTTCTTTCGGTAAAGTCACGTAGAAGGGAAATAATAAAATAATAAAAATAAAACATAATAAAATACAATTCTCATCGACGTTTAGGGCCACAACGCAAGCAGCCGTCCTCAGGTGAAGAACAGGTCTGTCGGAAAGACAGCGTCTTTCCGACAGACCTGTTCTTCACCTGTTCTTGACCTGAGGACAGATCTGCTTGCGTTGTGGCCAAAACATTGTGAGAATTGTATTTTATGTTTTCTTTTTTATATTTTATTATTTCCCTTCTACGTGACTTTACCGAAAGAACCAAGAAGACAAACTCAAATTGTAATAGTTTAAGATATTAAAACACGGTTTTTATATCGCAGTGTTTATATCAAAACTCATTAAAAAGCACGTTAAAGCAACTGCCCCTTGCGAAAGATATTCCAATTGTTTAAAGATCTCCAGGAGGAAACACAATGGATACAAATGCAACCAATGTGTGCGTATAAAGGAAATAAACCACGTTTATTGACTTGCTACCAATAATTATATTCTTGAAGAAATTCATTTGATATAATAATACAATATCTATAGTTACATAATTTCAAAAGGGATTCAAAGTGATATCTGCAAGGGGAATTCTCATGAACTAAACGATTTCTCGAATGCTACTTAACTCGAGGGCACCTTAGGCTCAATGCTGTAATAATGAGAGCTTTTCTGAGCATTCAGCACCAGTGTCATCGAATTGTTAAGTATCTATTAACCCTTCAAGGCCCTGGCAATTTGCTAGATGTGTTTACATATCGCAATCGGTTATTTATTCCAGAGTTGTGCTATTTTTGGCTCTGAATGCCAAGGTTTCTCAAGATTTCCACATCGCAGAATTTATTAATTAAATGCCACTGCCATGCTCCCTCCTTTGGCTGCCACTCCATCATCAGTTTGGACCTCCAGCCATCATCCCTTAAGACGACGAGTCCACTTGTCTTCACAATTCGTCTAACTTGTGCATTTTCTCTAATCCATGCACGTTCCGTTTTCCATCTCTCCGTGTGATGCCAGGCATTCACATTTCCATGCTTCTTTGTGCATTTATCAGTTTTTGGTAAAAAAAAAAGTGTCAATGCTAACTTTAATTTTTATCTATATGCTGTAGCAAATCATCTTCCGAAACAATGAATTTTCATCAGCGGGTTCTGCTTCCCGAAAGCACTCTCACCTGTGCATGTTCAACTTCATTCGCACTGTACGTAGGCAACTATGCCAAACCGAGGTGCTGCTATTACCTGCCTCATAGTGTCATCATTTTGATCGGTGTTAACATTCAAACCGGTCCAAGGTATGCATATCGTGTTGCGCTTTTAATTTGTGTTCTTCCGACAGATTTACACCTGTCAAAATAACTGGTTGATTGTACGTGACTATTGCTTTGGCTCATTTACCATGGGTACTACAATTTGCGGTGTTCTATTGCCATTGAATATTTATACGAGTAAGAAACTCAAGAGCTTGAAATATTTTGTTCATTTATATTCATGCCTTTTGTTTCTGTCAATCCAGTTTCAGAAAACATCCTCCAATGTCGGTGTGAATTATTTTGGCGAAACATGCCACCTTTCCCGATTGCCTTTGTAATACGCATTGTCCTTTTTTCATGCATCTAAAATTAGCCGTCCAATTTTTATGTTTTTTTTAACTTTTAAACATTGTCATGGTTTGATCATGGCATGGCAAACAGCCAATGAAAAACCAGCCGTATCGTAAGGCCCCCGCACTAGTTTGGGGCGTGCCAGTGAAAAAAGGGCTATGAAGGTACGTGTTGCTGGTGCAAAGATTCCAGAATTATGGCAGCGTATCGGGGACTATGAGCATAGAAAAACATGTTTCCAAGCAAACAGCCTACACGGCTGTCTTTAAGTATGATGCTTAAATCTTATATATGCCGATGAGAAAGGGCAAAAACGATAACAGGATGTAATACATAGCATCCAGTCATCTCAAAATAACTTCCTTTTAATTTCTACCATGGCAATTTAAATTAGTTCAAATGGGACTCGGCACTCTGCCCCTTTCCAACAGCACAACAACCATCATTCACGGTCGATTCATTAAATCGTGGAGAGACTGGACCCCCGTCACATAAACACAGAGTTTCCACTACTCTGGAAAAAGAACAAGGACTGCTCCTGATTTCCCAGCACTTGGCACATAACCTTGGGCACGAGGCAGGCCAATGACCAACTGTGACCTAACCTAATGTTAATGAAAGTAAAAAAAAACACCACGATGCCAGGACCTTCTGGAAGATTTCCCAACTGCCATCTGTCCTCGTCAACACCAGCACAACAAACAGGCTCTCAACTTGAATTCTAGATTTGAAGCTTTCGTGACTGCAAGGATTCATATTCTTAGGTTGTTTCGGTAAAGTCACGTAGGTAAAAAAATTAAAATTAATAAAAGTAGAGTAAAAATAAAATAAAAATCACGACGTTTCGGAGGCAAGACAAGCTTCCGTCTTCAGGTAGAACCGTCACAGCACGATAGCTGTATCAAGTAAGGCTCTCAACTTTAAGTATAGAGCGCGTTGAAAGACGGCCAAAAACAACACATTCAACACTGCTCTCCGAGACGGAGAACACCTTTTTTAAAAAATCAATAATATAATTGGGTGAAAGGTTAGCTAAGTATTGGGCTGTCACGTCATACAAATGCCACCAGGAATCGGCTGATAACAGATTAGGAGTCGAGGTTCAAAGCAATAAAGAAATAAAATTTAATCAATAAGTTTTCTGCGGAGAAGAATTGAGAGCCACAGTTTCAAAGGTTTTTTTGAAGGTCATGTAATTACAGTAAAACAAAGACACAAACAGCCTGTGAAAATATATTTATCATTTTTAAAAATCAGATGGTTTGTTTTTAATGATAAAAAACACATGATCAGCTCATGTGACTTTCTCCAGTCCCATCGTAGAGATCCTCTGGGCAGGTGAAGTTGTGTTGGCTGGGTCATGCAGCCCTCCCATACCGAAGCCACTTTTAGTTGACGGGATAGAGGGGGCTAAACGGGAGTGGCATGGGCCAAGGAAATGAGCTGATGTGATACAGGAGGATGTTGAGCTTGGAGGACTTGCCGATGACTGGTAATGCCGTGTCAAGACCGGCCTCTCTGAAGGAGGCTCGTGAAGGATGCTATTGCAAGGCTGGAGACATTCACCCTCCAGCAACAATAGGATGGCGGAGAAACACTCACAACAATGAGCATCGGGCGGCTAAAGCGCAGCAAGGTGGCAGTCAGGAGCACTAGTGGCACATCTTGCCAGTCATTTAGATTGACCTCTAACACCTGGGTCTGTGCCATAAGCTACTGCCGGTTAGCCTTCGACACTTCACGGGGCCTCAAAGCACACTTGGTCGTGGCACAAATGCTGTTGCAGCATCACCGTCCACCTTGTAGGGAACGGTGGTTGTGTGTTCACGTGCATCCGACCTGGCTCTCACCTGGTCAATCTCACGCTGGATTCTCTGCGCCTCCTCGTCCGTCACCTCCTGTATGCGGGGCTCCTTAGCCTGGGCATCGTCCTGCTGCTCCTGCTGCTGCCGTCGCCGCGTGCGCTCCTCTGTGTCGCGGCGCTGCCGTTCCTCGCGTTCCCGCGCACGTTCACGCTCCCCGGCCAGCGCCGCCTTCTCATGACGCCGGAAACACTCGAGCAGGAGCTGTGACACCCCATCCACCACCACCACGATCACGGGGAGGACAGTGGAAATTAAGAACAGGGCAGACACCAGATTTGCATGTGTGTTGAACTTCTTTCGCACCGTACGTAGCCAACCGTACTAATCAGAGGTGTGGGGAAGAACAACAAACTAAACACAAAAAGCAGTTCTTAAGAAATTACTTTTCATTCTAGATTAAAGAATGCATAACTCCAGTGGATTTCTAAAATTAGAAGAGCATTCCAGTCGGCCGCAAAACCATCTTTGTTCGATGGCTAGCCAAAAGCCACTGCGAGGATGACCGGAGTCTGTGTGATGGTTCATGCTCCTTGACGAGATCCGCAAAGTATTGTGGTTCATTTGTGGCGAGCACTTTGTGTGTAATGAGTGCGACCATATCATGTAATATTGCGTATGGTAACATGTTCAGGAGATAAATGCCAGATTTTACACTGAACAAAGCCAATTCAGCTTGTGCTCAAAAGGCAGTCCTCAAAATGTTATGAATCTCTCGTGTTGAGCTCCACTGCAACTCGTTTTGAGGCCACTAGAGTTGAGCATGCTCCATTAATCTTTTGAACAGGAGGTAAATGGCTGTATGAGCCATTCAAAAATACGAAGGACGCAGCATCACAGCAATGCCCAGCTACTCCTGATGCAATCATCTAAATCAACCACCCCAACAATGCAACATAACAGTTATTTCTCTCTGCAACACCAGTCACACGAAGAAGATTAAATCAAACTCTTTAATTGACTCAACTCCACCACACATTTTCTTACAATTAATCTCTTGTAATTGTGTTGATTCACCAATTTATCTTTTGTGAACTCAATTCAATAAATCCAGGGCCGAGTGGGAACATTTAATCACACCCGCAACGTCACCACAAACCCATCATTAAAAACAGCCCGGCACAGCTTTGAAGTGAAATCGTAAAATAATTATCGCAGGAAAAGTGAAGTAATTAAGCGAGCTGTCTTAGTCACCACATAATTTATTCAGTGATGTGATGTGCAGCCTGTGAGAGTAAGGGACTGCAGTGGTGGCGTCTGTGCTGTAAGCCACACGTGACGTGTGCATCTGTTCCTTTATTATCAGTTGCTCAGCACAGGCGCCAAAAGCCCCGTAACACTCAGCGACCAGCAACAAACAGCACTACTTAAGGTGTAATAGATGACAATAGGAAAAGCATTTCATCAGATTATTTCTCTCGTCGCTCTTCTGAATATAGCTCGCTCCTGTAGCTATCAATAAATATTACTACATTAACACGTTGGCTTTCGCGACCAATATCATATATAATAAAGGCTTTTTAGGATAGACCGTGTAAATATAAATGTGTCATTAAACCCGACACCACCCAACACAGCCAATACGTAAGATGCGTCACGTAAACGGAACATGCCAATTCGTTGCGAGTGTACATTTACAATTTTGTGGATTTGCTTTCCAACACACGGTGTGCTGTGCTATTGTAGTGGATACAAATTGGAGGGAGACTTCTCTGGAGGCAACACGTTTATTTAACAATAAACGATACAGAACACGAAGGGGTTACGGCCTCTTCCACCCGCTACCCCAGGGAGGTACGTCCTCCTCACTGGCATGCCCTATACACTGGGCACTAGCCACTATAGAGTCCTCTGGCTATCGGGGCCTAGGGAGGCTACACTGACCCGACCCAGGCAAGATCCAGCTCCGGCTCCTAGGTCTTCAGGGTAGGTCTTCAATCTTTAAGTGGACGACAACTGCCGGTCCCGTTCAGGGGTCTGGCTTTTATACCCAGTCCCAGCTCACCCCGCCCCTAACCACTCCTCTCTTCTGGAACCTTCTAGAGGAGCTTGGAGTGTGACGTCATCCCCCAGCCCCCTCTTGGGGGTCTGCACCTCTGGTCACGATCCTCCCTGGGTGTTAGCTTGGCCCGACTCATCTGAATCAGCCTATCTTCCGCCCCCTGTTGACACGGGGCCGTGACTACAGGCTACGAGTAGCGGCGATCACACACAGCGCTCAACAATGCCGATACACGAGTAACGAATTGTTATGTTCTGTTTAGGGGAAAAACATCACTAATTGGCTGTCGGGTGGTGGCGGGTTTAAAGACACATTTATATTTACACGATCTAACCCAAAATGAAACCTATATTATGAATATTACATGTTTGTGACACACAGGCTGCGCGTACATTTGCTGCCCCCCAAAGGAGAGAAACGCGTGGACCACACTGGATATGTTACTTTGCCTCACCTTCTCAGCAGCCGGTTTCTCTCCGCCGATAAAGAAGTCAGTTTTTCGTCTCAAAAAGCTAAAAATGGTGTCCAACATCTGCAACAACAGTAGAACAGTGCAGGCATTAATAAAACACACGCTAATTATATACTGATTACTACTAAAACGTAACTTTTTTATCTTACCAGGTAAGGCCTATTGAGCTATATAGATCGGGGCCGTCACAAATGAGAGCTCAACGAAGTGGCGTTATCACGTGGACATTTATCGCAACCAAATACTCTAAACGCGTGTTTCTAAACGTGGAGGAAAAGAACCGGAGAACACTGAGAAAAATCCACGCGACCACGGGGAGAGAGAGAGACACGCAAACTCCAAATACACAGCAGCAGGCGTCTTGGAGTCGGGGTCGAACCCACGGCCTCCTGCACACCAGGCGAGGGAGTTAACATCTCCTAGCCACTGCGATGATGATGAGAGAGAGCGAGAGACACGCAAACTCCAAATACACAGCAGCAGGCGTCAGGAGTCGGGGTCGAACCCACGACCTCCTGCATACCAGGCGAGGGAGTTAACATCTCCTAGCCACTGCGATGATGATGAGAGAGAGTGAGAGACACGCAAACTCCAAATATACAGCAGCAGGCGTAAGGAGTCGGGGTCGAACCCACCGCCTCCTGTATACCAGGCGAGGTAGTTAACATCTCCTAGCCACCAAACGTGATCATAGATGAACGCAGCGGTTCCAGTAATTGGACATGTGTGCAAAGCATTGTCAGTAAAGCCTTACATGGGTAACACTTATCTTCGGGGTAGACAGGATACCCCGTTTACCGGTTCACTTTAATTAATGTGATTTTCCCAACGTCTCTCTCCCGCTCCCCGTCATCATCCCTTTGCATTATCTGCGCCCCACAGCTCACAACCAGCGAACAGTTTAACTGTTACTGATGTAAATGTTTTTACTGGTAGGAACCTCCTGGTTACACCAGCCCACAGAGGATTATTGTGTCCGTCCGTCGTGCATCCAAAAATGGGAGGGGTGGGGCTGGGTGGAGAGGGGAGGGTGGGGAGGGGCTGGGTGGGGGGTGGGAGGGGTGGGGCAGGGTGGGGAGGGGAGGGTGGGGAGGGGTCTGGATGGGTGGTGAGGGTGGGGAGGGGCTGGGTGGGGGGTGGGAGGGGAGGGGCGGGGTGGGGTGGGAGGGGTGGGGAGGGGTCTGGATGGGTGGTGAGGGTGGGGAGGGGCTGGGAGGGGAGGTGGGGACGGGCTGGGTGGGGCTGGGTGGGGAGGGTGGGGCTGGGTGGGGAGGTGGGGAGGGGCTGGGTGGGGAGGGTGGGGCTGGGTGGGGAGGGGCTGGTCACCCGTGGTGCCCTTATAAAACTCAACGTTTAACCTACTCACGCCGGCTTGTGCCCGCCCTCACAGTCGAGAATATTTGCAAAATACACCACGCCGCCGTTGACCCTGGCCATTGGCCGAGCAACCCAACGTTCCTACCAGCTCCCTCCGCAGGAATGTGTTTTAAGTTAATAATGTAATCTATAATAATACAGGGAGGGTTTGTTTGGAGAGCTGCAACTCCTGTTGAGGCCACCAGAGTAGAGCAATGCTCCCATCAATATAACTGTGAATATTTAATTTTTGAATTAAAGCTTTCGTGACTGCAGGGATTCATATTCTTGATTCTTTCAGTAAAGTCACGTAGAAGGGAAATAATAAAATAATGTTTTATATTTTTATTATTTCCCTTCTACGTGACTTTACCAAGGATGTGAATATTTTAGTCAAGTCATTGTCTTACTGTATTCTATAATTCGATGTTGTATGTATCACCATTACTGTTACAAAGTCAATACGTTAATATCGATCCATAACAGACTTGAGAGAGCAAGCATATGAAATCCCCACTACGGATCGCAAACGTAGCCGCCACGGAATAATCGAGAAGTAGTTGCCGATTTTTGTGGTCGAACGTCCCAGGATACGTCGCGCCGTGTAATACAGAAGCACGGACGCATGCCTCGTCGCCTGGATCGTAAACACGGCGGCTTTAACAACACAAGAGGAACAAAAAACGGTGAAAACGACGAGGTATATGGCGGTGAAAATGCATTCTTGACGGAGCGTATCTACACTGGGAAATTCACTCCGCGGCTCCAGGACGCGTGGCCGCCGCCGCCTCCTCTCACTCGACAACCTCCTCATCTCTCGTCTATCCTCCTCGTCGTCTCCCCACCACCTCCTCCACCTCCTCCTCACCTGCTGCACGCCGCCATCGTGCTCCTGCGCCATGGCCAGGAGGATGCCATCGAAGCGAATATCGTCGCTCGCCGCCATGACGACCACGCGCTTCCTTCACCCCGGATGCACAAAGAAAGCCCCGCCCCCTCTTCCAGAAGAGACCACGCCGCTTCTTCCTCTTCCAGAAGAGACCCCCCCTCTTCCTCTTCCAGAAGAGAACCCACCTAACTTCCTCTTCCAGAAGAAAACCCGCCTCTCTTCCTCTTCCAGAAGACGCTCCACCCTCTTCCAGAAGAAACCTCCCCTTCTTCCTCTACCAGAAGAAGCTCCACCCCTCTTCCTCTTCCAGAAGGTGGCACAGGGGATAATTTGCACTACCGGCTGCACCTTCCAGAAGTTGGCACAGGGGATAATTTGCACTACCGGTTTCACCTTCCAGAAGTTGGCACAGGGGATAATTTGCACTACCGGTTTCACCTTCCAGAAGGTGTCACAGGGGATAATTTGCACTACCGGCTGCACCTTCCAGAAGTTGGCACAGGGGATAATTTGCACTACCGGTTTCACCTTCCAGAAGTTGGCACAGGGGATAATTTGCACTACCGGTTTCACCTTCCAGAAGGTGTCACAGGGGATAATTTGCACTACCGGCTGCACCTTCCAGAAGGTGGCACAGGGGATAATTTGTACTACCGGTTTCACCTTCCAGAAGGTGGCACAGGGGATAATTTGCACTACCGGCTGCACCTTCCAGAAGTTGGCACAGGGGATAATTTGCACTACCGGCTGCACCTTCCAGAAGTTGGCACAGGGGATAATTTGCACTACCGGTTTCACCTTCCAGAAGTTGGCACAGGGGATAATTTGCACTACCGGTTTCACCTTCCAGAAGGTGTCACAGGGGATAATTTGCACTACCGGCTGCACCTTCCAGAAGGTGGCACAGGGGATAATTTGTACTACCGGTTTCACCTTCCAGAAGGTGGCACAGGGGATAATTTGCACTACCGGCTGCACCTTCCAGAAGTTGGCACAGGGGATAATTTGCACTACCGGCTGCACCTTCCAGAAGTTGGCACAGGGGATAATTTGCACTACCGGTTTCACCTTCCAGAAGTTGGCACAGGGGATAATTTGCACTACCGGTTTCCCCTTCCAGAAGGAGGCACAGGGGATAATTTGCACTACTGGTTGCACCTTCCAGAAGTTGTTACAGGGGATAATTTGCACTACCGGTTTCACCTTCCAGAAGTTGGCACAGGGGATAATTTGCACTACCGGCTGCACCTTCCAGAAGTTGGCACAGGGGATAATTTGCACTACCGGTTTCACCTTCCAGAAGTTGGCACAGGGGATAATTTGCACTACCGGTTTCACCTTCCAGAAGGTGTCACAGGGGATAATTTGCACTACCGGCTGCACCTTCCAGAAGGTGGCACAGGGGATAATTTGTACTACCGGTTTCACCTTCCAGAAGGTGGCACAGGGGATAATTTGCACTACCGGCTGCACCTTCCAGAAGTTGGCACAGGGGATAATTTGCACTACCGGCTGCACCTTCCAGAAGTTGGCACAGGGGATAATTTGCACTACCGGTTTCACCTTCCAGAAGTTGGCACAGGGGATAATTTGCACTACCGGTTTCCCCTTCCAGAAGGAGGCACAGGGGATAATTTGCACTACTGGTTGCACCTTCCAGAAGTTGTTACAGGGGATAATTTGCACTACCGGTTTCACCTTCCAGAAGTTGGCACAGGGGATAATTTGCACTACCGGTTTCCCCTTCCAGAAGGAGGCACAGGGGATAATTTGCACTACTGGTTGCACCTTCCAGAAGTTGTTACAGGGGATAATTTGCACTACCGGTTTCACCTTCCAGAAGTTGGCACAGGGGATAATTTGCACTACCGGTTTCACCTTCCAGAAGGTGTCACAGGGGATAATTTGCACTACCGGCTGCACCTTCCAGAAGTTGGCACAGGGGATAATTTGCACTACCGGTTTCACCTTCCAGAAGTTGGCACAGGGGATAATTTGCACTACCGGTTTCACCTTCCAGAAGGTGTCACAGGGGATAATTTGCACTACCGGCTGCACCTTCCAGAAGGTGGCACAGGGGATAATTTGTACTACCGGTTTCACCTTCCAGAAGGTGGCACAGGGGATAATTTGCACTACCGGCTGCACCTTCCAGAAGTTGGCACAGGGGATAATTTGCACTACCGGCTGCACCTTCCAGAAGTTGGCACAGGGGATAATTTGCACTACCGGTTTCACCTTCCAGAAGTTGGCACAGGGGATAATTTGCACTACCGGTTTCACCTTCCAGAAGGTGTCACAGGGGATAATTTGCACTACCGGCTGCACCTTCCAGAAGGTGGCACAGGGGATAATTTGTACTACCGGTTTCACCTTCCAGAAGGTGGCACAGGGGATAATTTGCACTACCGGCTGCACCTTCCAGAAGTTGGCACAGGGGATAATTTGCACTACCGGCTGCACCTTCCAGAAGTTGGCACAGGGGATAATTTGCACTACCGGTTTCACCTTCCAGAAGTTGGCACAGGGGATAATTTGCACTACCGGTTTCCCCTTCCAGAAGGAGGCACAGGGGATAATTTGCACTACTGGTTGCACCTTCCAGAAGTTGTTACAGGGGATAATTTGCACTACCGGTTTCACCTTCCAGAAGTTGGCACAGGGGATAATTTGCACTACCGGCTGCACCTTCCAGAAGTTGGCACAGGGGATAATTTGCACTACCGGTTTCACCTTCCAGAAGTTGGCACAGGGGATAATTTGCACTACCGGTTTCACCTTCCAGAAGGTGTCACAGGGGATAATTTGCACTACCGGCTGCACCTTCCAGAAGGTGGCACAGGGGATAATTTGTACTACCGGTTTCACCTTCCAGAAGGTGGCACAGGGGATAATTTGCACTACCGGCTGCACCTTCCAGAAGTTGGCACAGGGGATAATTTGCACTACCGGCTGCACCTTCCAGAAGTTGGCACAGGGGATAATTTGCACTACCGGTTTCACCTTCCAGAAGTTGGCACAGGGGATAATTTGCACTACCGGTTTCCCCTTCCAGAAGGAGGCACAGGGGATAATTTGCACTACTGGTTGCACCTTCCAGAAGTTGTTACAGGGGATAATTTGCACTACCGGTTTCACCTTCCAGAAGTTGGCACAGGGGATAATTTGCACTACCGGTTTCCCCTTCCAGAAGGAGGCACAGGGGATAATTTGCACTACTGGTTGCACCTTCCAGAAGTTGTTACAGGGGATAATTTGCACTACCGGTTTCACCTTCCAGAAGTTGGCACAGGGGATAATTTGCACTACCGGTTTCCCCTTCCAGAAGTTGGCACAGGGGGTAATTTGCACTACCGGTTTCCCCTTCCAGAAGTTGGCACAGGGGATAATTTGCACTACCGTCTTCACCTTCCAGAAGTTGTCACAGGGGTTAATTTGCACTACCGGTTTCCCCTTCCAGAAAATAGCAGAGGGGTTAATTTTCTCCACCCTCTTCTTCTTCCAGCAAACACCGCAATGTTAAGTAGCTCTCCATCTTCCCCTTCCAGAAGAGCGAGCCCAACAGTCAGGCACGTTCAAGTTCAAGTTCATGTATTAGGTATAGCCCTGTGAGCCATTCGGCTCTTGAATCGGGTGCAACCGCAACAAACAAAAAACAAAAACACGAACAAAAAACATCTTAAATGAATATGTGACTGAGTGCAAACAGAAAATCCAAGAAACACGTGACGTTGTTTTCTCAACTAAAATTAACCCTCCCATTGCCCTACCCGATTACAGACCAATTCAGATCTTCGTGGTCACCCCGTGCTCTTATAAATCTCAGCGTTCATCCTACAAAGTCCCATCACAAGGGAGAAACACAAATAGACGAAAAAACGTTGCCCGTATTGAAACGGCTGTACATCGTATGGAACTGAAAACTCAATTTCCCTGTACAAGAATACGGATAACCCGTATGGGTTGGCAGGTCATCTGTCTCGCTCAAGTAGTTGCAGAAAGTACGTCGGGAGTTTCACTTCAGAGGTGGATAGGGTTCATGTAGTTTGTCCAAAACCTCGGCCACCAGTGATGAGTCTGGCACGGATGCCAGCCAGGGTCTTGGAGGCCGTCCATAAATGACGTCACGCGATTTTAGACGATTTTTGACCCCCCCCCCCTCGTCACACGGCGTCACAAAAAGTCAGACCCCCCCTCTCTCAAATATGACGTCACAAAGCTCTGCCCCCCCCCCAAAAAAATAAAACATGCTTCAAATCGCTTTAGACTATTATAATTGTAGTGCGTATTTAATGTGGCGCTGCACTCCGATGTTGTAGGAGTGTTGTTATAACAATTAGTGTTATAACAATTCTATATTTATTTAAAGTTGCGCATTTTGATGTGACGTCACATTTCTCAACCCCCCCCCCCTCGTCACACATCGTCACAAATGTCTGACCCCCCCGCCCCCCAGGTGCGGGACGTCATTTATGGACGGCCCCCAAGGTCGAGCGGTAGCTTCAGTGCTGCCTCGGCGAGACTCGCTACGTTTCTCACCATCGCCATAACTAGCTGGCTAGGAGATGTTAACTACCTCACCTGGTATGAAGGAGGTCGTGGGTTCAATCCCGACCCTGACGCCTGCTGCTGTATATTTGGTGTATGCATGTTCGCCCCGTGATCTCGTGGATTTTTCTCCGGGTCCTCCGGTTTTTTGTTCACTCCACATTTAGAAACATGCGCTTAGAGTGTTTGGCTGAAGTCCACTCCACTCCCGTGGCTTCCTGTGTTGGTGTGAGGACGTGACGATTCGGAAATACAAGATCATGGAAAATTTCGCTCTGTCGCTCCATCAAGACATAACGGAACCCCCACGCCCAAGAATTATATCCAAGAAGCCTTTCTGGATACGCGCCTCCGCCGTGGCAGCTGAAAAAAAGACACTTCGATTTAAAGCTTTCGTGACTGCAGGGATTCATCTTCTTGGTTCTTTCGGTAAAGTCACGTAGAAGGGAAGTAATAAAATAATAAAAATAAAACATAATTAAATAATTCTCACGACGTTTCGGCCACAACGCAAGCAGCCATCCTCAGGTGAAGACCAGGTCTGTCGGGGAGACAGCGTCTGAATGAACGCTGTCTCCCCGACAGACCTGGTCTTCACCTGAGGACGGCTGCTTGCGTTATGGCCGAAACGTCGTGAGAATTATTTTATTATGTTTTATTATTTTATTACTTCCCTTCTACGTGACTTTACCGAAAGAACCAAGAAGAAGAAAAATAAAGACACTGGCACTCGATGGCCTTGAAGGGTGGACGGCTACGAACGTGGCAAACGAGAACATCATTGAGGACCCGTCCGTGGATGTGCCGGGATTCTCTCTCTCACGACGGCTGTGGACCGCACTGAGCCGCGCTCGGACGAAGCTTGGGAGATGTGAGGCGTACACGTTCCATAAATGGAAAATCTTCTATGGGGCCGTCCATAAATGACGTCACGCGATTTTGGACGATTTTTGACCCCCCCCCCCCCCCTTCGTCATCACACGGCTTCGCAAAAAGTCAGACCCCCCCTTAAATATGACGTCACAAAGCTCTGCCCCCCCCCCCCAAAATGAAACATGCTTCAAATCGCTTTAAACGATTGTCATTGTAGTGTGTATTTAATCTGGCGCTGCACTCTGATGTAGGAGAAAACATTTATTAAAAGTCTATTTAATTAAGTAGAACTTGTTGTCTATATTTATTTAAAGTTGAGCATTTTGATGTGACGTCACATTTTTCAAACCCCCCACCCCATCGTCACACATCGTCACAAATGTCTGACCCCCCCCCCCCCCAAGATGCGTGACGTCATTTATGAACGGACCATTATATCCTCTGTGGCGGGGCTGGCTCCGCCCTTATCCACGACCACCTTCTCGAACCCTCGAGCAGGATCTCGTCCCTGACACGTGACCACGCCTAGCCCCCACCTGGGGCCCCTGTGTAGACTTTACCGGTCACGTGTCCTCTCGGGTCAACCAGAGTGCCATGGCCTATAGTAACCCCATTCCCTTGGCCGGCACCCTGACACCCCATCCTGTAGGGGTCGGCACTGCACGCAGAGCGTGGTGCCATCCAGCACTGCCAGTCAGTGCTCACCGAGCCCCTCTAGGCCCCCACGTGTACGTGGTGCCCGCGATGACGAGCATTGCACGGTGACATCCGCTATGTCACTACACTTACATGCCATCGGAAAGACGAGTATTTGGCTATTGATTTTCGCATAAGCCACTTCGTTGAGCTGTCATTTGTGGCCAGGTCGCATCTGAAAAAGAGTTATACAGTATAGCTCAGTGGGCCTTACCTGGTAAAATAAAAAAAAGTTTTAGTTTATAGTTTAACTCGACTTGCGGTCAACTTACACTACGGCTCGGGGTAGAACTTTCCGCAGCAGAGTGACTCACAACGACCCTCCTCTACACCAAGGACCAAGAACATTGTCGCTGCTGGGCGTCGTTTCTCCGTGGCGATTCCCTGCCGTCTGGAACGTGGCCATCGTCCTCACTGCACGTTTGCAGCAGCAGCAGCAGCAGCGTTAAATCCACTCCGACTTTTAAGAGACACTTAAAAGGCCCCCACCTCTCTCGCCTGGCTATGGAGCGACACCTGCCTCAGAGTAACGGTCATTTATGTCCATGGAATATCACGTGTATTACAAATTTGCACTTAAATTGCTTTTTTTACAAACGATATGGCCTAGTCTTAAAACACAAGCCATCTGAAGGGCTCAAACTAGGACCTGACCGCATGCCCACAAACCATTCGCTTTATTTTTAGGGTTCGGCTGCTTCCGAAACGAGCCACAAACACACCGTTTACCAGCTTGGATTCTGTGGCCAGAAAAGCAACTCTTTTTTGTGGTTCTGATGAAACAGCAACACGTGTACAATGCTGTTTTGATAAAAGTCCGAGTCGAGTCAAAGTGTCTTTCTGCTGATCTGAGCAAAAAAGCAACACTCCTCTCCGCTGGTGGCCACGATCCAGTGGTGGAGATTCCTCGTTCCTGCGAGTTCGTTCATTGTCTGGAGGTCGTTATCGGCACTCAGTGATTCCTCTGGGCAGCTGTTTTCCAGTTCTCAAGGTGTAGGCATTCCCCTTTCTATGTTATCAACCCCTCAGTAATCTTCTTTACTCTGACCTCGACTTCATTACCCTTACATTTTACATAGCATGGCCAATATTTCCGTGTTGTCTCCATGTCATCTAGTTACAAGCCATACATATTCTTGACTTCCTCATGATTTATTATGTTTAAGACGCTATCTGGGCGTCCTGTTTGCACCGGCACAAAAAGGTTGCTTTCATTCAACAAAATTCGCAGCAAACGCCCCTCCAGCACTACATCACCATCTCCTGCGAAAACCTGGCAGGACCCTCCTGGGAAAGAGTCATGAGACTCAGTGCGAGGCTTCCTGGTTAAACAAGCGTCATGATAAAACAACACAAAAATTCACACGTATTAATAATGTTGTGTTCCATGTCTGTTTTTATTAAGGAACCAGGTCTCACATCGGTAAAGTGCGATCGGGAATACTTGTTAAACCATGTTTGCACAAGAGATAAAACAGTTCCGACTTGCCTTCCTATAAAATCTAAAATCGAAGGGGGGGGGGGTGGGAAACGCTTTCTTTACTTATTATTTATATTTACTACTTTTCGTATACTATTTGTGCGCGGTTGCAATTTATTTTGCTCAGTCGGTGTTAGCCACTGAGGTCGTGACGTGTTTCTTTTCTCATTTCTGTTGCCCCATGCCCCCTGTATCGTTTTCGATCTGTTGTAATGTGCCCTCATGCCTACTTTTTTGAGGGTGATATGGGCACGTATAATAATTAATTAATTGACGATCAGCAGTGCCACGGCTGATCTTGTCATCCACAGCCTTCTTTGAATCTACTGCTTCCACCATTGTTCATTGTGCATGATCCAATCAAATGGAATTCAGTAGATTTGAAGCTTTCGTGACGGCAAGGATTCATACTCTTAGGTTCTTTCGGTAAAGTCACGTAGGTAAAAATAAATAATAAAAGCAATAGAAATAATAATAGAATTAAAATAATTATTTCTAAATAAATCAGCAACCACACATCATAGCAGGGAGTAAAACTACTACTGAATTCCATACTCGTAGGTTTTTCCGGTAATAAATAATAATAGAAATAAAATAATTATTTCCACTATTATTTCTATTAGTTTTTATTATTTATTTTTATTATTTATTTTTACCTACGTGACTTTACCGGAAAAACCTAAGAGTATGGAATTCAGTAGTAGTTTTACTCCCTGCTATGATGTTTGGTTGCTGATTACTTCCAATCTCCATGACTTGCCTTTGCCACACTCGTAAACAGCGCCGCAATCGTCAACTAGGCACTTTCACTCTAGATCAGGTCTTGGACTTGATGACCATTTGTCGTTTGTGTATCGTACATAGTCGCGACCTGGACAGCACGATCAGATCTGGGCACCTTTCATATTCGGTAGATTCATCTTTCAACGCTTCTGGCTAACATGCCCCTCGCCACACCTATTCAACTTGGCATTCAACCGACGCTGTCTGTGCAAAACAATTATCTCGATTATATCATCAGTACGTTAATTACTAACAACAAACGACTTATTTAGTGCAATAAAATGTCTCGTTGGCAAAAACGTATTACTTTAGATGAACAATTGCGCACAGGCTCCTGGAACAGCGCCGTTTCTTTACGCCTGCGAGCACAGCGGCACCCCCGCCGCTAGCTGCGTTTCGCCTTGTGTGTCGGCGCTCTGCTCGGCGTGGCCGCCATCGCGACCAGGGCGCACGCGGCCCCCAGCGCCGTGGGGGCGGCCGCCCCCCCGCAGTGCTGCGCCGCCCCTCCCAGCGCGGGTGCCAGCACCCTGGCGGCCGACGTCACGGCCTGGCCCAGCCCGAGGGTGGCCCCCGCGCCGCCCACGCCGGCGACGCGCAGCTGGCCCTCCGTGAGGACGACGCGGCCCACGGCGCTCGACGCAGAGAGGACCACGGCGCAGGCGGCGGCTCCCGGCAGCCCGGCCGCCCCGGTCGCCAACGCCAGCATGGCGGTGGCCGCCGCCGCGCACGTGACCCGCAGCGTCGCCTCCGGGGAGGGGCCGGCGTCGTAGACGCGGGCGAGCGACGAGGTAGCGGCGCCGGCGGCCGCCGAGAGCGAGACGATCGCCCCCACGAGACGGGGAGGCGCGTCGTGGTGCGTGCGGAGCCACGACGTGAAAGCACCGTGGTGCAGCAGGTACGCGCACGACATGAGGAAGCGCACGGCGTGCAGGCACCGCCCGCGGGACGCCTGCTGCGACGGGTTCTCCTCCTCGTCGTCGTCGTCGTCATCAGGCAAAGGCGTCTCGGTGCCATGCACCTGATCGTCGTCCCGACGAGCCGGAACGTCGTGCGGCATCGCGGTTTCCGCTAGGTGTTTGGCGGCTTGAGCCGAGGTCTGCACCCCTTTCCCAGTCTCCGGGTCGGGGTCGGGTAGGAAGAGGCAGACGATGCCTGAACAAACGTGGGAAATGAAAGTTACTCGGTTGCAATCGAATACGAACGTGCAATGGGCACAAATCCAACAACGGTCAATATTATTTTACCCAAAGGCAGTGGTGGAGACGCGCCTGCAGCAGACGCCGCGATGCGTTACCTGCGTTGATGAGAAACAGCGCCGCGCACAGGAAGGAGAGGACGGCGAACCCCCCTGGCCGCTCGGCGATGAGCCCCGCGCACGCCGGGCCCACGACGAAGCCCAGGCCGCTCACGGCGTTGAACCTCCCGAGCAGCACAGGCCTTCGCTCGCCCGGCGCCGTCACAGACAGTAGCCCCCGGCTCAGAGACTGCGTGTGCTTAGACACACCTGCGTGTGTGTGTGTGAGATCAACAGTGCGGGGAGCGGTATTGTAACTGTTAGCGCTACGCTGCGCAACAAACCAAGCTACCCGAGTTCTATTCCCGCTCCCGGCCAACACCAGTGATGATTATCTGAACCGGTCCTGGGCCTCCCCTCGGTCAACTCAGCCTTAAATGACTGCCTGGTGCAGTGTGTAAACATCACCACTAAGGAGACAAAGGCGTGTCGTGTTGATCTTCATAGGCACTCGCTAACAGCAACTTCCTCCAACAATCTGCTAAGGCTATACGGGGATGTTTGTCTTTTGATCAACACAGTGGCAAGAGGAAATGGTGCACGGCTCAGACACGCCTATGTGTCTTAGCCCAACACAGCGATGTGAAAGTCCATCATGGGAATTTGAATGCACGGATTTGCTGGGCACGTTCATCCTGCTGCGATGAACAAATATCAATGAGGTTGCCTTAAATTGTTTTTTCGAGTCGTTGGGTATTTTTCACTAAACCCTTAAGAATCCTAAATATGACTTAGGTATCTTCTTGGTTCTTTCGGTAAAGTCACGTAGAAGGTAAATAATAAAATAATAAAAATAAAACATAATAAAATACAATTCTCACGACGTTTCGGCCACAACGCAAGCAACGTCTTTCCGACAGACCTGTTCTTCACCTGAGGACGGCTGCTTGCGTTGTGGCCGAAACGTCGTGAGAATTGTATTTTATTATGTTGAATTTTTATTATTTTATTATTTCCCTTCTACGTGACTTTACCAAAAGAACCAAGAAGATGAATCCCTGCAGTCACGAAAGCTTTAAATCGAAATGATTTAGGTACTTTAAATGTTACCAGTTTTTCACCTTTTAAAAACGCTCTTCCTAGCTCATTGGACCTGAGCCCAAAATACATTTACCGACCAACGCGTTGAGGATTTGCAATTAATCCTTAACAAGGATCCAATGCCTAAGCATGGTCTCGGTAGCTACTGCTGGTCGTGTTTGTGCCCATTACAACCCACAGGCGCTCCAGCAGTCGTCGCTTCGATGGCCTCTCTCCTCCCACCGAACAGCTCTACCCAGACCAGCTCAAGCCTCACATAAATCGCACGCAACTTCTTTGTGGCCACCCCAGAGGTCGCAACCGGGTACCCGATACCCGTACCCTACCCGATACCCGGCTACCCGTACCCGGCCGGGTACGGGTACGGGTACCCGTTTGCGACCCTGGTGCGGGCCGGGTGCGGGTACGGGTAGACCGTGAGTCACTGGTGAGTAACTGTTTGTCACTCATTTCCCAACGTCTTGTCTCTTCTCACAATTCAAGTTCCTAGAATCAACCCACCCGCGCCTGCAACATGGCTTCATCCCAGAGGTCGCAATCGGGTACCAGATACCCGTACCCTACCCGTACCTGGCCGGGTACGGGTAGGGTACGGGTACGGCCGGGTACGGGTACCCGTTTGCGACCCTAGTGCGGCCGGGTACGGGTACGGGTAAGGAATCAAAACCCGTTTGCGACCTCTGGGCCACCCCCACCCTGAATCCCTCCGCTCTCTCCGCCGCCCCCCATGAAACCCAGATGCTGCTCCCTGCAGCAGCTTCTTCCTACATAGCCTCGTCTCCCCTGAGCCTTCGGTTCCGTTTCTCCATTCCCTGACTGGCACATGCATTACCAGAACTCAGAATTTCGGTTAGAGGTGAGGCTTTCCTGGGTAAAAACCAACGGAGCAAATAAACAAGGTACTTTAACCCGTAGTAGGCTTTCACAACCGATATCCATAATGGAGGGTTTTCTTTGGGCTAGGTCGTGTAAATATAAATGTGTCGTTAAACCCGCTACCACCCGACAAAGCCAATTGGTAAGGTTTGTCACGTAAACAAAACGTGCCAATTAGTTACTGTTTCAGCATACCGGCTGTGTGTTGTAGAATGAACCCACAACATTTACAACGCAGTACGACGTTTCGGCGGTAATCACAACAACCAGCCTCGTCAGGCGAGGTACTGCACGCACCTGTCGGTTGGTCATCACAGGAAGCTGTAACCATGGCGGGCGGGGATAATGACAAGGGCATCACTGACCTAACACCGCCCTCGCGACGGACATCCCCACCGGGCTGGTTGCCAGGCCTTGTATGAAGTATCCCGCGGCGGAGGACAAGAGGCACAGCACCAGGCAGCGGCGACGGCAGCCGGGCACGTCGCTCCATCTGCCCTGCACACAGTTACACGCACAGAGACAAAGATCCCTCACCCCCCCCCCCCCCCGTGTATCCTGAAACAGACCGCTAGGGCAAGTGCTGTTAGCGAGCACATATTGAGGACAAAATGGGACACGCGCGGGTGATCGGCAACGACCATGCCCGGCCGCCTTTGTCTCCCCAGTGGCAAGGTTTACACATTGTGCCAGGTATTCCTTTGAGGCTGAGTTGAGCTAGAGGAGGCCCATGGCTGGTTAAGATAATTTTAACTGGTTTTCCCGTGAGTGAGAATTTAACTCGGCTTGCTGGCTTCCGAGTGCATAGTGATAACCGCTGCTCCACCACTCTCCACACAAAGACATCGACTGAAAACGCATTTCTTGAGAACTGCTCTTTGTATTTAGATTGTTGTCCTTCCCCCGCACCTCCGATTATCACGGTTGGCTAATATTACATACATATATACACACACGCACACAGATCACTCAATGAACACCCTCCCCGCTGAGTCATACAGAGGCCCGGGGTTAAGTGATATTGGTAAACACATATTCAGGCCAACACGGCACATGGCAGGGTGATGTGGCTAGCACCACACCCACTCATGCGAGACCGAGGAGAGGTTCAGATACCACTTGCCAACTGATGTTCGTCGGGGCCAGAAATCAATCCCAAAGTTGTTAGCGGGGTGCCAGCACAATTGGGATTGCAGTCACAGCCACACATACAAAACACACGAGCTTGCAAAGTAAAGACATTGCTCACCACAATAGGGCTGGAGAAGAGCTGGAGGAATCCGTACACAGACCCTGAAAATGCACCACGTGCGACACGTACACACGACGAGCTGTCAGTGTTTTTGCGTCGGCAAAGGGGCAGCCATGCAATGTACTTGCTCGCACCTTTGCTGGCGGAAGGAGCACCACTAAAAGAAGGGTGCTCTGGAGCTCCCGTCGTAGTTAGTAATTTGGCCTACTCTTCCACGCTGGCCAGAGATCCTTGGAGGAGGTGGGAGAAAACACACTTTACCCCGCTACACGAGAACTGCCGGTCGACTCGCCGTGGCGAACCGTTTACACTGCAGGGTGCAACAGAGGTTCCTCCGGTTAGATTGAGTGAATATAAAAAACCTGTCACCACCCGACACAGTCAATTAGTAAAGTTCGTCATGGAAACATAACCTGCCAATTAGTTACTACGGCACAACCGTGTGTTGGAGAGCAAACCCACAACAGTAAAAGTTTTGTTTACGTGACAAACCTTACTCATTGGCTGTGTTTGGTGGTGGCAGGGTTTAACGACACATTTATATTTACATGATATAACCCAAAAACACATTTATGATGGATAATATTGGTCGTGAAAGCCTAGTACGTGTTAAACTGCACACAGGTGTTGGGGATGAGAGTAAGAAAAGCTTGCACCGTTGTTTGGACTGGCGACCTCTGGATCGCAAGACTGGTGTCAGCATCCCACAATTATTTTGTACGGTACTCATATTTGAATTCTAAGTGCCAATGTCGAGGTCTGCTAGCCAGGACGAGAGGGCTTCAGAATGAGATAATGTGGCTCTGCGCTACGCTGCGAGTAGGCTGCTGCAGGCCAGGGAGTTGCGATCTCTATATACGTACGTATGTATGTTGACCTTCTTTCACACTGTACGTAGCCAACCGTGCTAATCGGAGGTGCAATGTAGCCGCAGTGTAACCCATTTCTGAATAGCAGAGTGCTGCAGAGTGCAGTGTAGACCATTGAAGGGAAACGGAGCAGAACATAAAATTCAGCGTGGAAAGGACCAAATGCCCCCTGTTCGAACGAGCAATGGGGCAGCGTTGAGAGTCATCCTGAGCCAGTGGTGTCAATTCCAATTTGTCATGACAAGGTCAGCCCATAGAGGGATCATTGGCTGAGTCGACTCAAGTGCCCCCAGTCACGGTGCCACCTGGCCAGACAGTGCAGTGTAGTACAGCGTAGTGCAACGTGTTACACTGTGATGGAGTGTAGTGTGGGGGACTGTGCAGCTGTGTGCTGTAACTAGTGCAGTGTTGATAATTGTTTTTTTACCCTTTTATCTGGCAACAAAAGTGACACCTTTTTTACGAGGAGTCATGTTTGCATAGATCACAATACCTGCAGTCATAATGCAAACAAAAAACATAACTCTGATACATTATCAGAGTTATGTTGATACATTATCAGAGTTATGTCGTAAAAAAAGGTGTCAGTTTTGTTGCCAGATAAAAGGGTAAAAAAACAATTATCATATTTTTTACTGGCAAATGAGGTTCCAATGGTAGTGCAGTGTCCTTCATTGCAAGGTCCTCGTACCACTGGCGGCCCAATGGTAACCTTTAGTGCGGCCGCTGACGTGCGGCCCCCGACAATACACAACATATCATCATCGTGCTGTCATACTCCAATGGTTTCAAATGTGTGGCGGCCCTCGCACACTGATGATGTCTTATCGACGAAAGTGCCCCCCCCTGAAAATTAGTGAAGAACACTGCTCTAGCGTGATGCAGTGTGAGTTGGGGGTGCAGCAGAGGTCGCAAACGGGTCTTGATTCCTTACCCGTACCCGTACCCGGCCGCACCAGTGTCGCAAATGGGTACCCGTACCCGTACCCGGCCGGGTACGGGTACCCGTTCCCTACCCGTACCCTACCCGAAATGAGTGACAAACGGTTACTCACCAGTGACTCACGGCCTACCCGTACCCGGCCGCACCAGGGTCGCAAACGGCTACCCGCACCCGGTTGGATACCCGGTTGGGTACGGGTAGCCGGGTATCGGGTAGGGTACGGGTATCGGGTACCCGGTTGCGACCTCTGGGGTGCAGTGCGTTTAAGTGCAGTGCAGTGTGATGGATGGCGAGGTGCGGCGCAGTGATGACGCGGCGTGGCACGTGACACTGTACCCAATAGCCCTGCCACGAGGTGGGTGGCCCCCAGCTGCGTGGTGAGGTGGTGATGCAGCAACGGCACCACCAGACTCACGCCAAACAGATCCTGCAAGAACGGAGGAATTCGGTGAATGGGTCAATCCCTTCGGCATGAACAGAATAGGGTTTGTAATGTACGTCTGCAAATTTGCGCGCGTTACAAATTGAACTATTATTATTATTACTATGAAGTAGAGCTATTTGCCGATACGTCACCTATCAAACATTGTTTTTATTTTAAAGCCACAAACAGGGTTATTGACGAATGTGTCATTATTTTAACACCGTTACAAGATACCAATTCGGGGTATCGCTACTCAAACTAGCACCAGTCTCATTCTGTCCAGCTTATTTTTTTTTGTAATTTCATCGCAAGAAATTACATTGATTGGTAATTATACTCACTGCTAACCCTACCTCCTCCCTTTGTTGCTGCTAATCCTACATAATGCACGGGCATAATATGACCGAGACCCCCCCCCACCTCCTACGCATTCCACAAGTGACTAATCCCATATCTGCATTTTCCATAAATATGCTAAATTCCTCTGTTGATATGCAAATTCCTTTGTCAAGGCGCCCTTCCTCCCCTAACCCAGCTTAAATAAACGCTGCCAAGCTTGGTGGTGTTCATTCAGACGCTGTCTTTCCGACAGACCTGTTCTTCACCTGAGGACGGCTGCTTGCGTTGTGGCCGAAACGTCGTGAGAATTGTATTTTATTATGTTTCATTTTTATTATTTTATTATTTCCCTTCTACGTGACTTTACCGAAAGTACCAATAAGATTAATTATACTCACGATGCAATATTTAACAAAACGTACAATATCACGGATTTCATATCGTTGGCGTGATATATCGAGATCGCCGTGACGTCACACTTGCCACGCGTGACGTCACAACGCATCGGGTTGCCGTGACGACATCGCGCGTGGCAACCCTCGCATCCGGCACGCGTGACGTCACAACGCATCCGGCACGCGTGACGTCACCGCCACGTCACCACAACATTCCCCCCCCACCCCAACCACCAACCCCCTCTCGAGCCGCGGGAGCGTCTCACCAAGAACCCGATGCTGTTGATGAGCGCGAAGAGCGGCGGCGTTGCGTGTCCCGTGCGGCTCCCGGCCTCGCGGGGCCGCGGCCTCGGGTGGGCTGCCGACATCGCCCCGGTGGAGGGGGTCGGTGGGGGGGGGTTGGTCCAGAGGCCACAGCGCTCGCCGCCGCACCCTTCACCTCCGCGCCGCCTGGTGCCGGCGCGCGCTCATTGGCCACGCGAGGAGCACGTGGCCTCGTCACGGGGACTGTCAAATATCTGATAGTTCAGCATCGGGGTTATGTCCATAATAAAATAGGTTTGTATGGTGTAGATCGATCTAACCCCAGAATCGGTTTATCCATAATAGAGGTTTTACTGGTGGAGATCGATCTAACCCCAGTATCGGGTTTATCCACAATAGAGGTTTTTGATCGATCTAACCCAGCATCGGTTTATCCATAATAGAGGTTTTTATGGTGTAGATCGATCTAACCCCAGCATCGGTTTATCCATAATAGAGTTTTTTATGGTATAGATCGATCTAACCCAGCATCGGTTTATCCATAATATATGTTTTACTGGTGTAGATCGATCTAACCCCAGCATCGGTTTATCCATAATAGAGGTTTTTATGGTGTAGATCGATCTAACCCCAGCATCGGTTTATCCATAATAGAGGTTTTTATGGTGTAGATCGATCTAACCCAGCATCGGTTTATCCATAATATATGTTTTACTGGTGTAGATCGATCTAACCCCAGCATCGGTTTATCCATAATAGAGGATTTTATGGTGTAGATCGATCTAACCCCAGCATCGGTTTATCCATAATAGAGGTTTTTATGGTGTAGATCGATCTAACCCCAGCATCGGTTTATCCATAATATAGGTTTTTATGGTGTAGATCGATCTAACCCCAGCATCGGTTTATCCATAATAGAGGTTTTTTATGGTGTAGATCGATCTAACCCAGCATCGGTGTATCCATAATAGAGGTTTTTTTTATGGTGTAGATCGATCTAACCCAGCATCGGTTTATCCATAATATAGGGTTTTGATCGATCTAACCCAGCATCGGTTTATCCATAATAGAGGTTTTTTATGGTGTAGATCGATCTAACCCCAGCATCGGTTTATCCATAATAGAGGTTTTTATGGTGTAGATCGATCTAACCCCAGCATCGGGTTTATCCATAATAGAGGTTTTTGATCGATCTAACCCAGCATCGGTTTATCCATAATAGAGGTTTTTTATGGTGTAGATCGATCTAACCCCAGCATCGGTTTATCCATAATATAGGTTTTTTATGGTGTAGATCGATCTAACCCAGCATCGGGTTTATCCATAATAGAGGTTTTTATGGTGTAGATCGATCTAACCCCAGCATCGGTTTATCCATAATAGAGGTTTTTATGGTGTAGATCGATCTAACCCAGCATCGAATTTATCTGTAAAAGAGGTTTTTATGGTGTAGATCGATATAAACCAGCATCGGTTTATACATAAGAGGTTTTTTATGGTTTAGATCAATCTTAACCCAGCATCGGTTTATCCATAAGAGGTTTTTGATCTATATAACCCAGCATCGGTTTATCCATAAGAGGTTTTTATGGTTTAGATTATATCCACAATAGAGGTTTTTATGGTTTAGATTTCATGGTTTAGATTCTAAACCATAAAAAAACCTCTTGTGGATAAACTGATTCTGGGTAGATCAATCTGACCCAGCATCGGGTTTATCCATAATAGAGGTGTTTATGGTGTTTATCGATATAAACCAGCATTGGTTTATACATAACAGAGGTTGTTATGGTGTAGATCGATCTAAACCACCATCGGTTTGTCCATAAGAGGTTTTTATGGGTTAGATCGATCTAACAGCATCGATTTATACATAATATAGGTTTCTATGGGCTAGATCGATCTAATCCAGCATCGGTGTATCCATAAGAGGTTTTTATGGGTTAAGAGGTTTTTATGGGTAAGATCGATCTAACCCATGAACACCTGTTATGGATAAACCAATACTGAACTGGTTTATCACGATCTAACCCAAAAAAACCCTATTATAGACAATATTGGTCGTGAAAGCCTACGTGTTAAGAATTGGTTTAGTTTAACACGCTTGCCTTTTGCAACCAATATCCATCATGAATGTGTTTTGATATATATCTAACCCAAAATTAAATATCTAGCAGTTCAGCATTGGTTTATCCATAATAGAGGTGTTTATGGGTTAGATCACATAAAATATAAATGGACATTGACATCTCCCCATCTGGTCTTCGCAGTGGTGGCATCACATTTGCTCTATTTAAGACCGAAACAGGAGGACTTCTTCATGATTCTGGTTAATCACTTGGTGAAGCTGGTTATTGTTGTAATCGCCAGCGAAACGTCGAGCTCGAATTCTAAATTTTTGTGGGTTTACTCTCCAATATGCTGAAGTAGTAACTAATTGGCACGTTTTGTTTACGTGACAAACTTATTAATTGGCTGTGTCGGGTGGTGGCAGGTTTAACGACACATTTAGAGTTACGCGATCTAACCGTTTTTTTTAGTATGGATAGCATTGGTTCGATCAAGGCTCACTGCTGATTCATGGAATATCGAAACCGGTTCAGAGTTTTGCTTATGTTCAGTCAATTGTTCCAGCAAGGGCGAGTACTGATGATACACTGTTTGGCAAAAAACCCTCCAGTTTGCTTGTGTTGACCCCAATACAAGCGTGCCCAAATCTCCTGGTGAGACACTGAATGCCGAAATCAGTTCACTGAATAAATACTGATGACATTATGCACTCTCACAAGGCCTCGTGGTTGGTCCCTGGGAAGTGTACAAAACACATGTTGTTTTTTACGTGGAGAGAGATATGGAAAGGAGATGTATCGTCTGCTGCTATGGTTAAAAACGTACAATCGGCGACGTTTCAGACAAAGAAGCTTCACAGCACATAAACGTGAGCGCCCGTGGTGACAAGATGTTAACTCCCACGTCTGGTATACAGGAGATCGTGGGTTCGATCCCGACCCTGATGCCTGTATATTTGGAGTTTGTGTATCTCTCTCCCCGTGGACGGGTGAAATTTTTTCCGGGTTTTCCCACCACATTTAGAATCAACTTCACGCGTTTAGAGTATTTGGCTGCTATATATTTGTGGCCAGGTCGCTTCTGCAAAAGAGCTATATAACTCAGTGGGCCTTGCCTGATAAAATAAAAAAAAATTGTTTAGCAGTTTTTTTTTTAGTTTACGCTTCAAACTGATGGTGCTTTTTACCCAGATGTGTTTTTCAAATGTACGATATGTACATAACTTAATGTTGGTCACAGCACATGACATCTGTGAAAAAGAGCTTCTTAGCTCGTCGGATTTTTCCAGGATAAAAAAAAATCTGATTCTGCCTTGAGTAATGTTCATTATTCACGATCAGTAAAGAAGGGGACGTTCTGGCTGGAAGAAACCAGGAGACTTTTGGCATTGATGATAAGCTATATTCGATTTTATGTTCAAAATAATTAATCAGGTGACGTTTCGGGCAATGACCCTTCAAAGCGCATAGATATGCTGTCACCCATCCTAGAAACACCGCATTCGAGATCCAAAATCACATCGCCTCCTGGCTTTGACATTCCCACTCCTCGATTCTGATTCTGAACCGCATCAGAACATCAACAGGCCAATCTACTTCGTGAATGTAAAATTAAAACAGACCACTGCAGTGCGATTGTGTCCATGCAACCCAAACGATGTACCAGATCGTAAACCACTATAGTCTGCCCTCCTTCAAGTAGAGGAATAGCAAAACTATACAAACTCTCCTGAAGACCTCTCGTCGTGGCTAGAGACCCCGTCCACATTAGCAGTTCCTGGACGGACAGAATTGCACTTATTCTTAGGTTTTTTCGGTAAAGTCACGTAGGTAAAAAGATTAAATTAATAAAAGTTAAATTAAATAAAAATAAAAAATCACGACGTTTCGGAGGCAACACAAGCTTCCGTCTTCAGGTGGAACCGTCACAGCCACGACAGCTGTATCAAGAATTGCACTTACACGTAAAGCCATCATCTTTCGTATGGCCGATGTAGGTGCAGAGCAACAACTACAATTTCACATTCAGGTGGTCAAGCCAGATAACCGCATCAGGAGCAGCGGAGTTGTATTGCTGCGATGTCTCCGTTTTGTGGATCGAGCATTGCGTCTTTGTGTGTTGTACGATCTGTCCAGTCGCACACTGGAGAGTTTTTAACTTTCCATTTGTGCATCAGGAATCCGCATCTGCCATGGTTTGTGCGGATGCAGTTTAGGGTGGACCATGAGCTTCGTGGATGATCAAACCCAGGGATCTTCTGCGTTGGGTCTTTCACAAGTTGTTTGCGAGTTATTTTGAACTCTATTCAGCGCTCCAAGTGTAATCGGGGTTGAATTCGCATTCTATTCTGCTCGAGGGAAGAATACAATAACAAAACATAGATTATGCATTATGCACCCCACCACAGGGCTGCAGCGTTGCCTGACAAATCCATGAGGTGGGGGGGGTTAAGGTCGCTCATTTGCATATTTGTAGTTTATAAAGTAATACCCCTGTCTCATCTGTGTGTTGATATCGGATGTTTAGGAGGTATACGTTCAGATGTTAATATCATGAGTTTTGTATTTGCACGGCACAAAATATTACATCTGTGCCCAACACGAAACGTGCAAGAGGTGGGGCGCCGTAGGAAAGCCGAGGAATCAAAATGGGAATTTTGCACAGGTGAGAGTTGCAATTATTTTCTTGAGCAATGTGTTCGGGAGCTAGATGCCAGGTCTGCTGGCCATAACGAGACGGCTTCAGGAGGAAGTATGTGTAGTTTTGCTGTTCTTTCTTCGTAGAAGGATCGACACCACAGTTGTTTACTTTGTATGGTCCATAGTTTGGGTTGCATTGCCAAAATTGCACAACTATGACTTGTTCTTTGGGGCGGTCCATAAATTACGTCATGCGATTTTGGACGAGTTTTTACCCCCCCCCCCCCTTTTCACGGCGTCACAAAAAGTCAGACCCCCCCTCAAGTTACAAAGCTCTGCCCCCCCCCAAATAAAACATGCTTCATATCACTTTACACTATTGTCATTGTGCGTATTTAATGTGCCACTGCACTCTGATGTTGTAGGAGAAAACGTTTATCAAAAAGTCTATTTAATTAAGTAGAACATGTTGTCTATATTTAAAGTTGCGCATTTTGATGTGACGTCACATTTCTCACCCCCCCCCCCTCGTCACACATCGTCATAAATGTCTGACCACCCCCCCCCCCCCTCCTAGGTGCGTGACCTCATTTATGGACGGCCCCTCTATGAATCTCTATGAATCTCTATGGGTCTCTGTATCTTTATGAGTTTCTCGGTTCACGATATGGTCCATATTCTGGTTTGCAAGGTCACAATCGCACAACCGTGGCTTGTCTAATCATTCTTCATACGTGAAGATGTGCACTGTGCAGATACGATGCAGGCTTTTTAAAAACTCTTAGTTGATGTGAGACAGGATTTTTTCGTTAATGATTTATTACACAAACCTCACTGGGTCTCGTGACTTTTTTTCAGGAGGGCTGATGCCAAGATTTAGCAGTAGAGGACGATGATTGTACGTTTGTATGTTGAACCCCTTTCGCATCGTATCTAGCCAACTGTGCTAATCGGAGATGCGTGCTGAAGGACAATAAACGAAACGCAATTTCGTTCTAAATAAATAACTTTAGAATTTATTTCAAAAATGATTGCGATGTACAGAATACTTTGCATGCAAATCGAGTGATTTGTGGATGTTTTTTTTTATAACGTGGCAAATTTGAACCGTGACGCCACCAGCATGCAATAGAATACTCAGTTATAATTATATAAGGGGATCTTTAACGTCCACTGTGGAGCAGACAGCCCGTATTTAATTGTTACCATACCGCAGTAATAACCGGGAGGGCCTTTAATAATTGAACCGAGAACTTCTGCTGCAAGTGGTGAAGGCGCTACCACGTGGCGATGGCATGTATGGAACATTGGTGTGGCCCCTTAATCTTTATTTGAAACTTCTGCTTTTAATGTGAAACCTACAGTGCACGAGATATGTATATTTGAGCTAATTCACCGACCAATGTATACCTTGGTCTCTCTCTGTGTGGACCGTTCTCCCAACCACTACACGTGCAAGGAGAAGCCGTGGGGGATATTTCCTCCACAAACTAAACGATCAAGGCCTCCGCCCGGCTACAAATGCGGTTCGGTGGGAACCATCGGCCCATCACTGATGACCGCCCCCATACAACCGCGTGGGTGTTTTTGTGGAACAAGTGGCCGACTCCACCGCGGATGCTGCCGTGGAATGGCTCGCAACAAAAGACAAAGATCGCCCGTATAGCCTTAAGAGACAGTTGGGGCAAGTGCTGTTTGCGAGCAACTATAAAGGCCGGAAGGGCACACGAGGGGGTGGGTGGCCAGCACCACGTCCGGCCGCCTTTGTCTCCCTAGTGGCGATGTTTACACACCACACCAGGTACTAATTTGAGGCTGAGTCGACCTAAGGGAGGACTGGTTCAGATGAATTGTCACTGATGTTGGCCGTGAGCGAGAGTCGCCCGGGTTAGTGCAGCACGCAAACCGCTACACTCCCACTTCCCACTCCCCACCTGACACACACACAGGTCCCGCACTGGCCCATATTTCCACAGACACAAATAGGCACACTGGCGCACACACACACAGATACAATCTTAGCCTGCTGCTTTTTACAAACGCTATGCGGAAGAAGAAGACCAACAATGTATGTCAATGGGGCATGAAAAAGCTTGAGTAGAATACCAGAAATGAAACCTCGGTGGCTGGGCCTGTGGTGGGGTGCATGAAGCCACTATTGAACCACCGCCAGGGATAAGGGGCCCAGAATTTAAAAAAACACTCGAACTTTTAAAAAGTCAAAAAGCCCGATACGAATCCACCGTGCCCAATCTCTCAAAAACCACCCGCAGCCGCATTCACAACGTGAAGTTAATGCATACACACAGTTCTGAGAAAGGCAATTTAAAAAAATGTGGGATATGTCATGAGAAAACAAGATACTGTTAATTGGTTTTCTTGGGGAAAATTCTAGGTACTGTATAGTATAAGAAGTAGCCGGGGATGAAAGCGAATGAACTTGCACGAGCAATTTGAACAATTGAATGCAAGTGGGAGTATCTGATGCAAATGTCATGGCTAAATATCATGGACAGAGTTAAATAGCAGGAATGATTGCATCATCGCTGACGTCTCTAAGGATATGGCACAGAGAGACAGTTCTGTTCACCCAAATTAATTCGCACAAACTCTTTAGACACACTTATCAATTCACATCTCTGCAACCATTTGCATATATTCCTTAAGAGCATGCTCTTACGAATGTATGAACTTCTTTCACACCGTAAGTAGCCAACCGTGCTAATCAGAGGTGTGGGGGAAGGACAACAAACTAAACACAAAAAATGTGTTCTAAAGAAACGAGTTTTTAATCTAGATATAATAGTACATAGCTCCAGTGGCTTACTAATATCAGAAAGAAGAGCGTTCCAGACGGCCACAAAAGCACATCTGAAAGCACGCAATGCGGTAACTGTCTTTGTTCGATGGCTTGCCAAAAACCACTGTGAGGATGATCGGAGTTCACGCTTCTTGATGAAAAATGAATACGACTCCACCTACCTGATTAAAACCACATCTGAAAGCTTACACGCGCTACGTGTGTTTGTGTGCAATCAATGAATGGGGTGCGATTCTATCTCGGGTGATTGACTGCATCGTGAGTGACACATGATTGCGTCGTTGCACATTGCACGTTGCTAATCACGCTAGCGGAATCAAAGCCGACAATACAGGAATACCACGATTTACGTTTCCCCCATTTTACATCGTTTCGCAAATACGTCGTCACTTTATTATTAATACCACTGCCGGATTTTGCATGTCGCCTCCACCCCACACTTACGTCGCTGACAGCAGCATCGTCCTCGCTTTCTCGTTATCCGTCGCCTCTCAGCCTTCACATCCATCACCTATACCCTGTACATCGCTTTGATCCACGTCGTTTCGATATTCATCGTCGCACCTTTTCAGGAACGCATCCCTGACATAAACCGGGACATTACTGCAATAATACGGTTGGCTACATACGGTGCGAAAGAAGTTTCAACATACATACAATGGCGGAGCCAGGATTTTCAGGTAGGGGGGGCAACCCCTCCAGCAATGAAACATGATAGAGGAGTTGTTAGTGAGTAAGGACTTGTCCCTTGCGTTTTATTCGACGCGTGTGCGGCGATGGCGCACCCTTCGATGGAGGGTCGAATTCGAACCGCGTTGTGTGATCGGCATCGCGCTCGCTGAAGGTGTTTGTCTTCAGGGAAGTCGTGTACTGTGTATGCAACTGTGCACAATTCTGTGAGTCACTTATAACTGCTTTGCCGTTACTTATTGCCAATTATGGACTCAGACTATTGTCCTATCATCTCATAGAGTCCCTGGCACGTAATAATATGCTACACAGTGGCAGTGGGGGTCGCAAAATGCCGATTTATTACTAATAAACCCCAATGATCCGATCGAAATAAGGGATTTTGATCGGATCATTGGGGGGGCAGGTGCCACCCCACCCCCACTGGCTCCGCCAGTGCATTACATATCGTTTAAAATTGTCACACGCCACCTCTCAGTAGTCGCTCACTCTCGTAGGTAGGCCTCGGCAAAGCAAGGTAATTTACCCTTTTTACCGGGTAAAAGGGTAAAGGTGTCGACATGCCAAGGGGTGAGGTAAAGGGTCGGGTAAAGGTAGCGCGAAGTATTACCCGGTAAATACCTTGTTTACCGCTCGCTAAAAGCTCTGTGGCGCAGTTTGTGGCCTCCATTTAACAAGTAATATTTTAAAAAACACGCTTTTATGAAATGTACTAGTAATGGTAGAACTCCACGACTCCAGGAAGTGGCCCCGAAGCTTGCCATAACGTAAGGGGCCGTGGGCAATTACAGACGTCAGTTGACCGTGGACAATTAGACCCAAGCCGAAACATAACATATAAAAAATAATGTTACATTTTTTATGATAGAATATAGTATTGTCATCAGTATGACATAAGTATACCAAGTTTGCAGTCGATACCACATTGGTAAGTGGGTTAAGATTGAGTTACAAGATTTGAGGATACAACAACGACAACAGACAGAGTGAGTTCAAAGAAAGCGTGTAAAATTGGAATGATCGAGAGTATTCTATATGAATAAAGTGCTCTGCCGAGCATTTACCGTTATAAACCTTTTTCATGTGTAGTACCCCAGCAATTACCTTGTAATCGGGTAATTTGATGGGGGTAAGGGTAAAATATAGGGTAAAGGTAGGCTCGTTGCTTTTGACCTTGGACCTTACCTTGCTAAAGGGTCAAATGTAAGGTAGAGTGATTGTATTGTGGTAAGGTAAAAGGTAGGGTAAAGGTAGGCTCGTTGTTTTTACCTTTCACCTTACCTCGCCGAGGCCTACTCGTAGGGAGAGAGAGAACGAGTGAGAGACTCGAGGTGGAACCACGGACAAGCGAGAAGGCAACAGCAGCAGCTACGCGATCAGCCGTCGGACTCTTGAGGACATTCGTTGTGGCGGCGATGATCAGCACATAAGAGCACACAGGCACGGAGGCACTCAACAAGAAGCGTCACGTGAAAGCGGTCGTCTTGGTCTCAACTGGCTCATCAACCTCCTTCCCATCATCATAGTTGAACACTAATTTATTTAAAAAAAATCCTGCGTTAAGTGTGTTGTCCTTCCCCGGCACCTCCGATTAGCGCAGTTGGCTACGTACGGTGCGAAAGAAGTTCAACATTGTACATACATCATCGACAGATAACATTGTTGAAAGAGAGGTTTTTTTTTTTGCTCAATGGGAATTACTCGGGAAATAAACGTGTAACTTACTCTTCCGCGGTGCGAGAGAAGACAAGGATCAACATCGTTGTCGCCACCAGTCGCTCGTCGTAGTGGTTCGGCCCGAGTGTGCCGACGTCACTATTTTGAAATCGCGTGCGCTCACAATCAATCATTTATTTGAAGCTTTCGTGACTGCAGGAATCCATGCTCTTGGGTTGGTATAAAATAAAACAAATCACGTTTAAGGCACAACACACCTGATGACGGACGCTTGTGTTGTGCCCGAAACGTCGTGATTTATTACATTTTATACCTACGTGACTTTACCGAAAGAACCAAAGAGTATAATCAATCATTCGTCAACTCACATCTCGTGTCCACGGAACGGCTGGCTAACTCTCACGCTGACCCGGGGGGCTGTTTCCCAAAACTCTCGTTGAAGGGCAACCTCAGTTGGCAAATACAAATTTGGCGTTTCCGTGATTTGCCTGAGTTACCCACGTCGATGGGGAAGATCTTTTCGTGCGAGACTTTCTCAGAAATGTCGTGTGAATGCAAGAATCAAGTTGTCGGGTTGTATTCTGATTTTAAAAAAAGTCAAATGTGAAAGTAAATGTTCCCACCAACATGTACAACGTCTTATGATTGGGCCGTGTTTCCTCTCCTCCCGAATGCGGATATAAGGGAAAGTTGATCGCTAGCCGCCGTGAAAATTCGGGCATCTGAGCCCAATTTCTATCCACGTCGAGATGACAAAAAAAAGATCACAGAAACGCTGTGGCCCTCGGAAGGCAACTCGAGTTCAAACCCGGGTCATGTGGCTCGTGGAAACTAGGTATGAATGAGCGCATCAGACTATCCAGACTATCCACATACGATATTTGTTTTTACCAGAAGCGACCTGGCCTCAAATAACAACACCTCAAGGAGCCGTCCATAAATGATGTCACGCACCTAGGGGGGGGGGGGGGGGGGGTTCAGACATTTGTGACGATGTGTGACGAGGGGGGGGGGGTTGAGAAATGTGACGTGACATCAAAACGCGCAACTTTAAATACATTTAGAATTGTTATAACACTAATTGTTATAACAACACTCGTACAACATCAGAGTGCAGCGCCACATTAAATACGCACTACAATGACAAGAGTTTAAAGCGATTTGAAGCATGTTATATTTCAAAATGGAAATATGGTTGGGGGGGGGGGCAGAGCTTTGTGACGTCATATTTGAGGGGGGGTCTGATTTTCTGTGACGCCGTGTGACGAGGGATGGGGGTCAAAAATCGTCCAAAATCTCGTGATGTCATTTATGGACGGCCCCCAACGAAGTGGCTTATCACGTGGAAATTTAGGTCACCAATATCTGGTGCGATTTCGAAACATCAGCACTGGGGAGAGACAAAGACGGTCGGAACATGGGTTTGGCCACGCTAGACCCTACCTCATCGTGCGCTGAGGTCTAAACAGGCGCTCACTCACACGAAGCATCGACAATTTTTTCAATAGTCGTCGAATGCGCGATGCCTTTGTGTGTTACGCACACACACAACAAACCCATCAGCAGTTCCTGTAGAAGTTCATTGCGGTCTTCTGCTCTTCGGGAAGTGTCGTTAGCACAAGGCGTTTGAGTAAATGTGACTAAATGTGACCCACAGCGGACAAGCAGTGACAGTTCCCCACTACAAAAGGGCCACAACGCAGTTCTTTAGGAACTACTGTACTGCAAAAGCTGACCAGGGCGTATTTGTTTTCTCTTTACAGGCTATCATAAATAATCGATTACTCCACACCAATTATCGGCTCCATTCCTCGACGAGTCAGATGACAGAATAATAGTTGGGGGGGAGGGGGAGAAGAAATCCCCTCCCCCTACTTCTTGTTCCAAAGTGTGCCGCTGGACGGGAGGTGATGGGGTGAGGCTTAGTGACATCATCAGCAACATCACGCCATGCGCTGGTTGTCGATTCCCCGGCTTCGCGAGTCAGTTTTTCAAGGGACCCGACTAATCGATCACAACAAATACATCAATTCATTGACTAATTATTACTCATCATCACAGCTATTATACTTTACGCCTACAAAACCACACGTGTGCACTCATTAAACCCTACGCAAAGATTCCCCACCCCCCCCCCCCATTATGGCCTCTAACAGACTGTTTGGGCAAGTGCTGTTAGCGAGCACATATGAAGGCGACACGGCACACGAGCGTGACACACACACCGTGACACACACACACCGTGACACACACACACCGTGACACATACACACACCGTGACACACACCGTGACACACACACACACCGTGACACACACACACCGCGACACACACACACCGCGACACACACACACACACACCGTGACACACACACACACACACGCACCGGGACACACACACCGTGACACACACACCGTGACACACACACACACACCGCGACACACACCGTGACACACACCGCGACACACACCGTGACACACACACACCGTGACACACACACACCGTGACACACACACACAGACACACACACAGACACACACCGTGACACACACACCGTGACACACACCGTGACACACACACACCGTGACACACACACACACCGTGACACACACACTGTGACACACACACACCGTGTCACACACACACCATGACACACACACACCATGACACACACACCGTGACACACACACACCATGACACACACACCGTGACACACACACACAGACACACACACCGTGACACACACACACCATGACACACACACCGTGACACACACACACACCATGACACACACACCATGACACACACACACCATGACATACACACCGTGACACACACACACCATGACACACACACCATGACACACACACACCATGACACACACACCATGACACACACACACCATGACACACACACCATGACACACACACCATGACACACACACACCATGACACACACACCATGACACACACACACCATGACACACACACCATGACACACACACCATGACACACACACACCGTGACACACACACACCCATGACACACACACCGTGACACACACACACCGTGACACACACACACAGACACACACAAAGACACACACACACCGTGACACACACCGTGACACACACACCGTGACACACACACACCGTGTCACACACACACCATGACACACACACCATGACACACACACCGTGACACACACACACCATGACACACACACCATGACACACACACCGTGACACACACACACCGTGACACACACACACACACATTGTGACACACACACACCGTTACACACACATACCGTGACACACACACACCGTGACACACACACCGTGACACACACACACCCCGTGACACACACACACCGTGACACACACATCGTGACACACACCGTGACACACACATACCGTGACACACACACACCGTGACACACACACCGTGACACACACACACCCCGTGACACACACACACCGTGACACACACATCGTGACACACACCGTGACACACACACACCGTGTCACACACACACCATGACACACACACACACCGTGACACACACACACCATGACACACACACCGTGACACACACACACCGTGACACACACACACTGTGACATACACACACACCGTGACACACTCACACCGTGACACACACACACCGCGACACACACACACACCGTGACACACACACACACACCGTGACACACACGCACCGGGACACACACACACACCGTGACACACACACACCGCGACACACACACACACCGTGACACACACACACACACCGTGACACACACACACCGTGACACACACACACCGTGACACACACACCGCGACACACACCGTGACACACACCGCGACACACACCGTGACACACACACCGTGACACACACACACCGTGACACACACAGACACACACACACCGTGACGCACACACCGTGACACACACCGTGACACACACACACCGTGACACACACGGTGACACACACACACACCGTGACACACACACTGTGACACACACACACCGTGTCACACACACACCATGACACACACACCGTGACACACACACACCGTTACACACACACACCGTGACACACACACACCGTGACACACACACACACCGTGACACACACACACACACCGTGACACCGTGACACACACACCGTGACACACACACACACACCATGACACACACCCCGTGACACACACATACACACACCGTGACACATACACCGTGACACACACACACCGCTACACACACACACCCACACCGTGACACACACACACACACCGTGACACACACACACACCATGACACACACACCGTGACACACACACACACACACACCGTGACACACACACACCGTGACACACACACACCGTGACACACACACACCGCTACACACACACACCGTGACACACACACACACACCGCGACACACACACACCGTGACACACACACACACCGTGACACACACACACCCGTGACACAACACACAACACCGTGACACACACACACACACCGCTACACACACACACACACCGTGACACACACCCCGTGACACACACACACACACCGCCTCACACACACACACCGTGACACACACACACACCGTGACACACACACACCGTGACACACACACACCGTGACACACACACCGCTACACACACACACACCGTGACACACACACACACACACCGTGACACACACACACACACCGTGACACACACACACACACCGCTACACACACACACACCGCTACACACACACACACCGTGACACACACACACACCGCTACACACACACCGCTACACACACACACACCGTGACACACACACACACACCGTGACACACACACACACACACCGTGACACACACACACACCGCTACACACACACACACCGCTACACACACACACACCGTGACACACACACACCGCTACACACACACCGCTACACACACACCGCTACACACACACCGCTACACACACACACCGTGACACACACACACCGCTACACACACACCGTGACACACACACACCGCTACACACACACCGTGACACACACACACACACCGTGACACACACACACACCGTGACACACACACACCGCTACACACACACACACCGTGACACACACACACACACCGCTACACACACACACACACACCGTGACACACACACCGCTACACACACACACACCGCTACACACACACACACACACCGTGACACACACCCCGAACCCAGCGCCCCCGCTGCTGACTCGGCGCTTCTCTCGCCCTGCCCACTCGAGAGTTTCCGCCGCGGATTGTCTCCCTCACAGCCATGGCGAGGCAAGTAAGTCTCTCCCCCTCCGTGCTGTCACTCGCCCGTGTCCCTCACCACCTCCTCGTCCTCCTCACCACCCTCCTCACCACACCTCATCACTCTCCAGAGTTTGTTGACCCAAGTCTCCCTCTTTCCTCCTCACCCCCCACCCCCCCGTCTCACTCCTCTGTGTCGCGGCCATGGCGAGGCGAGACGATTCTCCGTGCCCCCCTCCACCTCCTCCACCACCTCCTCTGTCTGTGGAGTGTTCACTCGCTGGTCTCTGTCCTCGCAATCCCTGAACCCCTCCGCGTCACTCCCTCCCCCATCACTCCCCTCACACTCTGCCTCACACTCGCCGTGTCCATCGCCCTTCCCTGTCACTCCTCCGAACTCCTCTCACTCCTGCTGCTGCTGCTGCCATCTCTCTCTCTCCCTCGTCACTCCGTGTCGCTCACCGCTCCCGCTCACTCCTCCGTGTCTCTCACCACTCGGTGTCCCTCACTCATGCCCGTCACTCCTCCTCACTCCTCACTCTCCCCCCCTCGCCCCCGCTCTCACCCCCCACCCTCACCCCCCCTCACGCCCCCTCCCCTCCCCTCCCCTCACCCTCACCCCCCCTCACCCTCACCCCCCCTCACCCCCCCCTATCCCCCCCCCCCCCCCCTCACCCCCCCCTCGCCCCCCCTCACCCTCACCCCCCTCTCACCCCTTCGCCCCCCCCCCTCACCCCTCCTCACCCCCCCTCACCCCCCCCTCACCCTCACCCCCCCCCTCACCCTCACCCCCCTCTCACCCCTTCGCCCCCCCCCTCACCCCCACCCTCACCCCTCCTCACCCCCCCTCACCCTCACCCCCCCTCACCCCTCCCCCCATCCCTCCCTCCTCGCCCCCCCCTCACCCCCCCCCCTCACCACTCGGTGTCGCGCACTCCTGCCCGTCACTCCTCACTCCTGTCTTGTCACTCCTCCTCACTCCTGCCGTCTCACACTCTCACTCATTCCCCGTGTCCCTCACTCATTCCCCGTGTCCCTCACTCCTCACTCTCTCACTCATTCCCCCGTGTCCCTCACTCCCCACTCTCTCACTCATTCCCCGTGTCCCTCACTCCCCACTCTCTCACTCATTCCCCGTGTCCCTCACTCCTCACACTCTCACTCATTCCCCCGTGTCCCTCACTCCTCACTCTCTCACTCATTTCCCGTGTCCCTCACTCCCCACTCTCTCACTCATTCCCCGTGTCCCTCACTCCTCACTCTCTCACTCATTCCCCCGTGTCCCTCACTCCTCACTCTCTCACTCATTCCCCGTGTCCCTCACTCCTCACTCTCTCACTCATTCCCCGTGTCCCTCACTCATTCCCCGTGTCCCTCACTCCTCACTCTCTCACTCATTCCCCGTGTCCCTCACTCCCCACTCTCTCACTCATTCCCCGTGTCCCTCACTCCTCACTCTCTCACTCATTCCCCCGTGTCCCTCACTCCTCACTCTCTCACTCATTCCCCGTGTCCCTCACTCCTCACTCTCTCACTCATTCCCCGTGTCCCTCACTCCTCACTCTCTCACTCATTCCCCGTGTCCCTCACTCCTCACTCTCTCACTCATTCCCCGTGTCCCTCACTCATTCCCCGTGTCCCTCACTCCTCACTCTCTCACTCATTCCCCGTGTCCCTCACTCCCCACTCTCTCACTCATTCCCCGTGTCCCTCACTCCTCACTCTCTCACTCATTCCCCCGTGTCCCTCACTCCTCACTCTCTCACTCATTCCCCGTGTCCCTCACTCCTCACTCTCTCACTCATTCCCCGTGTCCCTCACTCCTCACTCTCTCACTCATTCCCCGTGTCCCTCACTCCTCACTCTCTCACTCATTCCCCATGTCCCTCACTCCCCACTCTCTCACTCATTCCCCGTGTCTCTCACTCCTCACTCTCTCACTCATTCCCCGTGTCCCTCACTCCTCACACTCTCACTCATTCCCCGTGTCCCTCACTCCCCACTCTCTCACTCATTCCCCGTGTCCCTCACTCCTCACACTCTCACTCATTCCCCGTGCCCCTCACTCCTCACTCTCTCACTCATTCCCCGTGTCCCTCACTCCTCACTCTCTCACTCATTCCCCGTGTCCCTCACTCATTCCCCGTGCCCCTCACTCATTCCCCGTGTCCCTCACTCCTCACTCTCTCACTCATTCCCCCGTGTCCCTCACTCCTCACTCTCTCACTCATTCCCCGTGTCCCTCACTCCTCACACTCTCACTCATTCCCCGTGTCCCTCACTCCTCACTCTCTCACTCATTCCCCGTGTCCCTCACTACTCACTCTCTCACTCATTCCCCGTGTCCCTCACTCCTCACTCTCTCACTCATTCCCCATGTCCCTCACTCCTCACTCTCTCACTCATTCCCCGTGTCCCTAACTCATTCCCCGTGTCCCTCACTCCTCAGTCCCTCATTCCTCACACTCTCTCACTCATTCCCCCGTGTCCCTCACTCCCTCACTCATTCCCCGTGTCCCTCATTCCTCACTCTCTCACTCATTCCCCCGTGTCCCTCACTCATTCCCCGTGTCCCTCACTCCTGCCTGACACTCCGTCACCCCTCCGCGTCCCCTCGCCTCTTCCTCGCCGCCATCGGTTCGCCTCGTCACGATGATGAGGAAGGCGAACTCGGCAGAGGAGGTGGTTGTGTCCATCACCGCGCTGTTGATGATGGTGGTGGTGGTTGTGATGGTGGTGGTGATGATGGTGGTGGTTGTGATGGTGGTGGTGATGATGGTGGTGGTTGTGATGATGGTGGTGGTGGTGGTTGTGATGATGGTGGTGGTGGTTGTGATGGTGGTGGTGATGATGGTGGTGGTTGTGATGGTGGTGGTGATGATGGTGGTGGTTGTGATGATGGTGGTGGTTGTGATGGTGGTGATGATGATGGTGGTGGTTGTGATGATGATGGTGGTGGTTGTGATGGTGGTGGTGATGATGGTGGTGGTTGTGATGATGATGGTGGTGGTTGTGATGATGGTGGTGGTGGTTGTGATGGTGATGGTGGTGGTGGTTGTGATGGTGATGGTGGTGGTTGTGATGATGGTTGTGATGATGTTGGTGGTGGTTGTGATTATGGTGGTGGTTGTGATGATGGTGGTGGTTGTGATGATGATGGTGGTGGTGGTTGTGATGGTGGTTGTGATGATGGTGGTGGTTGTGATGATGATGGTGGTTGTGATGATGATGGTGGTTGTGATGATGGTGGTGGTGGTGGTTGTGATGGTGGTGGTTGTGATGATGGTGGTGGTTGTGATGATCATGGTGGTGGTGGTGGTTGTGATGGTGGTGGTTGTGATGATGGTGGTGGTTGTGATGATGATGGTGGTTGTGATGATGGTGGTGGTGGTGGTTGTGATGGTGGTGGTTGTGATGATGATGGTGGTGGTTGTGATGATGATGGTGGTTGTGATGATGATGGTGGTGGTTGTGATGATGATGGTGATGATGACGATGGTGGTGATGGTTGTGATGATGATGGTGATGATGACGATGGTGGTGGTGGTGGTGGTTGTGATGATGATGGTGATGATGACGATGGTGGTGATGGTGGTGGTTGTGATGATGGTGGTTGTGGTTGTGATGATGGTGGTTGTGGTTGTGATGATGATGGTGGTGGTGATGATGATGGTGGTTGTGATGATGGTGGTGGTGGTTGTTGTGATGATGGTGGTGGTTGTTGTGATGGTGGTGGTGGTTGTGATGATGGTGGTGGTGGTTGTGATGATGGTGGTGGTTGTGATGATGGTGGTGGTGGTTGTGATGGTGGTTGTGATGATGGTGGTGGTGGTTGTGATGGTGGTGGTGGTTGTGATGATGGTGGTGGTGGTTGTGATAATGGTGGTGGTGGTTGTGATGATGGTGGTGGTTGTGATGATTGTGGTGGTTGTGATGATTATGGTGGTTGTGATGATGATGATGATGGTGGTTGTGATGGTTGTGATGATGATGATGGTGGTGGTGGTTGTGATGATGGTGGTGGTTGTGATGATTGTGGTGGTTGTGATGATTGCGGTGGTTGTGATGATGATGATGGTGGTTGTGATGGTTGTGATGATGATGATGGTGGTGGTGGTTGTGATGATGGTGGTGGTTGTGATGATGATGATGGTGGTTGTGATGATGGTGGTTGTGATGATGATTATTGTTGTGGTGGTGGTTGTGATGATGGTGGTGGTTGTGATGATGATGGTGGTTGTGATGATGGTGGTTGTGATGATGGTGGTGGTGGTTGTGATGATGATGGTGGTGGTTGTGATGATGATGGTTGTGATGATGGTGGTTGTGGTTGTGATGATGATGGTGGTGGTGATGATGGTGGTTGTGATGATGATGGTGGTTGTGATGATGATGGTGGTTGTGATGATGGTGGTTGTGATGATGATGGTGGTTGTGATGATGATGGTGGTTGTGATGATGATGGTGGTGGTTGTGATGATGGTGGTTGTGGTTGTGATGATGATGGTGGTGGTGATGATGGTGGTTGTGATGATGATGGTGGTTGTGATGATGATGGTGGTTGTGATGATGATGGTTGTGATGATGGTGGTTGTGGTTGTGATGATGATGGTGGTGGTGATGATGGTGGTTGTGATGATGATGGTGGTTGTGATGATGATGGTGGTTGTGATGATGATGGTGGTTGTGATGATGGTGGTTGTGATGATGATGGTTGTGGTTGTGATGATGATGGTGGTGGTTGTGATGATGATGGTTGTGATGATGGTGGTTGTGGTTGTGATGATGATGGTGGTGGTGATGATGGTGGTTGTGATGATGATGGTGGTGATGATGATGGTGGTTGTGATGATGGTGGTGGTTGTGATGATGATGTCACCACAATGGCCTCCATGGCTCAGTGTTCGTGAGCAGTCTCTGCAAACAATAAAACTACAGCCAAACTCACTCGACCGTCACTAACTACACTCGCTGTGCTAAACACTACCGCTAACTACACTCGCAACAACAACAACAACACCACCACCAGCGGCCGGCGGTGTGGCATGGCCCTAGCGGTTTTAGAGGACCGCGGTTCGAAAGCCAGCGGTCGCCCTGATTAATACCTGCTATGTGTATTTACCGTAACACTCTTAAAACAACGCGTGTTGTGTTTGCTTCACTGTGGACGTTGCAGAACCGGTGATGGCATTCGCAAGAATATGCCATTGTGTGCGTGCCAGCGTCATGGTCTAGAAATGCTTGCCACATTTCAAATATTACCCCCCCCCCCCTCCCCGGCAAATTACAGAACTTGTTTGGAATCTAACGTGGAAGTCATCACCATACTGTGAAAGCCCGGCAGTATAATTACCCTGCTGCTGGCAATCATGAGGCTCTGTGGGCATTTCCTGGGTCAACACGTGGAGTGAAATCTAGTGGTGGAGAAGAGCTGTGGGTAGGCGATAGAGATGGCACTTGTGATGAGTGGAGAGAAGATACAGGCGAAATGTATTGAAATGAAAGAGATGTCTTGCAGACAAGACGGAGATTAGATAGTTGATCCACTTTTTATCTTCATTATCTCATGTCCAGTAGAATCTGATTTTGAGCTGATATTTGATGCATCACTTTTTTGTATATAAATCCGGGGCACCTCGAGTTGCTTGGAACCTTCAGTTTATTTCACGATTGCGTCTCCCCGAGCACCACTACCAGCAACATAAACCCATTGCCACCCTATCCTAACCAAGTTGACATGTGAATAAACTTGGAGGTATTCACCAAAGGCCAGTGAGAGTCTGTACAGTACGATTTTGGGTTTATAGCATTTCAATGTTTTTCGCTGCTCAAGATGCTGTCGAGAAACGGTGCATGGGCATACTCGTTTTAGAGAGAGGGTAGTTAAGTCATAGGCAGAGGGGAATGTTATTTGAAGGCCCTAGCAGAGGAGAATGAGCGACCTACAGAGAGAATTTTGACTGGCGGCTCCCAACAGAAAGTGGAGTGTGTGTGGAGTGGAGTGAGATGAGAGGGGAAAGTGAGATGAGAGGGGAGAGTGATTGGAGTGAGATGAGAGGGGGGCGAGGTAGTAAATTGTTGAATTGGTCCATTGTCTTTGCTATCGTCCACGTTTCTGATCTCAGTTGCATTGTAGGCAATATACGCCGATTTAAAACTCTTCTGCATGAACATTGGTTTGTTGCATGTCATTGTCAAGTTCAACTTGCCAAAAGTACTCCAGCCTTCTCCACTGCCCTAGAGGTATACATACTCCGAGGTTTGTTCCTCGTCTACCCGTCCAACAGGTTTATTCATTTGTTTAGCGAACTAGTTGCACAAAAAATGAGTCCCCTCATTTAACTTGAGCCTCACTTAGCAGCATTCTGTACCAAGTTTTTTTTTCCATTTCCAAAAATCTACGTCCATTCGTTGCTAGAATTACTGTCTTCGGCATATCAGAGATGGTTAATATCGTCTCAGTTTATTTGTATGCCTTTGAGAGACTTGGAATTTGAGTTCTATTACAGGGTTTGTTTTAAAGTCAGAGAAATATGGTAGCGTGTCACTGAAATTGCCAAATGGCAGAGTGAGACCCGAAAAAGTGGTGCCCTGTAGCAGACCACATGACTCCTTTGTCTATAGATGAAGTAAATACGTGGGATTGAATCATTGCTGTGGAGTTTTAAATATGTGATTGGATGATGCTTTGGTGCAGCTGCTAAGCAGGTTTCCAAATCGTGAATTAGCCTTGCGGTTATCCACAAAGACGCAGATAAGATCAATAACAAAATGACCGGCAGATCTTTCTGATGGCCTTTTTTTTCAATGGATAAGAGCATTCAAGCACCACGTGGATTTTCTCTTGCATAGTATTGTCACTAAGCGACTGAAGCAAGTAGTTTCCGCACATAACGGGATGCAAATGCATATTTTTAGTTTATCTATTCGCCTGCATGTTTCCCACATCTCGCCGGATAAATGCAAAATACAAGACAACATGAAGTTTAGATCAAATGTAGAATTAAATTTATGTTTAAATCCTTCATTTAGATGCTCATTTTAATAGAAAAAACCTCAACACATTTCACAATAGCACAGGCCTTAAAAGGAAAAAAAATATATACTCGGCGATGCTTCAGGCAATGGCGCTTCTTCACAGCACATTACGTCTTGGTGCAGTGGTTACATCATTCCACTGTGAACCCAGTCACGCAAATGCAATTCCTGACCATGGCTAACGCAAATAAGGGTCATTGCCTGAAACGTTGCCTATTGTATTACTTTTAAGGCCACACGGTATTTGGTGATAAATGCTTTGGATGGTTTTGTCAATTGTGCAATACTTCCAATGGGGCAATATCACCAAATATGTTTTATTGATTTATATCAGCATAGTAAAAAAAATAACGTACCATACAGTGCTGTACCAATCCACTACTGGATGAAGACCTCCCCATCATACCGCGTTGGCTGTGGGGGTTGTATAACTGTTTCACCCATGCTGGTAGGTGCAGGTTAGTGAAGAGTAGTGTTTCGATTTAAAGCTTTCGTGACTGCAGGGATTCCTCTTCTTGGTTCTTTCGGTAAAGTCACGTAGAAGGGAAATAATAAAAATAAAACTTTAATTTTATTGTTTTATTTTTATTATTTTATTATTTCCCTTCTACGTGACTTTACCGAAAGAACCAAGAAGAAGAGTAGTTTTGATTTAAAGCTTTCGTGACTGCAGGGATTCATATTATTTGTTCTTTCGGTAAAGTCACGTAGAAGGGAAATAATAAAAGAATAAAATATGAAACCATAAACATTCTCACAACGTTTTGACTGCAACACACTTTTTTCAAAATTTCTTGCTGTGGATTTCACATCTGATGATGGTTGCTTGCGTTGCAGTCGAAACGTCATGAGAATTTTTATTATCTTTTATATTTTATTATCTCTCTTCTACGTGATTTTACCGAAAGAACCAAGAAGATGAGTAGTGTGTTGGTGCTTTGGTTAGCACATTGCACTTTAAAGCCAGGTGGTGCATCAGCCAGTCATCTCAGTGATCTCAGTCAGTCGACCCGTGTCATCTGCTGGGTCTGCCCCGTGACCTCCTGCCAGCGGGCGTTCGACACTTCACGTGGCCTCAAGGTGCACATGGCCTGGCACAATCGTCGCGCTGACGTCACCGCCACTTAGTGGCGAATAGCGGTTGTTGTGTCACGATTAATACTAAATATAAAACAATTCCCCGTATCTTTAAATACTTAATATCATAAAAACAGGGTCCTTGTCTGTAACATCTGGCAGATCACGAGCTTTGATTCAAGCAAGCCTGACTCTGTCCAGAGTTTGCTTTTACTGAATCAATGCTACTGACATTATGCACTCCCAAAAGGCCTTGCTGCTGATGGGTTGTATCAACCATCCTTTGCTTTATGGTGAGAGACATATTTGAAGATATTTATATCTGCTTACGTATTTTGGAACATGTTAAAATCTGTTTGCCATGCATAGCATTACAGATCATTATGCATATACTGTACACGTCTCCATATACCCTATACGAACAAAAAATGCCCGATGCAGCAAACGGATAAATTTAGAAGTAGTTTTTCCAGCGCACATAGGTGTACATGCACACAAATCATAATGCGCATTAGAATAATATTGCAATGAGTCACAACAGAGAGCAAGTGGAAAGTACTTTGGATCAATGATTTTAAATGGCATTTGGGTGCTGTTAGCGAGAGATGTGGATGAACGCGTGATACAGTGGCACCGTCTTAAGTGTGCCTGGCACCTCATCTGTCGTGTTATTCTTGAGACCTGGCTATATTCGTACAAATGCAACTTGTTGCATCAGCCTGGGGCAGAAACTAAAAAAGTTTACAAAGTGTTCGTTTTCAAAGACGCATGACATTTGTAATGATAGAACGCTATTGTGTTCTTTGATGCGGTTAACGTTGTGTTCACATGAGGTGCTTTAACAGGGCTTCTTTATAAATTAAGCTGTAAACAGTTTACAACAGTCACCGTTTTAAAGCTTTCGTGACTGCAGGGATTCATCTTCTTGGTTCTTTCGGTAAAGTCACGTAGAAGGAAATAATAAAATAATAAAAAATAAAACATAATAAAATACAATTCTCACGACGTTTCGGCCACAACGCAAGCAGCCGTCATCAGGTGACAGCCCTGTTCTTCACCTGAGGACGGCTGCTTGCGTTGTGGCCGAATCGTCATGAGAATTATTTTATTATGTTTATTTTTATAATTTTATTATTTCCCTTCTACGTGACTTTACCGAAAGAACCAAGAAGAAAAGTCACCGTGTGTATGTGTGTGTGTTTTCGTAATGAAAGATGCATCGTGGCACTTGTAAGAAATTATTCTGCAAAACGAATGGTGATGTCACCTTGCGGTTACCTTGATAAAAGAACAAGATAAATACGGCCATCGTGCCCAAAACTATTGATGGCCACCGCCAACTCTTTCTACTGCACAGTATATCCGCGGGCTCCCAAGATCTGCCAAACCTGGAGGCCACCATCTGGTCTTACTTATGCTTCCCCTTTGATTGCCCGACCCGTGGAGAACCAATCCAATTATTGTTTGGTTCTTTCGGTAAAGTCACGTATGAAGATAAAATAATAAATTAAATTAAATACTAGCATACGACGTTTTACACCTTGCCACTCACCGTTTCCACTCATGGACATGCTAATTTCTCTAACCCCTCCCTCTCTCCCCCCCCTTTCTCTATTTAAGGCCTCGACACAGAGGCGTAGTTTCTCATTGTGCCTATGTTTGCGCTCTCTCTATGTATCTCTGTGATATCTGTCTGCTTATATGTCTGTCTATGTTTCTGGTTCTGTGTTTAATCTCTCTCTCAAATTTAGCATTCTCAGGAAGAACGTAATCAACCAGATAGGGTGTTGACTGTTATGTCATCCGACTCTCTGTTGTATTACATTACATTTCTAAGTATACTAGATTTGTGTTTCTATTTAATTCATACCTGATGATGATTGCTTGTGTTGCAATCAAAACGTCGTATGCTAGTATTTAATTTAATTTATTATTTTATCTTTATACGTGACTTTACCGAAAGAACCAAAGAATAATTCCTGCAGTCACGAAAGCTCCAAATTAAGTTTGAACCACTCCAATTCCTGTGCCGGCATTTGGCCCTCCTTCACCCTGCACACGTCCGACCCACCGGAACACTTTTTGCCACCGAATCTTATCTACGCCACTATTCTTAGGCGTCTGCATTCCTTATCCCCCGGGTCCTTCCACGTAATTATGAGCATCTGCCTCAAGACAGCCGTGCCTTCAATACCGACAGTGTAAATCATAGCGGAAATAGCACCGAGCATTCTTTCAGATTAGGGGCCGTCCATAAATGACGTCACGCGATTTTGGACGATTTTTTTACCCTCCTCCCCTCGTCACGCAAAAAGTCAGACCCCCCCTCAAATATGACGTCACAAAGCTCTGCCCCCTCCCCCCCCAAAATAAAACATGCTTCAAATCTCGATTTAAAGCTTTCGTGACTGCAGGGATTCATCTTCTTGGTTCTTTCGGTAAGTCACATAGAATGGAAATAATAATTATGTTTTATTTTTATTATTTTATTATTTCCATTCTGCGTGACTTTACCGAAAGAACCAAGAAGATGCTTCAAATCGCTTTAAACTAATGTCATTGTAGTGCGTATCTAATGTGCCGCTGCACTCTGATGTTCTCGAAGAAAACATTGAAAAGTCTAGTTATTTAAAGTTGCGCATTTTAATGTGACGTCACATTTCTCAAACCCCTCTCCCCCTCGTCACACATCGTCACAAATGTCTGACCCCCCCCCCCCTAGGTGCGTGACGTCATTTATGGACGGCCCCTAAACTACAAATCATAACATTTTAAGAGGGTTTTTGTGTGACCAAGCTTCATAAAGCTGTCATAGTTTGGCTCTCTTGAGCATAAACTCTGAACCCTAAAAAGGCTGCACCTGCCTTAGTATGGATGTTTGTATATTGAGCGCTAACTAGGAACATCGGTAGAGTTGATTATTGTGGCTGTTTGAGGCTCCAGCATAAACACTGACTTATAAAACATGACTAGCCAAGTGTAGGTGTCATAATTGCGTCATATGGGCGCCTTTAGGCATTCAATGTTCAGGTGTGTAATATGAACACCATATGTGAGCCCATACGTATTGGCTGCTCATGAGGTCTGTGTTTAATACCGGGTAGCCAGATTCAGCGAAGATGTCAGAAGTACTAGCTCATTGTTCTGACACAGCCACTGGTTGAGCTAATCAATGACAATGTTTATTAAATAAACGCATCTGCCAATCTCATTCACCGTTGTTAAGCTTTACAATCGGTAAAAGACCACGGTAGCTGTAATATGATGAGGTCGAATGCTGGTAAGCCAAACAGTACGCTTACTTATCTACCATTTATTGTGTTACTTATTTATTGGATGTTTACTTTTGTTACTTATTTACTGTTTTAAGTTCACTCGTTTCCGGTTAGTTTGTTTTCTTTGCGCACGTTATGATTTTATTGTTAACAATTGATAGTGGAATGTATTACAAATGTAAACTTTGTATTAAATGATGGAACTAAGCTGCGGTAACGACGTTACATGCGGGGTATATGACGATGCGGACTACAGTATCTGAAATTTATTTTACACAAAACGCTATTTTTGCGGGGTATATGCGTCTGAGGGTAATATGCGTATGTGGGCTATATGCGGGAAAATACGGTAATCGTCAAAATCTGTTGGCTGTTTTTTTTATAAGTCCGCTAATACTTTAAGGGCTTCAACAGAGGCCCGTTGGGTGAATTTGTGAGCTGCGCCGGTGAATGAGTATATAATAAGCCCTGGCTGCTGTGTGTTGTTCAACTCTGTGTAGTTCAAAATCTTCCCTGGCAAAAAGCCTCGTTGATGCTGGGGCACAGTGTTATTCTTTTGTGTGGCTTGTGTAGAGCCCACTGTTAGAGATTCACTTGTTAGTGAGCTTAAAACATACGTTTCTGTAGCCAATGCAATTATCCGTATCAGCTTTTGGTTGGTAGTTTTATGCCAAACTATTGGACATTAATCCCCTCCACCACCCGACAAGATTGTCACGTTTACAGATATTATTTGCACGTCCCATTATATTAATTCTGATCAATAAAGCTACTCACCAGTGGCCTGACTGAGTTTATCATCAATGTACAATGACGTTTAGCTCAAACTGCTGTGAGCCTTCATCAGGCATTGAACTCCTAAATCCCTGGATTTACGAATTGAGCAAGGTTCTTATGATGGATTGGGTAACGAAACGATGGGAGGGCATTCGAAAGTCGAGCCATGCGAGGGAAAAAACTAAACAAAAACTCAACAATTTTTTCTTATTTAACCAGGTAAGGCCCACTGAGCTATGTAGCTCTTTTTCAGAAGTAACCTGGCCACAAATGATAGCTCAGCGAAGTGGCGCATCACTTAGAAATGTATGAAAGCCAAATACTTTGAAAGCGTGTTTCTAAATTAGGAAGGAAAAACCGGAGGATCCGGAGAAAAATTCACGCGACTACGAGGAGAACATGCAAACTCCAAATATATAGGCTTGAGGGTCGAGGTCGAACCCACGATCTCCTGTATACCAGGCAAGGTAGTTAACATCTTGCCACCCTGGCGCCTTGCAGACACAGAATCACTCCAAGCAGCTCTGGCATCTTACTTCATATATTAGTGACCTATATTTTGAGACGAAAGAAGAGGCGTTCGCGAGTAACCAATGACCTCTTGGTTATTATTCTGCCGCTTCATCAAAACGTCATTGCCTGACCACCATGTGATCCCCGCCCCGCGCTCCCTCCCGTGCGTAGGCCCAGGTCCTGTTTGACTTCACGGCGGAGGCTGAGGGTGAGCTGACGGTCAACGAGGGAGACATCCTGACCATCGTCGCCCAGGTATGTGCCCGGCTCCCGCGTTCTCTCTCCCGGCCCTGTCCACCAAAGCGGCACTCGCGCGTGTCACTCTAGAGCCGCGGAGATTCCCTCCGGCACACACGTAGGCACCTGCTGTGGACGAGTGTAGCAGCAAGGTAGGTCAGAAGGGCAGAGGCAGGCAATGACTGGGAGACTGGCTCAGGATGGGGCTGAATGCTGGTGCAAGCAGGAAGAAGATATGGCAGATGCTTTCAGAAAGAGGGACTGAGAAAAAAACTCTTAGAGTTGACTAACAGACTGGCAATTCCACAATTTAGGCAACCTTAGATGCAAAATTTGTAAGCCATTGTTTTCCGTGTCATGATGAATGTGACGATAATTTTATGAAATACAGTTTACCTATGGCAGAAGTATATGGCTTAACGTAGTCACTAAACTGAAAACATGCATGGATGGTTAGTCCGTTCTTCTGAGTACGTCCAACGCCGTGGTATTTTATGAGCATTTCAAGACATGTTCACTCAGAAAGGTGGGAAAATAATGTCTGTATGAATTATAGTGCTCAGCGGTTGACATACTATGCCCAAGTGAAATTGTGGAGCTGCCGGTAGAATTTACTTGCAATTTGCTCGAATTATCACAGTTTCTCACGTGCACGATTCGACGCACGTATTTTGAGCTTGGCAATCAATATGTTAATTAATGCATTAATTAACATTTTACACACCCAAGTTGTAATATTATTATGTGTTTGGGAAGCTTCGTCGAGACTCGAGGCTCGTTTTAAGGAGGATCTTGTCTTGTGTGGCAAGACGAGTTCTAAGCCCAGTGAAGCGTAGCGGCCACAGTAGACAACTTTCAGAAAAGAGGACACTGTTGGAGGTTAGTCAGAGCTGGTTTAGCCAGCTTTAGAACAGCTTTAGAACAGAGGGGAACCAACCGGACTCAGGAGAATCGATGAAAAGCACCAGCAAGTTGCAGCGAATGCTGAAGCCTTGGAAAAAAATTGTAACTGTAAACGAACTCACAGCGGTAGTAAAACGGAGTCTTAAAGCAGCAGGAATTTGCGGTATTGCTGTTGAGAAGTTGAAACGAAGTGACTAGTGCGCAGCATGAACATAAACATTGCCTGTAGCAGGGAACAGATGTTACTGTATGCAAATTACTTAAATAGTCCATTATACAATAGGATTTTGCATAGGATTGGCAACAGAAGAGACGTCATGAACAATGCTGTTGATGTCGCCACACTGCTGTTGGTTCATTCAGCTACAGACACAAAGAGGGACAAAGAGACACAGCGATACATGGATACGCAATACATACAGAGAGACACGAAGATACAAACGGACAGAGACAAACGGAGAGACATGGGACTCAGACACAGAAACACACAGATACGGGGAGGAGGAAATTATGTAGACGCAAAGGGACAAGGAGACGTGTAAGACAGAGGTGTTTAGACACAGAAATAGAAAGACACAAGCACTTTTTTCCATGAGCATACGTAAAAAAAATTAACTGAATATTTTTTACGGAATAAAACGATTTTAAATGTTTCGGCCCTAAAAACGTTGCAATAATTAATCCACCCGATGGAACCGGTTCATTACGACTGTTGGCAAACTTTTATTTTCCACGTCAAAACTCTCACGTGAGCCAGTTAGTTTTTTTACTACAGAGTTGCCGTTGGGAATGCAGTGAAATGCAATTTGTTCGTCACACAACAGCCGACCGCTACCCATTACACACTCACACAGGCGGACACTGACACTGGACCACACATCGGACACCTCACGAACGCATGACCAGATTCGACACAGTTATAATGCTCTTGCCAGTTGCTTTTAAAATGCCATTCGGAAGTAACATTCGACTTTACAGCGCTGCCGTGTAGCGATGCTGAGCCCTAAGGCTGCACAGGAGTACGGTAACTTTATTGAACACCCTTCCCGTTTATTGCCGCCCTCCCCTTGAGCGTGACTCTGAAGTTCAGTGCAGCTGCACTAATTGTATTGGGGAGCAACTGGACTAAAGTTGTAATGGAAAAAATCAGCTTGTGGTGGTGTAGTTGCAGTTAAAAAAAAGTCTCAATGATTGCCTGCCCAAATGAACATTGAGGCATTGGTGCTCGCCTTCTGGTTACAGCCCTGAGCCAGTGGTGTAAATTCCACGTTGCTATGGCAGGGGTGAGTTTATCTACAAAACAACCATTGTTGACTTAGATTATTAGGGTGCTATAAACTTCCACATGATAAGCCACTTCGATGAGCGATAATTTGTGGCCAGGTTGCTTCTGAAATATAATCTTTAAAAAAGAAAATAGTTTCGTTTTATTTATTTTAGTGATTTGCTTACCTTTCCTATGCACTCCTATCGTGTTTTTGTATTGTTTGTTGTTGTAACTTTCTGACCTGCCCATACTCGGCATCTTTGAGAAAAAGCTTTATAGCTTGTCAGATTTCTCCGGTATCGATACAGATTCTAATTCTGACTTCCCCGCAGAAAAGTGATATTCATTTTGCTTATTTCCAGAGGGATGATGAGCTGAGTCAACCCCTCAACTGGGATTTGAACTCGCAACTTCCAGATCGCAAGCCGCTCACTCTTACCGCCTGAACAAATCAACTGAACGTGCAGCTTGTCTAATTCCATCTCCTGCCGAAGAGTATCTTCTCAGTCTGATTTTGTCAATCACAAAAACCATAACTGCATTCGCAATCAACAACAACAATGACGACAGCATTTGCAAGCCAAGACAAAATAGTGGTGCCCTGCCATTAGCCTATTTTGCTGACTTCTGTCTTTTTCAGCTAAAACTTATGTAATAGTTTTAAAGCACGCAAACCAAATGAAAACAATAACTGATGAAAATTGCATTAAAAAAGATGCTCTCTTGCCGCTCTATGTGCAAAGAAGAAGGACCATTGCTCCAAGCATCACCCATTTCTTTTAGGGCAGCGTTATTGACGAATGCATTGGGAGTTATTTGTTCTGTGTGATTTCACAAGCATCTCAAAACGTTACAGCTCGGCCACCGAGCGGCGTCAGTGGCCTGCGGTGTCAGCGGTGGAACCCCATCAACTGGCCGCTGTGCACGTCACCTTCGTGAAAAGTAAATTACAGACAAGCCGCAGTCCGACTGTGGCCATGCAGCCCATGCAATTATGGACTGGATAGTAAACTATCGTAGTCTGCGCTTCATCAATAGAGGAAAAGAAAAACTGCACAAACTCTCTCTCCTGAAGCCCTCTCATGGGCAGTATACCTCGACATTGGCATCTAGCTCCTAAACATATCGCCATGAGCAAGCGTAGAATAGCGGTTGAGCCGAGTTAAATCCCACCATGTCAAAACAAGTGCTTTAAGGAGCATACTAATAATAGTGCGGTTTATAACGTGCACAATATTTCACAGACATAAGCGACCGCGATTGAGCTGCGGAGCCAAGCTGAGTGTTGCTGCTCGAGTGCCAAAATAAATAGGTGGGGCCTTTAAGGAAGAGGTGGGGCCTCTAAGCGTATCTTAAAAGTCAGTGTAGATTGAATGCTGCTGCGAATGTGCAGCAGTGGGACGATGATGATGGCTCTGTTCCAGACGGCGCGGGCTGACACGGAGAAACGACACCCAGCAGTGATGATCCAGGACCTTGCTGTCGAGAGGAGGAGGTTGCGAGTTGCTCTGCGGAGAGCTGTACAATTAATAACTATTTTTATATGCGGATGTGAAAAGCGACATAGGGAGACGACAACAACAAAAAACACGCAACACGTTTGTCAATAGCGATGTGGTCTTACCAGGAAAGATATGTGATAGGTGACGTATCAGGCTACAGTTCTCTTCTTCATAGCAAACTAATCAGAGATGCCAGAGAGATGGAGTAATAAAAGAGTGGGAGACAGATCAGCATGGTACTGGAATTCAAAACAGTAAGTGGGCTTTGGGCATGACACATCATTTCTAGAAGGGAGGATATCCAGTGGTTGATGCCAACAGCTTAGTGGAAGCCCAAAGAGGAAATCCGCCTGAGATTACGTCCACCGCAAAGATGGAGCAATGAATGGCATAACCCCGCGTGCATCCTCCAAATGGAGTGTTGCATCGTGAGCCCGTGAGAGATTGCGATGGCATAGAGGGCATTCTTCCAGCAGTCTATAGATTCTCATCCAGCAGTGGAAAGATTATGAGTGCTATAAATCATCATCGTACTAAAAATACCGTACAGCATTTGTATTGCAGCAGTAGTGTAGTACAGTAGGCACAGTAGGCCAATAACCACCTTGCAAATTCCACGTTCCATGTCGGTGCTGACTCCAGAGTCATCTCTATGTACTCCATGCCACGTGTTGAGACTTGCCTCGCTTAGCACGCATTCTATGTGCAAACGCCATAACCCGGCGCGGAGTAGACACGGATGGCACACGGGGCCAAACTATCCCAAGGCCAGGCTCCAGAATCCACTCTTTTTACTCCGTGCTGGGTTATGCAGACCACCTTGCTGTCAACAAGTCCTCTGTGCGGGAAGCATGGTCTATGTGAATAGGGCATTTTACACTTTTTTAAGAGTAACGGCATTTGCTTGCTACACTCCGAGCGCTCGTTGCACTTGTACAAAGTTGTTTTTCCAGTTTTATGGAATCCGCAATGCACATAGTGGATTGGTGGAGTGGCCGAGCGGTAGCCCATTGGCCACTTGTTGCAGAAATTTGCGGTTCAAATCTAGCGGGCAGCCCTGATTAATGCTTCGGTTGTATTAACTCTTAAAAACACGCGCCGTTTGTGTCACAGTGGACGTTCAAAGATACCTGTGGAATCATTCGTAAGAGTCGGCCTTTGTCCAAATTAGCAAAATTGTCTAATGCTGGTGAGACAAGGCCATAAAGAAGGCCGTCTCCGGGGTAGGGCAATCAGTTTCAAAGACAAGGCATATATTATTAGAGCATGTTTTGACACAATTGTGTGGTTAATGCAGACTTAACACCTTGAAATAGGTATCTATTTGGTGTTTGAACAACTTAGTGCCTCCTATTTTATTGCCATAAAGGGGTTAAAGCCTGTTCTTTTTTTCCGTCACTCGATTGGAGTGTATGTAGCGATCATCGCCCGCCCCGCCTACCGTGAAAACATTGCAGGACCATCATGAAAAAAGGAGTCAGGTTTTTCTGGGTAAACAAGCGTAACAAGATAACCATTAGCATGTTTCCTTTCCCCAAAGAGAGCGGTACATCAGTAAGCCAGGCTCATTCCACATATATTATTTCCCGCACACCACTCAAGCCTGCCAGATGGTGTTTCCATACACACACATGTGTGCCAACTCCCAACAAATATACTGCCCTCCAACGCGGTGATCATTACAGCATCTTAATTTTATGCAAGTGTGTGCAATTCCTAGCACACACTTCAGTCAAACGTATAGAAAAAAATCCAAAGTTATTTACCCTAAATTTTGATTTAAAGCTTTCGTGACTGCAGGGATTCATACTCTTGGTTCTTTTGGTAAAGTCACGTAGAAGGGAAATAATAATTATTCATTGCGAGAACTTTTTAAAATTTTAAAACGTAAAGTTTCAAAGGAACTTATCATTTTTGCATGATTAAAGGAATATCGTAAATACCATGCCGTTAATTACAATAATGTCACCATCATAATTGTCAGCTATAATCAATCCACTGCTGGATGCAGGGCTACCTCAAACTGTCGCCATCCCTGGCAGTCTTACGATGCAATAATCCAACCAGCACCTGCACACGAGCTGATTTTCTCACTCCATCTCCATTGTAGGCTTCCTGTCGGATGCATTCTACCCCTTTGTTGTCACTCCAAATTGAATAGACAGTCGTTACATTTGTAATGACAGGGTGACACCTGCTGGCCTGGAAGGGGAATCACGGGTACGGGCACGCTTAAGTAACAACCAATCAGAGAGGGAGGTGTATCTGGGGCAAAGGTCTCAGGTGAGGTTAGCAGAGAAACTTCGGGAACCTGCTCGAAGGTTCCACGAGAGGGCCTGGGGGGATATAAGGGGTAGCGGACCCGTGGCTCGGGGCTTGTGTGTGGGGTCTAGGGTCCTGGCTGCGTCGCTGCTCGCCGACATCTCTCTCCGTCGTCCGGCCACACGGAAGATCTCCTGCGTGGTTTCCATCGCCGTCATCGTCACGCCGCCAGCCAGCGGCGTGGCCGAGTGAGGGCGGTGGGACCACGCCGAGTGATCGGCTGAGTGTAGCCAGTAGAGACGTTAATATCGAGTTGTACTCAGTGTGAGGAAGAATAAGTGTTGGCCTGTGTTGTGCCCAGTGTGAGGAATAGTGAAGAAGTACCCTCTACACGACGTGTCGTGGAAGTCGCTCGTTACACATTTGCAATAGGTTGAATCACGACCTTTAATTGTTTTGGTGCAGCCTGCACATTGGAGAGAGATGGGGGGGGGGGTGGCATTTTTTGCAGAACCCTTAAGGTCACGAGCATGCAACTTAACCACCTGCTATCTCTCCTTCTTGCCTAACAGGTGGTGGGTAATTGCAATGTATATGTATAAAAATACAAAGATCACCAGTATAGCCTTAATATACTGTTGGGGAAAGTGCTGTTAGCGAGCACCCATGAAGGCCGGCCTGGCACACGAGGGGGTGGGTGGCCAGCACCACGCCAAGCACCTTTGTCTCCTTAATGGCGATGCTTACACACCGCACCAGGTATTCATTTGAGGCAAGAGTCGACCTAGGGGAGGCCCAGGACCGGTTCGGATAATCGTCACTGGTGTTGGCCGTGAGCGGGAATCGAACTTGGGTCGCCGGGTTTGTAGCGCAGCACGCGAACCGCCACACTACGGCTACACTATATACCGTGTATACATATACACATATATATACACACATATAATTACTCATGTGAAATATACATTTCAATTATCGCCCTCTGCTACGAAAAATTGGCAGCACCCTCCTGCAAAAGTCTCGGGAGACTCAGCATGGCTTTGCTGGGTTTAGAAGCGCAGTGCAATCCTGTCGTGGTGCTGGCTCACGGTTAATACTTGCAGCGGCATCAACCTTGATTATTAAAATTATTTTACTGCTATAAATTTCCACATGATAAGCTACTTTGTTGAGCTCTCATTTGTGGCCAGGTGACTACAGAAAAAATAGCTAATAGCTCAATGGACTTTACCGGGTAAGATTAAACTTGATTTGGAGCTTTCGTGACTGCAGGAATTACTTTTCGGTTCTTTCGGTAAAGTCACGTAGAAAGAAAATAAAACAAATAACAGAATACGACGTTTCGATTGCAACACAAGCAATGTACCAGGGTGTTGACTGTTATGTTAGCCGACTTTCTGTGTTGTATTGCATTATATTTCTGAGTTTACTAGGTTTGTTTTTTTCTCATTCATCCGTACCTGATGATGATTGCTTGTGTTGCAATCGAAACGTCGTATTCTATTATTTATTTTCTTTTCTTTCTACGTGACTTTACCGAAAGAACCAAAAAGTAAGATAAAAATTATTATTTTTTCTCGTGATGTGTTTACCTTTCTGCACTCCTATTGTGTTACGCTGTAACGATCTGACCCGCCCCCTACTGGACATCTGTGAAAAAGCGCTTAATAGCTCATCGGGATACCTCCAGTGTGAATGATTATATTCTGATTCTGATCGACAGGGAAGCGGCACCGGCTGGATCGAGGTGGAGAATGCGGAGAACAAGCGAGGAATCGTGCCTGAGAACTACGTACAGGCAAGTGCCACCCCCTGCTTCTCCTGCCGGCCAATACAGTTCCAATGACAGCCACATGGGGCCAAAGTGGAAACCGTTGCCACCTCGGGTGGCACCGGTACAGGCTTAATATCCGTGGCTAATACGAGTGAATTATGTGATAATCCACTAATTTAATATCATTCACTGTTGTTACTGGCTGCATAATGAACTCCTCTGGTGGTACCAACCAGTAAAATATCTTGTCTAGGCTCATTGGCTATAAGCAGACAGTTTTACACTTTCACATGTGAATGTTGAAACTGGCGCATATTTTACTTGACATGAAAAAAATTACACATCTCATCAGCCAAAAGGCCTTCTGACAATCCACAATTTCAGCAGCATTGTTTCATCACGAGAAAAATACCGATCGGTTTTGACATGTAAGTGTTGCATCAGTACAGTTCCGCTTTACAAATGCTGGTGAACTGCCAGATATTTATCGACAAGGGCTCTTGCCGCGAGATGTGGGTTCTGGTTTGACGCACAAGTATATAATGCAGAACTCAATAATGATGAGCATCAATACAATTCAGATTTTTATAGCACGTAGTTGCAATTTTATATCGTCATAGCGCACACTGATGGTTCCTAACCTTAATGGACCCACGGACAATTGTCAACCCTCAAAGGAATGTTTCACAGATCACCATGCAGCACCATTATAATTTTATATTCTATTCGAAAAAAATTTTGCTGGCTGCCTGGTACGCAGCGGTGACGCCACAGTGCACATATGGCGCGATGATGCCACCCGCATCCCACCGCGTAGAGCACGGGTTTGTGCGTCGCGCTGATGTCACGCCTCCGTCCCACCCACCTTCGGCGCCGGCCGTGGGCAGTGCTCGTATTTTGAAAAATTCACACTTCTCAGTGTCGCATGCGAAGGGCTCATGGAGCCACCTGGAGCCGCTACATTCACCACGGTGTTGTGAGTTATTCTTGAATCAAATCGCGCTTCCCAAGTCGTGACAGTTGATCGAATCGGTCGCGGGTGGCGGGAAAGGTGGGGTAGCGGAATCATGAAACGCCTGCTTATGTTTATACTCGTAGGAACCTCCTGGTTACACCAGCCCACAGGGGATTATTGTGTCCGTCTATCCGTCGTGCATCCAAAAATGGGAGGGGTGGGGCTGGGTGGGGAGGGGTTGGGTAGGGAGGGGCTGGGTGGGAGGGGTGGGGCTGGGTGGGGAGGGGCTGGTCACCTCGTGGTGCCCTTATAAAACTCAACGTTTAACCTACTCACGCCGGCTTGTGCCCGCCCTCACAGTCGGGCATATTTGTGGAATACACCACGCCGCCGTTAACCCTGGCCATTGACCGAGCAACCCAACGTTCCTACCAGCTCCCTCCGCAGGAATGTGTTTTTTATGACTCGTGACTAAATCGGCCTGGCTTTCTCATACAGTGTGCTGGTGTTTTCACTTAAAATGCGCGTGTGTGCGTTCCAGCTGACGGGCACGCACGTTTGTTCGCCACTCTGTTGACATGTGCGAGTGTGCAAAGTTCGCATTCTCGTTGCATCAAGGCGTTTTTAAACATAAAATAAAATGGCTTTTGTGACGGAAACATCTTATCGGACTCCACCTGCACGGGTGAGAAAGTGATTCAATAAAGGAAGGAAGTGGGAAGTGACCGTCTGGCAACTTTCTGACGCGCACACCCTGCCAATATGCTCTGTGTGTTTGTGACGCGTTTCACCCATGCTGTCCTTCAAAAAACAGGCACAGTTTATTGCCCCAAGGGACTCTTGTCCGGTTTAAACAAAGGTTATCTGATTCCTCTTTCAGCAATGCATTTCCATTGTCATAGCTCGGTGGCTGGTGCCCAATTTGGCACGACTTTATGGGCTTATGTTACGATTGAATAAATCAGAAACTGCTGGTTTCATATAGAGTAGTATACAATTCACAGCACTTTTTGTCAATCCACTGTTGGATGAAGGCCTCCTTGTGGCAGAGGTCGCAAACGGGTTTTGATTCCTTACCCGTACCCGTACCCGGCCGCACCAGGGTCGCAAACGGGTACCCTACCCGATACCCGGCCGGGTACGGGTAGCCGGGTATCGAGTAGGGTACGGGTATCGGGTACCCGATTGCGACCTCTGGGATGAAGCCATGTTGCAGGCGCGGATGGGTTGATTCTAGGAACTTGAATTGTGAGAAGATACAAGTTGTTAGGAAATGAGTGACAAACGGTTACTCACCAGTGACTCACGGCCTTCTCACTCATTGGTTGGGGTGAGTCACGTGCGGGTACCCGTACCCGGCCGCACCAGGGTCGCAAACGGGTACCCGTACCCGTACAGGTACGGGTAGCCGGGTATCGGATAGGGTACGGGTATCGGGTACCCGATTGCGACCTCTGCCTTGTGGCCTGTTGCTCATGGGGTTTGTATGACCATGGTTTGTGAAGAGGCCCCTGGAAGAGGTTGAGGCATCGCTTGCCAATAATGCTAGCCGTGGCTGGGAATCAAACTCAGGATTCATCGCACAGTGCGCTAACCTACTGTGCCATAGCTTTCCCGATTACTGAACCAGGTGAAATTCTTCGTCTTCTTCATGCGCGAAACCATGGTGACCGTTGTTACATCGGGGTGTTATTAATTCCGTTGCCATTAAATGTCACAGCACCAGGGTCTCATCCGTCCTCATTGGCCGGTGTCTGGGTCGCTCAGGGGACTCCCTGCTTGTGGCAGAGGAGGTCTTTGGAGCAACCCCACTGGGATCCAGGGATTAATCCTGAGCAAAAGCCACCTGTGGTTAATTTAGCTTCTCGTGTGTCGCCAGTTTAACCATTGGCAGTGTCAAACCACACATTATTTTTTTCTGTGTTGCTTCACCTTTCTCAGTGCTGGCCAGTAAAGGTCGTAGAGGTATAGGAAAGGTCTCACTTTTGTGAGACTCGTGGTAAACGGCCGTTCACACAGCGTGAAGGATTGCCATCTTTCGTTGCATCATGCCATCTTCTGAGATTGTTTGCAGATGTGAAGTGAGGCTCCGTAAATTAAATGTGAGACTGTGCTGACTGAAGGGTTAGGGTTGCCACCTGTCCTTGCAACCCAGGCATGGGTTTGACCTGGACAGTCTGGAAAATGGCATTTGTGTTAAGGGCAAGATTTAGTTTGTAACGAGATCTTGAACCATATCGCAGCATACTGCACAGTTCTGGTAGGCCGAAGCCAGGGGTCGGCAAACTGCTGCTCCGGAGCCGCATGCGGCTCTTTAAGGACTGCTTCGTTACGTTATTTATTAAGCACCATCTCACATTCACAGCGTGCATTGTGGCTCTTGAAAGATTGCGTTTTTATTTACAGAATTCGAATAAAAATGCTGCTCTTGTTAATTTTGATTGCCAACCCCTGACCTAGGCTGACGGAGTTATATGGCCGGGTTGGGTTTACAGTGGTAAAGGTGGCAGCCCTAATGTTGGGTATTAGTTGGACCTTGCTCCAAACGCTGAGTTTGATTCATCGTCATGGCTATCATCAGTGGCGAATGATATCCAAACGAGTAGTGGACATCCCCCTTCAACCAAACCACACTGACCAGCATGGTGTAGGGAAGCCTCCGTCCAGGAGTGCATTGACAACGGGCTGGTCATTATTTTTACATATTTTTTATAACTGGACTCGTGCTTGTTGACTAATATATAGGTGAAACCATTCAAAAAAAAATGTTTGCTTCAGATTAATTATTTTTCGGTGACACTGGGAAATTTAAGTTCCACTTTTTGCTTGTTGCCAATTTCATATTTTTAGGGAAATGACTGCGTAAGCTTCTCTTGTTATCACGTCGCGTGTAGAGGTTCATACATACTGTACTCGTACAGTGCACACGTGTCTTCACCCCCATGACAGAACTTGTGGTGCTCATCTGCTCTTTACAGCGCTTAGCCGGTGGTGACAACTCCTCATTCCTATGGCGGGGGCGAGTCTCTCCATTGAACCAACATTTAATTCCCCACAAAGTGATACATTGCTCATTCCATTGACCCCAGAGTGATGCTGGGCCGAGTCTAAAACTATAGTCTTTATTTTTTTTTATTTACCAGGTAAGGCCCACTGAGCCATATAGTAGCTGCTTTTCAGAAGCGACCTGGCTATCACAAATGATAGCTCAACAAAGTGGCTTATCACGTGAAAATTTATAGCAGCCAAATACTCTGAACGCACGTTGATTCTAAATGTGGAGGTAAAACTGGAGGACCCGGAGAAAAATCCACGCGACCACGGGGAGAGAGACACGCAAACTCCAAATATACAGCAGCAGGCGTCAGGGTCGGGATCGAACCCACAACCTTCTGTATACCAGGCGAGGTGGTTACCATCTCGCCACCCACTGGCAGAGCCAGTGGGGGGGGGGGGGGGGTGGCACGTGCCCCCCCAATGATCTGATTGAAATCCCTAATTTTGATCGAATCATTGGGGTTTATTAGTAATAAATCGGCATTTTGTGACCCCCACTGCCACTGTGTAGCATATTATTACGTGTCAGGGACTCTATGAGATGATAGGACAATAGTCTGAGTCCATAATTGGCAATAAGTAACGGCAAAGCAGTTATAAGTGACTCACAGAATTGTGCACAGTTGCGTATACAGGACACGACTTCCCTGAAGGCATTCACCTTCAGCGAGCGCGATGCCGATCACACAACGCGGTTCGAATTCGACCCTCGATCGATGGCTGCGCCATTGTCGCACACGCGTCGAATAAAAAGCAAGGGACAAGTCCTTACTTACTAACAACTCCTCTATAATTTTTCATTGCTGGAGGGGTTGCCCCCCCTACCTGAAAATCCTGGCTCCGCCTTTGTCGACACCGCCGCGCCCAGTCAACCCCCAACCGGGAGCCGTGTGTAAACATCAGCAACGGGGAGATAAAGTAGGCCAGGCGTGATGCTGGCCACCCACTGCTCATGCCAGCCTTGATAAGTTTCTTGCTAACAGTACTTGCCCCAGAAGTCTGGGGAAAGTACTGTATTTTTGCCTTTGTGTGTGAGCGTGGATGTCTTTGCGCGCGAGGAGCGGTAGTGTAGCAGTTTAGCGCCCGAGTTCGATTCCAGCTCACGACCAACACCAGTGACTATTATCTGACCCGGTCCTGGGCCTCCCCTAGGTCGACTCCGCCTCAAATGAGTACCTGGTGTGGTGTGTAAACATTTCCACTGGGGAGACAAAGGCGTCCGGGTGTGGTGCTGGCCACCCACCCCCTCGTGCCGTTCCGGCCTTCATAGGTGCTCGCTAACAGCACTTCCTCCTACAGTCTGTTAAGGCTATGTTAAGACCGATTCATCGGTTCTTTGAGTGAAACGTTGGACATCACACCGAACATCGCACGGTGCAGCCCGACAAAGCATCGGGCATCTATGCAGCGCAGCCACAAAAACCTCTGCAGTAGTACGTCTCACACACCATTATCAGATGGCTTGCTTTGGAAATGGCGAGGGAGGACGTGTCCATCCATGATCCGCCAACCCCACTTCCAGATTGCAGTCTGCAGGCTCATCCGTTGCAGATTAGAACAACTGAACACATTTGTCAATGGCGCTGCCTTTTTTTCATGGAGCCATTCATGACATAGATGTGCCCCTCTGATTCTCTAGACTTCAACATCAGATTGAAAATATACAATAGGCAAATTTTCAGCTGATGGCCCTTCTTCATAGCATAAATATAGTGGCCAGAGAGATGCAATCACCATATGCTATGAAGAAAGGCCATTTCCCGAGCCATTGCCTATGATACATATTTCTTTCTTTCGTATGTATGTGTAAAGTAGTAACTCGGCAGGAGACGACTTCACGGGTAGCACACTCTTTATTTTCACCAACTTGTAGTTACACGGATGACTAACACCCTACTTCGTTACACGGGTGACCAACACCCACTTAGCTACACGGGTGACGGACACCCACTCGACTACAACTTCGTTACACGGGTGACCAACACCCACTTAGCTACACGGGTGACCAACACCCACTCAGCTACACGGGTGACCAACACCCACTCAGCTACACGGGTGACTAACACCCACTCAGCTACACGGGTGACCAACACCCACTCAGCTACACGGGTGACTAACACCCACTCAGCTACACGGGTGACCAACACCCACTCAGCTGTACTGACACGGGCTCTTACGCCCTGTAGCCTTCCGGGACACACCCAGCCGGGGTGCCCGTCTCGGCTCTGGGTACCACCGTCCCGACCCACACGGGCGTCGGACTACGGTCCCCCCAGTCTCGGCTCCGAGCCACACAGGGCCCCTACCTCCTCCACCCCGTCTTCGGTCTTCAACTGGTTAACACTGACCACGAGTGCTCTCGCGCGTCCCCCTTTATACCCCTCCTGCGGACGTCGCTGAGAGTACTCACTTATCTGACCAATCACTGCGCACTCGCTACGATCCTCTTTTCCCAGCTTGTGTGAGCGCGCCTCACCACCGGCGCGCGCGTCCCTGCCACGCCCACACCGCGTGCCCAACCCCGCGCCCCGTGATCCATCACTCCCGGCGCACGTCAATACCACCACTACATCACCCCCTACCACATAGCTCGCAGCCGACCCGGCTGCTAATAAAACATACAACACCCCTTCACCCCCCACGTGTGCCCCGTAACATAACACAAACCCTAACAACACAACATGAACACCGCAATCCGCAAAACCCAGCAACCGCCACACCCGCAACAAGAACAACATGCACAATCCGGCGAATGGCAACGATACTGTGTATGCGGAAAGAGTAACAATAAAAAAAAATTTCTTTAATCATTTTCTCTTCTTTTCTCTCCGACTCATGCAGCGTCCCGATGTCCGAGCGTCCCTTGAACGGGACATTACCCCGGCAGAGGGGGAAGCCGGCAACGAAGTCGGGCTTTAACAAAAAAAGAAATTTTTTTTTTTTTTTTTTTTCATGAAAAGTGTTGCGTCCTTGACCGAGTCCGCCTTGCCGGACCGTCGTACGGCACAGGACGCAGTTGGCCATCCGGCGGCGCCGGCAGTTCAGGAAGGCATGGGCCAGGCATCGGGGCTCCGTGCGAGCCGCGGGGTTCCGGTTCCCGACGGTCAACAGCCGTCAGGTCCGAGACACCTGGGGGTGGGTCAGGTGGAGACACGTGAGGATCAGCCTGCGACACATCCCTCCCCGAGTCGACGGTCACATCACACGCTCGGTCGTCACGGCACAACCCGGGGTCACGTGGTGCCGCGTAGGGTTTCAGTCGGGAGGAGTGCACGTACCAACGGCGTTTTCCCCATTTAATCTGTATACTCTGGGGTCGTGCAACCCGCACAATTTCCACCGGTCCCCTCCATGGTCTCAACAGTTTGGGGGACGTAGCCAACGGTGCGTGTGGACAATGCAGCCAGGCCTTATCGCCCGGTTCCCAATTGTGCGTATGCACCTTCCGTTCACGCAATCGCTCGTTCGCGATCTGCCGAGAGCGTGAATTCAACCTCGCAGCCTCCCGCGCCTCAGCCAATTTGGCGATGTTAAACTTAATGTGGTCTGCCAATTTTGATTTCGCACGTGGCTGTGAAATCCCCAGTTGGACGTCCATGGCCGGATCAGCCTCCCGCCCATACATCAGAAAAAATGGAGAAAACCCCGTCGCCGCATGGGGTGCCATCCGATAGGCCGCTAGTACCCCCGGTACCTGTAAGTCCCAATCCACCTGGTCGTCGCATACCTGTTGGCACAGCATAGACGTAATCGTCCTGTTCAGACGTTCAACCATACCGTCAGTCTGCGGGTGGTACGGGGAGGTACGTACTTTCTTTGTACCCAACAGGTCGCACACCTCGCGCAACAAAACACTCGAAAAGTTTTTCCCTTGATCCGTCAGCAAGCGTTCGGGGGCGCCTTTGTCCAAAACGTAACCTTGGACAAAGGCGTCCGCCACCGCCGCAGCCGACTGGTTGGCGAGTGGCCACGCCATGGGCCAGCGGGTGAAGTACTCTACGCCAACCAGCAGGAACTTATTTCCCCGAGGTGTAGTGGGAAAGGGCCCCAAGATGTCTAGCGCGACCAATTCGTTTGTGCGCGAAACTTGAATGGATTGAAGCGGTGGATTAGCCGCTATTTGTGGCGGTTTTCTTTTAGCGCACCCTACACACCCCTTAAGAATGTTCGCCACGTCACTGCCCATCCCAGGCCAATAGTAGTCTCGCTGAATGAGGGCGAGCGTTTTATGAAACCCCAGATGCATGAGTCGTTCATGGGCAGCCAGGACGACCTTACCCCGTACAGCAACTGGCACCACAAGCATGTGACGCCGGGACATGGAGTCCCACTTCATCAAGAGGCCCTGTCTGCACACCCAGGAACCGACCCGCGTTTCCCCGCCCTCGGGAACGTTAACCTTCCGACGTAGCGCGAGTAGGGAGCTGTCGGCCATTTGCAGACGGCCCCACTCGATGAGAGGCAATGCTAACAGCGAGTCCCTCCCCGTGGGGGCGTCGACCCCCGTAGTATCCGTGGCGGCTAGCACTACTTCCGCGGGGACATCGACAGAAGGTTTACACCGCGCCGATCCCAACTGACATGCGCATTCCGTACGCGTCGGCAACCGTGACAATGCATCCGCGTTCGAGTGGCGCAACCCCTTGCGGTAAATCGTCGTGAATTGGTAGTCCTGAAGGACCTCCAACCATCGGGACAATTGGCCCGATGGCTGCGCCACCCGCATAGCGTATTGGAGAGCCGCATGGTCCGTGCGAACCGTAAAGTGACGGCCATACATATACGGCCTGAATTGCTGTATAAAAAACACAATCGCCAGCAATTCACGCCGTGTCACGCAGTAGCGTTGTTCCGCGGGGGACAGAACCCTGCTACCGTAGGCGACCACCCGTTCGACCCCCCCGACCACCTGTGAGAGCACTCCCCCGATACCCGTGTTACTGGCATCCGTGTCGAGCACAAACGGTTGCGTGAAATCGGGGTAACACAAGGGGGGAGCCTGCACCAAGGCGTCACGAAGGGAGCAGAACACGGCCTCCTCCTCCGGCCCCCAGTGAAACCGCACCCCTTTAGCCGTCAAGGCGTGCAGGGGCCTGGCTATGGTGGCAAACTGTTTGACAAAACGACGGTAATAGGAGGCAAATCCTATGAAGCTGCGGACTTCAGTAACAGAGGTCGGTGTTGGCCATGAGCCGACGCATTGCGTCTTAGCAGGGTCCGTCGAGATCCCCGAACGGCTAACGATATGGCCCAAATACCTGACCGATTCCCGAAGCAGAAAACATTTAGCCGGTTTAAATTTAAGCTTCGCGGAACGCATCCTGAGAAACACTGCCCTCAGTCGCTGGAGGTGCTCCTCAAAAGTTCGGCTGAAAACGATGATGTCATCGAGGTAAATCAAACAGGTGTCCCATTGAAGGCCTGCCAAAACCAATTCCATGAGCCTCTGGAACGTGGCAGGAGCGGAATGTAAACCCATGGGCAATCGGTTGAACTCAAATAGGCCTCCCGGTGTCCGGAAAGCGGTTTTAGGTTTTGATTCGTCATCGAGGGGCAATTGCCAAAATCCCGAAAGCAAATCGAGCGTCGAAAAAAACTGTGCTCCTGCCAAGGCATCCAGCGACTCATCCATCCTGGGGAGCGGATACGCATCGGCCATTGATATTTTGTTTAGGCGGCGGAAATCAACACAGAACCGCAGGGATCCATCCTGTTTTTTAACCAAGACGATAGGAGCACCCCACGGACTGGAAGAGGGCGCAATGATGTCGGCCGCCAACATGTCATTTACTGCCGACTGCACATGCTCCTTCTCGGCTGGACTGAGCCGGAAGGGATTCTGTCGAATAGGGGCCGCGTCCCCAGTCTCTATGTGGTGGCGCAACAGGTCTGTGCAGCCAATGTCGTACTTGTGCCTGCTAAACACGTCAGCGAACTCGAGCAGCAAGCCCCTCAATGCACCCAACTGCACACTGGACAAGGTACTGGACCCGGCACACAACGCGTCCAACCACTCCGTCCCCTCCTCACTTTGGGGATGCGTATCGACATGTGAATCGGCGTGAGCAACGAGCTGTTCCTCGACGGGTAGCGGCGCGGCGTGAGCGAGCACCGTTCCCTGCGTAATCACGGCCGGCCGCGACCCCGTATTCAGGACCACAACGAACGGCTCACTGTCCCCCCTCACCATGGTCTGGGCCACCGCTAAGCCGAGGTCCCCTTTAGCCCTGTTAGACGGCCCCAATAGAACTCCCTGCGCCCCCGCATCCGCCCCCAGTTGTTTTCTCAACCGAAGGGGTACCAACATTTGCGATCCCGGGGGCACCCGTACAGTCCGGGTTGCCAGCGCCTGCACCGTCGCACAAGCCGTGCGTATCTTATTTGGACTCTTCAAAAACTCAACCCGCCGACCCGACGGAAGCTCAATGCAGGCCTGGTCTATGAGAATTTTTATGGGCATTTTAGACAGAAAGTCCGTGCCTAGTAAACAAGGAACGGCCAACGATGATGATACAAAAATAGGACCCGCCAATTTAATGTCGCCAATACAAATATTCGCCCGAATCTGGCCGATGATTCCCAAAGATCCCCCGTTTGCCGCGTAAAATGGTACGTCCACCGGCAGAAGTGGTCGACATTGTACGGGAAGAATATTATAAATAAGGTCCGAAATAATAGTGGCCGACGCACCCGTGTCCACGAGCACCCGGACCTCAACCCCGTCAATGTACCCCGTTACCACGGACGACCCGGCCGACGCAGCCACAATCCTGTGGGCCAATTCGGACCACTCGACTGCCTTCGGGCCGTACGCGGACCCCTCTCGCCGAACCGAACCCCCGGCGCCCATACACGGTCCCCCCACCGCTAAGCGGCGATCCGAACGTGCCGTGCGTGTGGACCGAGCGTGTGAGGTGCCGCGACTTGCCGGGTTCAGTTGGGATGTCTTGAGTCCCTGGTCGTCGTCCGGACGTGGTCCCGCGGTGCGTTGACGCGGGGCCCGGCACCCGGCCGCGACGTGGCCCCGAAGGCCGCAGTTGTAGCAGACGACGAGGGACGTCGTAGGTTTCGGTTGCTCCAGCTTGCGGGAGGAGCGTGTGGGCGAACGACCTCCCGGTCTCCACTCCCCCGGCCTCGAACCAGCGAAGGCCTCCTCCCGAGGCACAGCAGGCTGGGGTCCGCTGATCGTGGCGGCCGGTGCCCCGTTCTCCACCGATGCGCAGACGACCGTCGGCTTCCGCTGTAGGACCTCGTAAGCGTGGATACTCGTGGCAATCCCCAGGGAGCAGATGTCCATCTCGTCCGCCGTATTAATGGGAACTCCCAATCCGTGAGCCAGCGCCAGCAGCTGCTCCGTCACCATGGCGTCCTTCCCCTCCTTGTCCATGCGGGGAAAAGCTGAATCCGCCAGGGCGAGCAGCGCCGTGCGATAGGCGAGCGTTGTTTCTCCAACCACCTTCCGCCGATCGTAGAACTGGTGGCGACAGGTCGAGGGCGGCCCGAACACCTTGGCCAACAGGTGCAGCGCGGCCTGGAGCGTTGAGCGGGACGACCTCGGGGCAGACGTGAAGGCCGCAAGCGCGTCGTCGTCGAGCATCGCTGGCAGCGCGCGCAGGGCCGTGGTGTCGGACCACCCCGACATTTCTTGATGCGCGATGAACCGTCGCTGGAAGGCTCCCCAGTCGCCCCCGTCCGCCTTGAACACCGACAGCGCGGGCAATCGTTGCTGGAGAACTCGATCGTCGTCGTCGTCGTTGGAACGATTTTCCCGCGCGCTGCTGTGGTTGTAGAAAATGTCGGCTCCCTCTGCAGGCGCAAAATGGAGAGCTCCGGCGCTCGCCGATGACGCGGGCTGCGCTGTGTGGAGACCTCTGGCCACGTGGTGTCCGCGTTTCCCGCCAACCGGAGGCGGACCCTCAAAAATGGCGCCAACTCCCAAACTTTTGGCGCGAAACGCCTTATGGCGGGAACCCTCCAGCCGCGCCGCCTCTTCCAACCCCGCAGGCGTTCCACCGGCCGCTGGAACGGAGATCTCCGCCAAGATCGCAGCGGCGGCGAGCAGCAACTCCGCCAGGCGGGAGTGTGCGTCCTGCAGGCTGGTGTCGGAGGCGGGCGGAGCATCGGCCATTTCCGCGAAGTGCTGCATCGGCGGCAACTCCTCGTCTTCTCCTCCCGAGGGTGGTGTCACCGGTACGTCGTCGTCTCCCCGGTCTTGCACGTGGGAACGAGAAGTCTTCCTTGTGTCCATTCTCCTTGAAGACAGGTTTACTTCTGACGCCAGTTGTAAAGTAGTAACTCGGCAGGAGACGACTTCACGGGTAGCACACTCTTTATTTTCACCAACTTGTAGTTACACGGATGACTAACACCCTACTTCGTTACACGGGTGACCAACACCCACTTAGCTACACGGGTGACGGACACCCACTCGACTACAACTTCGTTACACGGGTGACCAACACCCACTTAGCTACACGGGTGACCAACACCCACTCAGCTACACGGGTGACCAACACCCACTCAGCTACACGGGTGACTAACACCCACTCAGCTACACGGGTGACCAACACCCACTCAGCTACACGGGTGACTAACACCCACTCAGCTACACGGGTGACCAACACCCACTCAGCTGTACTGACACGGGCTCTTACGCCCTGTAGCCTTCCGGGACACACCCAGCCGGGGTGCCCGTCTCGGCTCTGGGTACCACCGTCCCGACCCACACGGGCGTCGGACTACGGTCCCCCCAGTCTCGGCTCCGAGCCACACAGGGCCCCTACCTCCTCCACCCCGTCTTCGGTCTTCAACTGGTTAACACTGACCACGAGTGCTCTCGCGCGTCCCCCTTTATACCCCTCCTGCGGACGTCGCTGAGAGTACTCACTTATCTGACCAATCACTGCGCACTCGCTACGATCCTCTTTTCCCAGCTTGTGTGAGCGCGCCTCACCACCGGCGCGCGCGTCCCTGCCACGCCCACACCGCGTGCCCAACCCCGCGCCCCGTGATCCATCACTCCCGGCGCACGTCAATACCACCACTACATATGTATGTTGGACTTTCGCACAATACTTAGCCAACCATGCTAACCGCAGTGTGGTTATTGGACGAATGTATTGAGATCGTGTTAGTTGTGCTCATGCACTACTGTCAACGCAGCGAAAGCAGCAGCATCACCAGGTGCTGTGTTTAACTTTGCAGGTGAGTGGCTCCAATTGCAGCAGCGCTGAGGTCACGAGGGTGGCGGTGTGCGTTGTGTGTGCTGCAGGTGTTCAACGAAGAGAGCCTACCTCCACCGGACGATGCACCGACCTGGACAGAGCAGGCGACCTACGACCCAGGAACGTGGCCCAATCAGCAACAAGGTCGAACTTCAGATTAAACTGAAATGCAGTATTATTATTGCCTGTGACGTAAAACAATTGCCATCACCATGACCGTGCGCACGTAGCCTTAACTCGGAGTGTTCATCATGAAGTAAACTTTTTATTTTACCAAGTGAGGCTCACTGAGCTATATAGCTCTTTTTCAGAAACGACCTGGCCACAAATGATAGCCCAATGAAGTGGCTTATTATAGACGCTGTCTCCCCGACAGACCTGGTCTTCACCTGAGGACGGCTGCTTGCGTTGTGGCCGAAACGTCATGAGAATTGTATTTTATTATGTTTTATTTTTTATTATTTTATTACTTCCCTTCTACGTGACTTTACCGAAAGAACCAAGAAGATGAATCCCTGCAGTCACGAAAGCTTTAAATCGAAAAATTTGGCTTATTATAATTATGTGGACATTTATCGCGGCAAAATATTCTAAATGCATGTTTCTAAATGTGGAGGAAAAAGCCGGAGGACCTGGAGAAAAATCCACGCAACCACGGGGGGAGAACATACAATCTTCCACATATGCAGTAGTCAGGGTCAGGATCGAACCCACGATTTCCTCCATACCAGGCGAGGTAGTTAGCATCTCATCACAGTGGCAAGCTATTCATGCCTGTCCTTCGCAGCACAGAGTCAAGGTTGTGATGTTTTGATTGAATGGTGTTTTACTCTGCACGTTCATTAAAGCGCCAACATTTTCGTCAATACTTCTGCCCCAAAGGGTAACCAAAAAATATATTTCTAAAATAGAGATGTTTCAGGCAAGGACCCTCCTTTTCTAGCAGAATTGATTTACGAAGTGTTTTCAGCAGGTATTACGTAGCCGATTGTTTACGTGATGGATTACATTACCGATTAATTGGTTCCATGAATCCGATTAGAACATTTTGCTTACAGTTTACATAAGCAACTCTCACATGTGATGTTTAAACGTTTGTTATAAATACGTGATTTATTGCTAAATTGTGCAAGTAACTTTAGCAGTTCACACTGAAGTAATTTGTTCGCAGTTCTGAGTAACCTCAAACAGTGATTTTTTTTTTAAACACAACTTAAAAAAAAGTAACTGCTTTAAAAGATTTTACTTTCGTTTCACTGCTCATCTAACTCGTACTCGTGCACGAAAATAACCACATGTCGATACGTTTTAAAACTGCAATGCTTGTTGTTGCTGCTGTTGTGGTTGTTGTTGTCAATCATTACACAGCCTCTCGCCCGATCGCACCTGCAGCAGATTCCGACAGCTGGGAGGACAGCGATGGGGAGGGAGCGAAGGCCGGCTCGCAACGCGGGGCTCCCCAGGGCAGCCCCAGGCAGGGTCGCGCCAACGCCGCCTCCACCCTCCTGGGCCTCAACAGGTGCAAGTCGCCCACGGGAATCGGGACTTCTCACTCTACCCCCCCCCCCCCCCGCAAACTCCCTTCCACTGTATCGTGCTGTTCCTGGGGGCGTAGCAATGAGCCGGCCCCTCTGAGGTCGTGTGCTCACTAACCTGTAGACGTAGTGTCCCCCCTGAATGGGTTCGTAATAGCCGAGTCAGGGTACCAATCCAACCCCACCCACTTCTAAAGTCCTGAATTCACGTCACGTCGTCAATTCGTATCATGATCCCGTGACATCATTCGTAAGAGCAGGCTATTGGGTGCCAGCGTTGTCCAAGTTTGCCAAAAAAAAAATTAACAAATAAATTACTCGATTGCAATTATTGCACAGAGCGTTCATCTCCCGCGACTGTGAAAACTCGACAGGACCCAGCTGAAAGAGAGACTCGGTGAGGCTTTCTTGGGTCGATAAGCACAATCATAGTGATGGTGTGATGCAAGAGGTCATGGACAATATGAACACCTCTTATCTCATGTTAATTCAACTTGCCCAATTTCCTTTTATAGATTAATAGGCAAGGTGTACAGCAACTGAATATAACTGCATAGAGCAGCTCTATTGCCAGGCAACTCTGAGGTCCATGCTTTCTTCCCCATTGCTCCCATTAGGCTGGCGCTGCCAATGGGGAAGCTGAATTTGGACAACTACCTCCTGGGCAAGTGCACAGTGACCAGGACTGACAGGATCCCCTTGGTTGTAAGTTACACTTTCATTCACTCACTCACTCACTCGCATTTACTCAGACCAAGTGTATGTATCTTGATTTGAAGCTTTCGTGACTGCAGGAATCCATACTCTTTGGTTCTTTCGGTAAAGTCACGTAGGTAGAAAAAATAATATTTCACGACGTTTCGATCGCAAAAACAAGCGACCGTCTTCGGTGAGAGAATCAGACTGCTGTGGACGAGGCATTATGTAGACCCGAGGGTGGGGGGGGGGAGGGTTGCTGCATCGGGCAAGAGGGTGGGGCCAGCGATTGTGAGAGATGGGACTGTAGGGCATGTGAGCATGAGAGGGAAATCCAAAGGACATGTGAGCATGAGAGTGCAATCTAAAGAGTAAGTGTGTGTATGTATGTTCAACTTCTTTTGCACCGTACGTAGCCAGCTGTGCTAAACAGAGCTGCGGGGGAAGGACAACAAACGAAACAGAAAAAGCAGTTATAGAGAAATTAGTTTTCAATCTACAATTTAAAGTCCATCGCTCCAGTGGCATCCTAATATTGGAAGGAAGAGCGTTCCAGACGACCGCAAAAGCATTTAGTAACCATCTGTGTTTGATGGCTAATAAAGTACGCTTCTTCTGCAACAGAAACGTGGGTTAATTACCCTGTGTTTCCATGACCGCTTAATTGTGGGTCTAACTCCACCCATGCTGGCCCAAAAGAGCATCTGATTGGCCGGACAACGGGGGATAAATGGGTGCGGCATGTGTCTGGTTTGCCGACAACCGGTAGCAGCCGTGTCAATATCGGCCTGGATGGAGTAAGCTCATGAAGGATACTACTGGGCAGTTGAAGGCAGCCGTCTTCCAGCAACAACGGGAGGCGGAGGAGTGATGATCACAAGCACGAGTGGAGCGCCGGGCGGCTCAAGCGGTGTGGTGGCGCAGAGGGGAGTGCGAGTGGCACATTTTCCAGCCATCTTATTCAGTTAACCCAAAACACCTCGGCCTGTCCCGTGACCTCCTACCGGCCAGCCTTTGACACTTCAAGTGGCGTCAAAGTGCACCTATCCTGGCATAAATACCATCATGACATCGCCACCACTTGGCAAAGGACTGCAGTTGTTGCCATTGTTGATCTGCCTGTGTATGTGATTGCGTGTGCATATGTGTGTGCGTGCACAGATGGGTGAGTCGGGCCCTGTGTGGGAGACATCCTCCGATAATCTCGTCTGCGTCATCTCTTCACCAAAGAAATCCACCAAACTGCACGGCATGAAGAGCTTCATTGAGTACCAAATAACCCCCAACGTAAGCACTGGAGTGCTACTTGACAGCGACACACTCTTTTTAAGACACCGATCCCTCTTTTTCCACTGGCACATCCGAGCTGAGCCAACGTGCCACCCTCACAATATTGGTGGATTCCCACCGGCTATTTGCCATTCCGATTTGGAACCAAACTATGATGCGCTGGCCTCACAAGACATCTGAGTCTGACTCGGGGGGCCAAGCGGGGCCAGAAGCGGGGATAATTACACGTTTGGGTTGCGCAGTGGCGAGATGTCAGTTACCTCGCCTGGTTTACAGGAGGTCATGGCTTCGATCCCAACCCTGATGCCTGTATATTTGGAGTTTGCGTGTTCTTTTCGTGGTCGCGTGGATTTTTATCCAGGTCCTGTGGGTTTTCCCTTCACGTTTAATGCGTTCAGAGTATTTGGCTACTGCTATAAATGTCCACGTGATAAGCCACTTCATTGGGTTATCATTTCTGGCCAGGTTGCGTTTGGAAAAGAGCTATATAGCTCAGTGGGCCTTACCTGCTTACATAAAAAATAGTATCTCGTATATTGTGTGTGACGTCAGCGGCACGGCTCACTTCTGCAGTGGAAAAACAGCCTTGCATCTCGTGAGCCGTGCCAGGCTGGCTCGACACGGCCCTGGCGTGGCTCGTTTGAATAGTGAAAAGTAGATATTAGTTCAGCTGTGCCGAGACGAGAGTCATGCTAGATATGAAAACTAAAGTCCACTATTAGGTCAACCCATGGCCTTGAACTCAGGCGTCAAGGTGCCAGCTGAATGATTTGACATAGACAGACCACCCTTCTTAGATACATCCATCACTGGGTTTTAAACCCATTACTTTAGGAGCTGATGGCTTCTTAACCTGCGCCTTAGAGACACCCAGCCACAGTGGACAAACCCAGGCCGAACGAGGTGTGGACCTGCCTCTAGCGCAAAAATGTAAAACATATTACCTCGGTATCTTGACACGGACATTATGTATGCATGTATGTTGAACTTATTTCGCACAGTACGTAGCCAACCATGCTAATCACTGAGCCCTAGAGCTGTAACCTCGGTCTTCAGGAGGTGCTGCCTAACTGCACTGACTCTGACCCCGTGCCTGACCCTGCAGGACAGCCTAAAACCCGTGTCCCGACGCTACAAACATTTTGATTGGCTGCTGGAGCGGCTGATAAGCAAGTTCTCGGCTATGGTTCTCATCCCGTCACTCCCCGACAAGCAGGTGGCAGGTGAGTGCTCTCAGCATGCCTCTTGTTCTCGGCATGTCATGATCATCATCATCATCTGTGAAACGATTATGAAAAGAATGAGAAAAGAAATCGTACAATAAAACATCAAATGACTGACAAGGTCAGACTAAAGCAATGGGAGCGTCAGCTCGGGATGGGTGACCCCTCCGAGGTTCCGCACACCGCCCCCGCAAGGTTTCACTCGGCACGACGAGCCGGAGCCACGTCGACCCTGCCCCCTCCCCCCTGTGCCCCCCCCCCGTGCCCCCCCAATCTCCACCTAATCTGCCGCCACATCCCGACACGCAGGGCGCTTTGAGGACGACTTTGTGGCATTGAGGATGGAGCGGCTGCAGGCGTGGATGTCGCGCATCTGCCTTCACCCCATCCTGTCCTCAAGCTCCGTCTTCCAGCATTTCCTGCACGCCGCCACCGAGAAGGTCGCCCGGGGCTAGGGGTGCCGCACGACACCAGAGCCACCACAATTGCGTCGTCCGTTGGGTTGAATTATTGTCATGTTATCATTATCGTTACTCATTTAACTTTTTTATCAGCCACACTCCAAAGTATGCATTCATTAAAATGTGAACTCTACCTGTTTCGTCTGTACGGGACAGAGTGTTGCCCCCTCGCGCGCCTGGTCTTTCTACGGGCACTCTGGTTTTATCCCACATGTACACACTCGATAAGTGACCGATAACACCTTCACAAAGCTTGGGCAATTGTTGGTGCCAGCTCACCGTGTGGCTGCTGCCTTCCTTGCGCCTCCGAAAACTGCGTCGGCGGCGTCGAACTTGTTATCAAAGGACTGTTTCACTGACCGCATGACCTCTTATGGCATCATTGGCAAAGGCTGCTCTCGCCGTCGTTCCGGTTTCGTGAGTGATTTGTTCGATCTGAGTGTTGTTGGGGGGCGGGGGGGGCGGCCACGGGAGCGGCGCCGTTCCTGCGTGGTCTCGTAATCCGCTTCGACCATCGGCCGCCGACTCAAGTGCGCGGCATTGCCAGGGTTTTGCGCGTCGAGGCGGCGGGCAACGCATTCCAAATAACGAACTTCCGTCTCCTTTCAATTATCAGACGTTGCTATAGAAAGCTATTCTCCAGCAGCACCCTCATGGCAAGGCGCTGCTCAGTACATACTATGCCTGTCTTCGATAGACACCCACCCCCAAGGCTGTTGGAGGTGCGTTTGCCATCCATCACAGTCATTTAGCCCATGAGTCTTGGGGCCTGTCCAATGACTCTGTGCCAGCGAGCCTTTGACATCTCGGCACACTGAGTTAGAGTCAAGCCCCTTAAGCCAGATTGACATCTGAGTCGTCAGTTGTACAACTTAGTTGCATGCAACTGAATTGCTTATGTGTGAACGCCTCTGCAACTGGTTGTGAGCAGTTGTGTAACGAGTTGCTCACAAGTTGAGGAAGATTAAATTTCCAAGCATTGATTTGCTCAGCGATCTGGTTGTGCAGGTGTGGATCTGGCTTTGGGTGAGTTAATTCCATCTAATAAATTGATAGGTGGTTGTTGAAATTGAAATATCAACTTTACATAAACCAGCTCCTTGAGACGTATGCTTGTAAACCTACAGAATGCACCACGACGACAAAGACGATAATGTTGATGATGATGATGATGTCGGTGACGAAGTGGTTTCTCTTTACATGTGTTCACCACCAGGAGTGGAAGGAAGGCAAGAGACGTGCGGAGAAGGATGACGCAGTCGGAGGAGCGATATTCTCTAAACTTGAAATGTTCAACGCCGTGGAATTCCACGCAGATGAGATGTGAGTCAGACCCTGCGGGAACACTGTGATCACTACAGGGAGACAATTAAGTCCACGGGCTGGTGGAATCTCTCAAGGAAGGTTTTCCGTGAGCCCCCCCCCCCCCCCCCCCCCCCGTTCAAACGGGGCAACCGGTCTGGCAGCCTGAACCTCACGGGAGCCTCGTCGGTAAAACATGATCTTGGGATTTGGGAAACGTTAATCTTTGCAAGGAAGTGGAGCGGTTGTGCAATGGCCAATGCACCGTACTATGAAAACAATGATCTGAATTAAATTCCGGACCACGGCTAACAGACAGCTAGTGACATTAAATTGGTCCAGGTCTCCACCTTCACCAATCTGCATTGACCAGCGTATAGAAGTATGGTTAAGCAACTCCAATGACCAACATGGCATGGGAAGCGCTGGCATTAAAAAATGAATTCCTTTTTGAATATTAATCCTTCTGCCAATTAATTGATTTTCTTTTTGGAAATTAAAAAAAACTCCCAGGTATCTTTTTGGTTTTATAATTCACCGGCACAGTCGATAATCTCCTCGTGTGCATTATCACCGCACACATCTCAACATTTTATTTATTTTTTTGCAGCTGCACCCGATTCAATAGCCGAATGGCTCACAGGGCTATACCTAATAAATGAACTTGAATGAAATAGCATTTTTTTTATCAAGAACAACAAAGTCCTTTCAAGAACAACAAAGTTATTTCATTGCTCGGTTTACGAAAATAAAACACAACAGCACTCTACTGCCTAAGATTTTCGCGGTTGTGCTCTACAGCTCTCCGATAGGTTTTCGGCTTGCCCGCGTGTTGTTTGGCATACGTGTGCTGGCAGAGACAAAATGACCGCCGTGCCGTGTGCTTTGTGTGTTTTGCAGGGAGAAAAGGGTAGATAATTTCGGGAAGTTTTTCCGTTCAGCGGACGACAGCGTGAAGCAGCTGCTCGCCATTGGAAACGTGCACTATCGCCGATGCACCACAGGTGCTCCAGACGCCGTGACTGGGCCGTTGTGCGCAGGGTGTGGGCACGTGTGTTCCCGCAGGCTGCGATACCGGGCAGTCTTGGTATAATGTGACTTGTGGCTGCATCTGCAGCATCAAAGCTACGCCGCCTGCTGCGCATATTTAATTCTATGCTTCTAGCACCTTAAATCAACAGAGAAGTTTAACCTCTCTAAGCCCTGCCCCCTTACTCTTTAATCCCCACCCCTTCCTGATTAGGCTCCACCTATTCCTCTTTGGGCTCCTTTCCTTTTTAGGACCCGCCTCTTATTCTCTAGGCCCTGCCTCTATCTGTTTAGACCCCACCTCTTCTCCCCAGACAGGGGTTTTTGGACTTGTTTGGGTAATGGTGTGGGTTGTGGAAGGGGAGTGGGAGTGTGCTTGCATGGCAGTAGGAGGTAGGGACAGGAGCTAGTGGTAGATGGGGACAATAGGCGTAGGGGTGCGGTGGCTTCCCGATGACCAAAATCCCTCTTAGAGCAGCAATGTAATCATTGTTGATGTGTCTGGGTAGCTGGCTCATGTTGGCACTAATGCTGATCGCCCGTGTCTAAGCTCTTGAGCCAGCGCCACTGAGAGTCGGGTTCTGAATTTTCCAGTGGTGAAATTTAATTCTCAACTGTGGTCATTTCCTTTCTCTTGACTTGATCACCAATTAAATGCACTCAAGTTCACATGTAAGAGTATATGTATTATATGTGGCCAGGTAGTTCAGTGGTAGAGCAAGCCAAGGCCGTAATTATAATATATATTTTATTGGGGGGGACACATCCCCCCCAATATTCAAATATGCTCAAAATGTCCCCCTCAATATATTGCTATAAAATAGATTCCTGTTTATATGATTGTAGTTATGCTTGTACTTTATTAATCCCTAATCTCTGCCATTACATACAATGAAACAAGAAGAGGTAAAAAAGTAAAAACAGAACAATGTAATACAATACACTATAAGACATTATTGTAAAAAAATCATTAAAAAGTCCATCCCATGTGTTAGTGAATTTTTTTAGATCTTAGGCAGGAAATTCGTTTTCAAATTAAAAATTTTTCTGGGGGGGGGACCCCCAGACCCCCTGGAAGATTTGGTTCCACCCAATGTTGACTCCATGGCTACGGCCTTGGAGCAAGCGGCTCGGAATTGGAAGGTTGCTAGTTCAATTCCTGGTTGGCAGGAGTTGACTCATCCCATCATTCCTCTTGGGTCGATAAATAGAAACCACTTGGTGATGAGGTTAACAATGGTTAACCCTATGGATTAGACTCGCCCACGCCAGAGGAATGTGGAATGTCCATTATTGTATTGGTGGGCTGTAAGCTGGATATGAGCACCATCCCCAGTGTTCATTTGAGCAGGAAATCACTTCGATTTTGATATATTAACTTGATTTGTACTACATTTATCCGCTCCAGGCTCCGTGAGGTTTGTGTTAGCACAAGATAGATGCGCTATAAAGCCTTCACAGCATGCAGGGGGTAATGGTCTGTGGGTGTTTGAAGACACCCCTTGAAATGTATTTATTTTGAACTTCTTTCGCACTGCACGTACCCAACCTTGCTAAGCGAAGGTGCAGGGGGAGGACAGCAAACTAAACAGAAAAATAAGTTCTAAAAATTTTTTGTTTTTTATCTATATTCAAAAGTGCATAGCTCCAGTGGCTTCTTAATATGGGAAGGAAAAGCGTTCCAGACGGCCGCAGAAGTACATTTGAAAACACGCGATGAGGTGATCGTCTACGTTTGGTGGCTAGCTAGAATCCGTTGCGAGTATGACCGGAGTTCACGTGATGGCTTATGCTCCTTGACGAGATCAACAAGGTATTGTGGTTCATTTGTAGCAAGTACTTTGTGTAATGAGTGCGACCCACTCTTGCGATGCGAGTCGCCGCAGCCGGTTTAGGGATCACCGGACTCTCCGTGCGGATGGAGAGTTCTTAGTATTCTACTTATGCTTTGACGTGTCATCTTCCAGAACTTCCCAAGGATTATCGAGGTCTGGGGAAAGCCTTGAAGGACGTTTCACAGTCTTTCAGCATGAGCAACCATCACGGTAAGCACCGTACTACTCGGGACCAACTAATGTGCGTTCACAAACACTGTCAAAAACTTCAAAGGTAGAGGTGCAGCCCTGCAATTGTTCGCTCGAGCAAAGTGCTGACGGAAGGGCCTCCACCAGAGGGCGTTACAGAGAGGCCCTGGTAGAAGGTATTTGGCCTACTCTTCCAGGCTGGCAAGTACGTCTTGCAAGGGGTGAGAGTAGTTGCACTGTAGCCCATCATACGCGACCTGCCGATCGATTGTGTTGTTCCCCATTGATGCTGCTGGGTGGACAGAGGCATTGGAGGCGAGGTGGCGATTTAAAAAAAGGTGAACTATTGTATGAACTGCCGCGCCGGGAGATGGAACCGTAATAATTAAGAGTTTATTTGCAGTTACTGCACGCTAGTTGACGTTTCACGGCGCGTGGCAAACTTCAGTCCCACAAACCCAGTGGATTTTGACTAGAGTGTCAGGCTTATCAATCGCCCACTATCCGGGAACGTGTTAATATTTTGTGGGGGGCTATGCATGGCTGTGATCCAGCACTGTGGAGGCTGCGATGGTTGGTGGATCACGCACATGTGGAACTCATTTCCGTACTCTGGTTCTCCAGGAGAAGGCAGTACGGCAAGTCGAATAATCTCCATCTGTTTCGATCTGTACAGGGACACGAGGGGATTGCCCCCTCGCCCGCGTAGGTTTTCTCCGGGTTGCTCTGGTTTCCTCCAATTTGTATAAACACTGGCTGAAGATGTCTTCACGTAAAAGAAAACCGAATGTAGAAGGACCCTCTTGTAAAATATTCCTTGGACTCGGTGTGGCTTAGCTGGACAAATATGTAATAGTAATAATTTTTTATATTTTGTATAATAGTAATTCGTCGCGCATAGTCTGCGTAGGACCGTTGCGCCAAGCGTGTGACCTCTTGCGACAGCGTTCGCATAAACTGCTCTTGGCTGCCATATCCGGCGTCTCGAGTGATTTGTTCGATCCACGGATCACGAGTGGGGGGGTCGGGGGTGACCACGGGGAGGGTGGCGCCATTCACTTCGAACGTCGACCGCCAACTGAAGTTGGGCAATTTGCTGCAGGAGTTTACGCATCAAGACGGGGCGACGTGTCCACAAAGTGACGGCCGTCTCTCTCGAACTAAGCTCTCGATCACTAGGAGACCGGTAGCAGATGCAATGGTGACATTCCTGTCGAACCATCAGATGCAATAATAATAATATATAATAATACCAATAATAATTATTAGAAGGTTATGTGAATCAATTGCAATGTGTGTCTGCTGTGATCTCCGCACCCTAATATTGACTCAAACTGTTCTCAAGCTGAGGGGTCGCTCACCAACGCGCTCTCTTTTGCCGGGAAGACCTACACCGAGATTGGGGACCTCGTGGCCAGCCAGGTGAGATTGTGGCTTAAAGTTATCGCTGCTGCTAATCAGTGGCTTAGCGATAGCGTTAATGTCAACGCACTATGTACACATGCACAGTTGACCATCGGTTATCCGGCACGCGATTATCCAGCTGCTTCCAACGTTATCCGGCACCGTGTACTTGACAAAAAAAATAGCTTCGCTTGATTTTAGTGTCAAATATATACGGTACATTATACACTACACTTACCAACTTAAACGATGAAAATACTGCAGGTATATACATTTTTCATGACGAAAAACTACAGAAATAACACAAAATATTCAGCGCGATGCGGCGAAAAGTGCATGTAATTCAGCGTTCGCCGGAGCACCGGTCTGAAGGCTATACCAGTCCAGCGATTGTCAAACACATGTTGTTGAAACAAGAGCGTAGTACATCACCCCATGCAAAGTCTTTTTGAGATTGGACTGCTAAGTACGGCACAGTAAATACAGTAACTTTTTACAGTAAGATATTTTTTGTCTATTTGTATGTTTATTTATGCCAATTGCATATGGTAAACAAAATTAAAACATCTACAACACCTAAAATCATAATGTTACGCAAGAATGTGCAAAAATAATCTATTTTAAATCGTGATGCGATTATCCGGCGTTTTTGAAAATCCGGCACCCCCTTCATCCCAAAGCCGCTAGATAATCGATGGTTTACTGTATTTTTTCGATTTAAAGCTTTCGTGAACTTCTTTGGCACCGTACATCGCCAACTGCTAATCAGGTGCGGGGTAAGGACACAAAACTATACACAAAGAGCAGTTCTAAGGAAATTAGTTTTCAATCTAGATTTTAAAGCGCATAGCTCCAGTAGCTTCCTAATATCAGAAGGAAGAGCTTTCCAGAGGGCCGCAGAAGCGCATCTGAAAGCGCCATGCGAAGTGGTGGCCGTCTTTGTTCGATGGCTTGTTAGAATGCAACAAAGTAGATAAGCAGATAATACGTCTACTTGGAAAATAAAATAAAAATCAGCAAACTCCTCCACCCCACGGCCTTCTTGGAGTGCATAATTACAGCGACATTGAGTCAGCCCTGTGCAAGCAAAACTCTAGAACGGTCCAGAGCTTTGCTTGTCTTGAATCAACGCTGCAGAATTTGTGCACTCCCAAAAGGCTGTGTGAATAATGGGTTGTGTAAAAAAAAATACCGTAATTAGTTTTACGTGGAGAGACAGATATATGAAGGAGACGCATGTCTGCTTGTTACGTATATTCTTCACAATAATGGGAATGATTGTTAGATTGGAATGTAGCTCTGTGTCGGTGCTCGTGTAAGTGATGGCATTAGAGTTATAGGTGATACGAACATAAGGGCTAGTTTTGGGTGTCGGTGTTGTCATTTTCAGGTTAGTGCTATGATTATCGTCAGAAAAACGACATTGCTTGCATTGTGGTTATGGTTATTGTTTTATTGTTGGTGTAAATGCTATTGCTGAGGCTATTGTGGGCCATTAGGTTGTTGTTTGGGTTAGCATTATGGTTACAATTCCATTGTCAAGAGTTGTATAAAATATTGCGAGAGACAGCGACGGCTTGGTGAGCCCTTCATCCAGCTGATGATGATTCTTCACGCGGATATGGTTTGAGTCGCGATCGTAAATTGAGCATCCACATTTCAAGTGGAGTTGATGTCTTTAGGAGAAGTGAGTGATGATGTCCTGATATAATAGCAAGCGCACTTGTGGTGTGTTTCTCCAGTCCAAGATGGATCTCCGTCTCTTCCTGGACTCAAGCTGTGAATACAAGAGTCTCCTCTCTGGCTTTCCTGAAATTCTCTCCATTCAAAAGGTGCTTTTCTCCCACAGGAATGATCATTTTAGCTGGGCGGTGGTGGCTATGCACGCCTGTGTTCCAGCACCGTGGAGGTGGGGGTTGGTAGATCACAGACAGATGTTGCGGAATTACCTTCCTATGGGAGTTGAGGTGCCATTCCCTGGCTTGCCAGGAGAAAGCGGTACAGCAAGTGTGAACTAAAAGCTTCTGTTCAATCTACATGGGATAGAGTTTCGATTTAAAGCTTTCGTGACTGCAGGGATTCATCTTCTTGTTTCTTTCGGTAAAGTCACGTAGAAGGGAAGTAATAAAATAATAAAAATAAAACATAATAAAACAATTCTCACGACGTTTCGGCTACAACGCAAGCAGCCGTCTTCAGGTGAAGAATGAGACACTACCAAACTAGGAGCTTATATATAAGCTGCATTGGGGGTTGAAGAGCGCCTTAACAAAAAGAATGTGCATGTGAAGAGGGATTTAGCATATTCATGGAAAATGCGTAGGCGTTGGGCGGGGGGGTGTCAAAGTCATATTATGCCCATGCATTATGCAGGATCAGCAGCAACCAAGGGGGGTGCAGGGATTAGCAGTAACAAAGGAAAGGAATGTTAATGATATGTAGCTGCAGTTACTCAACAACCACGTAGAAAACTAAAGTATAAACTACATAAAAAAAAAACTAAAGTATAAACTGCATCGCACCATCAGTATACTTACTATACTCTATAATAAGCTGAGTTACTAACAGCAAGTAATACATTACAATTTTACCTCGTAAAAATTCTATAATATGCTTCCATCTAAACCTTATTCTCTTACATCACACGAGCATATACCGTACTATATACTGCCATAGATAAACCCAACATTAAATTATATACTGTATTGCTGTAAACCAACCTATATCTTATACATTTAATATCACACTATGTATTATTCTACACACCCTAATGTGTATCGAAATGGTTTATTACGTCCTTCCAATGATTGCTGAGCCAGAATCCATCTTCTCGGTTAAAATTGTCTCTGTGTTTGTATATGTGGATCGCCTCATCATGAGAGATTCGTTCATGAGGCGATCCACATATACAAACACAGAGACAATTTTAACCGAGAAGATGGATTCTGGCTCAGCAATCATTGGAAGGACGTAATAAACCATTTCGATACACATTAGGGTGTGTAGAATAATACATAGTGTGATATTAAATGTATAAGATATAGGTTGGTTTACAGCAATACAGTATATAATTTAATGTTGGGTTTATCTATGGCAGTATATAGTACGGTATATGCTCGTGTGATGTAAGAGAATAAGGTTTAGATGGAAGCATATTATAGAATTTTTACGAGGTAAAATTGTAATGTATTACTTGCTGTTAGTAACTCAGCTTATTATAGAGTATAGTAAGTATACTGATGGTGCGATGCAGTTTATACTTTAGTTTTTTTTTTTATGTAGTTTATACTTTAGTTTTCTACGTGGTTGTTGAGTAACTGCAGCTACATATCATTAACATTCCTTTCCTTTGTTACTGCTAATCCCTGCACCCCCCTTGGTTGCTGCTGATCCTGCATAATGCATGGGCATAATATGACTTTGACACCCCCCCGCCCAACGCCTACGCATTTTCCATGAATATGCTAAATCCCTCTTCACATGCACATTCTTTTTGTTAAGGCGCTCTTCAACCCCCAATGCAGCTTATATATAAGCTCCTAGTTTGGTAGTGTCTCATTCTTCACCTGAAGACGGCTGCTTGCGTTGTAGCCGAAACGTCGTGAGAATTGTTTTATTATGTTTTATTTTTATTATTTTATTACTTCCCTTCTACGTGACTTTACCGAAAGAAACAAGAAGATGGGATAGAGTGTTACCCCCTCGCATGCATGGGTTTTCTGCAGGTGGTCCAGTTTCCTCCCATATTTAAACACTCATTAATTGGCTGACAACATTTAGATTTAAAGCTTTCGTGACTGCAGGGATTCATCTTCTTGGTTCTTTCGGTAAAGTCACGTAGAAGGGAAGTAATAAAATAATAATAAGTATAACCCGTAAAAACAAAGTTTTTCACTATAAATCCTTTATATGCGTGGCAGCGAACTTAATATAAAGGATTTAAAAAATATATATGCCTGTGGAGGACGCGGGGATCGATCCCGCGACCTTTGGCATGGGAAGCGAGGGCGCTACCAACTGCGCTACTCCGCCACGGCCTGTGGAGGGGTTACGCTCTGGGCTCTTATACTGTGACGTTCAGCCAAAGTGATGAATGAATATATGTAAAATATTTTTTTTTTGCCTAAAAAGTATAAAATTTTGGGAATTTTTTTTCATTAATTGTCTGGCACAACGAGTCTGTGTGGAAAATGTCAGCTCGATTGGATCACGGGAAGTGGGTTAAAAAACGACCGAAAGATTTGCATGGTCATAAGCAAGCAAGCACGCAAGCAAGCAAGCGAACTTAATATAAAGGATTTAAAAATAAAACAATTCTCACGACGTTTCGGCCACAACGCAAGCAGCCGTCCTCAGGTGAAAACCTGAGGACGGCTGCTTATTATGTTTTATTTTTATTATTTTATTACTTCCCTTCTACGTGACTTTACCGAAAGAACCAAGAAGATGGCTGACAACATCTTAATATATAGGGGACCGCAGAACTTGGGGGGAGGTGTATTTGGCACTGGCTCACCGAGAGTGAGTGACTACCACGCAGCGCGGTACAAGTTAAAATTATTATTTCTTTGTCGACCTTTGACGACCTTGCTGACTCTCAAGACTCCCTCGCTTGGGATGTTTGGCCATTTCCACGTTGATTCTATTTATATATGGAAGGAAATTGGAGTTTGCAGAGAGATTCTAGATTTGAAGCTTTCGTGACTGCAAGGATTTGTACTCTTAGGTTTTTTCGGTAAAGTCACGTAGGTAAAAATAAATAATAATAAATAAAAATAATAGAAGTAACAATAGAAATAAAATTATAAATCACGACGTTTCGGAGGCAACACAAGTCTCCGTCATCAGGTGGGACCGTCACAGCTAAATTTACTGTATCAAGTGAGGCAAAATTCCAAGAGACAAGCTCTTAAATACAAGTCCGTGTATACAAAGGAAGAACACTCCACCTGCACACAAACTTACTTAACTTCCTCGCAGACGCGTGTACCATTACCTTCATCATAAAAAAATGTTTACTTCTCATCAACATTGAGCAGCTAACCCTGATTTGATCTAAAAGAGCAATGAGCGTCCACACGTCTGCTGGTACCACACGGCGGCCTCGTGAAACGCCGCCTCTACAGCGGCCTTCCGCCAGGCTGTGTGGCCACGACTGGTGGTGCTGGAGTGGCTGGATGTGAATTACCTCGCCAGGTAGACAGGAGGTCGTTGGTTTTCGA